>NW_027507685.1:113650086-114250086 GCF_037356315.1 Lithobates pipiens | reverse complement strand
ATCGCTTAGTGACACTGGCAAAAGGGGGTGAAAGGGTTAACTAGCGGCAATCAGGGGGTTAAAACCATTATTGGGTAGTATATCGGGGTACCTAGCGATATAAAAACCTGGCGGTGAACCTAAAAAAATAACTAGCTACCTAGCGACACATGCAGCGATCAGAAAAATGATCGCTTAGTGACACTGGCAAAAGGGGGTGAAAGGGTTAACTAGCGGCAATCAGGGGGTTAAAAACATTATTGGGTAGTATATTGGGGTAACTAGCGCTATAAAAACCTGGCGGTGACCCTAAAAAAATAACTAGCTACCTAGCGACTGTAGCGACACTAATGCAGCGATCAGAAAAACGATCGCTTAGTGACACTGGCAAAAGGGGGTGAAAGGGTTAACTAGCGGCAATCAGGGGGTTAAAAACATTATTGGGTAGTATATCGGGGTACCTAGCGCTATAAAAACCTGGCGGTGAACCTAAAAAAATAACTAGCTACCTAGCGACACTAGCGACACATGCAGCGATCAGAAAAATGATCGCTTAGTGACACTGGCAAAAGGGGGTGAAAGGGTTAACTCTAGGGGCAATCAGGGGGTTAAATCTTTATTGGGGGGTGATAGGGGGCTACCCTGGACCTAACACTAACTGTCCTGACAGTTTTTACTGTCACAACTGACACTGAATGCATTGATCAGTAAAGAAATGATCAATGCAATCAGTGACGCTGTGACTGGGGGGGGAGGGGGGGCGGGGGGGGGATCGGGGGGCGATCGGGGGGGGGATCGGGGGGGGTTTGTGTGCCTGTGTGTACCTACATGTCAGTGTAGTGTTGGTGCACACTTACTTTTACTGTTCTCCTCGTAGTCCGGTCAAAAAGACCGCCCCGAGGAGAATGACATCACTTCCTCCTTCCTGTGTAAACAATACACAGGGGAGGAAGCTTCTCATTGGCCAGGAGCGATCCAGAGGGGGTGGCCGAAAACCAACGGCCATCCCCTCATCACGGAGCGCTCCTGGACCGAATCGGACCGCCGTAACCAGCGGGAGGGGGTCCGATCGGACCCCCCACCCGCTGGAAGGCAATCACGTAGATGTACGTGATTATGCCTGCCTGTGCCATTGTGCTGACGTACAATGGCAATACGGCGGTCCTCAAGTGGTTAAGGGCACTATCATTTTGTTTAGGATGAGGAGTTTAGACATAAGTCTAAAGCTAAGGCTACAATGTTTAGAAAAGACCCTATAAACTATCTTGCATCGATAGACCTTGTAATACTGTACATACAGCAGAGTCACATGTTTTCAATACTTGTATAGTGAGGAACCTATATACACTGCAAAACTGTAGGTGATATACATTATGGCAAAAAGTATGTGAACCCCCTTCCAAATGACGGCGGTCAGGTTTCTACAGTGAAGGGTCCTGGGAATCCATCTCCGCCGCCATGAGGAGCCTACATTGGCTAACCGTAAAGAATCGTATTACATTCAAGACCCTCTGCCTCACCCACAAATGCATACAAGGAAACGCTCCTCAATACCTACGCGAGAAGATAACACACTACACACCCAATCGCAGTCTTCGATCATGTAACCAAAACCTCCTCCTCATTCCCAAATCCCGCTACAAATCAAAGGGAGAACGAAGATTCGCAGTCCAAAGGACCATGGCTATGGAACGCTCTACCGACTTACATCTGCATGGAAGAAAACCATCAGGCCTTCAGGAAAAATCTCAAGACCTACCCCTTCTAAGAAGCTAGACAACACAGGACAGATCCAGCGCCTTGAGGCGATTCAGTTCACATTTGCAGCGCTATACAAATCATTCATTCATTCATTGTAGGCAGTTATGCTCCTCCAACCATGTGGTAACAGTTTGTGGAAGACTCTTTTCTGTTCCAGCATGACTGTGCCATCTCTGTGTACAAAGCCAGCTCCATAAAGACATGGTGTGGCAAGTTTTGTGTGGAGGAACTCAAGTGTCCTGCACAGAGCCCTGATATCATCCCTACTTTTGGAAAGCCTTTGGTATATGGTCTTCTCAATAAACATCAGTACCTGCCCTTAACTCTATGGAACACCTTTGGAATGAGTTCTTCTCATACCAAAAGTGTTCAGTGGGTTTAAGGTCATGGGGGAACTGGAGTGTCCTGCACAGAGCCCTGATCTCATCCCTACTGAACACCTTTGTTGTGAACTGGAACGCCAATGGTGAGCCAGGTCTTCTCATCCAGCATCAGAACCTGACCTGACAAATGGGTACAAATTCCCATAGACACCCTCCAAAATCCTGTGTAAAGTCTTCCCAGAAGAGTGGAGGGTGTTATTGCCACAAAGAAGGCAACTCTATTATAATGGCCAAGGTGGGGGCGGGAGAAAATTCCATATTAATGGCTCTGATTTTGAAATAGGATATCCAAGCTCATATAGGCTTGATAGTCAGGTGTCTACAGACGTTTGGCCATTTATTGTATATAATGGCTCCGGTATATTGTATGAATACCACTAACACAATAATTAGTGGGATCTGAGCTAGAAGATGATAATTACTGTTTTTCCTTAGTAAGTCGGATATTACATTCCCAGCAATAACCTTACTCAGTATCTCGGAGTTTGTAAAACAGGTTTAACTAGAACTGGTCATATTATCCGTATAGCTTATAAAACCTCCTAACAAAGCCATCCTTCATGTTCACTGAGCCATTCTAATTGTACCCACAGCTACGGCCATACAATATAGTTTTCTCTTTACATTTTAAAATGAACAAAAATCTGTACCAGGAAAACAAAGATACCATGAATGCCATCATGTAACCAGGTTACTTTGGATATGTACATCGTGTCCCTGTGTACAAAGCCAGCTCCATAGAGACATGGTGTGACCAGTTTGATGTGGAGGAACTCCAGTGTTCTGCACAGAGCGCTGACCTCAACCCCATTAATCACATTTGGGATGAAATGGAACATCAATTGTGAGCCAGGTCTTTTGGTGCTCAACGAGAGGCTCAACATTCAAGCCAGGTCTTCTTATCCAACATCAGTACCTGACTTTACAAATGGGTACATATTCCCACAGACACCCTCCAAAATCTTGTGCAAAGCCTTCCCAAAAAGAGTGACGTAAGCTCCATAAAGACATGATGTGACCAGTTTGGTGTGGAGGAACTCGAGTGTCCTACACAGAGCCCTGACCTCAACACTACTGATCACCTTCAAGATGAATTGGAGCATCAATGGAACATCAATGGTGAGTCAGGTCTCCTTATCCAACATCAGTACCTGACCTCACAAATGAGCACAAATTCCCACAGACACCCCCAAAATCTTGTGGAAAGTCTTCCCAAAAAGATTGGAGCTAGCTCCTTAACTACTTCCTGACCGCCGGCCGTCAAATGATGGCCAGGCGGCGCACCTATTGTGGCGGGAAGCCGTCATATGACGGACTCCCGTTTAAACAGGGAATGCACGCGATTGTGCTCACACATCCCTGTTTCTTCAGTGGCGACGTGTCACGGAGACACCGCTCGCCACCGAAGGAGGTGAACAGCCATTGGTTATGGCTGTTTACCGCGTGATCGGCCGTGATGAATTCACGACCGATCACAGATGGTCACGCCCCCACTGTGCACGGCGGTAACGCCATACTCGGGAGGAGTAGCAGAATGTGTTTTGGGGTGTAGTTTTTGCTATATACATGCTATGTGTTAGAAATATCTTATAAATTGACAACTTTGTGTAAAAAAAAAAAAAAATAATGCGTTTTCATTTTTTTCCACATTTTCCAAAAACTTCTGGAAAAAATGAACCATTCAAAAGACTCATTATGCCTCACAGATTATACGTTGGGGTGTTTGCTTTCCAAAATGGGGTCATTTTATGGGAAATTCCATTGTCTCCAGGGCCTTCAAAAATGTAATAGGTGGTTGAGAAATGAGATGCGACATTACCACTAAAAGAAAGCTCTATTTGTGTGGAAAAAAGGACGCAAGTTTCATATGGGTACAGTGTTGCATGACTGAGTAATTGTCATTCAAACTGTGAGAGTGCTGAAAGCTGAAAATTGGTCTGGTCAGGAAGGGGGTGTAAGTGCACTGTATTGAGGTGGTTAAAGACATGATGTGACCAGTTTGGTGTGGAGGAACTCGAGTGTCCTGCACAGAGCCCTGACATCATCCCTACTGATCACCTTCAAGATGAATTGGAGCATCAATGGTGAGTCAGGTCTCCTAATCCAACATCAGTACCTGACCTCACAAATGAGCACAAATTCCCACAGACACTACCAAAATCTTGTGGAAAGTCTTCCCAGAAGAGTGAAGAATGTTATGGACACAAAGATGGTCAACTCCATATTAATGGCCATGGGGGGATGAAAGGAAATTCTATAAAGATATGGTTTGACCAGTTTGGTGTGGAGGAACTTAAGTGTCCTGTATAGAGCCCTGACCTCAACCCTACTGATCACCTTCGAGATGAATTGGAGCATCAATTGTGAGTCAGGTCTTCTCATCCAACATCAGCACCTGACCTTAAAAACGGGTACAAATTCCCACAGACACCCTCCAAAATCTTGTGAAAAGTCATCCCAGAAGAGTGAAGCCGGCTCCATAAAGACATGGTGTGACCAGTTGGTGTGAAGGAACTTGAGTGTCCTCTACAGAGCTCTGACCTCATCCCTACTGAACACCTTGCAGCCCGGGCTCCAAACTACAAAGTAACATAGACATACCGCCTTGTATGCAAGTGGTAGTAGGAACAGCCCCAACAACAGCAGAAAGAAGTGCTGGGGATTGAAGTATGTTTAAACTTTGGGATGTGTAAGGAAGGGTAAGAATTCTTGTCAGTTTCTTATTGCTGTCTATGTCTCCATTAGGGAGTTTCAACCTATTTGTCATGGTGAACATAGCCACAAAAATTGGATTTTTATATACAGCTTACCTGTAAAATCCTTTTCTTGAGAGTACATCACGGGACACAGGAGCTCATTACATAGTGGGTTATATAGGCACCTCTGGTGATTGGACACTGGTTAACCACAATTAAGGAGAATTCCTCCCCTATATAACCCCTCCCATATGGGAGGCACCTCCGTTTTGTAGCAAAGCAATAAGAAACCACGTAAAACCCAAGAGGGGCGGGAGCCCTGTGACCCGTGATGTACTCTCAAGAAAAGGATTTTACAGGTAAGCTGTATATAAAAATCCCATTTTCTTGATCATACATCATGGAACACAGGAGCTCATTACATAGTGGGATGTCCCAAAGCAATGCTCAGATTGAGGGGAGGGAGACACAGATCATAATTATAGACCGCCAGGGACCGGAGGACCTAAACTGCAGCCTGCAGTACACTGCGCCCAAAGGCGATAGCCTCTTGCCCTCTGACATCCACCTGATAGAATCTGGTGAATGTGTGGACTGATGACCAAGTTGCAGCCTTACAGATCTGAGCCAGGGAGGCCTGGTGATGCACTGCCCAAGAAGCACTTACAGCCCTAGTAGAGTGCGCTTTCACTTGAAAAGGAGGGATTTTCCCTTTAACACTGTAGGCTTGAGAAATAACCTGTCTAATCCACCTTGAGAGAGTGGATTTTGACGCCACCTGGCCCTTCCTAGGGCCTTCCGGCAAAATAAATAAGCAATCAGTTTTCCTTATCTGAGCAGTTGCTTGAAGATATATACTGATTGCTCTAACCACATCCAAAGTGTGCAAAGATTCTTCTTCTGCAGACTGTGGGTCCGGAAAAAAGGATGGTAGGATTACATCTTGATTCAAATGGAATCCCGAAACCACCTTAGGTAGAAAGGACCTGTTGGGACGCATGACCACCCAGTCCTTATGAATAATTAGATACGGCTCTTTGCTGGAAAGAGCTGCTAGCTCTGATATTCTTCTAGCCATGGATATGGTTACCAAGAAAACCAATTTTTTAGTCAGGAGAACTAATGAAGCCAGATGCAAAGGTTCAAATGGTTGCCCCTGCAAAGCCGAGAGAACCAAATTCAGATCCCATGGGCATACCGGAGGTTTGACTGGCGGTCTTATCCCCATGGCCCCTTGGTTGAAAGCCCTACCAGGGAATGCGATGCAAGTGGCTTCTGAAAAAACACTGACAAGGCCGAAATCTGCACCTTGATAGTGCTTATGGCCAAATTCATTTCTAGGCCTGACTGGAGAAAGGCCAAGATCCTGCTAATGACATACCTTCTAGGATGCGATTTCCTGAGTTCACACCAGGAAACATATGCCGTCCAGATTTTGTAATAAATAAGCCTGGAGGCCGGCTTTCTGGCATTGACCAGAGTAGAAAGGACTGGCCCCGAAAGGCCACGGTCTCTTAGAATGTGGGTCTCAGCAGCCAAACCGTCAAATTCAGACTGTGTAAAGCAGGATGGTAAATTGGACCCTGTGAGAGCAGATCTGGCCGGAGAGGGAGGATCCATGGCCTGCCTACTGCCAACTTCATGATCTCTGCGTACCACGGTCGCCTGGGCCAAGCCGGAGCTACCAAAAGGACCGATTTTGTCTCCCTCTTGACTCTTCCCAGGAACCGCGACAGAAGCGGGCATGGGGGGAGGCATAAATTAGATTGTACTGATCCCAGGGAACTGTCAGAGCATCTGGCCCCTGAGCAAGTGCATCTCTTGTCCTTGACACAAAATTGTCCAGTTTCCTGTTGAACCTGGACACAAACAGATCTACGTCTGGAGTACCCCACCTGTGACATATGTTCCGAAACACGTCGGGGTGCAGAGCCCATTCTCCTGGGCACAACTGCTGGCGGCTCAGAAAATCCGCCTGCCAATTTTCCACTCCTGGAATGAAGACTGCAGAAAGGGATGGAACATGCTTTTCTGACCAGACAAGTATGCGATTCACCTCTTTTTGCGCAACCAGACTCCTGGTACCGCCCTGGTGATTGCTATAAGCCACTGCTGTGGCATTGTCGGACTGAACCCGAACAGGGAGACCCCGTAGTCTGTAAGACCACCTTATGAGAGCCATATAAACTGCCCGGATCTCCAAGACATTTATGGGCAATAGCTTCTCGATCGCAGACCATTTCCCCTGCGAGCACGTCTCCTCCAACACTGCTCCCTAGCCTGTCAGGCTGGCATCTGTCGTGATAATCTTCCATGGAAGAGGAAGAAAAGTTTTGCCCTTCAGCAAATTCTTGGTTTGTAACCACCAGACCAGACTCTTGCGTGTCCCTGGGGATAGACGCATAGGAAGATCCAAGGATTGGGGCTTCCTGTTCCAAGCCGCAAGGATGCATCTTTGCAGCGGCCTTGAGTGGAACTGGGCGAATGGGACGGCCTCGAAGGAGGCGACCATTTTCCCTAACAGTCTCATGCACAATCGAATGGGGGAAGATCTCCTGCCCAGAATTAGGCGCACCAGATCCCCAATGGCCAAGGCTTTTGGCCTTGGAAGCAACACCTTGCCCTGAGCGGTGTCGATGACCATACCCAGGTATTCCAACCTGGTGGCAGGCTGTAGGGACGACTTTTCTAGGTTTATAATCCAACCTAGGCGTTCCAGGTGTACTAGTGTTCTGGAAACACTGTGGTTCAGGAACGCTACTGTTTTCTCCATGAGAAGCAAATCGTCTAGCTAAGCCATGACGGCTATACCCTGAGCTCTTAGGTTTGCCAAGAGAGGGTCCAGAATCTTTGTGAAGACTCGAGGGGCCGTAGAAAGCCCGAACGGCAAGGCCACAAATTAAAAATGGCGCCGCTCTACCGCGAACCTTAGGTATTTTTGGTATGCGGGAAAAATTGGCATATGGAGATATGCATCCTTGATGTCTATTGATGCCATAAACTCTCCCCCTTGCAGGGAGGAGACCACAGTGCGAATTGACTGCATTCGGAAGGACCGGATGCGTAAAAACCGGTTCAGATCCTTCAGATCCAGGATAGGTCTGACACTTCCACTTGGCTTCAGAACGGTGAAGAGATTTGAGTAAAACCCTGAACCCTGTTCTTTTGGGTCCACTTCTACTATCACCCCCTGGGATAGTAAGTGATCTAAGGCCAGAAATAGCGGTTTTTGCTTTACTGGATCCCTGGCGATCCTTGACCTTAGGAAGCGAGAAGGTGGAATCTCCTGAAACTCTAGCCTGTAGCCCAGAGATACCGAAGAGATCACCCACTTGTCCCGGATCTCTTCCCGCCAGGCTCCTGCAAACTGCAGGAGCCTTCCCCCCACTCGGCCGAGTGGGAGCACCCCTTCACAAGGAAGCTTTTGGGCTCTGCTAGGCAGGTTTTCGCCCCCAAGTCTTTTTCTGCCTCTGGGCCCGGCCCTGAGCCTTTCCTGTAGAGGAGGGTTGAGAAGGCCTTTGCCACTGCTTAGAGCTTGATGCTCCGGGAGAGAGAGCACGCCTAAATGATAGACGCTTGCTCCTTTTGACTGGAAGGAGAGTAGATTTACCCCCTGAAATTTTTTGGACGAATTTGTCTAATTCTTCTCCAAACAAACCTTCCCCTTTAAACGGGAACCCAATCAAATGCTTCTTGCATGACAGCTCAGCTGCCCAATTCTTTAGCCATAGGGCCCTTCGCATGTGTACCAACAGGAGAGACAAACGAGATGCTTGTTGGACAGAATCCAAAATTGCATCAATCATGAAACACAGAATTTGAGGTATTTCTGCATAATTCTCTACTTCCTCACTGGGAAGGAGGCCAAGCATCTGCTTAACCTGTTCCTTGAGGAACTGACACAACCCCACGGCTGCGACTGTAGGTTGCACTACAGCGCCAGTCATGGAAAAGGAGGCTTTTAATAAGGTTTCCAGCTTCTTATCAGTTGGATCTTTAAATACCTGAGCATTATCCATCGGACAATTCAGGTTTTTATTCACGCAAGAAACAGCCGCATCGACGGATGGGACCCCCTACTTCTTGGTGAAACTTTCCTCCAGAGGATAATGCATAGAAAACCTTTTAGGAGGAGCAAACAGTTTATCGGGATGTCCCCAATCCTCATACATCAATTTATCCATTAAAGGATGAATTGGAAAGGAAAAAGCAGTCTGTGGGACTTTCCTGACTCCCAGGGAAGAAACAGAGGATGTAGCGACTTCAGCAGCAGGCATTCTGAATGTGGTACGCACCAGTTCAGTATAATACTGCACCTGTTTTCTGAGCGCCTGGGAGGAGGGGACTCTCTCCTCTTCCTCTGCTTCCTCCGACTGCTCAAGATCCCTGCCCAAGATAGGGATCTCTCATCATTGTCAGAAGTGTCATCTGAAAGAGGAATCTCAGCAGAGGGAGGGGATCTACCCCTTTCCCTGCTATATTTCAGGGAAGCTGAAATAAAATTCATTATTCTCCCTTCAAAAACCCTCCAATGTAGCCCTAAGGGAGTCCTCAGTGACATATACCGGGGCTGACACATTAGGAGAGTCTGCAAAACCTGACAGGGGCACTGACTCGTCCTGAGAGGCTGGCTCCAGTCTTGCAGGGGGGGATGGTAACTTACAGGCATTTTTAGAACCCCTGGACCTAGGCGGTGATTTACCAGTGCCCTTGTTACCCCCCCTGAGACCCTCTTATGAGGAGACATAGTCCTAAGCTACAAAGCAGAGGTACTAGTACAAAGTGCAATCACTGTTGTGCTTAAAGTCTCACAATAAATATATATGCTTAAACTGCACAACCGGATGCTGAGTAGGTGTTTAAGGTTTGCCTGGATCCAATCCCTTGGGATGATTACTGCCCACAGCTCCTGTGTCTCCACTCACAGCCCCCTGACTCTCTGGGCTTTTGAAATCTGCCGCCTGGCGCCTGCGCAGTACAGCGCCGTGCACACTGACGTGCACGGCTCACAACCACACTCCCCCCTCCTCCATTAGGCCGGGAGCGCGCCCGGCGCGCATGCACGCGCGCGCGTGTGCACGAGGACCGTGGAATCCAGGGGGAGAAAGGGAAACTCCAACAGAGCTGCGTGGGACCCCCAGACTACGTGGGACCCCTGTGTTACCTCTATTGTGGCAGGGATTGCAGTGGAGACGTGAGACAGCTGGAGAACCAGGCTTCACTGAGCGTGTGTACTGAGAAGGCGTGTAAGTATGCATCAGGCTGCTCTTACTCCCTCTAGTGGTGGAAACCAGGTAAGACATACAACTACTCAAAATGAAGAAATCCATCATATAATTATATATAGGATTAACTTCCCTTACCTGTCCTCGCCGCAGGAATTGCTGAAAACAGGCAGATTCCAGCCTTCACCCATCACGGCGGGCAGAGTTGTGCCAACCTTCAGGTTTTTTTGGGGTTATTTCTCAGAAGAACCTCCTACCTGGACCATGTAAAAGACTCTGCCAGAAACTTTTGTGCGCTCTGTGTAAACAGTACACCAAGTCTGGTTTTCCCAGAGCCCAGTCTTCCAATGGAGAGGACTTACAGGCAAAACCTCGTTTCTTCGGATGACAAGGCACGGGTACCATATCATCTTGGGAGTCAAAATATCGGCCAGAGATATGGATCCGGTAGGTTGTAGCCCTTAGGCCCCCGCAGGGACCTGCACAGAGCTTTCTTCATAGCACATGTTTTACGTGACCAACCACCATAGACACTGGCGAAAAAACTGAGGTGCCTCCCATATAGGAGGGGTTATATAGGGGAGGAATTCTCCTTAATTGGGGTTAACCAGTGTCCAATCACCAGAGGTGCCTATATAACCCACTATATAATGAGCTCCTGTGTCCGTGATGTATGATCAAGAAAAGTGTTTTTGAAGTCCAACATGTTACAATTGTTCCCGGGAACAGGAAGTGAAAGGAAATCTTCCAATGAGAACACGTGTTCAGGTCACATCTGTCTTAGAGGGGATTTCCCCCATACTGGAGAGAGTTTTTTCACTTCCTGTTTTGTCTCTGGAGCAGGAAATGAAGGGAAATCTTCCCAATGCAACACAGACAGCAAAAAGAAAATGGCGAACGTTGCACTTTATTGACTTGAAATTCACGATTCATGCACATGGACTTAAAAATGAAAATTTTGTATGCCTAGTGTAATTTCCTGATGCGTTCCTGCACTCAAGAAGCCACATGTTCCGCCCAAGTGAATGGTTGTACATGGCCTTACTCTTGTAAACACTATGCACATCTGATGTATTTTCCAGATGTTTCACATTAAACAAGTATCTGCATGAGTACGGCCACATAAAGCTATTCACTTGGATGGTGGTTTGTACGCGGCACGTGTGGCTTCCTGGGCACAGGAAAAATAAGAAATCACAGTAGATATATTAAATGCCTGCAAAATCTCCATGTATTTGAACCATAGTAAAATGCCAAGTTAGGCCTTCAGTGTGGGTGTCCCCTCTGTAAGCCCATTGATATGAGGAAGTATGTGAACCTATAGGAAGGAAAGTAATCAAGGTAGACATCACCAGCATGGTGGTGTCCTCCAATCTGCGAGCTAGCAGGGGACCATGGTACAGATTTTGCAGACTTTGAAAAGTGTTACATCAAGGGCGTGGGTTTCTGTATAAGATTATTGGTAGATTAAATGTTTCCGATATGCATTTTTGCTGTTTGGCTCTAATTACTCTTTAAAGAAAAACGTGCTCTAGGGAAAATAACTTTCCCTATTCCAACAAGAGCAAAAGAAATATAATACTGTTTTTCTTTTATTTTTGGACATCCTGCGTAGCCTCAAAGTGGGCTGGCCATGTCTTTGCAATACTATAACATCACAATAGAACATTTTCCTGCTTCTCGAAGAAGAGTTATGGACTCATCCCATCTCGCTAGTGATTTAAAGATCTATATAGAGGAATCAGGACCTCCTTCCTCCTGCTAGTGACCCCTCTAGTGATATAAAGATCTAAATAGAGGAATTGGGACCTCCTTCTGACCTCTGGTGATTCCTCTAGTGATATAAAGATCTATATAGAGGAATTGGGACCTCCTTACGACCTCTGGTGATCCCTCTAGTGATATAAAGATCTATATCAGTGATTCGCAACCAGGGTTCCGTGGAACCCTAGGGTTCCTCCAGAGGTTGCTAGGGGTTCCTTCAGCATTGGGCAATTTCTGCCTCTCAGATAAGTTCCCTCTGACACCATTGATCTTTTTAGCTATCTGTAAGGAGATAATTCTTCCCAATGACCACAAGTGTAAGGACCATTTTTCCCACTGACCATCACACTAATGTATCATGAGTTGGAGATTTCTAATTTTTAGCAGGGGTTCCCTGAGACCGGAGAACTATGTCAAGGGTTCCTCTGTGTTGAAAAGGTTGAGAAGGGCTGATCTATATAGAGGAATCAGGACCTCCTTTTTCTCTGCTGGTGATCACTCTAGTGATATAAAGATCTATGTAGAGGGTTCAAGAACTCCTTCCCCCTGCTGGTGACCCCTCTAGTGATATAAAGATCTATATAGAGGAATCAAGGAATCAGGACCTCCTTCCCCCTGATGGTGATCCCTCTAGTGATTTAAAGATATATAAAGAGGAATATGGACCTCCTTCCTCCTGCTGGTGATCTCTCTAGTGATATAAAAATCTATACAGAGGAATAAGGACCTCCTTCCTCGTGTCGGTGATCCCTCTAGTGATATAAAGGTCTATATAGAGGAATCAGGACCTCCTTCCTTCTACTGGTGACCCATCTAGTGATATAAAGATCTATATAGAGGAATCAGGACCTCCTTCCTCCTGCTGGTGACCCCTCTAGTGATATAAAGATCTATATAGAGGAATATGGACCTCCTTCCTCCTGCTGGTGATCTCTCTAGTGATATAAAAATCTATATAGAGGAATAAGGACCTCCTTCCTCGTGCCAGTGATACCTCTAGTGATATAAAGGTCTATATAGAGGAATCAGGACTTCCTTCCTCCTGCTGTTGTCCCATCTAGTGATATAAAGATCTATATAGAGGAATCAGGACCTCCTTCCTCCTGCTGGTGACCCCTCCAATGATATAAAGATCTATATAGAGGAATTGGGACCTCCTTCCTCGCACTGGTGACCACTGCCCTGACCTCAACCCCACTGAGCACCTTTGAAATAAATTAGAATGAGCCAGATCTTCCCAACAAACATCTCTATAAAGGCATGGTTTGACCAGTTTGGTGTGGGGGAAATCTAGCGTCCTCTAAAGAGCCCTGACCTCATCCCTACTGAAAACCTTAGGGATGAACTGGAATGCCAACTGTGAGCCAGGTCTTCTCATCAAACATCATTACCCGACCTCACAAATGGGCACAAATCCCATCAGGCACCCCACATATCTTGTGGAAAGCCTTCCTAAAAGAATGAAAGATGTTATAGCCACAAAGGGGGACCAACTCCATATTGATGGCCATAGGTTTGCAATTAAATGTCTCACAAGCTTATATAGGTGTAGTGGTCAGGTTTCCATGAATTTTGGCCGTATAGTGTATCACTTCTGCCGTTTACTTCCCATAATTACTGTTTTTAATAGTTATACTACATCCCCAATCTCCCCAGACTATACTCTCAGTGTATACCGCCACACCCAGGTAAGGCTTGGTCAGAAGCTTCAAGTCAGCAGAAAATATCATTGGTATTTGTGTGCGGTTTGTCTGTGTTTATGTGTGTGTGTGTGTGTGGGGGGGGGGGGGGGGGGGGGAATAAATTAAAGGCAATGTTGTTTTCTTACACATTTACATGCAGATATGGTCATTCCATGCACATACTTCTCGTCTAATCATTTTCCTAGTTTCATTGTCATTCAAAGCTTCACATTTTATTAGCTCAAATTCCACAGTCTGCTCACCATTTACAGACATATTTGTGGTTCCAGGACTTGCACGGAGCTCATCCTGTACAGAAGACAAAACTCTGCTGCCTCCATGTGTCTAATATCACAAGAATATCTCACATTCTATGAGGGAGATGTGTAGATTGCGTGGGTGCTGTGATTTCAGTAAAACTGATTTTGCTGCAAAATAAAATTTGCTGTTAAACTGATTTTGCTGCAAAATTACTGTGTTTGCCCTGAGAAAATTAGTGAAGCAAAAACACATAATTTTGATTGTAGTTGAATTTATTCCATTTAGCGATCTTTGCCTTTTTTTTTGTTTTTTACCTACTTTGTTATTTTTGTATTGCCGCTTTACTGTATATGTTTTTATTTGACGTTTTCCCTCATTTGTTTTTTTGTTTGTTTTTGTTTTTTAATACAACTGTCCCTTAAAATGTGACATCAATCAATTGGATAGATCAGCCAAGGATGTGAGGATCAGAGGCACCACATCCCAAAAATACACAAATTGTTTACAGATACAAGAAATGGGATTTTTTTCAAGGTGCCAAACAAATTGATATACCAACAATTAATTCAAAAAATCACAAAATGTTATTATGAATATCCAAAAGTTAAAAACAGTCATAATCTAAAAACCATCATGGATAATTAATGCGATCATAAAGGATGTACAGTGTTTTCAACTCAGCGTGTTTCACCATTCAATGGCTTCCTCTGGAGACTTGTGAATCACTGTACAAAATAATTCTTTAAATGAATAGAAAAATAACATATATAAGTCAAACATGTAAAATAGTATAGGTATATTTATACCTTAAATACACAGCCTGTATGACTAATGATGTTTAATTGATGTATTCATACATTTATTCAGTCTGTGTATTTAAGGTATAAATATACCTATACGATTTACATTTTTGACTTCTATATGTTATTTTTCTATTCATTTATAAAAATTTGTACAGTGATTCACAAATCTCCTGAGGAAGCCATTAAATGGTGAAACATGTTGAGCTGAAAACACTGTACATCCCTTATGACCGCATGAATTATTAATGTTGGTTTCTAGATCATGACTGTTTTTAACTTTTGGATATTCATAATAAAATGTTGCGATTTTCTATGAATTAATTGTTGGTAAAAATCCAATTTCTTGTATCTGTAAAAAATTTGTGACAGCAGTCTACCTAAAGAGGAGCTCCAGGCTCTCCCCCAAAAAATTAAAAGTCAGCAGCTCCTGCAGCTGCTGACTTTTAGTATAAGGACACTTACTTGTCCAGGGATCCAGTGATGTCCTCATCCGAGCCGATTCTTGAATCGGCTTCGGGTGCAGGCGCCTGCATCTGAAGTAAGGAAAACAGGAAGTGAAGCCTTGCTGCTTCACATTGGATTTCCAACTGTGCATGCGCAAGTCATGCTGCTCCTTGTGAATGGTCCCATAATCTTCTGGGACCTGTGATGTGTCCAAAAAAGACTGCGGGATAAGGAGGGGGGCCAAACTTCTGGCTCAGTTTGTCATGGCGATCTGAACTGAAAGTGGGTACCTGTCAAAACTGGGTACCCGCTCCCCCCAAAGTAGTGCCAAATGTGGCAGTGGCGAGGGGATGTTGCAAACAAGCAGAGTTTCCCCTTCAGCCCCGGCTCACAAGTTATTCACGCCATTTGGCCTTCTTAGAGCTAGGCATGCTCCTTATAGGCATGCTGTTCGGACCATTCATTGCTACGGCTGATCCCATTCTCTTGGTTTCCAGGAGGAGCTGGGACTTATGCCGTGTACACACGACTGAACATTTCAACAGCAAAGGTTCGACTGAACGAATCCGCTGGACAGTTCGATCATGTGTGGGCTTCATTGGACCTTTGCTGTCTAAAAATCAGACGGACTTTAGGTTTAGAACATGTTTCAAATCTTTCCGATGGACTCGAGTCCAGTCGAAAAATCAGTTTGTCTGTATGCTAGTCTGATGGACGAAAACCGACGCTAGGGCAGCTATTGGCTACTGGCTATGAACTTCCTTATTCTAGTCCGGTCGTACGTCATCACGTTCAAATCCGTCAGACTTTGGTGTGATTGTGTGTGGCCAAGTCTGTTCATTCGGAAAGTCTGTTGAAACTCTGCTGAAAAGTCAGTCGAGAAGACCGTCGGACCTAGTCTGCCGGAAAGTCCGGTCGTGTGTACATGGCATTATTCGATAGACTAGATAAAACATACGTTTTAAAAGGTTTCTGGCTATGGTGAGGGTGCTTGCATAAAGCAAGTCTCCCCTTCAGTGGTTATCAAGGCATTGAAACTCAACAGAAGCTGCAGACCAAATTGTAAAACAGTCCAAGTAGCTTTATTGATGAAAATGTGATATGATCACACCAAACAACAAATGTTTTTGAATGTAATTTCCTGGATGTCATAATTCTTCTTTTCCCTTTCTTCAATTTGGTCTCTTCCACAGTCTTGCATAGCTCCTCTCTAGTCAAGTTTCTTGGACTATGGCAAAAACAAAATTGGCGTTTTCTCTTCAATATTCCTTCCAACAGATGTGGTTTTGCTTCATTGTCTCTTTGTAATACCTCTTCATCTGTGACATGTCCTTCCAGCTGATTTTCAGGATATTCCTGTAGCACCACAGTCCAAAGCATGTGAGGGCCTATCCCTTATCCTCAACCAGCTCCAGAGATCTTCACTATGTGGTCCTGCCCACATGGCCTTAGAAAAAGTCTTGACCAGATCCAGCTCCTACTGCACATGCTCACCACTAGCCAAATTCATTTCTATGGCTGGTCCATACTCCTCTGCATGACCAGCCAAAATGAATGGGCCTAGCAGCAAGCAGGTGCAGTAGGAGCTAAACATGGTCAATACTTTTTCTGCAAAGGCTGTGTGGACAGGAGCACACAGTGAAGATCTCTTGAGGATAAGGGATAGGACCTCACAAGCATTGGAATGTTATGCTACAAAAATATCCTGAAAATCAGGTGGATGGACATGTCACCATAAAGAGGCACTGCGATGAGTCAATGTAGCAAAATCACATCTGTTGGAAGAAATATTGGATTCGTATATAGGGGATAAGGAAAATGCCCATTTTGTTCTGACCATATTGAAGGAAACATGGCTAGAGAGGAGCTATGCAAGTTTGTGGAAGAGACCAAGGAAAAGACACAGAAAAGAAGAATATGGTGGGTGGATAACATCCTGGAAATTACATTCAAAAATAAGATTGAGATGCTGGACTCAAACTTGGTCTTCATAACATACTAGTTGATGTAAGCTCTTATTAGGTTGATTTCAGCTGCTCTGAACATAAAGCTTGGGGTAATTCCCTTTAGGTAAGAACCACCTAGCTTGAGAAGTCTAGATGAAAGAAAAAAAAAATGGATCTCCAGATGATCAGCTCAAAAGCCCATAAATCTTTATTCTTGACGAGGGGTCTCCAAGCTATGGCAATCTAGCATTTGATGAAGTCCCATCATGCCTCTGAGACTCTTGCCTGTAGCTATCAGAGTCGTGTAATGCCTCATGCGACTTGCAGTTTCTCAACAGCTAGAGGGCGGTAGTTTGGAGACTCCTGTTTTTGACAATATGGTGACAGTAAATAAAGGAGTGGTAACCAATGTGCTTCGGGGGCCAGAAAATCAATTTTCATCAGGGCTTGGACTTGGTATGTGGAATTGCTATATGGTTCTATAGTATGATGTTCTGGAAAGAGAGCTTACTGCAGAAACAAGCGAATGCAATAGCTCAAAATGGTGTTGATGGTCCAGACTCCAGAACATTAGGGTAGTAAAAGACCAAGGCAGATGAATAGCGACGGTGCAAGCAAGGTTCCAGGTTTGAAGTTTAACAAAAACTGCAAGCGGTGGGCGGAAAACTTTAAAAAAAAGGTGAAGTTGTCCTTTAAGGTGTCCTGGGTTCAAGTTTTTAAAAGTTTGCGCAAAGTGTACAGAGTATATGGATATAGAATACCTTTCTAGAATACCTTTCTAGATTATTGTTGTTTGCCTTCACTGAGTAGCTGTGTATGCCTGAGTAGCCCTAGGCTTAGACAGCTCAGGAAGGATTCAACTGTTGTCTGTGGAAGCCTCCCTATCTAATGCTGTTAAATCTGCAGGAACTTATAATTGAATGCCCCTATTACAGGAATTCAGCCATAACGCAAGCATCCAGAGGAAATCCACACAAACATCCAGCAGAACCAACAAACTCCATGTAGATGTTGTTACTGATGAGGACCTTAGTACTGCCAGGCAATCCACCTTCCTAGGTTGTACTCTGAGTCAATAGATAGATACCAAAAAAAACAAAAAAACATGGCGAGTAAACACTTTAACTCACCGCTCAGTGAAACGCACAAACTCCATTCTCTTCGGATCTCGGTGTTTGTGTGGTGGGAGGTGAAGCTTGCAATTCTTTCGCTTTCTGTCACTGTTTGTATGTTCCTGTTCAGACTTGCTGGCCAGGTAACCAGAATCTCAGCAGAAAGTTGAAGGGGATTATTCTGCTTTGGAGCAGATACCGGCAGCTAAAGGTGGCAATGCCGGTGGGCTGACGGAGAACGCGGGGACTTTTGGTGCAAACATTTTTTGGTATGTTGCAGCAATATCCACTTGCCGATTGCAGTACTGTATATACTTTGCGGTTTGCAAGTAGTATATCGAGGTTATGGATGAAGCTATCAGCCATAACACCAGTATTTTTTTTTCAGCAGGCACCGGTCTTCCTCATGAAAGTTGTCCGAGCGGCTTATTAGGCACTGGATCGATTTCCAAAGCAGCCACCACTCGCGGGTGTTTCTTGGGGCTTATCTTAAAAAAATCTGACTATCGTCTCTCATCGCCTCTATGGTCTTGGAGGACCTGAGCGATGTCATGATGTCACTTCCGGTCTAGGGAAGAAGTAAATAATTTTTTTTGTTTGCTTTTTAAAAGCAATAGATCATACCTTTTTATTTTTTAATTTTTGATCTTTTGCTTTTAAAGGTAAAGGAGAGATTTGGGGTCCTTTTGACCCCAGGTCTTTTCATAAAGAGGACCTGTCATCCCTTATTTCTATTTCAAGAGCTGTTTACATTCCTTGTAATAGGAATAAAGGTGATAAGAAGAAAACATTTAAGGGACAGTGTAAAAATAAAAAATAAAAAAATAACAAGAAAAAAAGTAAAGTGTCCCCATCCCTTCATGCTCACACGCAGAAGTGAAAACATATCTAAGCCGCGCACGCATTTGTAAATGCCGTTTGCACCACACGTGTGAGGTATCGCTGCAAACGTTAGAGTAAGAGCAATAATTCTACCACTAGACCTCCTCTGCATCTCTAAACAGGTAAAAAAAAATGTAAGTGTCGCCTATGGAGATTTTTAAGTATGGTAGTTTGTCACCATTGCACAATTTTTAAGCATGACATGTTAGGTATCTATTTACTCAACGTAACATCTTCTTTCATATTTTACCAAAAAATTGGGAAATATATATATATATTTTTTTTTTTCAATTAATTAAAATTTACTTTTTTCCCCCCAAAAAAATTGCGTTTGAAAAACCATTGCGCAAATAAAAATGTCAACGATTGTGATTTCATTCCCTAGAGTCTCTGCTCAAAAAAAATAAAAAAATCTAGCAAAAAATACTGACTTAAACTTGCAAACAAAAAGTGCCAGAAAAGACCAGGTCTGCAAGTGGATGTATACGGGACGAGGGGCATTATATTTTCTTTGGTTACATCTCTATTGTTCTGGGAAATCATACGCTTGAATGGAAATCTCTAGTTTACGGAAACTTTCCTCTAACTCAGTGATTCTCAACCAGGGTTCTGTGGAAACCTAGGGTTCCTCCAGAGGTTCCTAGGGGTTCCTTCAGCATTGGGCAATTTCTGCCTCTCAGATAAGTTCCCACTGACACCATTGATCTGACCAGGGTTCCGTGGAAACCTAGGGTTCCTCAAGAGGTTGCTAGGGGTTCCTTCAGCATTGGGCAATTTCTGCCTCTCAGATAAGTTCCCACTGACACCATTGATCTTTTTAGCTATCTGTAAGGAGGTAATTCTTCCCAATGATCACAAGTGTAAGGACCATTCTTCCCACTGCCCATCACACTAATGTATCATGAGTTGTAGATTTCAAATTTTTAGCAGGAGTTCCCTAAGACTGGAAAACTATTTCAAGGGTTCCTGTGTTGAAAAGGTTGAGAAAGGCTGCTCTAACTCCTGACTCCACCGCTGTCAATATTTTTATGCGGTTAAAGTATATATGGAGCCAAAACTAGTTATGGGTAGAGTGGAGAAAGATTAGAGCCCCTGTTGGATTTTTACTTCTACTTGATCCTTTGTTTGGAGAGACTGCCTCCCCACTTGCGGTCCAGAGATGATGGAGTGCCCATTTTCCTGCAGTATTTTGCATGTTTGTTAAGGCAGCCCATTCATTTTGAATTGGATGCCAATGCACCATGACGTATATTTTAATGGACAGCCAACACAAAGGACCACAGCACACAGATACAGTATTTCACTGCTGGACGTTGTAGGCCCTACAATGTAGGGCAGGCTTTCTCAACCTTTTAACGCTAGAGGAAACCCAAAAATAATTTTTATGTCTTGAGGAACCCTTATAAAACCAAATCAGCAGGGCTCAACAAGAACAATGCTCTTTATATTGGTGGTCAATAGGAAGAATGCCCCCCTGAAAGTGGTGTTCAGAATGCCACCATTAACCACTTGGGATCCGCGCTATTGCCGAATGACGGCATTAGCGCGGACCTAGATTGCCGGGACTACGTCTATTGACGTCGTCCCGGTTACGAGCGGCCTGCGCGCCCCCTGAGGGGCGCGCGCGGCGCGCTCTGTGATCGGCGAGTCCGTGAGACTCGCCTGATCACCGATCCGTGTAAGGGGTCGATCCCGACCCCTTATCACGTGATCAGCTGTCAGCCAATGACAGCTGATCATGTGATAAAACGGAGCCGGTAATCGGCTAGTATTCCTCCTCGCGCTGACAGCGCGAGGAGAAAAAAAAAAAGCCGATCGCCGGCGGCCGTGTTCGGGACATCAGTCCCGATCACGGCCAACAATTCAAGCGGACACCTGCCCCCTGCCAGTGTCCACCTGCCACCCGCAGTGCCATCCTGAAATAAAGTAAGTGCCCCCTGTCAGTGCCACCCAGCAGTGCCCATAGTGCCCAGTGCCACCCAGCAGTGCCCACAGTGCCACCCAGCAGTGCCCACAGTGCCACCCACAGTGCCACCCAGCAGTGCCACCCACAGTGCCACCCAAAATCTGCCTCAAAGGTGCTGCACCCCAGTGCCGCCCATCAGTGCCCAGCAGTGCCGCCCATCAGTGCCCAGCAGTGCCGCCCATCAGTGCCCAGCAGTGCCACCTATCAGAGCCACCTATCAGTGCCACCTATCAGTGCCCATCAGTCCCATCTATCTGTGGTACCTATCAGTGCCCATCCGTGCCACCCATCCGTGCCACTTATCCGTGCCACCCATCCGTGCCATCTTATCTGTGCCCATCTTTGCCCATCAGTGCCGCCTTATCTGTGCCCATCGGTGCCGCCTTATCTGTGCCTATTAGTGCCGCCTTAACTATGCCTATCAGTGCCCACCAGTGCAGCCTATCAGTGCCCACCAATGCAGCCCATCAGTGCCCACCAATGCAGCCCATCAGTGCCCACCAATGCAGCCTATCAGTGCCGCCTAATCAGCGCACTTCAATGAAGGAGAAAAATGACCCGTTTGCAAAATTTTATAACAAACTATTAAAACATGATTTTTTTTTTTTTTTTTTGCATCTTTTTTTGTTTGTTTAGCAAAAAATAAAACTCCGAGCTGTAACTAAATACCACCAAAAGAAAGCTCTATTTGTGGGAAAAAAATGATAAAAATTTCATTTGGGTACAGTGTTGTATGACCGCGCAATTGTCACTCAAAGTGCATCAGCGCTGAAAGCTGAAAATTGGTCTGGGACTGAGGGGGGTTTAAGTGCCCAGTAAGCAAGTGGTTAAAGACAGCCAAAAAGATATTTGGTGTCATGCTGCTGGTTTTGCTAAGTGGTGCTGAACCTTGAAGTCTGTAGGCACGATCAAATAGGTGGTCCACCAGCCAAACCTCAAGGAACCCCCAGCAACCTCTGGAACCCTGGTTGAGAATGGCTGATGTAAGGCATCAAAGTGTATTGTGAGGTGTTGGGTATGTGCCTTGGAGAGCCAATCCGAATGAGAGACACTGCATCACACTGCACATGGTTCCATGCATTAACAGATGTTGTAGTTAGAAGCGGTAAATTGTGTGTTTTACTGCAACGCACACATACTAATTGACTCTAACAAGGGCCTCACCACACAGGATCTGAGGAACAAATCCCCTTAAGCACACAGCAATACAAAAAACGAACATTAGTTTATATATATTTAGTTTGGGATGAATTGAAACTCTAATTGTACACCAGATCTTTGCATCCAACATTAGTAACTGTTGGGTTCTGGTAATACTCCATCATCCAAAGACATTGTACACAATTGTGCTTTTCTAACCGTGTGGTAACAGTTTGGTGAAGACCCTTGACCCTTTTCTGTTTCAACATGACTGTGCCTCCCCCCAGTGTACTAAGCCCTCCAAAATCTTGTGGAAAGCCTTCCCAAAAGAGTGGAGCCATCCATAAAGACATGGTGAGACCAGTTTGCTGTGGAGGAACTTGAGTGTCCTGCACAGAGCCCTGACCTCAACCCCCACTTTTGGACTTTTGGAAGACCTTTGGTATAAGGTCTTCGCATCCAACATCAGTACCTGCACTTAACCCTATGGAACATCTTTGGTATGAGGTCTTCCCATCCCAAATGTGTTCAGTAGGTTTGAGATTGTGGATAAAATCGAGTGTTCTGCACTGAGCCCTGACTTAACCCTACTGAACACCTTGTGGATGAATTGGAATGAGTCAGGTCTTCTCAATCAAAATCTCCATAAAGATGTGGTTTGACCAGTTTGATGTGGAAGAACTCGAATGTTCTGTACAGAGCCCTGACCTCACCCTACGGAACACCTTTGGGATGAATTGGAATGCCAATGGTGAGCCAGGTCTTTTTTTTTTTTTGGTGCCCAACACAAGGCACAATATGTAAGCTAAGTCTTCTTATCCAACATCAGTACCCGACCTCACAAATGGGGACAGATCCCCACAAACACCCTCCAAAATCTTGTGGAAAATCTTCCCAGAAGATTGGAGCCACCACAAAAAAGGCATGGTTGGTGTGGAGGAACTTAAGTGTCCTCCACAGAGCTCTGACCTCAACCCTACTGAACACCTTTGAAATGACATAGAACACCAACTGTCAGGCAGATCTTCTCATCCAACATCAGTCTTGTCCTTGCAAGCCGCACATCTTAAAATCCAAGAAAGGCTCATCCTGCTTCAGACTAATACACTATATGGCACAACCTATGTGGACCCCTCTCCAGATTATTCAGTTCAGTTGTCTCCAGTGAAGGGTCCTGATAATACTCCATTATACACAGACATTGTAGACAATTGTGCCCTTGTGATAACAGTATTGTGAAGACCTTTTTCTGTTCCAGCATGACTGTGCTCCTATGTACAAAGCCAGCTCCATAAAGACATGATTTGACCAGTTTGGTGTGGAGAAACAAAAGTGTCCTGCACAGAGCCCTGACTTCAACCATACTGAACACCACTGGGATGAATTGGAATGCCGATGGTGAGCCAGGTCTTCTTACCCAACATCACTACCTGACCTCTCAAATGGGCACAACTTCCCACAGACACCCTCCAAAATCTTGTGGAAAACCTTCCTGGAAGGGTGGAGGATGTTATACACACAAAGGGGGTCAACTCCATATTAACGACCATGGTTCTCGGATGGAACTCGGAACTCCGACTTCAACCCTACTAAACACCTTTGGGATGAATTGGAATGATGATGGTGAGCCAGATCTTCTCACCCAACATCAGTATTTGAAGGAATCAGTTAATACTACATCATACAAAGACACTGTAGACAATTGTGCTCTACCAACCCCCCCACACACACACCCACACACAGAGTACAAAGCCAGCTCCATAAAGACATGGCATGACCAGTTTGTTGTGGATGAAATCGAGTGTCCTGCACAGAGCCATAACCTAAACCCTTCTGGATACCTTTGGGATGAATTGGAATGCAGATGGTGAGCCAGATCATCTCATCCAGCATCAATACCAGACCTCACAAAGGGGCACACATTCCAACACAAATCTTGTGCAAATTCTCTCCAGAAGAATGGAGGCTGTTTTAGTCACAAAAAGGGGCAACTCTATAATAAAGGTGTAACTTTTATGGTGGAACTCCATAAGGATGCCCATTGGGAGGAAACTCAGTATTAATGGCCATGGGGGTTGGGGGCAACTCCATATTAATGGCCATGGTAGTGGTGGTTGAGGAGCATCTTCATATTAATGGTCATGGTAGTGGTGGTGGAAGGGCACCTCCATATTAATGACCATGGTAGTGGTGGTTGAGGGGCATCTTTATATTAATGGTCATGGTAGTGGTGGTGGAAGGGCACCTCCATATTAATGCCCATGGTAGTGGTGGTTGAGGGGCATCTTCATATTAATGGTCATGGTAGTGGTGGTGGAAGGGCACCTCCATATTAATGGCCATGGTAGCGGTGGTGGAAGGGCACCTCCATATTAATGACCATGGTAGTGATGGTGGAAGGGCACCTCCATAATAATAGCTGTGGATCTCGAACAGGATGTCCAACAAGCTCATACAGGTGTCCACAGACTTTTGATAACATAGTACATTATGGAATGAATGTGGGAAGTCGGATATCACATGACCTGATGTTAGCGCCACAGTGGGGATGTCATGACACGTTCTCATCGTCTTACTTTACACACAGTTCTCACCTGGTGAAATCCTCTTCTCCCAGCATGTGTCGAGGAACAGGAGAAAACCTAGATGGCGTGACTTGAGGGGGCTGGTATGGGGATTTGCTCTCCACGCTGCTCAGGTATCCACCCAGAGTGGAGTTATGGCTTATATGGTTATCAACAGTGAAAGCTGCGAAGTCAAGAAGAGACAGGACAGGTGAGAAGACAGGTGATAGAATTTCACAGTCTAGATACGTAAATCTTACATCAGATATGCATGGGTGTAGGTTATGCCCCCTATAGGATTAGACAAGACAAGGGTAGCTTCTAACATGAGATGGCCCCTGTGCTGGTGGTTTCTTCTCTAGGATTAGATAAGGCAAGGGCAGCTTAGAACATGGGGTGAGCGCTGTTTAGGTGGCAGCTCCACTAGAATTAAACAAGACAAGGGCAGCTTCTAACATGAAATGTCCCCTGTGCAAGTGGTGCCTCATCTAGGATTAGACAAGACAAGAGCTTCTAACATGAGATGGTCCCTGTGCAGGTGGTGCCTCCTCTAGGATTAGACAAGACAAGGGCAGCTTCTAACATGAGATGGGCCCTGTGCAGGTGGTGCCTCCTCTAGGATCAGACAAGACAAGGGCAGCTTCTAACATGAGATGGGCCCTGTGTAGGTGGCACCTCCTCTAGTATTAGACAAGACAAGGGCAGCTTCTAACACAAGATGGGCCCTGTGTAGGTCATACTCACTGCTGGCATAGTCAGGGGGAGCGTAAATCTCATTGAGGTGAACTGGACCCGGCTTGGCCACTTTGAGATAAACCATATCGGACGTGTTCTTCAGAGCAGACACGGCTTCCTCGTGTCGGACATCCTGTAGGTTGCTGTTATTTACCTGCGAAAAGGTGAATAAGAAATTGTTAGGTGGGAAGGAAATCTGCCTTCTGCCTTCAGCTCTCCAACACGAGGTCTGGCACTCACCGCCAAGAGCCGGTCACCGATCTGCAGTCTTCCGTCTTTCTGTGCTGCTCCCCCCTCAATGATCTTGGTGATGTAGATGCTGTTGTCTCCTGGAATGTGTTGGTTCCCGATTCCTCCGGCAATACTGAACCCCAGCCCTGGAGAGCAATGGAAGAAGACTGCATTGTTACATCTATAAGGTAGGAGTCAAACCCTTGATTCCCTCAAACCCTTGATTCCCTCAATTACTCAAAGGTAGGAGTCAAACCCTTGATTCCCTCAGGAGAGATTTCCTCTTGTGACTATGAGACAGGAAGTGAAGAAAAATTCCAAATTTTTGTTGTCCACAGAACAGAACTAGCGGTCTGTTTCTGAAAAGGGTCCTGTGCGATTTTAGTTCATATTTGGGTGAGAATTCAAATTAGAATTTGCACCTAAATCACACCTGCATCGGTGAACAAAACCGCACCGGACTCTGGACTGCAAACCGCAACCGGACCTGTGCAACCCCGGCTTTAGAGAACCATTACGGCTCGGTGGTGGGAAGTTCTCCTGAGAAAAGAACGTATGCCAGATTTGGGGAATATTTGGGTGATTATTCTCTGTGTTGTTGCCGCCACCTAGAGGCTACATGAAGTTATTCTGCAGCAAAGTGCAGTGAGAACAAAATGCTCCTCCCACCCGGGCAGAGAATCCCCTCCACTCCCCCCTCCTCCACTCCTCCATTCTCCGCTCCCCCCTCCTCCGCTCCCCCCTCCTCAGCTCCCCCATCCATCTCCCATACTGAACCCAATAGATGAAATCCGGCTCCGCCTTCTCAGTCCACTCCACACAGCCCACTCGAAACACCACACAGCACACTCCACACAGCCCACAGCACACTCTACACAGCACACTCCACACAGCCCACTCCACACACCAAACAGCCCACTCCACACAGCACACTCCACACACCAAACAGCCCACTCCACACACCACACAGCCCACTCCACACAGCACACTCCGCACACCAAACAGCCCACTCCACACACCACACAGCCCACTCCACACAGCACACTCCACACACCAAACAGCCCACTCCACACAGCACACTCCACACACCAAACAGCCCACTTCACACAGCACACTCCACACACCACACAGCCCACTCCACACACCACACAGCCAACTATAGACACCACACAGCCCACTCCACACAGCACACTCCACACAGCACACTCCACACAGCACACAGACCACTCCACAAACCACACAGGACACTCCACAAACCACACAGCCCACTCCACACAGCACACTCCACACAGCCCACTCCACACACCAAACAGCCCACTCCATGAACCCCACTCCACACAGCCCACTCCACACACTACACAGCCCACTCCACAAAGCTCACTCCACACAGCACACTATAAACAGCCCACTCCACACAGCCCACTCCACACAGCACACTCCACACACCACACAGCACACACCACAAAGCCCACTCCACACAGCACACTCCACACAGCACACTCCACACAACCCGCTCCACACAGCCCATTCCACACACTACACAGCCCACTCCACACAGCTCACTCCACACAGCGCACTACACAGTCCACTTCACACAGCGCACTACACAGTCCACTTCACACAGCATACTACACAGCCCACTCCACACACCACACAGTCCACTCCACACAGCACACTCCACACAGCACACTCCACACAGCCCACTCACACAGCACACTCCACACAGCCCACTCCACATAGCCCAATCCACATAGCCCAATCCACATAGCCCAATCCACACTCCACGCACCATACAGCCCACTCCTCACACCACACCACACAGTACACTCCACACACCACACAGCCCACTCCACACAGCACACTCCACACAGCCCACACTGCACAGCACACTCCACACAGCGCACTCCACACAGCTCACTCCACACACCCCATTCCACACAGCACACTCCACACAGCCCACACCACACAGCACACACCACACTCCACACAGCCCACTCCACACAGCACACACCAAACAGCACGCTCCACACACCACACTCCACAAACCACAGAGCCCACTCCACACACCACACAGCCCACTCCACACAGCACACTCCACACACCACACAGCACACAGCCCACTCTACACACACCACAACACACACCACACAGCACACTCCACACACCACACAGCCCACTCCACACAGCCCACACCACACAGCTCGCTCCACACAGCATGCTCCGCACAGCACGCTCCACACAGCATGCTCCACACAGCACACTCCACACACCACGCTCCACACACCACGCTCCACACACCACACTCCACACACCACACTCCACACACCACAGAGTCCACTCCACACACCACACAGCCCACTCCACACAGCACACTCCACACAACACAGCACACTCCACGTACCACACAGCACACTCCAAACAACACAGCACACAGCCCACTCCACACAACACAGCACACTCCACACAGCGCACTCCACACAACACAGCGCACTCCACACAGCTCACTGCACACACCACACAGCCCATTCCACACATCACACAGCCCACACCACACAGCACACACCCCACTATACACAGCCCACTCCACACAGCCCACTCCACACACCACACAGCTCACTCCATACACCACACAGCCCACTCCACACAGCCCACTCCACACACACCACAGCCCACTCCACACACCACACAGCCCACTCCCCTCACCATACAGCCAACTATAGACACCACACAGCCTACTCCACACAGCCCTCTATACACAGCCCACACCACACAGCACACTCCACACACCACACAGCACACTCCACATACCAAACAGCTCACTCCACACACCACACAGCCCACTCCACACACCACACAGCCCACTCCACACACCACACAGCCCACACTCCACACAGCACACTCCACACACCACACAGCCCACTCCACACATCACACAGCCCACACCACACAGCACACACCCCACTATACACAGCCCACTCCACACAGCCCACTCCACACACCACACAGCCCACTCCATACACCACACAGCCCACTCCACACAGCCCACTCCACACACACCACAGCCCACTCCACACACCACACAGCCCACTCCCCTCACCATACAGCCAACTATAGACACCACACAGCCTACTCCACACAGCCCTCTATACACAGCCCACTCCACACAGCACACAGCCCACTCCACACAGCACACACCACACAGTACACCCCATGCAGCCCACGCCACACAGCACAGCCCAATCCACACAGCACACTCCACACAGCACAGCCCACTCCACACAGACCACACCACACCCCACACAGCCCACTCCATGCATCACACAGCCCACTCCACATGACACACTCCACACAGCCCACTCCCCTCACCATACAGCCCACTATGCACACCACACAGCCCACTCCACACAGCACACACCACACAGCTCTCTCCACACAGAACAGCCCACTCCACACTGCCCACTCCACACAGCACACTCCACACAGCCCACACCACACAACCCACTCTACACAGCCCACTCCACACAGCAGACTCCGCACTCCACAAAGCCCACACCACACAGCTCACACCACACAGCCCACTCCACACAGCACACTCCACACAGCACACTCCACACTCCACACAGCACACAACCCACTCCACACAGCACACAACCCACTCCACACAGCACACTCCACACTCCACTCCACACAGCACACACCACACTCCACACAGCCCGCTCCACACACCACACAGCCCACTCCACACAGCCCACTCCACACACCACACAGCCCACTCTGCACTCCACACAGCACACTCTGCACTCCACACAGCACACTCTGCACTCCACACAGCACACTCCACACAGCACACAGCCCACTCCACTCTCCACACAGCCCACTCCACACAGCACACTCCACACAAGCCACTCCACACACCACACTCCACTCCGCACAGCACACTCCATATCCACACAGCCCACTCCACACAGCACACACTACACAGCCCACTCCACACAGCACACACCACACAACCCACTCTACACAGCACAAGCCACACACCACACAGCCCACTATACACACCACACAGCCCACTCCACAGACCACACAGCCCACACCACATATCTCACAGCCCACTCCCCACAGCCCGCTATATACACTACACAACCCAGTCCACAGACCACACAGCGCTTTCCACAATCCACACAGCCCACTCCACACACCACACAGTCCACTCCGCATACCGCACAGCCCACTCCGCATACCGCACAGCCCACTATCCACAGCCCACTCCACACAGCACACAGCCCACTCCACACCACACAGCTCACAATACACACCACAGAGCCCACACCACTCTCCACACAGCCCACTATACACACCACACAGCCCACTCCACACACTGCACAGCCCATACCATACACCACACAGCACACTCCACACACCACACAGCCCATGCCATACACCACACAGCCCGTGCCATACACCACACAGCCCGTGCCATACACCACACAGCACACTCCACACACCACACAGCCCATGCCATACACCACACAGCACACTCCACACACCACACAGCCCGTGCCATACACCACACAGCACACTCCACACAGATCACTCGACACCACACAACCAACTCCACACAGCCCACTCCATATGCCACATCCCACTCCACACAGCCCAATGCAAACACCACACAGCCCACTCCACACAGCCCATTATATACAGCCCACGCCACACACCACACAGCCCACATCACACAGCATATACCACAGAGCCTGCTTCACAGCACACAGTCCACTCCACACACCACACAACCCACGCCACACACCACACAGTCCACTCCACATGGTCCACTCCACGCACCACACAACCAACGCCACACACCACACAGTCCACTCCACATGGTCCACTCCACGCACCACACAGCCCACTCCACACAGCCCACACCACACAGTCCACTCCACACACCACACAGCCCACGCCACACAGCCCACTCCACACACCACACAGCCTACTACACGTTCCACACAGCCTATACCACAGAGCCCACTCTACAGCACACAGTCTACTCCACACACCACATAGCCCACGCCACACCACACAGCCTACGCTACACACCACACAGCCCACCCCACACAGCCTATGCAACACAGTCCACACAACACAACACATACCACACAGCCCATTCCACACACACCACACTACCCACTCCGCACACCACACAGCCCATACCCCACTCCACACAGCACACTCCACACACCACAAAGCCCACTCCACACAACAAAAGCTACACAACACAGCCCATACAACAGACCACACATACCAGACCACTCTCCACACCACACAGCCCACACCACACTCAACACACCACACAGCCCACACTACACATTCCACTCAACACACCACACAGCCCACTCCACACACCAGACCACACAACCCATCCCACAGCCCACACCACACATCCCACACACCACATCACACAGCCCACACTACACAACCTACGCCACACACCACACAGCCCACCCCACGCCACACAGCCCACTTCACACAGCCCATTCCACACACCACATAGCCCACCCCACACAGCACATGCCACACAGTCCACACCACACAGCACATACCACACACACACCACAAAACCCACTCCACACAGCCCATACCACAGACTGCACAGCCCAGTATACATACAACACCACACAGCCCACTCCACACACCACTCAACACAGCAAACTCCACATACCACAAAACCCATGCCACACACCACTCATCACACCACACAGCCCTCTCCACAGACCACACAACCCACACCATACAGCCCACACTATACAGTCCACACCACACAGCCTACTCCACATACCACACAACCCATCCCACACACCATACACAGCACAGCCCACTCCACACACCACACAGCACACACTACACATTCCACTCAACACACCACACAGCCCACTCCACACACCAGACCACACAACCCATCCCACAGCCCACACCACACATCTCACATACCACATCACACAGCCCACACTACACAACCTACGCCACACACCACACAGCCCACCCCACACCACACAGCTCATGCCACGCCACACAGCCCACTTCACACAGCCCATTCCACACACCACATAGCCCACCCCACACAGCACATGCCACACAGTCCACACCACACAGCACATACCACACATCACAAATCCCACTCCACACAGCCCATACCACAGACTGCACAGCCCAGTATACATACCACACAGCCCACTCCACACACCACTCAACACAGCAAACTCCACATACCACTCATCACACCACACAGCCCTCTCCACAGACCACACAACCCACACCATACAGCCCACACTATACAGTCCACACCACACAGCCTACTCCACATACCACACAACCCATCCCACACACCATACACAGCAAAGCCCACTCCACACAGCACACACTACACAGCCCACTCCACACACCACACAGCCCATCCCACACTCCACACAGCCCATCCCACAAACCACATCATACAGCTCACAACACACAGCCCACAGCCCACACAACCCACCCCACACAGCCCATTCCACACACCACATAGCCCACCCCACACAGCCCATTCCACACACCGCACAGCCCACCCCACACAGCCCATGCTACACAGTCCACACTACACAGCACATACCACACAGCCCACTCCACACACACCACACAGCCCACTCCACACACCACTCACCACACCACAAAGCCCATACCATAGACCGCACAGCCCACTATACATACCACACAGCACACTTCACACAGTCCATGCCACACACCACACAGCCCACTCCACACACCACTCAACACAGCAAACTCACCACACCACAAAGCCCACTCCACACAGCCCATACCACAGACTGCACAGCCCACTATACATATCACACAGCACACTTCACACAGTCCATGCCACACACCACACAGCCCACTCCACACACCACTCAACACAGCAAACTCACCACACCACAAAGCCCACTCCACACAGCCCATACCACAGGCCGCACAGCCCACTATACATACCACACCACACAGCACACTCCACACAGCCGACGCCACACACCACACAGCCCACTCCACACACAACACAGCCCACACTACACAGTCCACTCCACACACCACACAACCCACTCCACACACCACACCACACAACCCATCCCACACACAACACAGCCCACACCACACAACCCATCCCACACACAACACAGCCCACACCACACAGCTCACACCACACAGCCCACACCACACACAGTGCCCCATACCTCTGTATCACACACAGTGCCTCATACTTCTGTATTACACACAGTGTCACATATTTCTTTACAATTCTTAGCGTGAAGATTGTACAATATTATTGTAAAATGTGTGCCCAGTTCTCTGGAACTTTTCCTCATTCGATAAACTCAGACCACCATCTCTAATCCTAAACTCCCAATCCTAAAACCTCCCAGTCCTGGAAACTGCATCCCCAACGACATGTTCAAGGAACAGCCACGTGTTTGCTGGTCATCCTCCACTTCCCAGCATTCTCCATACTCACCTTTAGGACCTTTTAGTAGATTGACCTCCACAATGGTCTCTGGGGGACTTTGTCTGCGTCGGACTAGCAGCCTCACTACTGGCCCAGCCTCCTTCAGAGCCTCCACCGCTTTACTGTGAACCACTTCCGTCACATCCACATCGTTCACCCGCAGAACGCAGTCCGTCACCCTGCACACAAGATACAATACTGATTATACAGGGCTTACTACTGGTTATAGTATATACTGCTTATTACTGGTCTGTAAGGATTAAGGTATATGTTGAAACAAAATGGTTGACCGTATGTCTTACTAAATACATGTATTTTTCTATCCTTCTCTGTAAAATAAGGATTCGTCATCTATTGTCACGTACTCATCAAGAAGAGGCCGCATCAGCCCTAAAAAGCAGTCTACGCCCAGAAGATTGTCTTATCAGCTGATAACACCCGGAGAATTGTCTTTTCTTTGAAAATGTTGTTTTTTTACATTTGCTGATGTTTGCCCTTTTCTGTCTATAAAAGATGTAATAAAGAAGCCTCAGAGCCAGAGTCAGTCAGAGACAGTCAGAGTTAACGACGGACTTCTGAGCAGAAATACTGAATAATACCTCCGTGTCTCTTTGCTTGGATAAGAACTCTAACTAACAATTGGGAAACGGTAACATAACCTGACAAATAGGTGACTTGTTGAGGTCACACCTAACATTTCTGGCGCCGCGAACACGGACTCGCTGAAGAAACTACAAGAGGCGAACGAACATAAGGACGGAACGAAATGGTCGGGCACATCAAGAACCACAGACAAATCCTGCGCAGGTAAGAAAAGCTTTATTTTCTTATAAACTCTGTGCTTCTTAGATTTGTGCCCACCTGATCTGTCTGAATTGTTCTTCAGGTAAACACCAACCTCTGTAGTAAGCGGGTCTTGAACTTAATATTTTGGCTTATGTTACCGTTGTTTCTTGTCTGTCTACTTGTCATCTGTCTGTTGTGAATGAGATAAGCCCTGTTTGTATGGTGTGAATTGAAACATATATCATCCCAATGGGTAACGGAATGCGCCCTTAACTCGTAAGAGTACTTTGGGGGTCCGACACTTAAGTTTGATATACGCTTTTTGATTCATGAGCCTAAAAACGGGTTGAAAGTATAAGTCCTGACTGCCTCAATAAAGCAGGAATAAGAAACAAATGCTGAGAGATTCCATGGTAATGGGACGGAAATAAGGTCTCCACAAAGTCCCGGAGACCTAGTCATATGTGTTTGGCCACCAAAAGGGAATGCTTGTATATGTTGTAGCTGTCAGTCTGGTCATAATATTTGTCAGTTGGCTAGCATATAAGGTAATTCGATTTCAGAAATCTCATATAGGAGAGGGTTTTTAGTATTTTGGCACCCTAGGAGGAGAAGGCAACGAGACACTTAGTAAGTGATCCAAACGCCACCTAGGCAGGACTGTCAAAATGGGCCAGACACATGGTAAACCCCAGGAGGAATCTCAGAAATGTTATGCTGTTAAAGACATAATTACAATGTTGTATGGGAAGGATAAGGCACAGGGCACGAATAGGATTCTCAAGAAATTGGGGATGGATGGAGAAAATGGATTAAGTGTAGAAGGTTGGGAAGAAATAAAGAAAGACAGACAGGGAGAGATATTGCAGAACAGATGGGTATCACAAATACAATGTTTAATTAAGGTTTCCAACAGGGCTGAAGAGGAGGGATGGGAGTATTGTCAGGAAAAGGGTGGATGGGATATGAAGGTCCGACACAAAAGTCTTCCTTCTGCTCCCGGCGATAGGGTAAATACGGGAGGTACTCCACCTCCTTATAACACTACCACACCAGGTAATGAAAGACCAAAACTTTATCCTTCCTTAAGAGGAAGAGGATGGGTATGCCGAGTATGCGGTATCCAGAACCCAGACTGGGCACAGGAATGTGTACATTGCGGCGCTCAAAGACCAGAGCCCGTAGCTCCAGTCCATAGTCGGACTAGGGTAATACAAGTAAATAATCCAAATGCGGGTCAAGCAGGACAGCCACCTACAGTGACCCGACAAGTCGTTCTGAGGACATGGACACCTTGGTCGGCTGACACTCTTATGGCATTAATACAGAATGCTCCTGATCCCGTAGCAAAACCTGCCGCATTCTGTAGATTCGTGACACAAGGGAAGATTTGTGTAGACATAAAATGACACTAACGATGTTTAATCAATTTATGAATGAAATTGCTCCACATAGACCACAAGGGGATCCAGCGGCAGATCCACCAGGAATACATCCTCGTCATATAGATTCTAGACCCCTGTTTATTGCTCAGTTACGAGAATTTTGCCAAGGGAAACAGCAGGAAAGGGGTTCGACAGCGCCCATAAAACAGGCCCCAGGTCAGACTGTTACAGAATTTTACCTCAACATGGAAAGCATGATGGCTGACGAAGGTCTAGATTTAGCCTTACCCGTCACCATTAGGGCTTTCAATCGACAGTTTATGGAAGGACTAGTACCCCAAATAGGTGACAAACTGAAGGCATGTACTCCCGAATGGAGAGCCATACGGGACAGAGGAACATTGTTGCAGAAAGCACAAGGCATAGAGGCTGATTTAGCAGAAACTAAACCCAGAAGGACACCGGGAGTTAACACTGTTGCCCGGGTCAATGAAGGAGGGAATTCCTCCCGTAAACCTCTTACCTGTTATTACTGCAACAAGGTGGGACATATAAAAAGAGACTGTAGGAAAAGGATAAAAGACGAACAGGAAGGAAACACGGACAGAGACACGAGGGACTACAGACAGAGGCGTACCAATGATAGGGACGATCCGACCGCATGACTTGCCCCAGTCCTAGCTGAATCAGAGAACAAAATGCTCCACATGTTGATGAAGGTGGAAGGTAAACATATTCCTTGTTTGGTTGACACAGGAGCGTCACGCAGTCTGTTGTCTGATTCAGTAGTCCCTCCACACATGACGTCCCGTGACACCATACCCATAAGTGGTTATGACGGTCTTTTGTCTGATGCCCCACTGACTAAACCTTAAAAAGGTAAAAATAGCGAGAATGGCTACCGCCTGACACTTGTGTATTGTTGCAATATGTAGATGACCTATTGTTATGTTGTCCGGATAACGATACTTGTTTAAAAGCCACTCTATCATTGTTACAATTCCTGGCTGAAAAAGGGTGCAAGGTGAATAGAACTAAGTTACAGGTATGTCAGAAAAAGGTTGTCTTTTTGGGCCACTGTATATCCCAGGGTACTCGACACCTCACTGAAGACCGAGTCCAGGCCATAAGACAAATGAATATCCCACGCAACTTTAAGCAACTTCGTATGTTTCTGGGAATGGTGTCATATTGTAGACAATGGATACCACATGCCAGTTCTCTGATGCAGCCATTATATGATTGCTTGAAAATAGTACCCTATGTACTCACAGAAGCAGGTCATGAATCTTTTAGCACCTTAAAAAGGTTACTAATTTCGGCACCTGCGATCGGGATCCCTGATTATACCAAAACATTTCATTTGTACATTGCTGAAATCACGGGACACGCAACAGGGGTGTTGACACAACAACACATCAAACAAAGGCCGGTAGCATACTTCTCGGCGGCTCTCGATCCTGTCTCTAGAGGATCACCGTCCTGTGTACGAGCAGTTGCAGCAGTGTCAATTATCATTGACAAATCCTCAGAAATTGTCTTAGACAATCCTGTAGTGGTACATACCACACATGACATACACGCCATCTTGTCACAGGTCCAACCAAAATACATATCAATGGCAAGGCAGCTGCGTCTACAATGCACTTTGCTCCTACCCCCCAATGTTACCTTTCAGCGATGCACTTCTTTTAACTTAGCACAGCTTTTACCATTACAGACAGATTTGACAGGGGGGAGTAATGATGATAATGGTGTAGACACAGCACAAGATACTCAGGATTCTGACACACTTTCGTTTCATGACATAACATCTGATGAACACGATTGTTTCCAACTTATGGAACAAGAAACCACGGGGTTCCCACATGTCACAGACATACCCATTGCAAATGCAGAACACACACTGTACATAGATGGTAGTAGATTTGCCGATGACAAAGGTAAATATCACACAGGTTATGCTGTGGTAACGGACACACAGGTAATTGAGGCAAAGTCACTACCAGCACACATGTCGGCACAAGAAGCGGAACTAACCGCTCTAGAGAAAGCCCTAGAACACTTGGAGGGACAAGAAGGGAACATTTACACTGATTCCGCATACGCCTACGGTGTTGCACATGATTATGGCCACATATGGAAAGCTAGAGGTTACCTTACAGCAGCAGGCACACCTGTTAAACATGGTGAAGGAATCAAAAGAGTCCTGAACAATCTTCAAAAGGTTATAAGAGTAGCCATCATGAAGATAGCGGCACACACGAGCGCAAAAACAACTGAGGCAAAAGGAAACGCATTTGCAGATTTAACTGCAAAGAAGGCAGCTCTAGGGGAAGTAAGCCCTGAGACCTTAGCCACGGTACAGGTGAGTATGCCCGAAACCACATGGCAGCAGCTAATGGAACTACAGGAACAAGCAGGGGCTATTGAGAAGGACCGTTGGGTTAAGGAGGGAGCTGCACCAGGCCTTGACAATGTATGGAGAGAAGGAGACAAAATATGTCTACCCGCTTCTCTATACCCCGCAATGGCAGCGGCTGTTCACTTACCCACTCATGTCAGCTCCAATTCTATGTATAGGATTGTAAGCCAAGGATGGCTAGCCCCTGGATTCAGTAGTACTGCAAGGAACTACTGTGCTGCATGCCAAATCTGTCTGATTAATAACCCAGGACAGAGAGTGAAAACCCCATGTAAACATCAGGTCCGGGCCCAATATCCCTTTCAGAGACTGCAGATTGACTACATACAAATGCCTAAGAGCGGCCCCTTTGAATTTGTTCTCGTGTGCATCTGCCTATTTTTCAGGCTGGCCGAAAGTTATCTTGTAAAATCAGCTACGGCAAAAGCCACCGCCAAGAAACTGATTACTGAGCTGATACCTAGGTTTGGTCTCCCAGAAACAATAGAATCAGATAGGGGGACACATTTCACGGGAGAAATAATGCAAAATGTGATGGCAATGTTAGGGGTTCAACAAAGTTTTCATACTCCTTACCACCCACAGAGTTCAGGATCAGTAGAAAGAGTAAATGGTACAATCAAGCTGAAAATACAAAAGGCTATGCAGGAGTTGAAGAAACCATGGCCTGAGTGCCTACCCTTAGCTTTGTTCTCTATTAGGTACACCCCAACAGGAAAAACAGGGTTATCCCCATATGAAATACTGTTTGGAAGTGCACCTAGATTAGGTTTATATTTTCCTCAAAGTATGCAATTACAATGTGATAGGTTAACTACGTATGTAATACAGTTGCAACAACGTCTGACTAAAATCCACAAGAGTGTGTATTCTTCTCTTCCAGACCCTAATTCTGTCACAGGTACACACGATCTACAACCAGGAGACTATGTGTATGTAAAGAAACATACCAGAAAGACACTGGAACCAAGGTTTGAAGGTCCTTTCCAGGTGCTATTGATTACAGCAACCTCAGTGAAATTGGAAGGGAAACCTACCTGGATCCACGCTTCTCATTGTAAAAAGGAGCCAGTTGGCAAATGACAACATGTATCTTTTTATTGTTTCAGTAATTCTGGCTAATAGTTTGGTTACCTCACAGAATAAAATACACAAGGATGAAGGATTTTCTAAAAAAATGTTATTATTTGTAGCAAATTACACCCCAGCACAGCAAGTATACCACTGATGGCAGTTCCTATAAACTATACTGATCTTGCTAACAGTAGCATTAACATAATTAGAACAAATACCAGCGAGACAGTAATGTTTAAGTCAAATGGTCTCGCCTTTTTCCCTGATTGGTGTTTCAACTTAGGGAACACAACGGGAGGAAATGGAGAATGCCAAGACAGCAAGTTTAATTTGTCCATTGTCGTATTAAATGGAAGCTTCTACCCCAGTAATTCCAGCACACACCAGACATTATCTGACACACCTGACATTATCTGACTTCCTCACTAACATTGTGGATAATAATGTTAGGTGGTTAGTATCCAACCTATCTCTCTATGGATACACCTCTCGTTATAGAAATGATATCAGTTCAAGATCAGTAGCTCTAGGAAATAATATATACATCTGTTGTGAGGATAAATGTTATACTTGGATACCTAGAAGAGCTCAGGGATGGTGCTACCTCGCAAGTTTAGTACCAGTAATGGGAGTAGTAGGTGATGAACGAGGTGATCACCTATTAGAAGCTAGCATGCACCCTAGATATCCCCTCAGGTATCGTAGTAAAAGAGAAATATTCCTGAAGAAGGACATGGCATGGGCTTGGTTCCCGTCCTGGACAGGATGGGGTATAGACTTAATGAAACGACTAAATAACTATACAGGAATTATTAATGATGTTTTGGAGAAAAACTCTGATGATATTACTAAGTTAAATCTGGAGACCAGAGCCATCAGACAACAATTAGAATTACATGAATTAGCAATTGAAAGTATGAGTGCAGCACTGACAGGACTCTGTGAAACTACTGAGGACTATGAGTGCTGTACTTGGATACATAACACCAGCATTGAGGTACCTGACTATTATGACATCATTGCACAACACCGTACGGAAGTAAAGAATTTACAAGAGAAGGCCCGAAATATTGGTCGCGACTGGGATCCGTTTGGTGGAACTTTTAGTTTCTCAGGGTTATTCTCTTGGGTTAAGAAGGCAGCAATGACGATTATAGTGGTGCTCTTATTCGTATTTTTCTTTTATGTATGCTTTAAACTGCTCATGTGCTTTTGCAAGAAAGCCAAGGTAAATGATGCGGAAAAGATGGAACTTTTGTGAAGATAGGTAGATTTAGATCCTTGACATCACCCATCTGTCAGAAAAGCCACTCTTCCTGAATTTTAGATGTTGGTACTGTCCAGGGGGATGGGTGTATACCCCTCTGACAACTCGCGGTCAGGGAGAGTACTCTGGATATAGGCTGACTAGAACTTGTTCAGGTGGACCCAGGGCAAGAGGGAGGGGTGATGTCAAAGGGGGAAATGTAAGGATTAAGGTATATGTTGACCGTATGTCTTACTAAATACATGTATTTTTCTATCCTTCTCTGTAAAATAAGGATTCGTCATCTATTGTCACGTACTCATCAAGAAGAGGCCGCATCAGCCCTAAAAAGCAGTCTACGCCCAGAAGATTGTCTTATCAGCTGATAACACCCGGAGAATTGTCTTTTCTTTGAAAATGTTGTTTTTTTACATTTGCTGATGTTTGCCCTTTTCTGTCTATAAAAGATGTAATAAAGAAGCCTCAGAGCCAGAGTCAGTCAGAGACAGTCAGAGTTAACGACGGACTTCTGAGCAGAAATACTGAATAATACCTCCGTGTCTCTTTGCTTGGATAAGAACTCTAACTAACAATTGGGAAACGGTAACATAACCTGACAAATAGGTGACTTGTTGAGGTCACACCTAACAGGTCATATTATACTGGTTATTATAGCTGATGGTTCTACAGTGCCTTGAAAAAGTATTCAAACCCCTTGTAATTTCCCACATTTTGTCATGTTCCAACCAAAAACATAAATGTATTTTATTGGGATTTTATGTGATAGACTAACACAAAGTGACTTTGTGAAGTGGAAGGAAAATGATACATGATACGTATAAATATGTGAAAAGTGTGGGGGGGGGGGGCATGTGTATTCAGCCCCCCTTTACTCTGATACCCCTAACTAAAATCTAGCAGAACCAATTGCCTTCAGAAGTAACCTAATTAGTAAATAGAGTCCACCTGTGTGTCATTTAATTTCAGTATAAATACAGCTGTTCTGTGAAGCCCTCAGAGGTTTGTTGGAGAACCTTAGTGAACAAATAGCATCATGAAGGCCAATGAACACACCAGACAGGTCAGGGATAAAGTTGTTGAGAAGTATAAAGCAGGGTTAGGTTATAAAAAAAATCTCCCAAGCTTTGACCATCTCATGGAGCTCTGTTCAATCCATCATCAGAAAATGGAAAGAGTATGGCACAACTGCAAACCTACCAAGACACGGCCGTCCACCTAAACTGACTGGCCGGGCAAGGAGAGCATTCATCAGAGAAGAGCCAAGAGGTCCATGGTAACTCTGACAGAGTTGCAGAGATCCACAGCTCAGGTGGGAGAATCTGTCCATAGTTTCATAGTTAGTAAGGTTGAATAAACACACCAGTCCATCCTGTTCAACCTGAGTTGAGTGTCTACAATTGTCCCTATCCCTGTACATTGCACACTCACATTGGTCCCTACCCTCAAGGAGCCCACAATACAAGGTCCCCACTCATCTACTAGGGTCAATTTTTTTTTGGACAGAAGCCAATTAACCTACCTGCATGTCTTTGGAGTGTGGGAGGAAGCCAGAGTACCTGGAGGAAACTCATGCAGGCACAGGGAGAACATGCAAATTCCAGGCAGGTGGTGTCGTGGTTGGGATTTGAACCCGCGACTCTTCTGAGGCCGCGTACACACGCGCGGACTGTTAGCCCAACCTTGTTCGTCAAACAGTTTGACAAACAGTCCGCTCAAAATTAGCATGAGCGGACTTGACCACACACGATGAACGAACAGTCCGCTGAAACCGTGAGCGATGACGTGAACGGCACGTACGACGGGACTAGAAAAACGACGTCCTATACACTGCAATGCAACCTTCGGCGTGTAAATCCTTTCTGAGCATGCGCGGAACTTAGTTTGACGAACAAGCCTACACACGAGCGGACTGTCCGCTCAAACCAAGTTTCAGCGGACAGTTTTACGGGATTTCCGAAAAACTTTGTTCGTCAGACTGTCCGCTGAAACTGTCCGCTGAAGCCCACACACGAGCGGACGGTCCGCTGAAACACTGTTCAGCAGACAAAGTTGGGCGAACAGTCCGCCCGTGTGTACGCGGCCTTACTGCTAGGTGAGAGTGCTAACCACTACACCACTGTGCCGCCCCACAGGACAACTATTATGCCACGTACACACGACTGGACTTTTTGACAGCAAAGGTCCGACGGAACGAGTCCGTCAGACAATTCGATCATGTGTGGGCTCCATCAGACCTTTGCTTGCCAAAAATCTGGCGGACTTTAGAAATAGAACATGTTTTAAATTTTCCCACCGGATCTCCGCCGGACCGAGAAATCTGTTCGTGTGTATGCTAGTCCGACTGACAAAAAACGACGCTAGGGCAGCTATTGGCTACTGGCTATGAACTTCCTTATTCTAATCTGGTCGTGCATCATCACGTTCAAATCCGTCAGACTTTGGTGTGATTGTGTGTGGTCAAGTCCGTTCATTCGGAAAGTCCATCGGAAAATCCACCAAAAGACTGTCGGACCTAGTCCCTCGAATAGTCCGGTCGTGTGTACGCAGCATTAGTCGTGCTCTCCACAAATCTGCCCTTTATGGAAGAGTGACAAAAAGAAAGACATTGGTGAAAGAAAGTCATAAGAAGTCCTGTTTGTAGTTTGTGAGAAGTCATGTGGAGGACACAGCAAACATGTGGAAGAAGGTGATCTGGTCAGATGAGACCAAAATTCTACTTTTTGGCCTAAAAGCAAAACACTGTGTGTAGGGGGAAAACTAACACTGCACATCACCCTGAACACACCATGGTTTTCTTCAGCAGGGAGAGGGAAGCTGATCAGAGTTGATGGGATGATGGATGGAGACAAATACAGGACAATCTTAGAGGAAAACCTGTTAGAGTCTGCAAAAGACTTGAGACTGGGGCGGAGGTTCACCTTCCAGCAGGACAACGACCCTAAACATACAGCCAGAGCTACAATGGAATGGTTTAGATCAAAGCATATTCATGTGTCAGAATGGCCCAGTCACAGTCCAGACCTAAATCCTATTGAGAATCTGTGGCAAAACTTGGAAATTGCTGTTCACAGACGCTCTCCATCCAATCTGACAGAGCTTGAGATATTTTGCAAAGAAGAATGGGCAGAAATGTCCTCTCTAGATGGACAAAGCTGGTAGAGACATCCCCAAAAAGACTTGTAGAGAAAGGGGGTTCTACAAAGTATTGACTGCGGGGGGCGCCATACAAATGCCCCCCCCCCCGCACACTTTTCACATATTTATTTGTATAATTTATCATTTACCTTCCACGTCACAATTATGTGCTACTTTGTGTTGGTCTATCACAGGGGTAGGCAACCTTTTGAGTACAGTGTGCTGAAAAATGTTTTCAAAGAAATTGAACGTGCCGATTTTATAACAAAAAAAAGGTCAACTTCACACTCGCAATAGCAAAAAGGATTTTTTTATCAAGTAAATGCGGTAAACTACTTGAATAGTAGTGAGCTATTAACATCCTCCACTCACATGCCTCAGATCAGCCCAATTCCTGCACCTTCCCACCTCAGATCACTGTACCCCCTGCACATCTGTCCCACATCTTATGGCCCACCACTGACCCCCCCGCTGTAGCTATCTATGATATGTGTGACATGCAGAGTGGTGAAAGGAAGCAGAGATGAGACACATCTACCTGTCCTGCCACACTCATCCTGCTGATCCAACTCTCACATCCAGCCCACGTGCTTGTATGTGATGTATGGGATGTAAGTGATGTATGGGATGTAAGTGATGTATGGGATGTATGTGATGCATGTGATGTATGAGATATATGGGATGTATGGGATATATGTGATGTATGGAAGGTACAGTGGTGGAAGAGATGAGAAGGGGCTTCAGTAGTGGGACAGAAGAGCAGGGGGGTACAGTGATGGGGCAGATGTGAAGGGGGTTACAGTGGTGGGACAGAAGAGCAGAGGGGTTCAATGATGGGACAGAAAAGCAGGGTGGTAGAGCAGTGGGACAGATGTAAAAGGAGGTGTATTGATGGGAGAGATGAGTATAGGGAACAGAGGTGGGGCAGAAGAGCAGGGGGTTACAGAGGTGGGACAGATGAGAAAGAGGGGTACTGTAGCGGGGCAGATGTGCAGGGAGGTACAATAGTTGGGAGAAGGGGGTTCAGCAGTGGGACAGAAAAGCAGGGGGGTACAGTAATGAGGCAGATGAGCGGGGGGGGGTTTCGGTGGCGGGCCAGGGGAGAAGGGGGTTCAGTGGTGGGGCAGAAGGGCAGAGTGGTACAGTGGTGGGGCAGATGTACATGGGGTTACAGTGGTGAAACAGATGTGCAGGGGGGACAGTGATCTGAGGTGTGGAGTTGCAGGAATTGGGGCTGATCTAAGGCGTGAGAGTGCAGGATGTCAATTTCTCACTACTAAGGTAGTTTACAGCATTTACTGTATAAGAAAATCCTTTTTGTGATTGAGAGTGTGAAGTTGACGTTATTTGGTGACAGAGGAACAACGATCTCACATTAGTCTCCCATCCATGGCTGCCGCCCCTCCAGGAATGATCTTTGTGATGAATATTCCAGGATCATCAGGAACATGCGGATTATCAATCCCACCAGCAATGCTGAATCCCAGGCCGGAATTTCCCTGAAAAAAAAGTCATAGAAATGAATCTATAGAGATAAGATAGATAAAAAGTCAGAGGAAGTGAATATGTCACCATAGACAGATGAATCATGCAGCCCTGTAATGTCCCCAATCAATAAACAAAATTAACCATTCCCATACCGGGGCATTTCTGACATTTCTCTCCTACATGTAAAAATCATCATTTTCTTTCCTAGAAAATGACTCAGAACCCCCAAACATTATATATGTTTTTAAACAGAGGGCCCCAGAGAATAAAATGGTGGGTGTTGTGATTTTTTTTTTAATGTCACATGGCAGAGATCAAAAAAATTAAAATAAAATATTGATCTCTGCTTTTCAAAAAAAAAAAAAAGTGGCATAACTCAGGAGCATAGAGCTGGCCGGGGATCCCATGTTCTCCAGTCACATGGGAGAGCCTGGAGAGGTGCCGGCACAGGGGGAGGGGGGGGCTGGTGGCATGTCCTGCTGTCTATAAAAGCAATCCAGCAGCTAGTTAGCTGCTAGGATGGCTTTTACAAATAGAGAATCACCTGCTGAAATAAAAGCTACCAGGATGGTGCCTGTAGCTGTAACCTTCGATAGTTCGAATCTCAGCCTTTCCCTGCTGAACTGGCCAAAAATCAAACAATCTATGGCTGGCTTAACAGTATCATTTTATAAAAAGCTCCACCTGAGATGATGTTATCAGCCTGCTGCAAGAAGGAGGAGACATTTCTCCTGTCTCCTATCCCCCAGTGACTTTGCCTAAGCTGAAATAATGTCAGCAGTCTGCTGCAGGGAGGTGGAGACATTTCTCCTGTCTCCTATCCTCCGGTGACTTTGCCTAGGCTGAGATAATGTCATCAGTCTGCTGCAGGCAGGAGGAGGCATTTCCCCAGTCTCTCCTCCTCCAGTGATCAGATAGTGACATTGTAATTTTGTAATTGGAAGTACAGTTAAAAAATGGGATTTGGCACTGCCTCTGGTTATGTCCCATAATAAGTACCTTATTGTGAACACAGCTCTTATATAAGACATTCAGAAGCTACTGAAAATGATACCGGATTTGATGACCTAAATTCATATTTTTTAATACATCACAGTTTCTGATCATTTCCAGACAAAGAGATGGACGTGTCCTTAGACCGGATACAATAGAGATGGACGTGTCCTTAAAATGGGTAGAATAGAGACGGACGTGTCCTTAAAATGGGTGGAATAGAGACGGACGTGTCCTTAAAATGGGTAGAATAGAGAGGGACGTGTCCTTAAGATAGGTAGAATAGCGGTTCTCAGACTTACCCTCTCTAGTACAATCTCTTCATACTTGTATAAGGCATCGCTGCCATTGACCTACAAAATAAATACAATCAAATTAAGGATTTCAGTCGTTTCAGACTAGATAAGTCTCACAGACCAGCACCAGTGTTTTTTTTTAAACATAAAGTAGAAAAGAGTTCCTGGATATAATAACCATCCTCCAGAACGTTATAAAAGAGTTCCGAAAAGAGCTGCCCAACCCTGATGGTGCTTAGACCAAATATAACTTCGGGGGTGGGGGGGGGGGACCACAATGGGGCCATGTATAACTAGAAAAAGACATTAGGAAGTCCGTAACACTCCAAAAGATGCATTTCCATAAATGTAAGTGAACATATCATATCACATAGGTCAAAATGACATGTAGATGTTTTAGGGCCTCACAGTGGTGTCCCCTGACCTCACCCCTGAGGAAGGAGCCCACAGAGTCTCCAAAACGTTGGCATGGCAGTTTGACTTATGAGCCATGATATATTCACAATAAATAAAAGGAAACATATTTACTTTCGCATCCTCCAAAACATTTTACATACACAATATAGCCATAAAGACATGGTTTGACCAGTTTTGTGTGGAGGAACTCGAGTGTCCTGTGCAGAGCCCTGACCTCATACCTACTGGTCACATTTGGAATGAATTGGAACCCCAATTGGGACCAATAGCTTTTTTTTGTGCCCAATGTTGGACCCAAACATCTAAGTCTGGTCTTCTCATCCAACCTCAGTACCTGACCTCACAAATGGGCACAAATTCTCACAGACACCCTCCAAAATCTTGTGGGAAGCTTTCCCAGAAGAGTGGAGCCAGCCATAAAGACATGGTTTGACCAGTTTGGTGTGGAGGAACTCCAGTGTCCTATGCAGAGCCCTGACCTCATCCATACTGGTCACATTTGGAATGAATTGGAACCCCAATTGGGACCAAGAGCTTTTTTTTGTGCCCAATGTTGGACCCAAACATGTAAGTCAGGTCTTCTCATCCATCATAAGTACCTGACCTTACAAATGGGCACAAATTCCCAGAGACGCCCTCCAACATCTTGTGGAAAGTCTTCCTAGAAGAGTGGAGGATGTTATAACCACAAAGGGGGTCAACTCGATATTAGTGGCCATGGCTTTGGAATTTTATGTCCCACAAGCTCCAAGCCTTGACCTCATCCCCACTGAACACATTTGGGTGGGATGAAATGGAATGAACCAGGTCTTTTCAACCATCTCCTCAAAGACATTTTTTGAGCAGTTTGGTGTGAAGGAACTCAAGTGTCCTGTACAGAGCCCTGACCGCATCCCTACTTTTGTAAGACCAATATATAAGGTCTTCTTATCCAACATCAGTACCTGCCCTTTAACCTACAGAACATCTTTGGGATGAGGTCTTCTCACCCCTTCTACCCAATAACTCACTCTCTGCCCAGGAGATTGGAAATCACTTCAAAAATAAGATTGATGCAATTCATAAGGAGGTCTCCAGTGTCCAGATTTTCTCCCCCACCCCACGTAACATACCCTGTCTACCACCACATTCAACATTTTTCTCTTTTGACTCCATTGCTACAGAGGAGGTTACCAAACTCTTCTGTGACACACACCCAACCAACTGTTCCCTGGACCTCGTTCCCTCGCATCTTCTCTGGTCACCCATTGCTCCATCCTATTTTGAGTGCTCTCTCACTCAAATCTTCAATCTCATCCTGTCTAATGGCTCATTCTCCTCCCCTCCAAAGCATGCACTGGTCACCCTTATTTGTAAAAAGATCTCGCTGGATTCCTCCAGTCTGACCAGTTTAGGATTTATCTCTTTGCTCCTATTTTCCTCCAAATCTTTGGAACGCCTAGTCTACAAGTGTCTGAGCTGCTACCTCACTTATAACAACCTCAGGCAGGCCATAGATGATGCATTTTTCTTTCCAGGGAGCCGCCCTGCAGGGAGAACACAGTGATTATTTTTAGCGGCTATAGCCATTTGCAATAATCGCATGCTAGAAATGTGACATGCTGGTTGTACCTAAGTCGATCGATGGATGGAACTCAAAAGAGTTCCCTACCTTGGCCTCCAAGACTCTGCTCTCCTGTTTCTCCGCCTACCTTTCTCACCGCAGCTTCAATATAATTTACAACTTTACCTACTCCTCTCCTCTTCCTCTTGGTCCGCTCCCAAGACTCTGCCCTCAGACCCCTTCTATTCTCTATCTACACCACTTCCTTTGGTCACCTGATAACCGCCCACACTTTCCAACACCATCTCTATGCTGACGTCACCCAAATCCATTTCTCCACTCCCCACCTCACCCTTCTGTCTCCTTCAGTAATTAATTTACTAACTGGCATAATATAATGGATGTCACACCACTTCCTTAGACTAAATCTTTCTAAAACTGAGCTCATTATATTCTCCCCATCCCGACTCTTCCATCAAGATCAATAATACAACTATCAGTTCTTCTCCTCATGCCAGGGTTCTAGGTGAAGTCCAAGACTATGGCCTCTCCATCTGGCCTTGCATCCAAAATGTGCCCCTTCTTCACCATTGACATCACAAAGCTTCTAATTCCCTCCCTTGGTATCTCTTAATGTTACAACTTCCTTCTCATTGGCCGACCTCTACACAGACTACCCCCCTTCAGTCCATAATGAATGCTGTTGCCACTCATCCATCTCACCAGCCACTCAGTGTCCCTCACCCCTCTCTGCCAATCCCTCCACTGGCCTCCATTCAGTGTGCTCCACCCCTCTCTGCTAATCCCTCCACTGGCCTCCATTCAGTGTCCTCCACCCCTCTCTGCCAATCCCTCCACTGGCCTCCATTCATTGTCCTCCACCCCTATCTATCAATCCCTCAGCTGGCCTCCATTCAGTGTCCTCCAACCCTCTCTGCCAATCACTCCACTTGCCTCCATTCAGTGTGCTCCACCCCTCTCTTCCAATCCCTCCACTGGTCTCCATTCATTGTCCTCCACCCCTATCTATCAATCCCTCCACTGGTCTCCATTCATTGTTCTCTGCTCCTCTCTATCAATCCCTCCACTGGTCTTCATTCAGTGTTCTCCACCCCACTCTGCCAATTACACCACTGGCCTCCATTCAGTGTCTTCCATCCCTCTCTGCCAATCCCTCCACTGGCCTCCATTCAGTGTCCTCCACCCCTCTCTGACAATCCCTTCACTGGCCTCCATTCAGTGTCCTCCACCCCTCTCTGCCAATCCCTCCACTGGCCTCCATTCAGTGTCCTCCAACTAGGGATGAGCTCAGGCGTGTTTGCATGGAACACGTGCAGAGCCCGCCAGGAAGTCGGCGTGGCGCTGCGCTAATCACAGGCAGTGAGACATTGCCCGATCTCTGCAGCCGCACATCGGGGCAATGTCTCACTGCCTGTGATTAGCGCAGCGCTGCACCGACTTCCTGGCGGGCTCTGCACGTGTTCCATGCGAACACACCTGAGCTCATCCCTACCTCCAACCCTCTCTGCTGTGCAAAACTGTTGGCGTCATATAAATCTTGTATAACAATAATTTTCACTTCCTGTCTTCATACACTCCAGTGACGGCATTTCTAAGGGCGAATTTCCTGATGGTGACACCAGTGGATCATCTCTGTGTCATGTGTGCTGAAACTACCACTTGCAATCATCATTGGAAGCTCATATAACGGGGTGACAACACAAGAGAACAATTGGGGGACAGGGACAGAGCGTTGTCACCCGATAACAGGAAGTGACCTTTATAGCGGGATCACCAGGGATTATTTAATGAAAGTTTCGGATTTAAGACTGAAAGTGAAATGACATTCCCATGTTAAATCTTCCAGAAGATTTTAGTGGTTGAGATTCCATGTATTCTTCATTCATCCCCCTGCCCCCGCCCTGGAATCCTCATCCCACCCCGGCCATCCCTCGCCTCAGTCCTACATACAGCTCTGCTAATCTCTCCTATGTAACAATAATCCCTCCTTCACCATCTTTAAACACTCGGCATGAAAGATAACCGACAGGTCTCACCATAATCCCCCTTCCACCCCGACAAATCCTGGAACTAATAATATAATCTGTCTAGCAGACACTTAAATATTCCCCTCCCTCTCCACTGCCTCCCAGGCCTGATAATGAGCGAGCATCACAAATCGCAAATGGAGGAATGCAGACCCAGAAAAAATATTTCATGTTCTCCATTCTCCATTCGTTTCTAATGGCAACAAAGTAACAATTCAGGTTTATTTTATATGTGATAACATTGTAACGCGCCGCAAGAGCCGAAATGTTCAGACTGAAAACTCTGCTACTTTGTTTCAGGTTCTCAAATTGAAATCCTCCCTGCGGCCCCCGCCCCTTCAGTCTTATACCCCCTTGGCCCCCTCTTCAGTCTTATATCCCCCCCAGCCCTCTTTCAGTCTTATATCCTCCCTCTGGCCCCCGACTAAGGGGGGCTTTGATTTAGGGGGGGGGGGGGGGCTCTGATGTAAAGGAAGACTCTGATGCAGAGGGGGTTTTGGTGAGGACCCTGATGTAAGGAGGGACTCTAATTGGGACTCAGATGTAAGGGGGGCTCTGATTGAGACCCAGATGTAAGATTGGACTTTGATTTAGGGGGACTCTGATGTAATGAGGGTCTCTGATAGAGGGCTTTGTTTTGACGAGGACCCTGATGTAAGAGGGGACTCTAATTGGAACTCGGATGTAAGGGAGACGCTAATGGGGACCTTGATGTAAGGAAGTCTCTGATTGAGACCCTGATGTAAAGAGGGGGGGGGCTCTGATGTAAAGGGGGCTGTGATGTAAGGAGGGACTCTGATATAAGTAGGATTCTGTTGTAAGGGGCTCTTATGGGCACCCTGTTATAATGGGGGACAGATATTTGTACAATACACAATGCGGCCCTTGTATTGAAGTTTGGGGACCCGGCTGAGTGAGCCTATGAGTAACAAATTTTGCAAAGCGGGGGAATTTCTAGCAACCAATCAGAATTCTCTTTACTGAACCCATTGCAGTCCAGGGTGTCTGGGTTCAGGATTGTGAGCTGCACTGTGCACAAGGTTTCCCGCACATTACCGCCCCCCTCCCTGGACAGGAGACCTGTTACATACTTAGTAAGGTTGAATAAAGACACCAGTCCATCCTGAGTAAGTGTCTACAACTGTCCCTATCCCTGTACATTGCACTTCATATCAGTCCCTACCCTCAAGGAGCCCACAATCCAAGGTCCCCATTCATATACTAGGGCCAATTTTGGACAGAAGCCAATTAACATACCTGCATGTCTTTAGAGTGTGGGAGGAAACCAGAGTACCCGGAGGAAACCCACGCAGGCACAGGGAGAACATGCAAACTCCAGGCAGGTAGTGTTGTGGTTGGGATTCGAACCAGCAACCCTTTTTACTGCTAGGCGAGAGTGCTAACCACTACACCACTGTGCCGACCACTGTTCTATATTTTCTGTAATTAGCAGAGACAGGACGTCCAGATCCGGGAAGCCGGAGTGTTCTAGAACAGGACTGGGACCCGGAGGACTGGGCTGTCTGTACCAGGAGCTCATTACCAGCAAATCTTATTAGGTGATCCCAGCACACCAACAGGAAATAATTACCCCTCCTCCAGCACGGGACTCTTCATATCAGCCAGCATGGCCTGCTCCCCGGATGTCATAATGAGAACCAAAATGTGAATCCCCCACCCCCACCCCTTGACAGGTACCAGGACAAAGCCGCCTATTTAGGGGCCCCTGCTCCGCTCCTCATTCATCTGGTAAATACATGTTAGAAAATTACGGCTTGCACGCGGCGACTGATGTGTCTCTATATAAAAGACATGGTGTAAGGAAAGACTCCGTGTTCTCAGATGAAGAATTCACAATTGTTTGATTTTCAGCACTCTGCTGCTCATCATTAAAGGACAAATGAAAGAAACGTTGTCCTTTAAACTATTAAATTCACTCAAACTAAAAATTACCCTGAAAGAGTGACCTGTAAAGAGGAAAGTCCATATGTCTTGGCTCCCTTCAGTGCTTAGTGGTGTTATGGTGCCTCTGGAGCCCATGTCTCTACAGCCGGGGCATAGCCTGTTATCTTTGAACACCTACCTACCTTCTACTGTCTTGTCTGCTGCCTGCTCAAACCTCTGCTTGAACACTGATTACTCTCTGCCTGCCACCTGCCCTGACCCCTGCCTGAACACCTACTACTGTCTTGTCTGCTGCCTGCCCCAACTTCTGCCTGAACACTGATTACACTCTGCCTGCCACCTGCCCTGACCCCTGCCCGAACACCTACTACTGTTTTGTCTGCTGCGTGCACCAAACTCTGCTTGAACACTGACTAATCTCTACCTGCTGCCTCCCCAACCTCTGCCTGGACACCTACTACTCTCTGCCTGCTGCTTGCCCTTACCTTTGCCTGCGCACTTACAACTTTCTGCTTGTCCCAGCCTTTGCCTGGACACTTACTACTCTCTTGTCTGCTGCCTGTTCCAACCTCTGCTTGGACAATGACTACTCTCTACCTGCTGTCTCCCCAACCTCTGCCTGGGCACGTACTAGTCTCTACCTGCCACCTGCCCAAACCCTTGCCTGGCCACTGAGTATTCTCTCCCTGCTGCCTGCCCCAACCTCTGCTTGGACACTGACTACTCTCTGCCTGCTCCCTTACTTCTCTCTTGTTTGCTGCCTGCTCCAACCTCTGCTTGGGTGCTGACTAGTCCTTACCTACTGCCTCCCCCAACCTCTGCCTGGCCTCCCATTGTTCTCTGCCTGCCACCTGCCCCGACCCCTGCTTGAACACCTACTTCTCTTTTATCTGCTGCCTGCCCCAAGCTCTGCTTGGACACTGACTACTCTCTGCCTGCCACCTGCCCCGACCCCTGCTTGAACACCTACTACACTTTTATCTGCTGCCTGCCCCAAGCTCTGCTTGGACACTGACTACTCTCTGCCTGCCACCTATCCCGACCCCTGCCTGAACACCTACTACTGTTTTGTCTGCTGCCTGCCCCAAGGTCTGGTTGGACACTGACTAATCTCTACCCGCTGCCTCCCCAACCTCTGCCTGGACACCTACTACTCTCTGCCTGCTGCTTGTCCTGACCTTTGCCTGCGCACTTACAACTTTCTGCTTGCCCCAGCCTTTGTCTGGACACTTACTACTCTCTTGTCTGCTGCCTGTTCCAACCTCTGCTTGGACAATGACTACTCTCTACCTGCTGTCTCCCCGACCTCTTCCTGGGCACTTACTACTCTCTGCTTGCCCTAACCTCTTCTAGGACACTTACTACTCTCTTGTCTGCTGCCTGCCCCAACCTTTTCTTGGACAATGACTACTCTCTACCTGCTTCCTGCCCTAACCTCTGCCTGGACACGTACTAGTCTCTCCCTGCCACCTGCCCAAACCCTTGCCTGGCCAGTGAGTACTATCTTCCTGCTGCCTGTCCCAACCTCTGCTTGGACACTGACTACTCTCTGCCTGCTCCCTTACTACTCCCTTATTTGCTACCTGCTCCAACCTCTGCTTGGGCGCTGACTAGTCCCTACCTACTGCCTGCCCCAACCTCTGCCTGGTCTCCCATTTCTCTCCACCTGCCACCTGTCCTGACCCCTGCTTGAACACCTGCTACTATTTTATCTGCTGCCTGCCCCAAGCTCTGCTTAGACACTGACTACTCTTTGCCTGCCACCTGCCCCAACCCCTGCCTGAACACCTAATACTGCTTTGTCTGCTGCCTGCCCCAAGGTCTGCTTGGACACTGACTACTCTCTACCTGCTGCCTCCCCAACCTCTGCCTTGACATCTACTACTCTCTGCCTGACACCTGCCCCAACCCCTGCCTGAACACTTACTACTGTTTTGTCTGCTGACTGTCCCAAGGTCTGCTTGGACACCTATTACTCTCTGCTGTGCTTGTCCCGACCTCTGCCTGGACACTCAGGACTCTCTGCCTTCCACCTGCCCCGACTCTTGCCTGAAACCTACTACCATTTTGTCTGCTGCCTGCCCCAACCTTTTTCTGGACAAGGACTACTCTCTACCTGCTGCCTCCCCAACCTCTGTCTGGACTAGTACTATTCTCTGCCCACTGATTGTCTTGACCTCTGCCTGGACATTAACTACTTTCTGCTAACCCCAACTTCTGCCTGAACACCAAGTACTCTCTGCCTTCCACCTACCCCAACCCTTGTCTGAACACCTACTACTCTTTTACCTGCTGCCTGCCCCAAGTTCTGCCTGGACACTGACTATTTTCTACCTGCCACCTTTAATTTTTAATTTTTTTTGCCATCTGAGTTCCAATGTGGAGATTTTCCATCACTTCCTGTCCCATAGCAAACAACAAGAAGTGAGAAGAAATCCCTCTAAAGTGAGAAAATCCAAACCTATATTCCCCATTGGAAGATTTCTTTTTCTGGTGACAACCTAAAATTTGTGATTTTCTTTTGCTTTCAATGGTCACGAGGACAAATAGAGAGGGGGAATCTCCCTAACAAGCACACAAACAGCAATAAAAACCTGACAGGGGGTACAATTCCTCTCAACAAAAACGTTTTGTCATTACAGTACTTATACTTTAATACTCTTATTGCAGATACTAAGTAACTGAAATAAGATGTTGTGATCCTGGGACACAGCCCAGGACACATCATCATTGATGTGTGATGAAGGACTCTCGTAGGAAATCCGGGACAGTTGACATCTATGATATTTTATGTATAAAATTGCAATTGCTTGTAATAAACCCTCAGGAGCCAATAAATGCACATTGTACCCTAGAAACCATCAAAAATCACCTTCATTTCACCATCCCCCATTGACTCCAAAGCATTTCCCTGAAATTTTACCAAATTTTCCTATTTTTTACTGGAAATTTCAGATGAAAACTCGAAATTTTGCTCATTCCTCCTGAATATTTTATATACTTTACATTTACAAGCAAGGGACACACATAATAGAATGCTAAGAATGGTTCTCCAATGCCATTGGTTAGTAATACAGAGCTTTTTTATACCCCTTGAACTTTTCCACATTTTCTCATGTTACAACCAAAAAACGTAAATTAATTTAATTGGGATTTTATGAGATAGACCAAAACAAAGTGGCACATAATAGTGAAGTGGAAAAAGAGAAAATTATACAAATAAATATGTGAAAAGTGGGGGGGGGGGGCAATTTGTATTCAGCCCCTGTACTCTGATACCCCTAGCTAAAATCTAGAGGAACCAATTGCCTTCAGAAGTCACCTAATTAGTAAATAGAGTCACCTCATGTGTAATTTAATCTCGGACTTTCCGGCAGACTAGGTCCGTAGGGATTAGTCCGTCGGACAATCGTGTGTGGGCTAGTATGATCGTTTTTCAAAAAAAAAATCAGATGGACCTAGAAATAGAACATGTTTAAAATCTATCCGATGGACTCAATTCCGATAGACTAAAATCGAGAAAACCATTCGTCTGTGTGCTGGTCCGATGGACCAAATACGAACGTAAGGGCTGCTATTGGCTACTGGCTATTGAACTTCCTCGTTTTGTCCTGTTTACATCATCACGTTCAAAACTAAGGGACTTAGTCCGTTTGTGTGTGGCCAAGTCCATTTGTTCGCAAAGTCCGTCGAAACTCCGCCAAAAGTCCGTCGGGAAGACCGTCGGACCTAGTCTGCCGGAAAGTCCGGTCGTGTACGCGGCATTAGAGAACCTTAGTGAACAAACAGCAACATGAAGGCCAAGGAACACACCAGACAGGTCAGGGCTAAAGTTGTGAAGAAGTTTAAAGCAGAGTTAGGTTATAAAAAGATCTCCCAAGGTTTGAACATCTCATGGAGCTCTGTTCAATCCATCGTCGGAAAATGGAAAGAGTATGGCACAACTGCAGACATGGCCGTCCACCTAAACTGACCGGCCGGGCAAGGAGAGTATTCATCAGAGAAGCAACCAAGAGGTCCATGGTAACTCTGGAGGAGCTGCAGAGATCCACAGCTCAGATGGGAGAATCTGTCCACAGGACAACTATTAGGCCGCGTACACACGGGCGGATTGTCTGGCCAACTAAGTTCGTCAGATAATCCGACAGACAGTCCGTCCTACTTTTGAATGAACGGACTTGACCACACACGATGAACAGACAGTCCGCTGAAAGCTTGCGCGATGACGTGTACAGCACGTACGACGGGACTAGAAATACGACGTCCAATACACTGCAATGCAACCTTCGGCCGTGTAAATCCTTTCTGAGCATGCGCCATACTTAGTCCGTCCAACTTGCCTACTCACGAGCGGACTGTCCGCTGAAACCAAGTTTGGACGGACTGTATTACGAAAATTCCGAAAGACTTAGTCCGCCAGACTGTCCGCTGAAAAAGTCAGCTGAAGCCCACACACGAGCGGATTGTCCGCTGAAACACGTTTCAGTGGACTAAGTTGGACAGACAGTCCGCCCGTGTGTACGCGGCCTTAGTCGTGCTCTCCACAAATCTGCCCTTTATGGAAGAGTGACAAGAACAAAGACATTGGTGAAGGAAAGCCATAAGAAGTCCTGTTTGTAGTTTGTGAGAAGCCATGTGGAGGACACAGAAAACATGTGGAAGAAGGTGATCTGGTCAGATGAGACCAAAATGCAACTTTTTGGCCTAAAAGCAAAACGCTATGTGTAGGGAAAAACTAACACCGCACATCACCCTGAACACACCATTAAACATGGTGGCATCATGTGGTGGGGATGCTTTTCTTCAACAGGGACAGGGAAACTGGTCAGAGTTGATGGGAAGATGGATGGGGCCAAATACAGGACAATCTTAGAAGAAACTCTGTTAAGGTCTGCAAAAGACTTGAGACCTTCCAGCAGGACAAGGACCCGAAGCATACAGCCAGAGCTACAATGGAATGGTTTAGATCAAAGCATATTCATGTGTTAGAATGGCCCAGTCACAGTCCAGACCTAAATCCCATTGAGAATCTGTGGCAAGACTTGAAAATTGCTGTTCACAGATGCTCTCCATCCAATCTGACAGAGCTTGAGATATTTTACAAAGAAGAATGGGCAGAATTGTCCCTCTCTAGATGTGCAAAGCTGGTAGAGACATCCCCAAAAAGACTTGTAGAGAAAGGCGGTTCTACTCTGGGGGCGCCATACAATTTCCCCTCCCCCACACTTTTCAGATATTGATTTGTAAAAAAAAAATTAAAACCATTTATCATTTTCCTTCCACTTCCACAATTACAGTATCTGACAAAAGTGAATACACCCCTCACGTTTTTGTAAATCTTTTCTTCTAAGGGGGTAGCTGGGCGCAAGGAAGCAAGGGGGCAAAAAAAACACATGTGGGATGGCACACCTATTCGACAGCAGGTATTAACAGCGTGGGGCGGAGGCACAATTCTGGATCCTTGCCCTGGGTGCTGGATGACCGACCCTGTCCCGAAACTGATCTAAAGTCTACAGGAACACAAAGTAATTTCCCAGAGGGGAGTACCACTCTTTAGAGCTCACAAAACTGTGGGACCTGGAGGATCACTGCGCATTATACGGAGTGTCTATGTCATTGCTGTCACTCACCGATGAGCCCGGGTCCAGGCAGTCCGCATTCACCAGCATCGGGGCCGCACCAGCCTGGAAAGATAAAAGAGGGATGTTGGATACATTGTAACCCTACAAATACATAATACAAGACAGTGAGGGCTGAACACACACCCTTTAGGCCTCATTCACACTTAAGCATACACCTATGTGAGGGTTGTGTTGACCCACATTGGGGTGTAGAAGTGTTCCGTGGATCCCCATGTAGGCCGTCCCATTCATGTCATTTGGGAGGCCACAGTTGCTCAGGCACAGTTGCTGCTCATAATATGACAGCCATGTGGGGGTGAGTGCATGTCCCCTTAAGATGGAACACCTGTGCATCCCCATATGGGCAAACTGGACCCTTCGTTAAGTACATCTGCATGAATGAGGCCTTATATCAGTGATGGCGAACCTTGGCACACATGCACTCTGCGGTGCAGTTGAGCATCATGTGAAATGTAGTTCCAAAACACCTGGTGTGCCAAGGTTTGCCATCAGTGCTTTATATGATGCAATGGGGTATGTGCATTAGCCCATTGCAGTACCATTTATTTTGAACCCCACCACAATGCTACAAGGCAACACAGCTCTGGGCTGGCCTAGCACCACCCTGCCTTTACACCGCCTTACCACAGCATGTTAATACGAGACATAACGTGGCGATGACGCAACGTACAGAAATAGAGGAGTGGGAATGGGCCCTAAACTTGCCCTTTTTTGTGCATATGTAGCAGCAGCGCAGCATATAAAAACATTTATAGTCATCATTAAATATATAAATGTAAATAAATCACACTAAAGAGATTATATTATCTGTTGTCATCAATATTTGGGAGATATTTTCAAACTGAACTAGGTGTGACCTCCAATCACAAAAAAAAATAAAAAAAATAATATTTAACAGATTAACCACTTGACAACTGGGCACTTAAACCTCCTTCCTAACCAGACCAATTTTCAGCTTTCGGTGCTCTCACACTTTGAATGACAATTACTCAGTCATGCACACTGTACCCATATGAAATGTTTGTCCTTTTTTCACACAAATAGAGCTTTCTTTTGGTGGTATTTAACCTCCTCCCACCCGCCCTATAGCCGAATGACGGCTGTAGAGCAGGCGCTTTTGTCCGGAAGCCCCAGAGGTGATCAAATACCACCAAAAGAAAGCTCTATTTGTGGGAAAAAAAGGACAAAAAATTCATTTGGGTACAGTGTTGTATGACTGAGTAATTGTCATTCAAAATGTGAGAGCACTGAAAGCTGAAAATTGGTCTGGGCAGGAAGGGTGTTTAAGTGCCCAGTAAGCAAGTGGTTAATTACCGCTGGGGTTTTTTTTTGCGCTATAAATCAAAAAAGACTGAAAATTCGGTAAAAAAAAATAAAATTCTTTCTTTCTGTTAAAATTTATTGCAGAATATTTGCGAGTATTGGCACAGTATTGGCGAGTATTGGCAGAGTATTTCAGAGTATTGCAGTGTTGCAGAGTATTGCAGAGTATTGGCAGAGTATTGCACAGTGTTGCAGAGTATTGCACAGTATGGGCAGAGTACTGTCACTGAGCAGCGCTGTGGGCACTACACATCTAGCCCACAGTGCTGCTGCCATCTCTCCCCCTCTCCCCTCTCACTGTACTGATCGGTACAGAGAGGGGAGGGAGAAACCGGCATCATGATATGACGCCAGTTTGTTTACAAGTGATCGCTCTGTCATTTGAAGGAGCTATCACGTGGTAAACGGCCGCTACCAGTGGCCGTTTACCGCTACCCGTGATGCGCCGGGTCTTCCGGACTCGGCGGTCACGGATACTTGCAGGAGCGTGCCCCAGGAGGCGCGTGAGAGCAAGATTCTGGGAGGACGTCCATGGACGTCCACCCAGAAAAACATGACCTCGCTGTAGCCGTCTTTCGGTTATGGCCCGGTCGGCAAGTGGTTAATCTCATTTTCAGTATTCAGAAATCTGCAGCTTTCATTAAAACAATTCCTGGTGATCCTGCCATGGATGGTCACTTCCTGTTATAGGCAACAATCAGAGGCGTAACTAGAACCGTTAGGGCCGGATGCAAGAAACCTTGAGCGCTGCCAGGGTCCTTTACATTTGAGCCCGGGGCCCTTCCCTACAAGCCCAGGGCCCTTCCCCCTGATCCCAGGGCCCTTTAATCCAGTTGCGGGGCCCTTTATTATGCCCCCCCCCAAGGTGGCAGACGCCAGGCCCAGTTGCGAGTGTGACCTTTGCAACCCTGGTAGTTCCGCCATTGGTGTCAGTCATTTTTTTTTATTATTAATATTTTTTACCATTTTATTTTTTGTTATTTTTCAAAAAAAATTTTAGGAGCCCTGTTGGTGGTCTTTGGTGAAATGTCAGGGCTCTGAACAGACCTCTGATGTTTCACCTTTGAGACAGGGGAAGGAGATTGAGGACACAGCCCTCAATATCCATCTCTGCAGCCTCAACTGCACAAAATTAATGGACGGGAATAGCTCTGTACAGAGCTTCCCATTCATTCACAAACTGAAGCATAGGAAACACAGTTTCCTATGCTTTATTTATGAATGTACACAGGAGCAGTTGGTACTGATCACTCACAGTGTCCATTCAGAAAAGGAATGAGCCAGTAAATAGGACATATTTATGAGACCCTTCCCCTGTTCTCTATCCTGAAAGCATCCTCTGCAGAATCTGGTGGGGGGGGGGGGACAATAGCAGTGTTGCAGGGGATGGATGGACCAGGGGAGCACACAGGGACAGGATAGGAAGGGCGGGGGGGGGGGGCGGCATATACAGGAACCAATGCCCTCCATTTTCCTCCTGCAGTCGCTGACTGGAGAAGGGAGAGGAGGAGAACCTGGCTCAGGAGGGAGATGGAGGGCATAGGTGCCTCTATATGCTGCCCCGCCCCATCTCCAATCCTGGTGTAGAACTGAAGAGCCGTATAAGCCCCCGGAACCATGGGGCTGACTCACAATTGCAACCCCTGTAGTGACGCCCCTGGCGACACTGCTCTGTCCTTGATTCTCAGTTGTCCTCCTGTGTTGTCACCCTGTCGCATGGGCTTCCAATGGAGACTACAAGTGGCAGTTTCAGCACACATTACACAGACACGGTCCACTGTTGTCACCATCAGGAGACCCACCCTGAGAAATGCCATACACCCCATGGTGGATCCCCAACAGTGCATTCAAAGTAAAGCATTGTGATTGCGTTCCCGGCACCAGAAGGCATTGGTACAATTGAGATTCACCAACATACAGTATGTGAGCTGTTTATGTGGATATAAGAACTGTGCATTGCTGGGCCAAGGGATAAAAATATGGTGAGAAGGGAAGATCCAACAAAGGTGTGGCTGAACTGTGACACATACCCGTGAAGCACCACATGAGGAGCATGTAAATGAATTCAAGTGGTTCTGAAGGCTCTTTCCTTAATGCAGTTTATGGGTAAAACAACCTCTGGGTGCAGCTCTCCTCCAGCCCCGCCTTATATTTACCTAAACCCCATCTCAATCCAACAATGTGCTGCTATCAATCACAGACAGTGAGCCAATGAGGAGAGAGCAGGGGCAGGGCTGAGACGCGCTCCATGTGTGAATGGACAAACAGAGCCTGGCTTGAGAGCCAACCAGCTCGAGTGCCCCCATAGCAAGAGGCTTCCTATTGGGGCACTCGGCAAGTAGAAAACCATTACACAGAGCAGGTAAGTATAACATGTTTGTTAATTGCAAAAAAAAAATCTTTGATGAAGGGGGGTCACTTAGCTCCCAAAACACGTTTTTTATCCTGCAAAGTCACAATGGTAGACCTCGCTTCACATGTCAATAAAGAAGTCATTGGGAGATCGAGGCTCACTACCCTACCGAAGCCACCCAACAGTCCAAACTTGGTAACCTGCACCTCCATCTTCATGGACATCACTAGCCTCCAATGAAGAAATTAAGAATGCTGTCAGGACAAAGAAGTGCAACTGTCTCCTGTGATAGCTTCAAAAACCAAAGAAGTATTATATGGTCTGTGAACATTTGACCATCAAACTTATACAAGCTTGTAGGTCATCCCAATCCAAAAACCATAGACTTTAGTATAGAGTTGCTCCCCTGTCTTCAGCTAGAATGGCTTCCATTCAAAAACCATGGCCATTAATATGGATTTGCCCCCCTCCCCATCATGGCCATTAATATAAAGTTGCCTCCCTTTGTGGATATAAGAGCCTTCACTCTTCTGGAAAGACCTGGCTCACCATCCATGTTCCAGTTCATCCCATAGGTGTTCAGTAGGGTTGAGGTCAGGGCTCTGTACAAGACACTGGAGTTCCTCCACACCAAACTGGTCACACCATGTCCTTATGGAGTTGCCTACCATCTCCTTATGGCCAATAATATGGAATTTTGGACATCGTCCACTCTTCTAGAAAGACTTTGCACAAGATTTTGGAGGGTGTCTGTAGGAATTTGTGGCCATTTACGAGGTCAGGTACTGATGTATAATGGGAAGACCTAGCTCACATGTTGATCCTCACATTGTGCACAAAAAAAAGACCTGACTAACCATCGATGTTCCAATTTATCCCAAAGGTGTTCAGTAGAGTTCAGGTCAGGGTTCTGTGTAAGAAACTTGAGTTCCTCCATGACTTTAAACCTACTGAACAGCTTTGGGATGAGAAGACCTGATCCCAAAGGTGTTCTGTAGTGTTAAGGGTACTATCAGAAACCATGAATGAGACTGAGAAAAAAGTACAGTTAAATCACACTTGTTTAATAATAATAAAAAAGGTAAACAGAGTCAAAACAAAGCCAGAGTTCAGGTACCGGAAAGGATAGTCAGACAAGCCAAAACGTCAGGGAGCCAGAGAACAGTGTAGTAGAACAGCAAGCAGGATCTGGAGCCAGAAGGAATGTCAGCCAAGCAAGTCTTTAACAGGAATACAGGAGAGTGTCTCTAGAGATGTGACCAAGGCGAAGGCAGAGATCATCTGGACTGGACGGCTTAAGTAGGCAGGACTGACAAGCAGGATATCATCAACAGGTGACTCACTGTGGAGAGATGGGACCTGGCAATTAGGCGACAGCTGAGCAGCCAGCTCTGAGAAGGAAGGGCTGGGCCCAGCCCTGACAGGTATGTACTGATGTTGGATGAGAAGACCTGATCCCAAGGGTGTTCCATAGGGTTAAGGACAAATACTGATGTTGGATGAGAAGACCTTATACCAAAGGCCTTTCAAAAGTAGGGTTGGGATCAGGGCTCTGACGCTGGAGTTCCTCCACACCAAACTGGTCAAACCATGTCTTTATGGAGTTTTCTTTGCACACAGGTGACAGTCATGGTGGAATAAATGTCTTCACCAAACTTACCACAAGGTTGGAAGAGCACAATTGTCTACAATGTCTTTTTATGATGGAGTATTACCAGTCCCCCTCGGGTACTCATGTTGGGTAAGAAGACCTGACTCCCAACTGGTGTCCCAATTAATCATAAAGGTGTTCAGTAGGGTTGAGGTCAGTTCCTCCACCACACTAATATGAGTTTGTTGGACATCCCATTCCAAAACCAAAGCTATTAATAGTGAGTTAGAAAATGTCTTTGTATGATGGAGTATTGCCGGGATTTTTTGGGGGGAGGGACACATCCATTTGGCCGTATTGTGTATCCTCGTTAGATATTTGTTATTGTATACAGGGGTACAAAATGACCACTGTCAGCAGTTCCCTTTCTGAATTATTTTTTGGAAAAGTCGAGGTCTAGTTTATCTGCCGGCAATGTCCTCAGACAGAGACTCTATCTTCTGCATAAAATACATGGCTTCAGCCCTTCATTAAAAAAAATATTAATAAGCAGTACTGTAGCAAGACAATTGGTGTCAGACTTGAAAGTTATGCAGAGAAAGAAAGTGACAGCTTGTGAAATGATGGAGAACAGAAATGTGAACACAAATATGTTCTGCCTTTCTAGAGAGCTCAGCAGTCATTACAATCTTGACACATATGAACCATGTTGCAATCAAATTAGTTTACTAGGCAATGCAAATCAAAGCAGTCCTACAGCATCCATTAAGGTGTGTTTTAGAAAGCTGAACTAGATAACCTACAGAAAGGAAACAGAGCGGAGATATTACTGGAAGTGCAAAATGGGAATTATGACTAGGTCTGGGCCACCAAGGCAATGGGAACCCATGTAAAGAACTAACAGTTTAATTCCCATGTGAATGGTTTAGATGCTAATAACATATACTTTTTAACAAGAATGTACACAATATGGTCAAACATTTGTGAACACCTGATGAGAAGATCTGGCTTACATGTTTTGCCTCACATTGGGCACCCAAAAAAAGGCCCGACTTATCATCTACATTCCAATTCATCCCAAAGCTGTTCAGTAGGGTTGAGGTCAGGTACCGTTGTTGGATAAAAAGACCTGGCTCACCATCGGAGTTCCAACTCATCCCAAAGCTGTTCAGCAGGGTTGAGGTCAGGGCTTTGGACACTTGAGTTCCTCCACATGAAAATGTTCACACCATGACTTTCTGGAGCTGACTCTACTCTTCTAGAAAGACTTCCCACAACATTTTGGACTGTGTCTGAGGGAATTTGTGTCCAGTCAGCCAAAGGAACATTTATCAGGCACTGATCTTGGATAAGAAGACCTGGCTCACATGTTGAGCCGCACATTGGGCACCAAAAAAGAAAACAAACTGTCTGGCAATCAGCATTCCAGTTCGACCCAAAAGTGTTCAGTAGGGTTGAGGTCAGGTACTGTTGTTTGATAAAAAGACCTGGCTCACCATCGGAGTTCCAAATCATCTCAAAGCTGTTCAGTAGGGTTGAGGTAAGGTACTGTTGTTGGATGAAAAGACCTGGCTCATCATCTGCATTCCAATTCATCCCAAAGCTGTTCAGTAGGGTTGAGGTCAGCTACTGTTGTTGGATGAAAAGACCTGGCTCACCATCGGAGTTCCAATTCATCCCAAAGCTGTTTAGTAGGGTTGAGGTCAGGTACTGTTGATGGATGAGAAGACCTGGCTCACCATTGGAGTTCCAATTCATCCCAATGCTGTTCAGAAGGAATGAGGTCAGGGTTCTGTACAAGACACTTGAGTTCCTCCACATCAAACTGTTCACACTATGTCTTTATGGAGCTAAATCTACTCTTCTAGAAAGGCTTCCCACAACATTTTGGGACTGTATCTGAGGGAATTTGTGTCCAGTCAGCCAAAGGAACATTTATCAGGTACTGATCTTGGATGAGAAGACCTGGCTCACATATTGAGCCACACATAGGGCACCAAAAAAAAACTGTCTGGCAATCAGAATTCCAGTTCGTCCCAAAAGTGTTCAGTAGGGCTGAGGTCAGGTACTGTTTGATAAAAAGACCTGAATCACCATCAGAGTTCCAATTCATCTCAAAGCTGTTCAGTAGGTTTGAGGTCAGGTACTGTTGTTGGATGAGAAGACCTGGCTCATCATTGGAGTTCCAATTCATCCCAATGCTTTTCAGAAGGGATGAGGTTGGGGCTCTGTACAGGACACTTAAGTTCCTCCACATTAGGGATGAGCCGAACACCCCCCGGTTCGGTTCGCACCAGAACTTTCGAATGGACCCCAAATTCGTACCAACTTTAGAACCCCATTGAAGTCTATGGGACTCGAACGTTCAAAATTAAAAGTGCTAATTTTAACGGCTAATATGCAAGATACTGTCCTAAAAAGGGTTTGGGGACCTGGCTCCTGCCCCAGGGGACATGGGTCAATGCCTAAAATGTTTTTAAAAATGGCCGTTTTGGCGGGAGCACTGATTTTAATGATGATTAAAGTGAAAAAAAAGTGAAATATTCCTTTAAATATCGTGCCTGGGGGTGTCTGTAGTATGCCTGTGAAGTGCCACGTGTTTCCCGTGTTTAGAACAGTCCCTGCACAAAATGACATTAAACGGAAATAACATCATTTAAAACTGCTTGCGGTTTTAATGTTATATCTGGTTCCTGCAATATGGTTAAAAATCATTGAGAAAAATGGCATGGGTAGCCCTCCCTGCCCATTACCAGCCCCTTTGGGTCTTGTACGCATATTAAGGAGAACCCCGTACACATATTAAAAAAAGGAAATGCGTGTGGCCCCCAGGCCCTATATACACAGAACAGCAGTATACAGGTGGTGCAAACAAGACAGGGACTGTGTAGGTGTGTTGTGTTAAGTTGAATCTGTTTGTAATTTTCAACTGGTACATTTTTAAAGTGTAGTTCCAGTCAAAAAAACTATTTTTAAGCTTTTTGGAAAACATAGGGAAGGGTTTTCACCCCTGTATAATTTGTTTTGTCGTCCATCTTTTTTCATCTCACTTGCTGTTGTCTCCTTCCGTTTGCAAGTAGGAGATGTTTGTAAGTGGGATGTTTGAAAGTAGGGGCCTGCCCTATATGCTCTGCAGAAATGGCAGAACAAGGGGTTGGTTTTGCCACAACATTGTAAGCCCTCAAAGTGACTCTTGGTGTGCGCTGGAGCGCCCTGCTGTGAACGATTATATCAAGAATTGTAATTACATGCCATTGTTGAACAGTGGTAGAAAAATTGACCTTTGGTGGTTGTGGTGCTGGTGCCACAACACTATAAGTCCTCACAGTTACTCTGGGTGGGCACAGGAACGGGCCCTCCTGTGAAATATTATATCAAGAATTGTAATTACATGTCCCTGTTAAACAGGGGCAGAAAAATTGGGCCTTAGGCACTGGTGCTGGTGCCACGACACTGCAACCTCTCCCATATACTCTAGTTTTATTGCAGGAATTAGCCCTGCTGCAAATCATTGCATCAAAAATTGTAATTAAACGCCCCTGTTAAACAGGGGCAGAAAAATTGGGCTGATGGCATCACCCAGAACCAGAAATGTTCTTCCAACATATCAGCGGAGGAGGAAGAGGATAGACAATCAACATAACAGGACAGTCACTCAGCATCAGCATAGACAGTCTTGAAGGGATGTGATATTTCAAAAAAAATTATTCGGTTACATCAGCTTCAGGTGCTTGGTAGCTGTGGGTTATCCAAGACTGATTCATCTTGATGAAGGTCAGTCGATCAACTGATTCGGTGGACAGGTGCACCCTGTGATCGGTAACAAAGCCAGCAGCAGCACTGAAGGTGCGTTCCGAAAGAAAGCTGGATGCAGGACAGGCCAGTAGCTCAATTGCATACTGTGCAAGCTCTGGCCAGTGATCCATCCTCAAGACCCAGTAAGCCAGAGGATTTTCGGTGGGAAAGGTGTCCAAGTCTGACCTTGCCCCTAGGTTTTCCTGCACCATGTAAATCAGATGCTGGCGATGGTTGCTGGAACCGATCATACCTTGGGGCTGCGGACTAAAAAATTGTCTGAAAGCATCAGTCAGACGGCCACCTTCTCCACTGCTCCTTCTGACCGATGCCTCAGCAACACGTTGTCCAGGACCAGGAGTTTGTAACCTCCCAGTCTCTGGGAACACGTTGCACAGACCTTTCTGCAAGGCCTCCCGGAGATGTCTCATCCTCTGCTCCCTCTGCGATGGCAAGATAAGGTCGGCAACCTTACCCTTGTACCGTGGATCAAGGAGAGTGGCCAGCCAGTAATGGTCCCTCTCCTTGATCAGAAGAATACGAGGATCCTTCCGCAGGCTTTGCAGGATCAGGGAGGCCATGCAGCGTAGGTTAGCTGAGGCATTCGGTCCGGAGTCCTCTGGGTCACTAAGGACAACATGATCCGCAGCTACCTCCTCCCAGCCACGTACAAGTCCATGGGTTTCTTGGGACTGTAAATCATCCCTACAAGACTGCTGCTGCTGCTGATGCTGAGTGCCAGCCTCCACCTCCATGCTGACACAATCATCCTCCTCCTCCTCTTCCTCCTCCTCATCCTCTTCTTGTGTGATGGGTGGCACAGCAGGAACACTGTCTGGATAAAGGGGGCCTTGAGAGACAAGGAAGTACTCCTCTTCCTGCCTCTGTTCTGCCTCAAGTGCCCTGTCCAGTATTCCACGCAGCGTATGCTCCAATAGGTGGACAAGAGGTACAGTGTCACTGATGCATGCACTGTCACTGCTCACCATCCTTGGGGCCTCCTCAAACGGTGACAGGACAGTGCATGCATCCCTGATCATGCCCCACTGGCGTGGTGAGAAAAAACCAAGCTCCCCTGACCCTGTCCTGGTGCCGAAGTCGCACAGGTACTCATTGATGGCCTTCTGCTGCGTGTGCAGCCGCTGCAGCATGGCCAACGTTGAGTTCCACCTGGTGGGCATGTCACATGTAAGGTGGTTCTTGGGCAGGTTCAACTCCTTTTGGAGCTCAGCCAGCCGAGCACAGGCATTAAATGATCGGCGGAAATGCACACAGACTTTCCTGGCCTGCTTCAGGACATCCTGTAAGCCCGGGTACCTGCCCAAGAACCGCTGCACCACCAGGTTAAGGACGTGAGCTACACAGGGCACATGGGTCAGTTGTCCCTGTCGGAGGGCGGAGAGGAGGTTGGTGCCATTGTCGCAAACCACCATTCCTGGCTTAAGCTGGCATGGCGTCAACCACCTCTCGGCCTGCCCCTGCAGAGCTGACAAAACATGCGCCCCAGTGTGGCTCCTGACCCCAAACAAAACAGCGCAAGCACGGCATGGCATCGTTTTGCCTGCGTACATGCGTAGCCCCTGGAACGCCTACGGAGCACCACTGGTTCTGAGGACAGAGCACTGGAAGAGGCCATGGAGGAAGAAGAAGAGGAGGGGGTGGAGGAGAGAGGTGTGTCACAACCAATAGTAGCATTTTGGAGGCGTGGTGGCGGAACAACCTCCAACACTACTGCACCTTGTCCTGCATCCTTCCCAGCTGCCAGAAGAGTGACCCAATGGGCCGTGAAAGACAGGTAACGTCCCTGTCCATGCCTGCTGGACCATGAGTCAGCGGTAATATGCACCTTACCGCTGACTGCCCTGTCCAGCGAGGCAAGGACATTGCCTTCCACATGCCGGTAGAGAGCCGGAATCGCCTTCCGTGAGAAAAAGTGGCGTTTGGGGACCTGCCACTGAGGAACCGCACATTGTACAAACTCATGGAAGGGGGCCGAGTCTACCAACTGAAAAGGCAGCAGTTGAAGTGCTAGCAATTTAGCCAAGCTAGCATTCAACCGCTGGGCATGTGGATGGCTAGGAGTGAACTTCTTTCGCCGGTCCAGCAGCTGGGGCAGGGACATTTGCCTGCTATAATCGGACGTGGGTGTACTGCTAGCAGAGTGCCCGGAAGCACTTGGCTGTGACACACCTAATTCTACACCTTCATTCCTCTCAGAGCAGGTTTCAGAGAGGACTGAAGGTCTAGTGGGGTTGGAGATGCCAGCTGATGAGGAGCAAGGAGAGGTCCGCTTTGTTCTTTGGTGTGGGTCTTTGAGGTACGCTTGCCAACGAGCTGCATGGCAGGTCAACATATGTCTGGTCAAGCATGTGGTGCCCAAGCGGCTGATGTTTTGGCCATGCGAGATACGCTTGAGACATAGGGCAGCACAGTGGTGTAGTGGTTAGCACTCTCACCTAGCAGTAAGAAGGGTCGCTGGTTCGAATCCCAACCACGACACTACCTGCCTGGAGTTTGCATGTTCTCCCTGTGCCTGCGTGGGTTTCCTCCGGGTACTCCGGTTTCCTCCCACAATCCAAAGACATGCAGGTAGGTTAATTGGCTTCAGTCAAAAAAATAAATAATTGGCCATAGTATATGAATGGGGACCTTGGATTGTTGGCTCCTTAAGGGTAGGGACCTATGTGAGTGTGCAATGTACAGGGATAGGGACAATTGTAGACACTCAGGTTGAACTTGATGGACTGGTGTCTTTATTCAACCTAACTAACTATGAAACTATGAAACTATATGTTGCAAATAGCAGTGGTGCGATCTGATGCACTCGTCTCAAAAAAGGCCCACACCAAAGAACTTTTAGAATAACGCGCAGAGGCAGCGCCCTGCACAGGCGGAGCTCTGCGGTGTGATTCAGTCGGTGTGCTGCCCCTAAGCTGGCCCCCGGAGGACATCCTGCCTCGTTGTACATGTGCCTCCTCCTTCTCCTCCTCCTCCTCTCTCCTACCAGGCACCCATGTGGAATCAGTGCCCTCATCATCCCCTCCCTCTTCATCGCTGTAGCAAACCTGGCAGTATGCTGCAGCTTGTGGAACATGACTGCCAGATTGCTGTCCTTCTTGAGCATCCCCTCTCTCTGCATTCACGCTACTGCCTTCCTCTAGCTGAGTATCATCATCAGAGCCTACAAAACGCTGGGCATCCTCCTGAAACATGTACCCAACACTGTGCTCAAAGAGTTCAGGAGACTCCTCAGGAGGACGTGGTGGGTTTAGGGAAGGAGTCACTAATGATAACATTGAGACGAGGGAAGACGATGCGTTGGCAGCTGCTTTGCTAGTACCCTGAGACTGGGTGAGAGAGGATGAGGAGGATGAAGAGGGCTTGGTTATCCACTCTACCAAGTCGTTGGCATGTTGCGGCTCAACATGTCCAGCTGCCGAAAAGAAGGACAAGCGTGTCTCATGGCCACGTGCTGATGATGACGATGCACCGCATCCACGACCAGCACTGTTGTCTCTAGACACAGAGCCTGCTTGCCCTCTTTTATCGGCTCGTGCCTGTCTGCCTCTCCTTGCTGGCCTTCCAGACATGGTAATGGCCTGAAGGAAGTTTGGTAAAACAGCAATTGGGTAGTGTATATTGTGCTGGAGGCACACAACACCCACTAACTCCTGCAGATGCCTTTATTATAGAACACCAGCAATAAAGGGTAGATAAAGGGGTATACTGTACTGGAGGCACACAACACCCACTAAGCCCTGCAGATGGCTCTATTAGAGAACAGCAATAAAGGGTAGATACAGGTGTATATTGTGCTGGAGGCACACAACACCCACTAACTCCTGCAGATGCCTTTATTATAGAACACCAGCAATAAAGGGTAGATAAAGGGGTATACTGTACTGGAGGCACACAACACCCACTAAGCCCTGCAGATGGCTCTATTAGAGAACAGCAATAAAGGGTAGATACAGGTGTATATTGTGCTGGAGGCACACAACACCCACTAAGCCCTTCAGATGGCTCTATCAGAGAACAGGAATAAAGGGTAGATACAGGTGTATATTGTGCTGGAGACACACAACACCCACCAACTCCTGCAGATGCCTTTATTATAGAACACCAGCAATAAAGGGTAGATAAAGGGGTATACTGTACTGGAGGCACACAACACCCACTAAGCCCTGCAGATGGCTCTATTAGAGAACAGCAATAAAGGGTAGATACAGGTATATATTGTGCTGGAGGCACACAACACCCACTAACTCCTGCAGATGCCTTTATTATAAAACACCAGCAATAAAGGGTAAATACAGATGTATACTGTGCTGTGCTGGAGGCACACACAACTTCCAATAACTCCTGCAGATGGCTCAAAGAGCTAAGTAGGTGGATATAGCGGTGTGTACTGGGTACAGAGCACGCAGACAGCACGCACAAGCTATTAACACTGACTGCAAGCTCTATTATAAAAGATAGATATATCGCTAGCTATATAGGCAAGGTGAATATAGCGGTGTATACTGCGGTCAGGGCAAGCAGACAACAACCACTACAGAAGAGCAAGATCGAAAAATCGGCCGATAACGATCGGTGTATACTGTGTTGAAGGTACACAGAACACCCACTAACTGCTTCAGACGCCAACACACTACACAAGGCCGCCGCGCTGGCGGCCTTATATAGTGTGGGGCGTGTACTACACAGCCTGAGCTATGATTGGCCACAGGCATCCTGTCTGTGGCCAATCATGGCTCTCCTCGCTGCCGGCTCTGTGATTGGCCAAGCATGCGGGGTCACAGTGCATGCTTGGCCAATTATGAGCCAGCAATGCACTGCACCATCGCAGTGCATTGTGGGCCGTGAGCGGCACACGAATTTGGCGCGGACGGGCCATAATGTTCGAAATTCGCCGAACGGGCGAACAGCCGATGTTCGAGACGAACGTATGTTCGACTCGAACACGAAGCTCATCCCTACTCCACATCAATCTGTTCACACCATGTCTTTATGGAGCTGACTCTACTCTTCTAGAAAGGCTTCCCCCAACATTTTGGGACTGTGTCTGAGGGAATTTGTGTCCAGTCAGCCAAAGGAACATTTATCAGGCACTGATCTTGGATGAGAAGACCTGGCTCACAAATTGAGCTATACATTGGGCACCAAAAGATTTAAAAAAAACTGTCAGGCAATCAGCATTCCAGTTCATCCCAAAGGTGTTCAGTAGGGTTGAGGCTACACTGGAGCTCCTCCACACCAACCACATTCATGCTGGAACAGAAAAGGGTCTTTACCAAACTGTTACCACAAGGCTGGAAGAGCACGATTGTCTACAATGTCTTTGTATGATGGAGTATTATCAGGACCCTTCACTGGAGACACCTGAACTCCATCATTTGGAGGAGGGGCCTTTATACTTTTGGCAATATAATGTACTTCTAAATTGCTATTGGCTGTGTTGGCCAAAATAAGACAGATTCTATGTACCGTATATACTCGAGTATAAGCCGAGATTTTCAGCCTCTTTTTTGAGGCTGAAAGTGCCCCCCTCGGCTTATACTCGAGTCATCGCTGTCTGCCCGCTCGATCAGCGTGTCGAGCAGACAGACAGCGGCCATTCTGATTCAAAAGCCGCGCCTCCGGCTCCGCCTTCGCCTGTGATAGGCGGAACACTGAATTTCCCAGCAGCCTGTGTTCCGCCTATCACGGGCATCCGCTCATCCTCGTACTACGGACGAGGATGATACGACGTCCGTGATAGGCGGAACACAGGCTGCTGGGAAATTCAGTGTTCCGCCTATCACAGGCGAAGGAGGAGGCGCGGCTTTTGAATTTTACAATGGCCGCCGACGAAGAGGGCACGGGACGGAGGCAAGGCAAGGCACGGCACGACACGGGACGGGACGGGACGAAGGCAAGGCAAGGCACGACACGGGACGGAGGCTCGGACAAAGGCTCGGGACACAGGTAGGCTGGACACACACACACACACACACACACACACACACACACACACACACACATACACACACACACACACACACACACACACACGGATGGAGACACACACACACGGATGGATGGATGGATGGAGACACACACACACACAGGGATGGATGGATGGATGGATGGAGACACACACACACACAGGGATGGATGGATGGATGGATGGATGGAGACACACACACACACAGGGATGGATGGATGGATGGATGGAGACACACACACACAGGGATGGATGGATGGATGGATGGAGACACACACACACAGGGATGGATGGATGGATGGACACACACACACACAGGGATGGACGGACACACAGGGATGGACGGACACACAGGGATGGACGGACACACAGGGATGGACGGACACACACACAGGGATGGACAGGCATGTCTCACCCTCGGCTTATACACGAGTCAATAAGTTTGCCAGTTTTTTTGGGGGTAAATTGGGGGCCTCGGCTTATATTCGGGTCGGCCTATACTCGAGTATATACGGTAAATTTCTATTCACGGTATTTTTATTTCTTGGTTTATTTTACTCTATGTAACAACTGTACTTAACTGTAAGATTGCGGTTTGGTTCCAATAGATGGGGGGTGATGAAAAGTTTATATCTTCATGTCAAGCACTTAAGGGGATAAAATGAAGAGTTTACTTTCTGTGGGATTTATGAAGGGAGACAGCTCACTCTAAGCATGTTGGTCCTATGCCTAAGGGATCGCACTGACTGCAAACTAGAATTCCTGAAGGGAGTATTACGCAAAGGCCACCTATAACATACACAAGCTGCTAATAGAAAAAACAAGTTTGGAAAATGCATTGCTGGAGGCAGCAGACCATAAAAATACTGGTGACAGTTTAAAGAACTTTAATGCAGTGCCTTCTACCCCTCATATTTCCATATCCAAGTCCCAAACACTCGCTTATTTTAGTTCCTGCGTCTGCACAAATCTGTACAGTCACTTTATTTTTGTGCATTTTATTAAGGGATTGCCAGAACAATTTTGGATAAATTGGTTTAATAATTAAATTAACTTTTCTGTACCGAGTTTTCTGTATTCAAAATTTTGCCAAGTCAGAAACACTCAGTTCTATTCATAGAGCTGAGCATTGAAAGGTCATGGAGCAAGCAAATCGACTTTTGGGGTGTATCATTAGAGGGAGTATATAGATTTATAGATTTATAGATCACAAGCAGGAGGAGGAAGGAGGTCCTGATTCCTCTATATAGATCTTTATATCACTAGAGGGGTCACCAGTGGGATGGAGCAGGTCCTGATTCCTCTATATAGATCTTTATATCACTAGAGGGGTCACCATCAGGAGGAAGGAGGTCCTGATTCCTTGATAAAGAAGGTGGTCCTGATTCCTCTATATAGATCTTTATATTACTAGAGGGTTCACCAGCGGGAGGAAGGAGGTCCTGATTTCTCTATATAGATGTTTATATCACTAGAGGGATCACCAGTGGGAGGAAGGAGGTCCTGATTGCTCTATAGAGATCTTTATATCACTAGAGGCATTATCAGCGGGAGGAAGGAGGTCCTGATTCCTCTATATAGATTTTTATATCACTAGAGGGGTCACCGGCAGGAGGAAAGAGGTCCTGTTTCCTCTATATAGATCTTTATATCACTAGAGGGGTCACCGGCAGGAGGAAAGAGGTCCTGATTCCTCTATATAGATCTTTATATCACTAGAGGGATCACCAGCAGGGTGAAGGAGGTCCTGTTTCCTCTATATAGATCTTTATATCACTAGAGGGGTCATCAGCAGGAGGAAGGAGGTCCTGATTCCTCTATATAGATTTTTATATCACTAGAGGGGTCACCGGCAGGAGGAAGGCGGTCCCGATTCTTCTATATAGATCTTTAGAGGGATCACCAGCAGGGGGAAGGAGGTCCTGATTCCTCTATATAGATCTTTATATCACTAGAGGGGTCATCAGCAGGAGGAAGGAGGTCCTGATTCCCAGGGCTCAAGTCCTGCGGGAACGCATGGGAACGGAGTTCCTGTACTTTTTCGACAACAGGATCTCAGTTCCCATTAGCAGCAGTGTCCTGCAAGACTTTGAATTATGCGAGCTTTGTGGCAGGTGCTACACCAACAGCCACCGACACAGCTCACAACAGTAAGATCTACCTGTCAATCACAGCTAGCTGACGGGTAGATCAACTATTCTGCTCACAGGACATGCAGGGAGAGAGGTGAGCCGAGGGAGGAACATCAGTTTGGGCTGAGCACAATACTTGGCAAAGTTTAATGCCAGGAGGGAAGTTTGTGTGGAAATATGTGAAGGGTTGGAATAGCAGCGAGTGTGTGTTGGAGCCCTGCAGAGTTTGCAGCCCCCCAAGCTAACATACATCTCCTAAGCAGGAACACATCACTATCTCCCCAAGCATTCTGTCCAGATAATGTGCAGTTAATTTATGACCTTTCCATTTAAACCTGTGTTATCCAAATTCTGTTCAATGAAAAGTGTAAACTCACCACATAAACACTCTATATACAAAATAACATTCCCCAATAAAGATCAGAACATGATGTTCACATTTGCATGGAAGCACAATTGAATGAATGCTGATTATTCAGAGAATTACCATATTTATGTTTATTGAGGATTGTTTTTTTTATGTACTAAGGCCGCGTACACACGGGCGGACTGTTCGCCCAACCTTGTCCGCTGAACAGTGTTTGGGCGGACAGTCCGCTCGTGTGTGGGCTTTCAGCGGACAGTTTCAGCGGACAGTTGGACGGACAAAGTCTTTCGGAAATTCCGAAAAACTGTCCGCTGAAACTGTGTTTGAGCGAACAGTCCGCCCGTGTGTGGGCTTGTCCGCTGTACTTTCGAAATGAGCGGACTGTTCCCGCTCGGAAAGTCCGCCCATTTCGAGCGTGTGTACAGGTAGGCGGGGCCCGCGAAGGAGACGTCGCGGGCTCCGCCGCCTGGAATTGGCTTAAAGGGGAACCCCAACGCCGAAAAAAATCGGCGTGGGGGTTCCCCCCAAGTCCACACCAGACCCTTGTCCGAGCACGCTACCCGGCCGGCCAGGAAAGGGGGGCGAGCGAGCGCGCCCCCCCTCCTGAGCCGTACCAGGCCGCGTGCCCTCAACATGGGGGGGTGCCTTGGGGAAGGGGGGGCCGCGCGGCCCCGCCACCCCAAAGCACCTTGTCCCCATGTTGATGAGGACAAGGGCCTCTTCCCGACAACCCTGGCCGTTGGTTGTCGGGGTCTGCGGGCGGGGGGCTTATCGGAATCCGGGAGCCCCCTTTAAGAAGGGGGCCCCCGGATACCGGCCCCCCACCCTATGTGAATGAGTATGGGGTACAATGTACCCCTACCCATTCACCTGTGAACTAAAGTACAATAAAAAACACAACACAGAGAAAAAATATTTTATTGCACAGCTCCGGGGGTCTTCCGTCTTCGGGGGTCTTCTCGCCGGACTCCTCCGCTATGTGTGTGTAGCTCTTTTGCTAGCGGAGGAGTCCGGCTTTCTTCCTCCCCGCCGCCGGCCTCTTCTCCCGACTTCGGGGGTCTTGTCCCCCTCTTCGGTTCTTCTGCCGGGCCACCGCGCCTGGTCCGGTGGCCCGGTCTTCTGTCGCCGTCTTCCGTTCTTCTGTCGCCGCCTTCGGTTCTTCTGCCGGGCCACCGCGCCTTCTTGTAGCTCTTTTACAGGCGGTGGCCCGGTCTTCTGTCGCCGCTGTCGTCGCCGCCGCCGCCTTCCGTTCTTGTTCTTCTTCTTGTTCTTCTTCTTCTTCTCCTGGAGATGTTGACTCGACGAGCTCTCCGGCCGGAATGCCAGGGACGCGCTCTGCTGCCACTTATATAGTGACAATGGGGCGGGGTCACATGGTATATGTCACATGGGTTGGTCACATGGGTTGATGTCACATGGGGACTATGACATCGTAAGGGGGCGGGGTCACCATGTGACCAACCCATGTGACATATACCATGTGACCCCGCCCCATTGTCACTATATAAGTGACCGCACAGCGCGTCCCCGGCATTCCGGCCGGAGAGCTCGTCGAGTCAACATCTCCAGGAGAAGAAGAAGAAGAACAAGAAGAAGAACAAGAACGGAAGGCGGCGGCGACGACATCGGCGACAGAAGACCGGGCCACCGCCTGTAAAAGAGCTACAAGAAGGCGCGGTGGCCCGGCAGAAGAACCGAAGGCGGCGACAGAAGAACGGAAGACGGCGACAGAAGACCGGGCCACCGGACCAGGCGCGGTGGCCCGGCAGAAGAACCGAAGAGGGGGACAAGACCCCCGAAGTCGGGAGAAGAGGCCGGCGGCGGGGAGGAAGAAAGCCGGACTCCTCCGCTAGCAAAAGAGCTACACACACATAGCGGAGGAGTCCGGCGAGAAGACCCCCGAAGACGGAAGACCCCCGGAGCTGTGCAATAAAATATTTTTTCTCTGTGTTGTGTTTTTTATTGTACTTTAGTTCACAGGTGAATGGGTAGGGGTACATTGTACCCCATACTCATTCACATAGGGTGGGGGGCCGGTATCCGGGGGCCCCCTTCTTAAAGGGGGCTCCCGGATTCCGATAAGCCCCCCGCCCGCAGACCCCGACAACCAACGGCCAGGGTTGTCGGGAAGAGGCCCTTGTCCTCATCAACATGGGGACAAGGTGCTTTGGGGTGGGGGGGCCGCGCGGCCCCCCCTTCCCCAAGGCACCCCCCCATGTTGAGGGCACGCGGCCTGGTACGGCTCAGGAGGGGGGGGGCGCGCTCGCTCGCCCCCCTTTCCTGGCCGGCCGGGTAGCGTGCTCGGACAAGGGTCTGGTGTGGACTTGGGGGGAACCCCCACGCCGATTTTTTTTGGCGTTGGGGTTCCCCTTTAAGCCCATTCCAGGCGGCGGAGCCCGCGACGTATCCTTCGCGGGCCCCGCCTACCTGTACACGCGCTCGAAATGGGCGGATTTGCCTCCTCCTTACGTGGGCGAGTCCGTTCATTTCAAAAGTTGAGCGAACTGTTTGCCCAACCTTGTTCGTCAAACAGTCCGCTCGTGTGTGGGCAAGTCCGCTCATGCAAATTTTGAGCGGACTGTTTGACAAACTGTTTGCCGAACAAGGTTGGGCGAACAGTCCGCGCGTGTGTACGCGGCCTAACAGTTAAGCTTCATACACACAATACGAAAATTGGATGAAAAATAGCACTTTTGAAGCGTTTGTGCATATGAGCATATCATTTTATTTTTTTTGGTGAGGGAGTGGATCTTGGGTGGGAGTTCCCACACTTTTTTTCCCCAGGACTTGACCCCTGCTGATTCCTCTATATAGATATTTATATCACTAGAAGGATCACCAGCAGGAGGAAGGAGGTCCCGATTCCTCTATATAGATTTTTAAATCACTAGAGAGGCCACCAGCAGGAGGAAGGAGGTCCCGATTCTTCTATATAGATCTTTAGAGGGGTCACTGGCAGGAGGAAGGAGGAAGGAGGTGCTGATTCCTCTATATAGATCTCTGACTATATTACTAGAGGGAACACCAGCGGTAGGAAGGAGGTCCGATTCCTATATGTAGATCTTTATATCACTAGAGGGGTCACCAGCGGGAGGAAGGAGGTCCCGATTCCTCTATATAGATCTTTATCTCACTAGAGGGGTCACCAGCAGGAGCAAGGGGCTCCCAGTTCCTCTATATAGATCTTTATATCACTAGAGGGGACACCAGCAGGAGGAAGGAGGTTCCGATTCCTCTATATAGATCTTTATATCACTAGAGGGATCACCAGCGGGAGGAAGGAGGTTCCGATTCCTCTATATAGATCTTTATATCATTAGAGGGGTCACCAGTGGGAAGAAGGAGGTCCTGATTCCTCTATATAGATCTTTATATCACTAGAGGGGTCACCATCAGGAGGGAGGGGGTCCTGATTCCTCGATATAGAAGGAGGTCCTGATTCCTCTATATAGATCTTTATATCAATAGAGGGATCTCCAGCAGGAGGAAGGAGGTCCCTATTCCTCTATATAGATATTTATATCACTAGAGGGATCACCAGCAGGAGGAAGGAGGTCCCGATTCCTCTATATAGATTTTTATACCACTAGAGGGGTCACCGGCAGGAGGAAGGAGGTCCCGATTCTTCTATATAGATCTTTAGAGGGGTCACTGGCAGGAGGAAGGAGGAGCCGATTCCTCTATATAGATCTCTATATCACTAGAGGGAACACCAGCGGGAGGAAGGAGGTCCCGATTCCTCTATATAGATCTTTATATCACTATAGAGGACACCAGCGGGAGGAAGGAGGTCCTGATTCCTGTATATAGATCTTTATATCACTAGAGGGGTCACCAGCAGGAGCAAGGAGGTCCCGATTCCTCTATATAGATCTTTATATCACTGGAGGGGACACCAGCATGCGGAAGGAGGTCCTGATTCCTCTATATAGATCTTTATATCACTAGAGGAATCAACAGCGGGAGGAAGGAGGTCCTGATTTCTCTATACAGATCTTTATATCACTAGAGGGGTCACCAGCGGGAAGAAGGAGATCCTGATTCCTCTATACAGATCTTTATATCACTAGAGGGGTCACCAGCGGGAAGAAGGAGGTCCCGATTCCTCTATATAGATTTTTATATCACTAGAGGGGTCACCGGCAGGAGGAAGGAGGTCCTGATTCTTCTAGATAGATCTTTATATCACTAGAGGAATCAACAGCGGGAGGAAGGAGGTCCTGATTCCTCTATACAGATCTTTATATCACTAGAGGGGTCACCAGCGGGAAGAAGGAGATCCTGATTCCTCTATACAGATCTTTATATCACTAGAGGGGTCACCAGCGGGAAGAAGGAGGTCCCGATTCCTCTATATAGATTTTTATATCACTAGAGGGGTCACCAGCGGGAGGAAGGAGGTCCTGATTCCTATATATAGATTTTTATATCATTAGAGGGGTCACTGGCAGGAGGACGGAGGTCCAGATTCTTCTATATAGATCTTTAGAGGGGTCACTGGCAGGAGTAAGGAGGTAGGAGGTGCTGATATCTCTATTTAGATCTCTATATCACTAGAGGGAACACCAGCGGGAGGAAGGAGGTCCCGATTCCTATATATAGATCTTGATATCACTAGAGGGTTCATCAGCGGGAGGAAGGAGGTCCTGATTTCTCTATATAGATCTTTATATCACTAGAGGGATCACCAGCTGCAGGAAGGAGGTCCTGATTCCTCTATATAGATCTTTATATCACTAGAGGAATCAACAGCGGGAGGAAGGAGGTCCTGATTCCTCTATATAGATTTTTACATCACTAGAGGGGTCACCGGCAGGAGGAAGGAGGTCCTGATTCCTCTATATAGATCTTTATATCACTAGAGGGTTCACCAGCGGGAGGAAGGAGGTCCCGATTCCTCTATATAGATTTTTATATCACTAGAGGGGCCACCAGCAGGATGAAGGAGGTCCCCATTCCTCTATATAGATCTTTATATCATTAGAGGGGACACCAGCGGGAGGAAGGAGGTCCTGATTCCTCTATATAGGTCATTATACCACTAGAGGGATCACCAGCGGGATGAAGGAGGTCCTGATTCCTTGATATAGAAGGAGGGCCTGTTTCCTCTATATAGATCTTTATATCACTAGAGGGGTCACTGGGAGGAGGAAGGAGGTCCCAAGGTCCTGATTCCTCTATATAGATCTTTATAACACTAGAGTGGTCACCAGCAGGAGGAAGGAGGTTCCGATTCCTCTATATAGATCTTTATATCACTAGAGGGATCACCAGCAAGAGGAAGAACTGCTGTGTAGCAAATCTATAACACAGCGATCGTATCTCTATTAGAAAATCAGATTTACCAGAATACAGGAAATCAAGTGGAAATCAAGTAGCAAAGTGCTGCCAGAGATTGGCAACTTTCCATATTAACCCTTTTCTTGCCATCGTGAAATCCACCAGCAAACGCTCATGGGTCCGGCACCCCCTCCCCCACACCAGTCCTAGCTCCAGGCTGTTGTATAAACTGCAGTTTTACGCTTCACTTAGTCAATCTACTATGACTGGACGATCGATATTCAGATATTGAGCTGTGCTCTGGGTGTGGAGTCCCCGGGGCAAACTCCTCATAAAACAAACAGCCTTCATGATATGACCTCACAGCCAATCCACAACCATCAAGATTAATGAACTACCCGGCAGCCACTCGGAAAGCACGGGAAAATACGGGCGGATGTTTGTCGGACGGGAAGAGAATTTAAGAGGAGGAGGAGGACTGGAGCATGCACGGTCGTTACATTGTGTATAAAGTAGATGGAGATGCAAGGGAAAGGACAGATAGTGTGCTCTGAGCGTCATAAACTATTCTCACTTTCTACAATAAAATCCTCATTTCCACTTTTTCTTCATCGTCCGTTACATCTCAGTGCTGCTGATCTCCTGCCTCCTCTTGCATCCATAGATATGATATCCAGGTTACTTAGTTCAATGAATCTAAGAGCTTATTCGCATTTGCAGTGTCCTTCTCTAATACAGGAGGTGTGTTACTGGTCAGAGGGGGGGCGCTCTAATACAGGAGGGGTGTTACTGGGCAGAGTGGAGGTGCTCTAATACCGGAGGTGTGTTACTGGTCAGAGTGGGGGCACTCTAATACAGGAGGTGTGTTACTGGGCAGAGTGGGGGTGCTCTAATACATCAGGTGTGTTACTGGGCAAAGGGGGGGGCGCTCTAATACAGGAGGCGTGTTACTGGTCAGAGTGGGGGCCCTCTAATACAGGAGGGGTGTTACTGGTCAGAATGGGGGCGCTCTAATACAGGAGGGGTGTTACTGGTCAGAGTGGGGGCGCTCTAAAACAGGAGGGGTGTTACTGGGTGGGGGGGGGGGGCGCTCTAAAAGCGGAGGTGTGTTACTGGTCAGAGTGGAGGCATTCTAATACAGGAGGAGTGTTAATGGGAAGAGGGGGGCGCTCTAATACATGAGGTGTGTTACTGGACAGAGTGGGGGTGCTCTAATACAGGAAGGGTGTTACTGGTTAGAGTGGGGGCGCTCTAATACAGGAGATGTGTTACTGGTCAGAGTGGGTGCGCTCTAATACAGGAGGGGTGTTACTGGGCAGAGTGGGGCGCTCTAATGCAGGAGGTGTGTTACTGGTCAGAGTGGGGGCACTCTAATACAGGAGGTGTGTTACTGGGCAGAGTGGGGGCAGTCTAATACAGGAGGATTGTTACAGGTCAAAGTATGGGTGCTCTAATACAGGATGGGCAGGGCTCGAGTCCTGCGGGAATGCATGGGAATGGCGTTCCCGTACTATTCCCGCAGCGGGAACGCCGTTCCCATTAGCTGCCTGAGGGCTGAGGCTATGCAGCGCGTAGTTCGCCGCCGCTCCTCAGCCGCCGAGTGACTGGTTGCTAGGCAGGGGCCGCTCCGCATCTAGCAACCGGTCACATGACTTCGGCCGTGCACGTGGGCACGCACTGGCGCGAGTCAGTGGGCAGGCTGACACACGCTGCGCGCCTGCTTGGATACGGAGTTCCGGACTGCCCCCCCCTCCTCCCCTCTACCCAGTGCCAGTCAGTCCTGGCCTCCTGGGGCCACACGCTGCACTTTTCCAGTTTACTTCTCCCCGGAGAACAGAAGGGAAGAGAATACCAGGTTAGTCACTAGTGTGTAAGTTGCACTCTGCAATACCCTGCCAATACTCATCAATACTCTGCAATACCCTGCCAATACTCATCAATACTCTGCAATACCCTATCAGTATCAATACTCTGCAATACTCTGCGAATACTCTGCAATACCCTATCAATACTCTGCAATACCCTATCAATACTCTGCAATACCCTGCCAATACTCTGCAATACCCTATCAATACTCTGCAATACCCTATCAATACTCTGCAATACCCTGCCAATACTCTGCAATACTCTGCAAATACTCTGCAATACCCTATCAATACTCTGCAATACCCTGCCAATACTCTGCAATACCCTGTCAATACTCTACGATACCCTATCAATACTCTACGATACCCTATCAATACTCTGCAATACCCTATCAATACTCTGCAATACCCTGCCAATACTCTGCAATACCCTATCAATACTCTGCAATACCCTGCCAATACTCATCAATACTCTGCAATACCCTGCCAATACTCATCAATACTCTGCAATACCCTATCAGTATCAATACTCTGCAATACTCTGCGAATACTCTGCAATACCCTATCAATACTCTGCAATACCCTGCCAATACTCTGCAATACCCTATCAATACTCTGCGATACCCTATCAATACTCTGCGATACCCTATCAATACTCTGCGATACCCTGCCAATACTCTGCAATACCCTATCAGTATCAATACTCTGCAATACCCTGCCAATACTCTGCAATACCCTGCCAATACTCTGCAATACCCTATCAATACTCTGCAATACCCTGCCAATACTCTGCAATACCCTATCAATACTCTGCAATACCCTGCCAATACTCTGCAATACCCTGCCAATACTCTGCAATACCCTATCAATACTCTGCAATACCCTGCCAATACTCTGCAATACCCTGTCAATACTCTGCACTACCCTATCAATACTCTGCAATACCCCGCCAATGCTCTGCAATACATACCCTGCCAATACTCTGCAATATCCTGCCAATACTCTGCAATACCCTATCAATACTCTGCAATACCCTGCCAATACTCTGCAATACATACCCTATCAATACTCTGCAATACCCTGCCAATATTCTGCAATACCCTATCAATACTCTGCAATACCCTGCCAATACATACCCTGCCAATACTCTACAATACTCTGCCAATACTCTACAATACATACCCTGCCAATACTCTGCAATAACCTGCCAATACTCTGCAATAACCTATCAATACTCTGCAATACTGTGCCAATACTCTGCAATACCCTGCCAATACTCTGCAATACCCTATCAATACTCTGCAATACCCTATCAATACTCTGCAATACCCTGCCAATACTCTGCAATACTCTGCAAATACTCTGCAATACCCTATCAATACTCTGCAATACCCTGCCAATACTCTGCAATACCCTGTCAATACTCTACGATACCCTATCAATACTCTACGATACCCTATCAATACTCTGCAATACCCTATCAATACTCTGCAATACCCTGCCAATACTCTGCAATACCCTATCAATACTCTGCAATACCCTGCCAATACTCATCAATACTCTGCAATACCCTGCCAATACTCATCAATACTCTGCAATACCCTATCAGTATCAATACTCTGCAATACTCTGCGAATACTCTGCAATACCCTATCAATACTCTGCAATACCCTATCAATACTCTGCAATACCCTGCCAATACTCTGCAATACCCTATCAATACTCTGCGATACCCTATCAATACTCTGCGATACCCTATCAATACTCTGCGATACCCTGCCAATACTCTGCAATACCCTATCAGTATCAATACTCTGCAATACCCTGCCAATACTCTGCAATACCCTGCCAATACTCTGCAATACCCTATCAATACTCTGCAATACCCTGCCAATACTCTGCAATACCCTATCAATACTCTGCAATACCCTGCCAATACTCTGCAATACCCTGCCAATACTCTGCAATACCCTATCAATACTCTGCAATACCCTGCCAATACTCTGCAATACCCTGTCAATACTCTGCACTACCCTATCAATACTCTGCAATACCCCGCCAATGCTCTGCAATACATACCCTGCCAATACTCTGCAATACCCTGCCAATACTCTGCAATACCCTATCAATACTCTGCAATACCCTGCCAATATTCTGCAATACCCTATCAATACTCTGCAATACCCTGCCAATACATACCCTGCCAATACTCTACAATACTCTGCCAATACTCTACAATACATACCCTGCCAATACTCTGCAATAACCTGCCAATACTCTGCAATAACCTATCAATACTCTGCAATACTGTGCCAATACTCTGCAATACCCTGCCAATACTCTGCAATACCCTATCAATACTCTGCAATACTCTGCAATACCCTGCCAATAGTCTGCAATACCCTGCCAATACTCTGCAATACCCTATCAATACTCTACAATACATACCCTATCAATACTCTGCAATACCCTGCCAATACTCTGCAATACCCTATCAATACTCTGCAATACCCTGCCAATACATACCCTGCCGATGCTCTGCAATACTCTGCCAATACTCTTCAATACATACCCTGCCAATACTCTGCAATACCCTGCCAATACTCTGCACTCTGCAATACCCTGCCAATACTCTGCCAATACTCTTCAATACATACCCTGCCAATACTCTGCAATACCCTATCAATACTCTGCAATACCCTGCCAATACTCTTCAATACTCTGCCAATACTTATTCCTGTTTGTGGGATATTTTCTAATGGGCTGTGTAACAGAATTTGGAACAGGGTGTATTTGTGGTAGAAATTCCCTGCGAGGGAAAGATCATCACCCATTGTGTTGATTGTTTTGTTTGACACGTTATTTTGTTTTTGTAAACTGGCACTTTACAATAAATGTTGTACTGTATTTTCTGTGAAGTATATATGCATATGAGCGTACCTTTTTTTTTTTTTTGGTGGGAGAATGGATCTTGGGTGGGAGTTCCTACACTTTTTTTTGCGCTCTAATACAGGAGGGGTGTTACTGGTCAGAGTTGGGGGCGCTCTAATAAGGGAGGAGTGTTACTGGCCAGAGTGGGTGCGCTCTAATACAGGAGGGGTGTTACTGGCCAGATTGGGGGTGCTCTAATACAGGAGGAGTGTTACTGGTCAGAGTTGGGGGCGCTCTAATACAGGAGGGGTGTTACTGGTCAGAGTGGGGCGCCCTTATACAGGAGGGGTGTTACTGGTCAGAGTGGGGGCGCTCTAATAAAGGAAGAGTATTACTGGTCAGAGGTGGGGGCGCTCTAATACAGGAGGGGTATTACTGGTCAGAGTGGGGGCGCCCTGATACAGGAGGGGTGTTACTGGTCAGAGTGGGGGAGCTATAATACAGGAAATACAGGAGGGGTGTTACTGGTCAGAGTAGGGGGCGCCCTAATGCAGGAGGAGTGTTACTGGGCAAAGTGGGGGCGCTTTAATAGAGGAGGGGTGTTACTGGTCAGAGTGGGGGGCGCTCTAATACCCGAGGGGTGTTACTGGTCAGAATGGGGATGCTCTAATACAGGAGGAGTGTTATTGGGCAGAGTGGGGGGCGCTTTTATAGAGGAGGGGTGTTACTGGTCAGAGTGTCAGTGCTCTAATACAGGAAGGGTGTTACTGGTCAGAGTGGGGGTGCTCTAATACTGGAGGAGTGTTACTGGTCAGAGTGGGGGCACTCTAATACAGGAGGGGTGTTACTGGTCAGAGTGGGGGTGCTCTGATACAGGACGGTGTTACTGGTCAGAGTGGGGGTGCTCTAATACAGGAGCGGTGTTACTGGGCAGAGTGGGGGCGCTCTAATACAGGAGGGGTGTTAATGGTCAGAGTAGGGGGCGCTCTAATACAGGATGAGTGTTACTGGGCAGAGTGGGGGTGCTCTAATACAGGAGGGGTGTTACTGTTCAGAGTGGGGGGTGCTCTAATACAGGAGGGGTGTTACTGGTCAGAGTGGGGGCTCTCTAATACAGGAGGAGTGTTACTGGTCAGAGTGGGGATGCTCTAATACAGGAAGAGTGTTACTGGCCAGAGTGGGGGCGCTCTAACACAGGAGGGGTGTTACTGGCCAGAGTGGGGGGCACTCTAATACAGGAGGGGTGTTACTGGTCAGAGTGGGGGCGCTTTGACACAGGAGGGGTGTTACAGGTCAGAGTGGGGGTGCTCTAATACAGGAGCGATGTTACTGGGCAAGGTGGGGGCCCTCTAATACAGGAGGGGTGTTACTGGTCAGAGTGGGGGAGCTCTAATACAGGAGGGGTGTTACTGGTCTGAGTAGGGGGCGCTCTAATGCAGGAGGAGTGTTACTGGGCAGAGTGGGGGCGCTCTAATACAGGAGTAGGGTGCCCACGTGTCCCGGATTGCCCAGGATTGTCCCGCAATGGACATCTCTGTCCCTGGTCCCGGGCACCTTCATTCCGGGACAATACAGTGTCCCGGAATGAAGTAGTGAACACAGCCAGTGCAGCCACCCTATTAACTTAATTTGCGGAACTGGTTGGTAGGGCTGGCCCCGCCTGGCATCTAGTAACCAGTGACGTCAGCACAGTGAGGTCGGGAGCGACGCCTGCGCCTAATGCTGCCCTGCTCTTTCCACCCACCTCGGCAGTCAGCACCTCTTCCTTCTCCGGCACCGGCGGCATTCAGCAGGGAGTCAGAACAGTGTCTCCCGAGTCCCTGACCAGCCCACCTGCTGTGTGTCAGCCTGCCCCACTGCTGCTACTGATGGGGTGGCACGCGGTGGGTCTGATTACCAGTGATGACAGTGCCAGGAAGCAGGAGTGGCAGAGGCTGCCAGGCTAACCCCAGAGGAGCACAATGTATCCAGACTCCGTTCCGGAACTCCTCCTCCCTGCACTTCACCGCAAAGACTGAGAGCAGGTGGCACCGACAAGGATCTGCAGTAAGCCACACAGGCAGGGGCAGTACAAACAGGGTGGAAGGGGCACCTGCCCTTGGTGGTTTTCCAATATGCAGTGAGGGGGGTGCATTGGGAGCTTCCATGGTTCTCCTGCCTCATTGCCAGGAGTGACTGTTGTTCTCCCTCATTCTCAGCACTGTAATGATCCTCACTCTGCCTCATCTCTCAGTCTCTTATCTCTGCAGTTATAAATCTGTCTCCTGTAGCCTGTGCCATGCCCACTGTGTGCTTCTACACTGCACACGGAGGAATGCCACCCTAGCTGAGCTCTCCTGGGGTTCTGAGCAGTGAATAGTGATTACAGAGAACCAATCTTTTAGCAGCAGCCGACAGAGACAAGAACAGATGAAAGATCCATTCTCTGTAATCACTACTGCACTGCCTAAGATAGGGCTCTGAAATTCTGAACACCTCTGTGCTCCCCCTTCTCCCTCCAGTTATTGGATACTAAGTCCACTGTGGGGTCCTAACCCCCAGCTCCCAGAGGAGGACAGAACTTCCCATGTTACACACTTGCTCCTCATCCAATCTCCCACTGTGAACTACAGCCATGCTGCTTAAGGTAGAGGGCACACTAATGTAAAGGGGAAAGAGGGGAGCAAACTAATGTAAGGAGGGGCACTCTTATGTAAGGAGGGGGCGCTCTTATGTAAGGAGGGGGGCACACTAATGTAAGAAGCAGGGCACACTAATGTAAGGAGGGGGTGCTCTTATGTAAGGACGGGGCACACTAATGCAAGGAGGGGGTGCTTTTATGTAAGAAGGGGGCACACTAATGTAAGGAGGGGGCACACTAATGTAAGGACAGGGGGAGCTCTTATGTAAGGACGGGGCACACTAATGTAAGGAGGGGGTGCTTTTATGTAAGAAGGGGGCACACTAATGTAAGGAGGGGGCGCTCTTATGTAAGGAGGGGGTGCTTTTATGTAAGAAAGGGGCACACTAATGTAAGGAGGGGGCGCTCTTATGTAAGGAGGGGGCACTCTTATGTAAGGAGGGGCACTTTTATGTAAGGAGGGGGTGCTTTTATTTAAGAAGCGGGGCACACTAATGTAAGAAGCGGGGTACACTAATGTAAGGAGGGGGCGCTCTTATGTAAGAAAGGGGGCACACTAATGTAAGGTGGGGGTGCTTTTATGTAAGGAGGGGGCACACTAATGTAAGAAGCGGGGCACACTAATGTGCCCCCTTACATCCTCCAGAGAGTCCCCTTACAACCCAGTACTAAGGGGGCACCCTGGAGGAGGATGTAAGGGGGGGATAGACCTGCTGTACTCCCTGCGGTAGTCCCTATGAAAAGTGATCCTAGCACCCACTTATGATTTTGCACACAGGCCCACTGATTTAATAATATGCCACTGCCCCAGCCTCAAAAATTGACCAAAAAAGTATCAAAAATTATCTTTTTGGGGGGGGGGGGGGGGGTTGTCCCTGAATGGAAGTCTGGAAATGTGGTCACCCTATACAGGAGGTGTGTTACTGGTCAGAGTGGGGGCACTCTAACACAGGAGGGCTGTTACTGTTCAGAGTGGGGGTGCTCTAATACAGAAGGGGTGTTACTGGTCAGAGTGGGGGTGCTCTAATACAGGAGGAGTGTTATTGGTCAGAGTGGGGGCGCTCTGATACAGGAGGGGTGTTACTGGTCAGAGTGGGGGTGCTCTGATACAGGACGGGTGTTACTGGTCAAAGTGGGGGTGCTCTAATACAGGAGCGGTGTTACTGGGCAGAGTGGGGGCACTCTAATACAGGAGGGGTGTTACTGGTCAGAGTAGGGGGCGCTCTAATACAGGAGGAGTGTTACTAGGCAGAGTGGGGGCGCTCCAATACAGGAGGGGTGTTACTGGTCAGAGTGGGGGCGCTCTAATACAGGAGGAGTGTTACTGGTCAGAGTGGGGGCGCCCTGATACAGATGGGGTGTTACTGGTCAGAGTGGGGGTGCTCTAATAAAGGAGGAGTGTTACTGGCCAGAGTGGGGGCGCTCTAATACAGGAGGGGTGTTACTGGCCACATTGGGGGTGCTCTAATACAGGAGGAGTGTTACTGGTCAGAGTGGGGGGCGCTCTAATACAGGAGGGGTGTTACTGGTCACAGTGGGGGCGCCCTTATACAGGAGGGGTGTTACTGGTCAGAGTGGGGGTGCTCTAATAAAGGAGCGATGTTATTGGGCAAAGTGGGAGCGCTCTAATACAGGAGGGGTGTTACTGGTCAGAGTAAGGGGCGCTCTAATACAGGAGGAGTGTTACTGGGCAGAGTGGGGGCGCTCCAATACAGGAGGGGTGTTACTGGTCAGAGTGGGGGCGCTCTAATACAGGAGGGGTGTTACTGGCCAAAGTGGGGGCGCTCTAATACAGGAGAGGTGTTATTGGCCAGAGTGGGGGCGCTCTAATACAGGAGGGGTGTTACGGGTCAGAATGGGGGTGCTCTAATACAGGAGGAGTGTTATTGGGTAGAGTGTGGGTGGTCTAATACAGGAGGGCTGTTACTGTTAAGAGTGGGGGTGCTCTAATACAGAAGGGGTGTTACTGGTCAGAGTGGGGGTGCTCTAATACAGGAAGAGTGTTACTGGTCAGAGTGGGGGCGCTCTGATACAGGAGGGGTGTTGCTGGTCAGAGTGGGGGTGCTCTGATACAGGACGGGTGTTACTGGTCAGAGTGGGTGTGCTCTAATACAGGAGCGGTGTTACTGGGCAGGGTGGGGGCGCTCTAATACAGGAGGGGTGTTACTGGTCAGAGTAGGGGCGCTCCAATACAGGAGGGGTGTTACTGGTCAGAGTGGGGGCGCTCTAATACAGGAGGAGTGTTACTGGTCAGAATGGGGGTGCTCTAATACAGGAGGAGTGTTATTGGGCAGAGTGTGGGTGCTCTAATACAGGAGGGCTGTTACGTTCAGAGTGGGGGTGCTCTAATACAGAAGGGGTGTTACTGGTCAGAGTGGGGGTGCTCTAATACAGGAGGAGTGATATTGGGCAGAGTGTGGGTGCTCTAATACAGGAGGGCTGTTACTGTTCAGAGTGGGGGTGCTCTAATACAGAAGGAGTGTTACTCGTCAGAGTGGGGGTGCTCTAATACAGGAGGAGTGTTACTGGTCAGAGTGGGGGCGCTCTGATACAGGAGGGGTGTTACTGGTCAGAGTGGGGGTGCTCTAATACAGTAGCGGTGTTACTGGGCAGAGTGGGGGCGCTCTAATACAGGAGGAGTTTTACTGGTCAGAGTGAGGGGCGCTCTAATATAGGAGGGGTGTTACTGGTCAGAGTGGGGTTGCTCTAATACAGGAGCGATGTTACTGGGCAAAGTGTGGGCCCTCTAATACAGGAGGGGTGTTACTGGTCAGAGTGGGGGAGCTCTAATACAGGACGGTGTTACTGGTCTGAGTAGGGGGCGCTCTAATGCAGGAGGAGTGTTACTGGGCAGAGTGGGGGCGCTCTAATACAGGAGGTGTGTTACTGGTCAGAGTGGTGGCACTCTAATACAGGAGGATTGTTACTGGTCAGAGTGGGGGTGCTCTAATACAGGAGGGGTGTTACTGGTCAGAGTGGTGGCGCTCTAATACAGGAGGGGTGTTACTGGTCAGAGTGGGGGGGCGCTCTAATATAGGAGGGGTGTTACTGGTCAGAGTGGGGAGCTCTAATACAGGAGGGGTGTTACTGGGCAGAGTGGGGGCGCTGTAATACAGGAGGATTGTTACTGGTCAGAGTGGGGGTGCTCTAATACAGGAGGGGTGTTACTGGTCAGAGTGGGGGGGCACTCTAATACAGGAGGGGTGTTACTGGTCAGAGTGGGGGGCCCTCTAATACAGGAGGAGTGTTACTGGTCAGAGTGGGGGCGCTCTAATACAGGAGGAGTGTTACTGGCCAGAGTGGGGGCGCTCTAATACAGGAGGGGTTTTACTGTTCAGAGTGGGGTCGCTCTAATACAGGAGGTGTGTTACTGGTCAGACTGGGGGTGCTCTAATACAGGAGGAGTGTTACTGGTCAGAGTGGGGGCGCTCTAATACAGGTGGAGTGTTACTGGTCAGAGTGGGGGCGCTCTAATACAGGAGGGGTGTTACTGGTCAGAGTGGGGGGCGCTCTAATACAGGAGGAGTGTTACTGGTCAGAGTGGGGGCGCTCTAATACAGGAGGGGTGTTACTGGTCAGAGTGGGGGCGCTCTAATACAGGAGGAGTGTTACTGGTCAGAGTGGGGGCGCTCTAATACAGGAGGGGTGTTACTGGTGAGATTGGGGGCGCTCTAATACAGGAGGTGTGTTACTGGTCAGAGTGGGGTGCTCTAATACAGGAGGCATGTTACTGGGCAGAGTGGGGGTGCTCTAATACAGGAGGAGTGTTACTGGTCAGAGTGGGGGCGCTCTAATACAGGAGGGGTGTTACTGGTGAGATTGGGGGCGCTCTAATACAGGAGGTGTGTTACTGGTCAGAGTGGGGTGCTCTAATACAGGAGGCATGTTACTGGGCAGAGTGGGGGTGCTCTAATACAGGAGGAGTGTTACTGGGCAGAGTGGGGGCGCTCTAATACAGGAGGTGTGTTACTGGTCAGAGTGGGGGCGCTCTAATACAGGAGGTGTGTTACTGGTCAGAGTGGGGGCACTCTAATACAGGAGGATTGTTACTGGTCAGAATGGGGGTGCTCTAATAGAGGAGGGGTGTTACTGGTCAGAGTGGTGGCGCTCTAATACAGGAGGGGTGTTACTGGTCAGAGTGGGGGGGCGCTCTAATATAGGAGGGGTGTTACTGGTCAGAGTGGGGGAGCTCTAATACAGGAGGGGTGTTACTGGGCAGAGTGGGGGCGCTCTAATACAGGAGGATTGTTACTGGTCAGAGTGGGGGTGCTCTAATACAGGAGGGGTGTTACTGGTCAGAGTGGTGGCGCTCTAATACAGGAGGGGTGTTACTGGTCAGAGTGGGGGGCACTCTAATTCAGGAGGGGTGTTACTGGTCAGAGTGGGGGCGCTCTAATACAGGAGGAGTGTTACTGGTCAGAGTGGGGGGCGCTCTAATACAGGAGGAGTGTTACTGGCCAGAGTGGGGGCGCTCTAATACAGGAGGGGTTTTACTGTTCAGAGTGGGGTCGCTCTAATACAGGAGGTGTGTTACTGGTCAGACTGGGGGCTCTAATACAGGAGGAGTGTTACTGGTCAGAGTGGGGGCGCTCTAATACAGGTGGCGTGTTACTGGTCAGAGTGGGGGCGCTCTAATACAGGAGGGGTGTTACTGGTCAGAGTGGGGGGCGCTCTAATACAGGAGGAGTGTTACTGGTCAAAGTGGGGGCACTCTAATACAGGAGGGGTGTTACTGGTCAGAGTGGGGGGCGCTCTAATACAGGAGGAGTGTTACTGGTCAGAGTGGGGGCGCTCTAATACAGGAGGGGTGTTACTGGTCAGAGTGGGGGCGCTCTAATACAGGAGGAGTGTTACTGGTCAGAGTGGGGGCGCTCTAATACAGGAGGGGTGTTACTGGTGAGATTGGGGGCGCTCTAATACAGGAGGTGTGTTACTGGTCAGAGTGGGGTGCTCTAATACAGGAGGCATGTTACTCGGCAGAGTGGGGGTGCTCTAATACAGGAGGAGTGTTACTGGTCAGAGTGGGGGCGCTCTAATACAGGAGGGGTGTTACTGGTGAGATTGGGGGCGCTCTAATACAGGAGGTGTGTTACTGGTCAGAGTGGGGTGCTCTAATACAGGAGGCATGTTACTGGGCAGAGTGGGGGTGCTCTAATACAGGAGGAGTGTTACTGGGCAGAGTGGGGGCGCTCTAATACAGGAGGTGTGTTACTGGTCAGAGTGGGGGCGCTCTAATACAGGAGGTGTGTTACTGGTCAGAGTGGGGGCACTCTAATACAGGAGGATTGTTACTGGTCAGAGTGGGGGTGCTCTAATACAGGAGGGGTGTTACTGGTCAGAGTGGTGGCGCTCTAATACAGGAGGGGTGTTACTGGTCAGAGTGGGGGAGCTCTAATACAGGAGGGGTGTTACTGGGCAGAGTGGGGGCGCTCTAATACAGGAGGATTGTTACTGGTCAGAGTGGGGGTGCTCTAATACAGGAGGGGTGTTACTGGTCAGAGTGGTGGCGCTCTAATACAGGAGGGGTGTTACTGGTCAGAGTGGGGGGCACTCTAATTCAGGAGGGGTGTTACTGGTCAGAGTGGGGGTGCTCTAATACAGGAGGAGTGTTACTGGTCAGAGTGGGGGGCGCTCTAATACAGGAGGAGTGTTACTGGCCAGAGTGGGGGCGCTCTAATACAGGAGGGGTTTTACTGGTCAGAGTGGTGGCGCTCTAATACAGGAGGGGTGTTACTGGTCAGAGTGGGGGAGCTCTAATACAGGAGGGGTGTTACTGGTCAAAGTGGGGGCACTCTAATACAGGAGGGGTGTTACTGGTCAGAGTGGGGGGCGCTCTAATACAGGAGGAGTGTTACTGGTCAGAGTGGGGGCGCTCTAATACAGGAGGGGTGTTACTGGTCAGAGTGGGGGCGCTCTAATACAGGAGGAGTGTTACTGGTCAGAGTGGGGGCGCTCTAATACAGGAGGGGTGTTACTGGTGAGATTGGGGGCGCTCTAATACAGGAGGTGTGTTACTGGTCAGAGTGGGGTGCTCTAATACAGGAGGCATGTTACTCGGCAGAGTGGGGGTGCTCTAATACAGGAGGAGTGTTACTGGTCAGAGTGGGGGCGCTCTAATACAGGAGGGGTGTTACTGGTGAGATTGGGGGCGCTCTAATACAGGAGGTGTGTTACTGGTCAGAGTGGGGTGCTCTAATACAGGAGGCATGTTACTGGGCAGAGTGGGGGTGCTCTAATACAGGAGGAGTGTTACTGGGCAGAGTGGGGGCGCTCTAATACAGGAGGTGTGTTACTGGTCAGAGTGGGGGCGCTCTAATACAGGAGGTGTGTTACTGGTCAGAGTGGGGGCACTCTAATACAGGAGGATTGTTACTGGTCAGAGTGGGGGTGCTCTAATACAGGAGGGGTGTTACTGGTCAGAGTGGTGGCGCTCTAATACAGGAGGGGTGTTACTGGTCAGAGTGGGGGCGCTCTAATACAGGAGGAGTGTTACTGGTCAGAGTGGGGGGCGCTCTAATACAGGAGGAGTGTTACTGGCCAGAGTGGGGGCGCTCTAATACAGGAGGGGTTTTACTGTTCAGAGTGGGGTCGCTCTAATACAGGAGGTGTGTTACTGGTCAGACTGGGGGTGCTCTAATACAGGAGGAGTGTTACTGGTCAGAGTGGGGGCGCTCTAATACAGGTGGCGTGTTACTGGTCAGAGTGGGGGCGCTCTAATACAGGAGGGGTGTTACTGGTCAGAGTGGGGGGCGCTCTAATACAGGAGGAGTGTTACTGGTCAGAGTGGGGGCACTCTAATACAGGAGGGGTGTTACTGGTCAGAGTGGGGGCGCTCTAATACAGGAGGGGTGTTACTGGTGAGATTGGGGGCGCTCTAATACAGGTGGTGTGTTACTGGTCAGAGTGGGGTGCTCTAATACAGGAGGCATGTTACTGGGCAGAGTGGGGGTGCTCTAATACAGGAGGAGTGTTACTGGGCAGAGTGGGGGTGCTCTAATACAGGAGGGGTGTTACTGGTCAGACTGGGAGGGCGGCGCTCTAATACAGGAGGTGTGTTACTGGTCAGAGTGGGGGCGCTCTAATACAGGAGGAGTGTTACTGGGCAGAGTGGTGGCGCTCTAATACAGGAGGGGTGTTACTGGACAGAGTGGGGGTGCTCTAATACAGGAGGAGTGTTACTGGTCAGAGTGGTGGCGCTCTAATACAGGAGGCGTGTTACTGGGCAGAGTGGGGGTGCTCTAATACAGGAGGAGTGTTACTGGTCAGAGTGGGGGCGCTCTAATACAGGAGGCGTGTTACTGGGCAGAGTGGGGGTGCTCTAATACAGGAGGAGTGTTACTGGTGAGAGTGGGGGCACTCTAATACAGGAGGAGTGTTACTGGTCAGAGTGGTGGCGCTCTAATACAGGAGGCGTGTTACTGGGCAGAGTGGGGGTGCTCTAATACAGGAGGAGTGTTACTGGTCAGAGTGGGGGCGCTCTAATACAGGAGGGGTGTTACTGGTGAGATTGGGGGCGCTCTAATACAGGAGGTGTGTTACTGGTCAGAGTGGGGTGCTCTAATACAGGAGGCATGTTACTGGGCAGAGTGGGGGTGCTCTAATACAGGAGGAGTGTTACTGGGCAGAGTGGGGGCGCTCTAATACAGGAGGTGTGTTACTGGTCAGAGTGGGGGCGCTCTAATACAGGAGGTGTGTTACTGGTCAGAGTGGGGGCACTCTAATACAGGAGGATTGTTACTGGTCAGAGTGGGGGTGCTCTAATACAGGAGGGGTGTTACTGGTCAGAGTGGTGGCGCTCTAATACAGGAGGGGTGTTACTGGTCAGAGTGGGGGAGCTCTAATACAGGAGGGGTGTTACTGGGCAGAGTGGGGGCACTCTAATACAGGAGGATTGTTACTGGTCAGAGTGGGGGTGCTCTAATACAGGAGGGGTGTTACTGGTCAGAGTGGGGGTGCTCTAATACAGGAGGGGTGTTACTGGTCAGAGTGGTGGCGCTCTAATACAGGAGGGGTGTTACTGGTCAGAGTGGGGGGCACTCTAATTCAGGAGGGGTGTTACTGGTCAGAGTGGGGGCGCTCTAATACAGGAGGAGTGTTACTGGTCAGAGTGGGGGGCGCTCTAATACAGGAGGAGTGTTACTGGCCAGAGTGGGGGCGCTCTAATACAGGAGGGGTTTTACTGTTCAGAGTGGGGTCGCTCTAATACAGGAGGTGTGTTACTGGTCAGACTGGGGGTGCTCTAATACAGGAGGAGTGTTACTGGTCAGAGTGGGGGCGCTCTAATACAGGTGGCGTGTTACTGGTCAGAGTGGGGGCGCTCTAATACAGGATGGGTGTTACTGGTCAGAGTGGGGGGCGCTCTAATACAGGAGGAGTGTTACTGGTCAGAGTGGGGGCACTCTAATACAGGAGGGGTGTTACTGGTCAGAGTGGGGGCGCTCTAATACAGGAGGGGTGTTACTGGTGAGATTGGGGGCGCTCTAATACAGGTGGTGTGTTACTGGTCAGAGTGGGGTGCTCTAATACAGGAGGCATGTTACTGGGCAGAGTGGGGGTGCTCTAATACAGGAGGAGTGTTACTGGGCAGAGTGGGGGTGCTCTAATACAGGAGGGGTGTTACTGGTCAGACTGGGAGGGCGGCGCTCTAATACAGGAGGTGTGTTACTGGTCAGAGTGGGGGCGCTCTAATACAGGAGGAGTGTTACTGGGCAGAGTGGTGGCGCTCTAATACAGGAGGGGTGTTACTGGACAGAGTGGGGGCGCTCTTAAACAGGAGGAGTGTTACTGGTCAGAGTGGGGGCACTCTAATACAGGAGGGATGTTACTGGTCAGAGTGGGGGGCGCTCTAATACAGGAGGAGTGTTACTGGTCAGAGTGGGGGCGCTCTAATACAGGAGGGATGTTACTGGTCAGAGTGGGGGGCGCTCTAATACAGGAGGAGTGTTTCTGGTCAGAGTGGGGGCGCTTTTATACAGGAGGGGTGTTACTGGTCAGAGTGGGGGTGCTCTAATACAGGAGGCGTGTTACTGGGCAGAGTGGGGGCGCTCTAATACAGGAGGAGTGTTTCTGGTCAGAGTGGGGGGCGCTCTAATACAGGAGGTGTGTTACTGGTCAGAGTGGGGGCGCTCTAATACAGGAGGCGTGTTACTGGGCAGAGTGGGGGCGCTCTAATACAGGAGGAGTGTTACTGGTCAGTGTGGGGGCGCTCTAATACAGGAGGGGTGTTACTGGGCAGAGTGGGGGGGCTATAATACAGGAGGAGTGTTACTGGTCAGAGTGGGGGCGCTCTAATACAGGAGGGGTGTTACTGGCCAGAGTGGGGGGGCACTCTAATACAGGAGGGGTGTTACTGGATAGGTCACCAGGTGAAAACAGAAGGAAGAAAAAGGTGATCTATGTAGTATTTACTTCCTGGAATCCATCTGTCCTTATCTCAGGCATACAGGTGTTTTGTCAGATTAGGCGACCCGTCACATTTTGTAACAGAAGTTTTGTCGCTGCCATCTTTCTACACCCCACACTCCTCCACAGTAAGGATACAGTGTGAAGGCTGGCAAGCAGACATCTTTTTACACCCGCCGGAGTCTTGCATTTCTCAGTTATTTTTATCTCAGCTTATATAGTGAAGAAAAGGATTTGGAAATCCGTAGAACTTTTTTTCAAAGCAACGGTCTTCTGTCAGATTAGCAACCCCGTGAGAACAGTTGCTTTTAAAATTCAACATCTAAACAGTCAGACGGGTTTTGAAATCCTGTATTTCACTATAAACTGAGTTTACTAGTAAGTGCAAAATGCAAGACTCTGGTGGATGTAACATGATATCCGCTTGCCACCTTCTCACTGTATCCTTACTGTGGATGAGTGCGGGGTGTAGCAAGATGGCGGGGACAGAACCTTCACTTCTGTTATAACATCTGACAGGTCGTCTAATCTGACGAAACACAGACGGGAGGGTGTGGTTTAGCTGAGAAAGCCCCTCTTCCCCTCCTGAAGACTTCTGGGATGTATGACATCATTTTGGCCTAGGCCTGAAACCAGGAAGTATCCGAAAAAAGCAAAAAAAAAAAAGTATACAACTAGTAAATAAAATCTCCACTGCTCTCTATTTACTAATACTATCAGTGTGAGGATTACACGTAATCAATGTTGATTGGAAGAGTGAAGTTCCACTGTAAAGCTCCCAGAATCCCTTGCAACAGAAATCTGACAGTCAGCTTAAAGTGGAGTTCCACCCGTGTTTTCATCTTTGCTTTAATCACTACAATAAACTGGCAAGATGAACATTTGGCGTTTTTTTTTAAATTTCTCTGTACATTGTTGCTAGGATGTCTTCCATTCTCTTCCTCTTTCTGTGCCGCGGCGAGGAACGTCACATCCTGTGGCACCGCTGCTCCTGGGACATGTATGTTATCATTCTGCGGAGTCCGTGGGCAGCGCCGCCTTTTATTATCATACCGGAAATGACATGATGCAAAGCAGATCTAAGCGCCATTAGCGCCATTTTTTTAAAAGTTTTTTTTTTGGGGCGGGGGGGGGGGGGGGGGGCAAACAGTATGCCACTGACACCCCTACACCTCCCAACTTTTAGTGATGGGGATGAGGGACACCTATCAGCAAAAGTATGCAGGCATGGGACACACCCCCTGCCACACCCCCTTAAAGGAGAATTGTACAAAAAAAAATAAAAGATTGGCTCAACCCAAAAATGCATTTTTTTTTTATCACAGCTCTTCCTTTATATCGGCTTTTGGAATTTACAAATTCAGCAATTTAGAAATCAGATGAAAGTTTGAGCGTTGGAAAAAAAGAAACTTTTTCAAAGATAAAAGTGCATTTTTTTTTATACAATTATATGGATCAGACCAAAATGAGGGACAAATGAGGAGGAATGAGGGACAGAGGGACATTTTCCAAATCAGGGACAGTCCCTCAAAATCAGAGATAGTCCCTTGAAATCAGGGACAGTCCCTCAAAATTAGGGACATTGCTCCAAATCAGGGACAGTTGGGAGCCATGCACCCTACCCCCCAAACCCCCACACCCCCCCCCCCTGGTTGGCTGGTTGGCGGCTTCCCCTGCTCAATGGCGGTCTCCCGCTCCCCTGCTCTCCACGGTTCATTGTGGCAGCAGCGGCTTCCGTTTTCCCCCTCCTGCTCTTCGGCCAATCGGGAGTCTTCTCTTTTTGGGCAATTCGAAAAACATGTCTCAGACCTGCTTCTGATTGGCCCGGATTAAGGATCAGTGTTTTAACAGTGATTATTCATTCGCTGTTGTAACACCTGGGTGGGCTCATGGCGCATTGCTCTACGCCCCGAGCCCACCCTATTTGGAAGCCTATTAGAGCCTCTGGCTTCAACCAGGTGCTTCAAAAAACACACCCTCCCCCCTCTGCTGTAATTCAGGCACCCAGAGTCCTGAAAGGGGCCAATAGAAGGGGGTTTGTGGGACTTTGAATGAGACGCAGGCTCCTGAAAGGGGCCGGATGCATGAATAGGGGGTGGCCACAGATAGATTCATGCTATTATACATATGGGGGGGGTGGCGTGAGAGAGGGGGCGGCCCGGGCACCCCTAATGGATGGGCCCCCCACTGCCTTAGTCTATTGTCTACCAGGGATCTCACACTGGCGGCCCTCCAGCTGTTGCAGAACTACAATTCCCATGGGGCATTGCAAGCCTGACAGCTACAAAGCATGACTCCCACAGGCAGAGGCATGCTGGGACTTGTAGTTCCGCAACAGCTTGAAGGGCCGCCAGTTTGAGACCCCTGGAGACTCTAGTTGGTTACATTTGGTTGCCATAATAACGGGGCGGGGGCCTTCCCTACGCCACCACTGCTGTTGTGATGGAAACCAGAGGCGGAATCGTGCCTTGTGTCTGATGCGCAGAGTTTGGGAGGTGCATGCTGGGTAACCAGCAGCACCGATACCCGGAAGAAAACACTCATGTGGCTTCACATGCCCACAACTAAGATGGGAGCGCAGGCGGACTATAAAGGTTTGTTGTTTTTTTGTTTTTTTTTATATGCTATAATACGGTGTCCTGTCATATACTGAGCGTTTGTAACATTAGGTGAGATGAACGTCTAGGTCAGGGATATGCAATTAGCCGACCTCCAGCTGTTGCAGATCTACAAGTCCCATGAGTCATAGCAAGACAGCCACAAGCCTGACAGCCAGAGGCAGAGGCATGATGGGACTTGTAGTTTTGCAACAGCTGGAGGTCCCACTAATTGCATATCCCTGATCTAGAGAGTGTCTAAAAAAAACCAGACAATCTACAGCTGGAACTTCACTAATCACAGATGTGTACAAAGCCGGTGTCTTGTCATATAACGTCCTCCATCCGATAGTGTCCGCTGCGTACTGCGCATGCGCAGTACACAGCAACACAGATTCCGAAAATTGCAGAGGATGAACGGCGCCTGCGCCGTGAGTCCAGGTTCTATCCCCACTATCCAAGTGGACATAGATTAGGAATAAAAAATAGCCGAGCGCAGCGAGGCCGAGTCCGAAGCGTGGCGAGCTAAGCTCGCCAGCGAGGGGCCCTCTAATATTCACAACCCTATGTCCGCTTGGATGGTGGGGCTACCACCTCCACTCACGGCGCAGGCGCCGTTCAGCTTCGGAGATTTTCCGAAGCTTCGTTTGCTCCGTACTGCGCATGCGCAGTACGGCCCGGACACTATTTGATGGCCGGACACTATACGGCAGAACACCGGCCCTACTGGTGATAGAGGGCTCCGGCAGAGAAACGGTTTAATAATCAACGCTTCCTGAAATGTGACGGGAAATCTCTGTGGTTTTTTGGTGACATACGGATAACCTTACATCACCTATTTACCGTCCGCCACTTTCTTCCTTTCTTACAGGGCCTTGAAAACATATTCATACCCCTTATTTATTTATATACAAATAAATAAAGATACAAATTAAGATGCATTGATACATAAATATACAAATAAAGATATAGTGCCTTGAAAAATTATTCATACCCCTTGAAATCCCCCACATTTTGTTACAACCAAAAAACATAAATGTATTTTATTGGGATTTTATGTGATAGACCAACACAAAGTGACACATAATTGTGAAGTGGAAGGAAAATTATGCAAATAAATATGTGAAAAGTGTGGGGGAGGGGCATTTGTATTCAGCCCCCTTTACTCTGATAACCCTAACTAAAACCTAGGGAAACCAATTGCCTTCAGAAATCACCTAATTGGTAAATAGAGTCCACCTGTGTGTAATGTAATCTCAGTATAAATGCAGCTGTTCTGTGAAGCCCTCAGAGGTTTGTTAGAGAACCTTCATGAACAAACAGCATCATGAAGGCCAAGGAACACACCAGACAGGTCAGGGATAAAGTTGTGGAGAAGTATAAAGCAGGGTTAGGTTATAAAAAAATCTCCCAAGCTTTGAACATCTCACGGAGCTCTGTTCAATCCATCATTGGAAAATGGAAAGAGTATGGCAGAACTGCAAACCTACCAAGACACGGCTGTCCACCTAAACTGACCGGCCGGGCAAGGAGAGCATTCATCAGAGAAGAGCCAAGAGGTCCATGGTAACTCTGGAGGAGCTTCAGAGATCCACAGCTCAGGGGGGAGAATCTGTCCACAGGACAACTATTAGTCGTGCTCTCCACAAATCTGCCCTTTATGGAAGAGTGACAAGAAGAAAGACATTGGTGAAAGAAAGTCATAAGAAGTCCTGTTTGTAGTTTGTGAGAAGCCATGTGGAGGACACAGCAAACATGTGGAAGAAGGTGATCTGGTCAGAGGAGACCAAAATTCAACTTGTTGGCCTAAAAGCAAAACTTTGACAGCAAAGGTCCGATGGAACGAGTCCGTCGGACAATTTGATCTTGTGTGGGCTCCATCGGACCTTTGCTTAGAAATAGAACATGTTTTAAATTTTTCCACCGGAACTCCGCTGGACCCAGTTCCTACTGAGAAATCCACTCATGTGTATGCTAGTCTGACGGACAAAAACCGACACGAGGGCAGCTATTGGCTACTGGCTATGAACTTCCTTATTCTAGTCCGGTCGTACGTCATCACGTTCGAATCTGTCAGACTTTGGTGTGATTGTGATGTGGCCAAGTCTGTTCATTCGGAAAGTCCGTCAGAACTCCGCCGAAAGTCCGTCAGACCTAGTCCCTCGAAAAGTCCGGACGTGTGTACGCGGCATTAGAGTCTGCAAAAGACTTGAGACCGGGGCGGAGGTTCATCTTCCAGCAGGACAACGACCCAAAACATACAGCCAGAGCTACAATGAAATGGTTTAGATCAAAGCATATTCATGTGTTTGAAGGCCCAGTCACAGCCCAGACCTAAATCCCATTGAGAATCTGTGGCAAGACTTGAAAATGGCTGTTCACAGATGCTCTCCATCCAATCTGACAGAGCTTGAGATATTTTACAAGAAGAATGGGCAGAAATGTCCCTCTCTAGATGTGCAAAGCTGGTAGAGACACCCCCAAAAAGACTTGTAGAGAAAGGGGGTTCTACAAAGTATTGACTCTGGGGGGCGCCATACAAAGGCCCTTCCCCCACACTTTTCACATATTTATTTGTATCTTTATCATTTTCCTTCCACTTTACAATTATGTGTCACTTTGTGTTGGTCTATCACATAAACTCCCAATAAAATACATTTATGTTTTTGGTTGTAGCAAAATGTGGGAAATTTCATGGGGTGTAAATAACCCCCCCCCCCCCCCCGTTCAGTCTTGCACAGGTGTATCAACTCCTCTCCTGGACTGAAATGGCTTCCTCTGATGTCGTCCCACACTGCAAGCTTCTCGCAATGTGCATTCAAAGCTGCAGCAAGTCAGACAGAGCCCCGCCTCATTGCCTGGCTGGAGGACATCCAGCATCATCTAGCACTTTCCTTTAAGCCTGGCTGTCACTGGCCCCACCCCTTTCATTTATTGGATTTCAGTTCTTTCAGTCATGGAGGATCAGCGTTACATGTGGGCGTTACCTATGCAAATACAGCCTGTCTAGGAATGCTCCCTCCTCCAGGCGGACACCCACCCATCAAGCAGTGTTGCCAACCGCCTGTAGATTTACGGGCAGCCCGTAAATTTAAGCCCATTTTTGGGGCGCCCGTAAATGTCCGTTACGAGCAACGGTGCCCGTAAAAAAGATGGCAGCGAGCCGACTGTGTAACTGCGCATGCGCAGTTTCAAAGCCATCCGCGCTCGGGATAACTCGTACCCGCTCGGCCGGCAGCACATGCGCAGTAATGTAATGGCGCTGTCTGCCACCATTTTTGAGTCCACTCGTGAGTCGTTCCTGGCTGGCTGCCTGTGACACGGCGACTGGCAGTGCTGCGCCTGCTTCACAGACGGGGGAGGAGTGCCGGTGATGGTGAGTGAGGACGAGGATTGCAATCCATTAAGTGAATCTGTCCTGTAAGATTGGCTGCAGTTCAGAAGCTCTAAATAGTGGGTTACACTGGTCAGGACAGAGGAGGGGAAAGAGGTTCTGAGGCAGTGACTCTTCTGTTATAGCTACACCTGTAAGACAGCCAAAAGTGAACCTGTAAAAGATTGGCTGCAGAAGCTCTAACTACAGTGGGTGACACCGGGAAGAGGAAACAGAGGTTCTGCAGCAGTGACACTTCTGTTTTTGCTAGATCTGGAACCCAAACCTAAAAATTAACCTGTAAAAGCAGGAACCTGCAGAAAAACGTATTAATGCCTTACACTTCTGTTTTTGCTAGATCTGTATACAGAACAGTGGGGACAGAGGATGACATTTTATTGGGGACAGAGGGTGACAGACTGAGGCATTGCCTTACTGGGGGGTGAAGCTGTGGCATGCAGGGGGACAGAGAAGGACACTGATGTGCTGGCCTGACTTTGAAGAGGTGAAAGGGGCACAGGAGCAGGACACTCAGATGTGCAGACTGTAATATGATGGTGGATAGAGGGCGAAGCTACTGTGAGGGGGTGAGGAGGACACTATCATGTCCGCAGTCTCTGTCCACCCATCCTCCTGTAGTATGTCTGCAGCCTTTGTCCACCTTCTGTAGTATGTCCGCAGCCTCTGTCCACCTCCTGTAGTATGTCCGCCGCCTCTGTCCACCTCCTGTAGTATGTCCGCAGCCTCTGTCCACCTCCTGTAGTATGTCAGCCGTCTCTGTCCACCTCCTGTAGTATGTCCGCCGCCTCTGTCCACCTCCTGTAGTATGTCCGCAGCCTCTGTCCACCTCCTGCAGTATATCTGCAGCCTCTGTCCACCTCCTGCAGTATGTCCGCAGTCTCTTTCCACCTCCTGCATTATGTCCGCAGTCTCTGTCCACCTCCTGCAGTATGTCCGCAGTCTCTGTCCACCTCCTGCAGTATGTCCGCAGTCTCTGTCCACCTCCTGCAGTATGTCCGCAGTCTCTTTCCACCTCCTGCAGTATCTCCGCAGTCTCTGTCCACCTCCTGCAGTATGTCCGCAGTCTCTGTCCACCTCCTGCAGTATGTCCGCAGTCTCTGTCCACCTCCTGCAGTATGTCCGCAGTCTCTGTCCACCTTCTGCAGTATGTCCGCAGTCTCTGTCCACCTCCTGCAGTATGTCCGCAGTCTCTGTCCACCTCCTGCAGTATGTCCGCAGTCTCTGTCCACCTCCTGCAGTATGTCCGCAGTCTCTGTCCACCTCCTGCAGTATGTCCGCAGTCTCTGTCCACCTCCTGCAGTATGTCCGCAGTCTCTGTCCACCTCCTGCAGTATGTCCGCAGTCTCTGTCCACCTCCTGCAGTATGTGCTCAGTCTCTGTCCACCTCCTGCAGTATGTCCGCAGTCTCTGTCCACCTCCTGCAGTATGTCCGCAGTCTCTTTCCACCTCCTGCAGTATGTCCGCAGTCTCTGTCCACCTCCTGCAGTATGTCTGCAGTCTCTGTCCACCTCCTGCAGTATGTCCGCAGTCTCTGTCCACCTCCTGCAGTATGTCTGCAGTCTCTGTCTACCTCCTGCAGTATGTCCGCAGTCTCTGTCCACCTCCTGCAGTATGTCCACAGTCTCTGTTCACCTCCTGTAGTATATCCGCAGCCTCTGTCCACCTCCTGTAGTATGTCTTCAATCTCTCAGGGGGATCCTAGAAAGGAGTCAAGAGTAGGATGGGGATCACAGGAGGAGATAGACATGTATGGACTGTGGAGAGGAGACTATACAACGAAACCAGAGCCGCCAAGCTGCTGGAGCCATCTGACTGAGCCCTGCACGGTGCACTGTGAAGAGTAGGGTTGCCACCTTTTCTTCAAGCCAAACCCGAACACTTTATAGGCATTCTTTTTTTTTTTTTGTAGAATAAACTATACATATATTTTGCTATTAAATAACATTTCTAATCATATGAAGTTACATCAGAGTCCACAGAGTTCCCCCTTTTATATCTGAACTTGTAGAGTTTCCTTTCACTGTAAGGGGGGACTCTGCAGACTCTGATGTAAGGGATAACTCTGGGGAATCTGACATGAGGGATCCTCTGGGAACCCTGATTTAAGGGGGGCACTGAGAACTCTGATGTATGGAGCAGACTCTGATTGAAGGGGGAACACTGTGGCCTCAGGTGTAAAAGGGAGCTCTGATATAAGGGGTGCTCTGATAACCCCGATTTACCTTAGTGTACCCACTCAGAGGCAGGAGATAGAAGGAGGAGACTTCAGTCACAGACAGGGATGGATGGTGAGCTCACTCACCCCTTGGCAGTCAGCACCTCTCATCCAGGTGTATCTGAGGCTGCTGAACTTCAAATTTCCAACCCACACTTTCCTTTTCTGAGGAGTGTGGGCAGACCCAGAGGGGTAGAGCCGAGAGGAAGAGGTGCAGATCAAGCCCTCTCTCCTCTCCCATCTATATGTGGGGGGATTGTTAGTGCTGGCTTTGGGCAGCATGAAAGAGAGTGTAATAGACAAATTCAGCTTAGACAACTGCAGCCAGCAACCCTGCTGGGAAGCCATAGTCCAGTCTAAATAATGTGTCCGGGTTTCAGGCAGTCTGAAACCCAGACACATGATTCCAAACCCGAACTGTCCGGGTGAATCCTGGACAGGGGGCAACCCTAGTGAAGAGGTCAGTGACAGGGCCACCAGGTCAATCTGAGGGGGGGGGGGTTCACTGATGTAAGGGGCTAGTGAATACAATAATGTAAGGGGACACTGATATAAAGGATCCCCCCTATATTAGTAAACCCCCCCCCCACCCTAGTGTATTCACTCTGCAGAAGATGGCCTCTAGTCACCAGTTCCCTGTAAGGGGGGATCCTGCAGACTCTGATGTAAGGGGGAACTATGGGCTGGCTGGGTTATAGTAGCCTGACCTTCATGTCAATGAAGAAAGTTGTTTTTTGATTAACTTAAAGCGGAGGTCCACCCTAAAATGGACCTCCGCTCATCGGAATCCCCCCCCCCCCTCCGGCGCCACAATCGGCACCTTTCAGGGGGGAGGGGGGTGCAGTTACCTGGATAATCCAGGTAACTGCACCCACTTCCGGGCTAGCTCTCTGCGGAAAGGGGCGTACATTACGCCCCTTTCCGCAAGCGCCCGCCCCCTTCAGCAAGTGCCCCGCTGCCTGCTGGGAAACACACAGCTCCCAGAGGCAGCGGGGACCGTCCGGATTGCGCCGCGCGGCTCGCGCATGCGCAGTAGTGAACCGGGAAATGAAGCCGAAAGGCTCCATTTCCTGATTCCCATACCCAAGATGGCGGCGGCAGGACCCGCCAGACGAGCGAGCGATCGGCTTCGGGTGCCGACATCGCGGGCGCGCTGGACAGGTAAGTGTCACTATTTAAAAGTCAGCAGCTGCAGTATTTGTAGCTGCTGGCTTTTAAAAAAAAAAAAAAAAACGCGGAGTCCCGGTGGACTCCCGCTTTAAACACATTGCTAATAGAACTAGCTATGTGTTTAAAGTTCAAATATTGATATTTGCACTGTTTATCACAGAAAACTGTAATTTTAGGTACTTTTTTTGCAGTGCCAGTAAAAAATGTGGGGTTGTCAGTAAATCTCAAGATTTTTTGCCAGTAAAAAATTGTAAATTTTGGCATCCTGCCAGTAAATTTCCCTTGGGGGGGTTGGCAACACTGTCATCAAGGCATTCTGATATTTGCATAATTCCTCCCAAGAGCCCGCCCACTGCTTGTATCAGGACTGAGGGCTCTGTGGATGGCTACTCAGGCCAGCCCCTCCCACCAGCCATGGTGGGCTTCCTTGAGCATTGAATAATGACAAACCGACCTCCTGCCTGAGGGTGCCTGCATACTTCAATTACCAATGTTAATTAGCAGAGCTATTGGGACCAGTGGAGCCTCTACTTATCTGCCAGGTAAGTGACCACTGACACCAATGGTCCATATACTGTAGCTGTCTTTAAAGAGGGATTTCACTGTAAAAAAATATTAAAAGCCAGCAGCTACAAATACTGTAGCTGCTGACTTTTAATAAATGGACACTCACCTGTCCCAGGATCCAGCGATGTCTGCAGCCGAGGCCGGTCGATCGCTCGGCTCTCGGCTGCTGCCGCCGCCATTCTAGGTGAGGGAATCAGGAAGTGAAGTATTGCGGCTTCACTTCCCGGTTCCCTACTGTGCATGCACGGGTCGCGCAGCGCAATAGGAATGGTCCGTGCTGTCTCTGGGACCCGTGTGTGTCCCAGCAGACAGCACGCCAGGACAGGAAGAGGCATAGACTCCCGTGGGAGTCTATGTCCAGAAGTGGGTGCAAATACCTGTCTTAGACAGGTATCTGCATCCCCCTCCCCCCTGAAAGGTGCAAACTGTGACACCGGAGGGGGGGAGGGTTCCGATGAGCGGAAGTTCCACTTTAGGGTGGAACCACGCTTTAAGGGGGCATTCTTCCTACTGACAACCAACATAAGGAGGCACTCCATTGACCACCATTCTAAGAGGGTAATCAATATAAGGAGGCACTCACTCACTCTGACCACCAATGAAAAAGGGCCATCAACATCAGGAGGCACTCCTTCTCTGACCACCAATGTAAGAGGGCCATCAACATAAGGAGGCACTCCTTCAATGACCACCAATGTAAGAGGGCCATCAACATAAAGATGCACCCCGTCTCTGGCCACCAATGTAAGAGGGCCATCAACATAAGGAGGCACTCCTTCAATGACCACCAATGTAAAGGAATATGTAACCACTGGCCACACATTTGAAGGGGACCCTTCTCCATTGGCCACGAATGTAAGGGGGACATTTCTCTACTGACCACTGATGTGTAGGGAACCCTTCTCCACTAGCCACCAGTGTGAGGTGGCCCTTATTCATTGACCTCAAAAGAAAGAGGGCCGTCAAAGAAAAGGGGGCATTCCCTGGTCATTAATCCAAGGGGCACTCCTTCACTGACCATGATTTTAAAGGGGATTTTTCTCCAATAACCACCAAGGTGAGGAGACCCGTATTCATTATCCACCAATATGAGGGCCCTTCTCCACTGACCACCAATGTAAGAGACGCTCCTCCACTGACCACCAACATAAGAGGACCCTTCTCCACTGACCTCCAATATAAGAGGACCCTTCTCCACTTATCATCAATGTAAGGGACCCTTCTCCACTGACCACCAATGTAAGGGACCCTTCTCCACTGACCACCAATGTAAGGGACCCTTCTCCACTGACCACCCACATAAGAGGACCCTTCTCCACTGACCAAAAATGTAAGGGACCCTTCTGCACTGACCATCAACATAAGAGGACTCTTCTCCACTGACCACCAATGTAAGGGACCCTTCTCCACTGACCACCAATGTAAGGGACCCTTCTCCACTGACCACCAATGTAAGGGACCCTTCTCCACTGACCACCAATGTAAGGGACCCTTCTGCAATTACCACCAATGTAAGGGATCCTTCTGCACTGACCACCAATATAAGAGGACCCTTCTCCACTGACCACCAATGTAAGGGACCCTTCTCCACTGACCACCAATGTAAGGGACCCTTCTGCAATTACCACCAATGTAAGGGATCCTTCTGCACTGACCACCAATATAAGAGGACCCTTCTCCACTGACCACCAATGTAAGGGACCCTTCTTCACTGACCACCAACATAAGAGGACCCTTCTCCACTGACCACCAATGTATGGGAGACATTACAGTTTTTCCTGTCCTGGTTTCTTCTCTGGCGGTCATTATTATTTGTGGTAGCTCCTGATCATCCCGGAGAACATCGGTGTAGCTCACACTCCAGGACCCCTATTGAGGCCTCCATGGCCCTCAATAGGCAGAAAACAAGCCGGAAATAATTAGCCGATAATAGAACATTCCAATCTGAGGAGTCTGTGGAGCGATCGGCCCCTCATTCACCTCTCCCAGTCACCTGAGGCTGAGAACTGGGTGTGCCTCGTGGTAGAAGATCCCCCCAAACATGAAGGTAGAACAGCTCTGCCTCCAGGAATATTAATGGATAGAAGGAGATGGATCACCCACTATGGATAAAATATTAAAGTGGACCTGTCATCAGACATAATGGGCAGCATGCTCAGTAATGTGTCAGTGTCCCCCTGCCAGGTGTTTATTCCCTCTCACAGATATCACAGGACTCCCCCTGACCATGCCTTCATCTGTCTTCTCTCCAGAAGGACGGCACCATCTTTATTCAGGCATCATCATCCACTTCCTGGAGTGAGATTCCAGCTCAGAGAGGATCAAGTAGATTCTGGTGCCTGTGCAGCTCTTGTGTCCACAAAGGGGAGACTGCGGAAATGACTCCTACCCCTTCTACAAAGATACAATTTATAGTCTAAACACTGGGGGAGGGGAGAATGAGGAAATCACTCCTCCCCCTTCTTCAAAGTTACAATGTACAGTCTGATCACCAAGGGGAGGGGAGACTGAGGAAATGACTCCCCCTAATTCTACAAAGTTAGAATGTACAGTCTGATCACTGGGGGAGGAGACTGAGGAAATGACCCCTCCCCCTTCTACAAAGTTACAATCTATACTCTGGTCACTGGAGGAGGGGAACTGAGAAAAGGACTCCTCCTCCTTCTACAAAGTTACAATGTACAGTCTGATCACCAGGGGAGGGGAGACTGAGGAAATGACTCCTCCTCCTTCTACAAAGTGACAATGTACAGTCTGATCACTGGGGGGAGGAGACTGATGAAATGACTCCTCCCCCTTCTACACAGTTACAATGTACAGTCTGATCACCGGGGATTTGAGACCGAGGAAATGACTCCTCCCACTTCTACAAAATTACAATGTACAGTCTGAACACTGGGGGAGAGGAGACTGAGAAAATGACACCTCCTCCATCTACAAAGTTACAATGTACAGTCTGATCACCGGAGGAGGGGAGACTGAGGAAATGACTCCTCCTCCATCTACAAAGTTACAATGTACAGTCTGATCACTGGGGGAGGGGAAACTGAGGAATTAACTCCTCCTCCTTCTACAAACTTACAATGTACAGTCTGATCACCAGGGGAGGGGAGACTGAGGAAATGACTCCTCCTCCTTCTACAAAGTTACAATGTACAGTCTGATCACTGGGGGGAGGAGACTGATGAAATGACTCCTCCCCCTTCTACACAGTTACAATGTACAGTCTGATCACCGGGGATTTGAGACTGAGGAAATGACTCCTCCCCCTTCTACAAAGTTACAATGTACAGTCTGTTCACTGGGGGAGGGGAGACTAAGGAAATGACTCCTCCCCCTTCTACAAAGTTACAATGTACAGTCTGATCACTGGGGAAGGGGAGACTAAAGAAATTACTCCTCCCCCTTCTACAAAGTTACAATGTATGGTATGACCACCGGGGGAGGGGAGACTGTGGAAATGACTCCTCCTCCTTCTACAAAGTTACAATGTACAGTCTGATCACTGGGGTAGGGGAGACTGAGGAAATTACTCCTCCCCCTTCTACAGAGTTACGATGTACGGTCTGATCACGGGGGGAGGGAAGATTGAGGAAATGACTCCTCCCCCTTCTACAAAGTTACAATCTATAGTCTGGACACCGGGGGAGGGGAGACTGAGGAAATGACTCCTCCCCTTCTACAAAGTTACAATGTACAGTCTGATAACTGGGGGAGGAGACTGAGTAAATAACTCCTCCCCCTTCTACAAACTTACAATGTGCAGTTTGATCACTGAGGGAGGAGATACTGTGGAAATGACTCCTCCTCCTTCTACAAAGTTACAATGTACAGTCTGATCACTGGGGGAGGAGACTGAGGAAATGACTCCCCCTCCTACAAAGTTACAATATACAGTGTGACCACTGGGGGAGGGGGACTGAGGAAATTACTCCTCCCCATCTACAAAGATAAAATGTACAGACTGATCGCTGGGGGAGGAGACCGATTAAATGACTCCTCCCCTTTCTACAAAGTACAATGTAAAGTCTGATCACTGGGGAGCGGAGACTGAAGAAATGACTCCTCCTTCTAAAAAGTTACAATGTACAGTCTGATCACTGGGGGAGGAGATTGAGGAAATGACTCCTCCCCCTTCTACAAAGTTACCATATACAGTCTTATCGCTGGGGGAGGGGGGACTGAGGAAATGACTCCTCTCCTTCTACAAAGTTACAATGTACAGTCTGATCACTGGGGGAGGGGAGACTGAGGAAATGACTCCTCCTCCATCTACAAAGTTACAATGTACAGTCTGATCACTGGGGGAGGGGAAACTGAGGAATTAACTCCTCCTCCTTCTACAAACTTACAATGTACAGTCTGATCACCAGGGGAGGGGAGACTGAGGAAATGACTCCTCCCCCTTCTACAAAGTTACCATGTACAGTCTTATCGCTGGCAGGGGGGGGGACTGAGGAAATAACTCCTCCTCCTTCTACAAAGTTACAATGTACAGTCTGATCAATGGGGGAGGGGAGACTGAGGAAATGGCTCCTCCTCCATCTACAAAGTTACAATGTACAGTCTGATCACTGGGGGGAGTAGACTGAGCAAATGACCGCTCCTCCTTCTACAAAGTTACAATGTACAGTCTGATCGCCGGGGGAGGGGAGACTGAGGAAATGACTAGTCCCCTTCTACAAAATTACTATACTATGTACAGTCTGATCACTGGGAGAGGAGACTGAGGAAATGACTCCTCCTTCTTCTACAAAGTTACAATGTACAGTCTGATCACTGGGGGAGGGGAGACTGAGGAAATGACTCCTCTGCCTTCTACCAAGTTACAATGTACAGTCTGATCACTGGAGGAGGAGACTGAGGAAATGACTCCTCCTCCTTCTAGAAAGTTACAATGTACGGTCTGATCACGGGGGAGGGAAGATTGAGGAAATGACTCCTCCCCCTTCTGCAAAGTTACAATGTACAGTCTGATCACTGGAGGAGGGGAGACTAAAGAAATGGCTCCTCCTCCATCTACAAAGTTACAATGTACAGTCTGATCACCGGGGGAGGGGAGACTGAGGAAATGACTCCTCCCCCTTCTACAAAGTTACAATGTACAGTCTGATCACTGGGGGAGGGGAGACTGAGGAAATGACTCCTCTGCCTTCTACCAAGTTACAATGTACAGTCTGATCACTGGAGGAGGAGACTGAGGAAATGACTCCTCCTCCTTCTAGAAAGCTACAATGTACGGTCTGACAACGGGGGAGGGAAGATTGAGGAAATGACTCCTCCCCCTTCTGCAAAGTTACAATGTACAGTCTGATCACTGGAGGAGGGGAGACTAAAGAAATGACTCCTCCCCCTTCTACAAAGTTACAATGTACAGTCTGATCACTGGGGGATGAGAGACTGAGGAAATAACTCCTCCTCCTTCTAGAAAGTTACAATGTACGGTCTGATCATGGTGGGAGGGAAGATTGAGGAAATGACTGCTCCCCCTTCTGCAAAGTTACAATGTACAGTCTGATCACTGGAGGAGGGGTGACTAAAGAAATGAATCCTCCCCCTTCTACAAAGTTATAATGTATGGTCTGATCACCGGGGGAGGGGAGACTGAGGAAATTACTCCTCCTGCTTCTATAGAGATACAATGTACAGTTTGATCACTGGGGGAGGGGAGACTGAGCAAATGACTCCTCCTCCTTCTACAAAGTTACAATGTATAGTCTGATCACCGGGGGAGGGGAGACTGTGGAAATTACTCCTCCTCCTTCTACAAAGTTACAATGTACAGTCTGATCACTGGGGGAGGAGACTGAGGAAATTACTCCTCCTCCTTATACACAGTTACAATGTAAAGTCTGATCACTGGGGGATGAGAGACTGAGGAAATAACTCCTCCTCCTTCTAGAAAGTTACAATGTATGGTCTGATCACCGGGGGAGGGGAGACTGAGGAAATTACTCCTCCTGCTTCTATAGAGATACAATGTACAGTTTGATTACTGGGGGAGGGGAGACTGCGGAAATGACTTCTCCCCCTTCTACAAAGTTACAATGTTAGGTCTGATCACTGGGGGAGGGGAGACTGTGGAAATGACTCCTCCTCCTTCTACAAAGTTACAATCTACAGTCTGATCACCATGGAGGAGACCGAGGAAATGACTCCTCCCACTTCTACAAAATTACAATGTACAGTCTGATCACTGGGGGAGAGGAGACTGAGAAAATGACACCTCCTCCTTCTACAAAGTTACAATGTACAGTCTGATCACTGGGGGAGGAGACTGAGGAAATGACCCCTCCCCCTTCTACAAAGTTACAATCTATACTCTGGTCACTGGAGGAGGGGAACTGAGGAAAGGACTCCTCCTCCTTCTACAAAGTTACAATGTACAGTCTGATCACTGGGGGGAGGAGACTGATGAAATGACTCCTCCCCCTTCTACACAGTTACAATGTACAGTCTGATCACCGGGGATTTGAGACTGAGGAAATGACTCCTCCCCCTTCTACAAAGTTACAATGTACAGTTTGATCACTGGGGGAGGGGAGACTAAGGAAATAACTCCTCCTCCTTCTACAAAGTTACAATGTACAGTCTGATCACCGGGGATTTGAGACTGAGGAAATGACTCCTCCCCCTTCTACAAAGTTACAATGTACAGTTTGATCACTGGGGGAGGGGAGACTAAGGAAATAACTCCTCCTCCTTCTACAAAGTTACAATGTACAGTCTGATCACCAGGGGGAGGGGAGACTGAGGAAATTACTCCTCCCCCTTCTACAGAGTTACAATGTACGGTCTGATCACGGGGGGAGGGAAGATTGAGGAAATGACTCCTCCCCTTCTACAAAGGTAAATTGTACAATCTGATCACCGGGGGGAGGAGATACTGTGGAAATGACTCCTCCTCCTTCTACAAAGTTACAATGTACAGTCTGATTACTGGGGGAGGAGACTGAGGAAATGACTCCCCCTCCTACAAAGTTACAATATACAGTGTGACCACTGGGGGAGGGGGACTGAGGAAATTACTCCTCCCCATCTACAAAGATAAAATGTACAGACTGATCGCTGGGGTAGGAGACCGATTAAATGACTCCTCCCCTTTCTACAAAGTACAATGTAAAGTCTGATCACTGGGGAGCGGAGACTGAAGAAATGACTCCTCCTTCTAAAAAGTTACAATGTACAGTCTGATCACTGGGGGAGGAGATTGAGGAAATGACTCCTCCCCCTTCTACAAAGTTACCATATACAGTCTTATCGCTGGGGGAGGGGGGACTGAGGAAATGACTCCTCTCCTTCTACAAAGTTACCATATACAGTCTTATCGCTGGGGGAGGGGGGACTGAGGAAATGACTCCTCTCCTTCTACAAAGTTACGATGTACAGTCTGATCACTGGGGGAGGGGAGACTGAGGAAATGACTCCTCCTCCATCTACAAAGTTACAATGTACAGTCTGATCATTGGGGGAGGGGAAACTGAGGAATTAACTCCTCCTCCTTCTACAAACTTACAATGTACAGTCTGATCACCAGGGGAGGGGAGACTGAGGAAATGACTCCTCCCCCTTCTACAAAGTTACCATGTACAGTCTTATCGCTGGCAGGGGGGGGGGACTGAGGAAATGACACCTCCCACTTCTACAAAGTTACAATGTACAGTCTGATCACTGGGGGAGGGGAGACTGAGGAAATGACTCCTCCTCCTTCTACAAAGTTACAATGTACAGTCTGATCACTGGGGGGAGTAGACTGAGCAAATGACCGCTCCTCCTTCTACAAAGTTACAATGTACAGTCTGATCGCCAGGGGAGGGGAGACTGAGGAAATGACTAGTCCCCTTCTACAAAATTACTATACTATGTACAGTCTGATCACTGGGAGAGGAGACTGAGGAAATGACTCCTCCTTCTTCTACAAAGTTACAATGTACAGTCTGATCACTGGGGGAGGGGAGACTGAGGAAATGACTCCTCTGCCTTCTACCAAGTTACAATGTACAGTCTGATCACTGGAGGAGGAGACTGAGGAAATGACTCCTCCTCCTTCTAGAAAGTTACAATGTACGGTCTGATCACGGGGGAGGGAAGATTGAGGAAATGACTCCTCCCCCTTCTGCAAAGTTACAATGTACAGTCTGATCACTGGAGGAGGGGAGACTAAAGAAATGACTCCTCCCCCTTCTACAAAGTTACAATGTACAGTCTGATCACTGGAGGAGGGGAGACTAAAGAAATGAATCCTCCCCCTTCTACAAAGTTATAATGTATGGTCTGATCACCGGGGGAGGGGAGACTGAGGAAATAACTCCTCCTCCTTCTAGAAAGTTACAATGTACAGTCTGATCACGGGGGGGAGGAGACTGAGCAAATGACCGCTCCTCCTTCTACAAAGTTACAATGTACAGTCTGATCAATGGGGGAGGGGAGACTGAGGAAATTGCTCCTCCTCCATCTACAAAGTTACAATGTACAGTCTGATCACCGGGGGAGGGGAGACTGAGGAAATGACTCCTCCCCCTTCTACAAAGTTACAATGTACAGTCTGATCGCCGGGGGAGGGGAGACTGAGGAAATGACTAGTCCCCTTCAACAAAATTACTATACTATGTACAGTCTGATCACTGGGAGAGGAGACTGAGGAAATGACTCCTCCTTCTTCTACAAAGTTACAATGTACAGTCTGATCACTGGAGGAGGAGACTGAGGAAATGACTCCTCCTCCTTCTAGAAAGCTACAATGTACGGTCTGACAACGGGGGAGGGGAGACTGAGGAAATGACTCCTCCCCCTTCTACAAAGTTACCATGTACAGTCTTATCGCTGGCAGGGGGGGGACTGAGGAAATGACTCCTCCCACTTCTACAAAGTTACAATGTACAGTCTGATCACTGGGGGAGGGGAGACTGAGGAAATGACTCCTCTGCCTTCTACCAAGTTACAATGTACAGTCTGATCACTGGAGGAGGAGACTGAGGAAATGACTCCTCCTCCTTCTAGAAAGCTACAATGTACGGTCTGACAACGGGGGAGGGGAGACTGAGGAAATGACTCCTCCCCCTTCTACAAAGTTACCATGTACAGTCTTATCGCTGGCAGGGGGGGACTGAGGAAATGACTCCTCCCACTTCTACAAAGTTACAATGTACAGTCTGATCACTGGGGGAGGGGAGACTGAGGAAATGACTCCTCCTCCTTCTACAAAGTTACAATGTACAGTTTGATCATTGGGGGGAGGAGACTGAGCAAATGACCGCTCCTCCTTCTACAAAGTTACAATGTACAGTCTGATCACCAGGGGGAGGGGAGACTGAGGAAATGGCTCCTCCTCCATCTACAAAGTTACAATGTACAGTCTGATCACCGGGGGAGGGGAGACTGAGGAAATGACTCCTCCCCCTTCTACAAAGTTACAATGTACAGTCTGATCGCCGGGGGAGGGGAGACTGAGGAAATGACTAGTCCCCTTCTACAAAATTACTATACTATGTACAGTCTGATCACTGGGAGAGGAGACTGAGGAAATGACTCTTCCTTTTTCTACAAAGTTACAATGTACAGTCTGATCACTGGGGGAGGGGAGACTGTGAAAATGACTCCTCCTCCTTCTACAAAGTTACAATGTACAGTCTGATCACTGGAGGAGGAGACTGAGGAAATGACTCCTCCTCCTTCTAGAAAGTTACAATGTACGGTCTGATCACGGGGGAGGGAAGATTGAGGAAATGACTCCTCCCCTTCTACAAAGTTACAATGTACAGTCTGATCACTGGGTGAGGAGACTGAGCAAATGACCGCTCCTCCTTCTACAAAGTTACAATGTACAGTCTGATCACCAGGGGGAGGGGAGACTGAGGAAATGACTCCTCCTCATTCTACAAAGTTACAATGTACAATCTGATAACTGGGGGAGGAGACCGAGGAAATTACTCCTCCTCCTTCTAGAAAGTTACAATGTACGGTCTGATCACGGGGGAGGGAAGATTGAGGAAATTACCCCTCCCCCTTCTGCAAAGTTACAATGTACAGTCTAATCACTGGAGGGGAGACTAAAGAAATGACTCCTCCCCCTTCTACAAAGTTACAATGTACAGTCTGATCACTGGGGGAGGGGAGACTAAGGAAATGACTCCTCCTCTTTTGACAACGTTACAATGTACAGTCTGATCACCGTGGAGGAGACAGAGGAAATGACTCCTCCCCCTTCTACAAAGTTACAATGTACAGTCTGATCCCTGGGGGAGGGGAGATTGAGGAAATTACTCCTCCCCCTTCTACAGAGTTACAATCTATAGTCTGATCACTGGGGGAGGGGAGGCTGAGGAAATTACTCCTCCTCCTTCTACAAACTTACAATGAGCAGTTTGATCACTGGGGGAGGGGAGACTGAGGAAATGACTCCTCCCCTTCTACAAAGGTACAATGTACAGTCTGATCACCGGGGGGAGGGGATACTGTGGAAATGACTCCTCCTCCTTCTACAAAGTTACAATGTACAGTCTGATCACGGGGGAGGAGACTGAGGAAAAGATTTCTCCTCCTTCTACAAAGTTACAATGTACAGTCTGATCACGGGGGAGGGAAGATTGAGGAAATGACTCCTCCCCCTTCTACAGAGTTACAATCTATAGTCTGATCACTGGGGGAGGAGACTGAGGAAATGATTTCTCCTCCTTCTACAAAGTTACAATGTACAGTCTGATCACTGGGGGAGGAGACTGAGGAAATGACTCCCCTCCTACAAAGTTACAATATACAGTGTGACCATTGGGGGAGGGGGACTGAGGAAATTACTCCTCCCCATCTACAAAGATAAAATGTACAGACTGATCACTGGGGGAGGAGACTGATTAAATGACTCCTCCTCTTTCTACAAAGTACAATGTAAAGTCTGATCACTGGGGAGGGGAGACTGAAGAAATGACTCCTCCTTCTAAAAAGTTACAATGTAAAGTCTGATCACTGGGGGAGGAGATTGAGGAAATGACTCCTCCCCCTTCTACAAAGTTACCATGTACAGTCTTATCGCTGGGGGAGGGGGGGACTGAGGAAATGACTCCCCCCCACTTCTACAAAGTTACAATGTACAGTCTGATCACCGGGGGAGGGGAGACTGAGTAAATGACTCCTCCCCTTCTACAAAATTACTATACTATGTACAGTGTGATCACTGGGGGAGGGGAGACTGAGGAAATTACTCCTCCCCCTTCTACCAAGTTACAATGTACAGTCTGATCACTGGAGGAGGAGACTGAGGAAATGACTCTTCGCCATTCTGCAAAGTTACAATGTAAAGTCTGATCACTGGGGGAGGAGACTGAGGAAATGACTCCTCTCCTTCTTCAAAGTTACAATGTACATTCTGATCACTGGGGGGAGGAGACTGAGCAAATGACCGCTCCTCCTTCTACAAAGTTACAATGTACAGTCTGATCACTGGGGGAGGGGAGACTAAGGAAATGACTCCTCCCTCTTCTACAAAGTTACAATGTACAGTCTGATCACCGGGGGAGGGGAGACTTAGGAAATGACTCCTCCTCCTTCTACAAAGTTACAATGTACAGTCTGATCACTGGGGGAGGAGACTGAGCAAATGACCGCTCCTCCTTCTACAAAGTTACAATGTACAGTCTGATCACTGGGAGAGGAGACTGAGGAAATAACTCCTCCCTCTTCTACAGAGTTACAATGTACAGTCTGATCACTGGGGGGAGGAGACTGAGGAAATTACTCCTCCCCCTTCTACAAAGTTACGATGTACGGTCTGATCACGGGGGGAGGGAAGATTGAGGAAATGACTCCTCCCCCTTCTACAAAGTTACAATGTACAGTCTGATCACTAGGGGAGGGGAGACTAAGGAAATGACTCCTCCCTCTTCTACAAAGTTACAATGTACAGTCTGATCACCGGGGGAGGGGAGACTTAGGAAATGACTCCTCCCCTTCTACAAAATTACTATACTATGTACAGTGTGATCACTGGGGGAGGGGAGACTGAGGAAATTACTCCTCCCCCTTCTACCAAGTTACAATGTACAGTCTGATCACTGGAGGAGGAGACTGAGGAAATGACTCTTCGCCATTCTGCAAAGTTACAATGTAAAGTCTGATCACTGGGGGAGGAGACTGAGGATATGACTCCTCCTCCTTCTACAAAGTTACAATGTACAGTCTGATCATTGGGGAGGAGAAGACTGAGGAAATGACTCCTCCTCCTTCTACAAAGTTACAATGTATAGTCAGATCACCAGAGGAGGGGAGACTGAGGAAATGACTCCTCCTACTTCTACAAAGTTACAATGTATAGTCAGATCACCAGAGGAGGGGAGACTGAGGAAATGACTCCTCCCCTCCTACAAAGTTACAATCTACAGTGTGACCACTGGGGGGGGGGGGGGGACTGAGGAAATTTCTCCTCCCCATCTACAAAGATACAATGTACAGTCTGATCACCGGGGGGAGGTTAAACTGAGGAAATGACTCCTCTCCTTCTTCAAAGTTACAATGTACATTCTGATCACTGGGGGGAGGAGACTGAGCAAATGACCGCTCCTCCTTCTACAAAGTTACAATGTACAGTCTGATCACTGGGAGAGGAGACTGAGGAAATAACTCCTCCCTCTTCTACAGAGTTACAATGTACAGTCTGATCACTGGGGGGAGGAGACTGAGGAAATTACTCCTCCCCCTTCTACAAAGTTACGATGTACGGTCTGATCACGGGGGGAGGGAAGATTGAGGAAATGACTCCTCCCCCTTCTACAAAGTTACAATGTACAGTCTGATCACTGGGGGAGGGGAGACTAAGGAAATGACTCCTCCCTCTTCTACAAAGTTACAATGTACAGTCTGATCACCGGGGGAGGGGAGACTTAGGAAATGACTCCTCCTCCTTCTACAAAGTTACAATGTACAGTCTGATCGCCGGGGGAGGGGAGACTGATGAAATGACTAGCCCCCTTCTACAAAATTACTATACTATGTACAGTCTAATCACTGGGGGAGGGGAGACTGAGGAAATGACTCCTCCCCCTTCTACAAAGTTACAATTTACAGTCTGATCACTGGGGAGGAGACTGAGGAAATGACTCCTCCTCCTTCCACAAAGTTACAATGTACAGTCTGATCACTGGGGGATGGAGACTGAGTTAATGACTCCTCCTCCTTCTACAAAGTTACAATGTACAGTCTGATCACTGGGGGAGGAGACTGAGGAAGTGTCTCCTCCTGCTTCTACAAAGTTACAATGTACAGTCTGATCACTGGGGGAGGGTGTCTGTGGAAATTTCTCCTCCCCATCTACAAAGTTACAATGTACAGTCTGATCACTGGGGAGAAGACTGAGGAAATGACTCCTCCGCCTTCCACAAAGATACAATGTACAGTCTGATCATTGGGGGAGGAGACTGAGCAAATAACTCCTCTGATTCTACAAAGTTACAATGTACAGTCTGATCGCCGGGGGAGGGGAAACTGAGGAAATGACTCCTCCCCTTTCTACAAAGTTACAATGTACAGTCTGATCACTGGAGGAGGAGACAGAGCAAATGACTCCTCCTCCTTCTACAAAGTTACAATGTACAGTCTGATCAGTGGGGAGGAGACTGAGGAAATGACTCCTCCTACAATGTTACAATATAGTCTGATCACTGGCGGAGGGAGACTGGAAATTTCTCCTCCCCTTCTACAAAGTTACAATGTACAGTCTTATCAGTGTGGCGAGGAGACTGAGCAAATGACTCCTCCTCCTTCTACAAAGGTACCATGTACAGTCTGATCACTGGAGGATGGGAGACTGAGGAAATTACTCCTCCTCCTTCTACAAAGTTACAATGTACAGTCTGATCACTGGGGGAGGGGGGACTGAGGAAATGACTCCTCCTCCTTCTACAAAGTTACAATGTATAGTCTGATCACTGGAGGAGGGGAGACTGAGGAAATTACTCCTCCCCTTCTACAAATTTACAAGTTACAGTCTGATCACTGGGGGATGGGAGACTGAGGAAATGACTCCTCCCCATTCTGCAAAGTTACAATGTACAGTCTGATCACTGCGGGAGGGGAGACTGAGGAAATTACTCCTCCCCTCCTACAAAGTTATAATGTAAAGTCTGATCACTGGGGGAGGGGAGACTGATGAAATGACTCCTCCCCTTCTACAAAGTTACAATGTACAGTCTGATCACAGGGGGAGGGGAGACTGTGGAAATGACTCCTCCCCCTCTACAAAGTTATAATGTACAGTCTGATCACAGGGGGAGGGGAGACTGTGGAAATGACTCCTCCCCCTCTACAAAGTTATAATGTACAGTCTGATCACTGGAGGAGGAGACAGAGCAAATGACTCCTCCTCCTTCTACAAAGTTACAATGTATAGTCTGATCACTGGAGGAGGGGAGACTGAGGAAATGACTCCTCCCCTCCTACAAATTTACAATGTACAGTCTGATCATTGGGGGAGGCGAGACTGAGGAAATGACTCCTCCCCCTTCTACAAAGTTGCAATGTACAGTCTGATCACTGGGGGAGGAGACTGAGGAAATGACTCCTCCTCCTTCTACAAAGTTACAATGTACAGTCTGATCACTGGGGGAGGAGACTTTGAGAAAATGACTACTCCCCTTTCGAAGTTTCAATGTACAGTCTGATCGCCGGGGGAGAGGGGAGACCGAGGAAATGACTCCTCCCCTTCGACAAAGTTACAATGTACAGTCTAATCACTGCGGGAGGAGACTGAGGAAATTACTCCTCCTCCATCTACAAAGTTACAATGTACAGTCTGATCACTGGGGGAGGAGACAGAGCAAATGACTTCTCCTCCTTCTACAAAGTTACAATGTACAGTCTGATCACTGGGGGAGGAGACTGAGGAAATTACTCCTCCTCCTTCTACAAATTTACAAGTTACAGTCTGATCACTGGGGGATGGGAGACTGAGGAAATGACTCCTCCCCATTCTGCAAAGTTACAATGTACAGTCTGATCACAAGGGGAGGTTAGACTGAGGAAATGACTCCTCCCCTTCGACAAAGTTACAATGTACAGTCTGATCGCTGGGGGAGGGGAGATTGAGGAAATGACTCCTTCCCCTTCGACAAAGTTACAATGTACAGTCTAATCACTGCGGGAGGAGACTGAGGAAATAACCCCTCCTCCTTCTACAAAGTTACAATGTATAGTCTGATCACTGGAGGAGGGGAGACTGAGGAAATTACTCCTCCCCTTCTACAAATTTTCAATGTACAGTCTGATCACCAAAAGGAGGGGAGACTGAGGAAATGACTCATCCCCCTTCTACAAAGTTACAATGTACAGTCTGATCACTGGGGGATGGGAGACTGAGGTAATGATTCCTCCCCCTTCCGCAAAGTTACAATGTACAGTCTGATCACTGCGGGAGGGGAGACTGAGGAAATTACTCCTCCCCTCCTACAAAGTTATAATGTAAAGTCTGATCACTGGGGGAGGGGAGACTGATGAAATGATTCCTCCTCCTTCTACAAAGTTACAATGTACAGTCTGATCACTGGGGAGGAGACTGAGGAAATGACTCCTCTTCCTTCCACAAAGTTGCAATGTACAGTCTGATCACTGGGGGAGGAGACTGAGGAAATGACTCCTCCTCCTTCTACAAAGTTACAATGTACAGTCTGATCACTGGGGGAGGAGACAGAGCAAATGACTTCTCCTCCTTCTACAAAGTTACAATGTACAGTCTGATCACTGGGGGAGGAGACTGAGGAAATAACCCCTCCTCCTTCTACAAAGTTACAATGTATAGTCTGATCACTGGGGGAGGAGACTGAGGAAATTACTCCTCCCCTTCTACAAATTTACAAGTTACAGTCTGATCACTGGGGGATGGGAGACTGAGGAAATGACTCCTCCCCATTCTGCAAAGTTACAATGTACAGTCTGATCACTGGGGAGGTTAGACTGAGGAAATGACTCCTCCCCATTCTGCAAAGTTACAATGTACAGTCTGATCACAAGGGGAGGTTAGACTGAGGAAATGACTCCTTCCCCTTCGACAAAGTTACAATGTACAGTCTGATCGCCGGGGTAGGGGAGACTGAGGAAATGACTCCTCCCCCTCTACAAAGTTATAATGTACAGTCTGATCACTGGAGGAGGAGACAGAGCAAATGACTCCTCCTCCTTCTACAAAGTTACAATGTATAGTCTGATCACTGGACGAGGGGAGACTGAGGAAATGACTCCTCCCCTCCTACAAATTTACATTGTACAGTCTGATCATTGGGCGAGGCGAGACTGAGGAAATGACTCCTCCCCCTTCTACAAAGTTGCAATGTACAGTCTGATCACTGGGGGAGGAGACTGAGGAAATGACTCCTCCTCCTTCTACAAAGTTACAATGTACAGTCTGATCACTGCGGGAGGGAGACTGTGGAAATTTCTCCTCCCCATCTACAAAGTTACAATGTACAGTCTGATCACTGGGGGAGGAGACTGAGAAAATGACTCCTCCCCTTCGACAAAGTTACAATGTACAGTCTTATCACTGCGGGAGGAGACTGAGGAAATTACTCCTCCTCCATCTACAAAGTTACAATGTACAGTCTGATCACTGCGGGAGGAGACAGAGCAAATGACTTCTCCTCCTTCTACAAAGTTACAATGTACAGTCTGATCACTGGGGGAGGAGACTGAGGAAATAACCCCTCCTCCTTCTACAAAGTTACAATGTATAGTCTGATCACTGGGGGAGGAGACTGAGGAAATTACTCCTCCCCTTCTACAAATTTACAAGTTAAAGTCTGATCACTGGGGGATGGGAGACTGAGGAAATGACTCCTCCCCATTCTGCAAAGTTACAATGTACAGTCTGATCACAAGGGGAGGTTAGACTGAGGAAATGACTCCTCCCCCTCTACAAAGTTATAATGTACAGTCTGATCACTGGAGGAGGAGACAGAGCAAATGACTCCTCCTCCTTCTACAAAGTTACAATGTATAGTCTGATCACTGGACGAGGGGAGACTGAGGAAATGACTCCTCCCCTCCTACAAATTTACAATGTACAGTCTGATCATTGGGCGAGGCGAGACTGAGGAAATGACTCCTCCCCCTTCTACAAAGTTGCAATGTACAGTCTGATCACTGGGGGAGGAGACTGAGGAAATGACTCCTCCTCCTTCTACAAAGTTACAATGTACAGTCTGATCACTGCGGGAGTGAGACTGTGGAAATTTCTCCTCCCCATCTACAAAGTTACAATGTACAGTCTGATCACTGGGGGAGGAGACTGAGAAAATGGCTACTCCCCTTTCGACAAAGTTTCAATGTACAGTCTGATCGCCGGGGAGAGGGGAGACCGAGGAAATGACTCCTCCCCTTCGACAAAGTTACAATGTACAGTCTAATCACTGCGGGAGGAGACTGAGGAAATAACCCCTCCACCTTCTACAAAGTTACAATGTATAGTCTGATCACTGGAGGAGGGGAGACTGAGGAAATTACTCCTCCCCTTCTACAAATTTTCAATGTACAGTCTGATCACCAAGGGGAGGGGAGACTGAGGAAATGACTCATCCCCCTTCTACAAAGTTACAATGTACAGTCTGATCACTGCGGGACGGGAGACTGAGGAAATTACTCCTCCCCTCCTACAAAGTTATAATGTAAAGTCTGATCACTGGGGGAGGGGAGACTGATGAAATGACTCCTCCCCTTCTACAAAGTTACAATGTACAGTCTGATCACAGGGGGAGGGGAGACTGAGGAAATGACTCCTCCCCCTTCGACAAAGTTACAATGTACAGTCTGATCGCCGGGGGAGGGGAGACTGAGGAAATTACTCCTCCCCTTCTACAAAGTTATAATGTACTGTCTGATCACAGGGGGAGAGGAGACTGAGGAAATGACTTCTCCCCTTCTACAAAGTTACAATGTACAGTCTTATCGCCGGGGGAGGGGAGACTGAGGAAATTACTCCTTCCCCTTCGACAAAGTTACAATGTACAGTCTGATGGCTGGGGGAGGGGAGACTGAAGAAATGACTTCTCCTCCTTCTACAAAGTTACTTTGTACAGTCTGATCACTGGGGGAGGAGACAGAGCAAATGACTCCTCCTCCTTCTACAAAGTTACAATGTATAGTCTGATCACTGGAGGAGGGGAGACTGAGGAAATTACTCCTCCCCTCCTACAAATTTACAATGTACAGTCTGATCGCCGGGGGAGGCGAGACTGAGGAAATTACTCCTCCCCCTTCTAAAAAGTTACAATGTACAGTCTGATTACTGGGGGAAGGGAGACTGAGAAAATGACTCCTCCTCCTTCTACAAAGTTACAATGTACAGTCTGATCACTGGGGAGGAGACGGAGGAAATGACTCCTCCGCCTTCCACAAAGTTACAATGTACAGTCTGATCACTGGGGGAGGAGACTGAGGAAATGACTCCTCCTACAAAGTTACAATATAGTCTGTTCACTGGGGGAGGGAGACTGGAAATTTCTCCTCCCCTTCTACAAAGTTACAATGTACAGTTTGATCACTGGGGGAGGAGAGACTGAGGAAATGACTCATCCCCCTTCGACAAAGTTACAATGTACAGTCCGATTGCCGGGGAAGGGGAGCAGTGGCGTACTAAGTGGGGGGCGGGGGGCGGGCCGCCCCGGGTGCCACACACTGGGGGGGGGGTGTCAGGCCAGCGCCCCCCCCTCCGCAGCTAAAGACAGCGCCGTGTCTCGGGTTCGCAGCCCACACAGAGAGAGCCCGAGGCACTGGCAGTGGGCGGCATTGCGGGGGGGGGGGTTGTGCGAGCAGCACTCGAGTGGAGTGACATCTGCCGGCTCAGTCATCCGGGACCCAGCGCAATAATACCCTTCTCTCTGTGGTCGCGTCGCGCTGCCGTTCTGATCAGTCTCGGGCAGCGGCTGTCACTCACAGCCGAGCAGAGTGAAGCCGCCTCCCCCTCCTGCATGCACAGCACTGTGTAGACAAGGAGGGGGAGGCGGCTTCACGCTGCTCGCCTGTGAGTGACAGCCGCTGCCGAGACTGATCAGAACAGCGCGACGTGAGTCACGCGACCACAGAGAGAAGGGGATTATTGCGCCGGGTCCCGGATCACTGAGCTGACAGGTGACACTCCACTTGGGTGCTGCTCGCACCTCCCCCCTGCAATGCCGCTGCCTTGGGCTCGAGGTACACTATGAGTCCTCAGGGGAGGCTGTGCACTGTAGGGGGGTTCTTTACTGTGGTGGGTGCTGCACTGTAGGGGGGTCTGCACTGTAGGGGGGTCTGCACTGTAGGGGGGGTCCTGCACTGTAGAAGGGGTCCTGCACTGTAGAAGGGGTCCTGCACTGTAGGGGGGCCTTGCACTGTAGGGGGTCCTGCACTGTAGGGTGTCTTGCACTGTAGAAGGGGTCCTGCACTGTAGGGGAAGATTCGGCACTGTAGGGGGGGGTCTGTACTGTAGGTGAGGAGTCTGTACTGTAGGGGGGTCTGCGCTGTAGGGGGAGGGGTCTGTACTGTAGGAGGGTCTGCACTGTAGGGGGAAGGGTCTGCGCTATAGGGTGGAGGGGTCTGTACTGTAGGAGGGTCTGCACTGTAGGGGAGGATTCTGTACTGTAGGGGGGGCTACATTGTAGATGGGGGTCTGTATGGTAGGGAGGGGGGTCTGCACTGTAGGGGGTCTGTGTAACATGCAGAGGGTCCAGAGCTGTGAGGGGCTGTGTAATGTAAAGGGGGGCAGAGGTGCAGGGTGCTGTGTAATGTAAAGGGGTCCAGAGGTACAAGGGCTGTGTAATGTAAAGGGGTCCAGAGGTTCAGGGTGCTATGTTATGTAGAGGGGTCCAGAGGTACAAGAGCTGTGTAATGTAAAGGGGTCCAGAGGTGCAGGCTGCTGTGTAATGTAAAGGGGTCCAGAGGTGCAGGCTGCTGTGTAATGTAAAGAGGTCCTTAGGCGCAAGGTCCTGTGCAATGTAAAGGGGTCCAGAGGTGCAGGGCGCTGTGTAATGTAAAGGGGTCAGGAGGTTGAGGGTGCTATGTTATGTAAAGGGGTCCAGAGGTACAAGAGCTGTGTAATGTAAAGGGGTCCAGAGGTGCAGGGTGCTGTGTAATTTAAAGGGGTCCAGAGGTGCAGTTGTGGAGAGGGGGGGTACACAGTAGTGACAAAAAGATATTGAAGGATGCAGAGGTATGCAGGGGACACAGTGGGTGTTTTTACATTTTATGGTGGAGGGGGGGGGGGGGGGGTGCCAGATATAGGATCCGCCCCGGGTGCCAAATGCTCTAGGTACGCCCCTGAAGGGGAGACTGAGGAAATTACTCCTTCCCCTTCGACAAAGTTACAATGTACAGTCTGATCACTGGGGGAGGGAAGACTGAGGAAATGACTCCCCCCCTTCTACAAAGTTACAATATACAGTCTGATCACTGGGGGAGGGAAGACTGAGGAAATTACTCCTCCCCTTCTACAAAGTTACAATGTACAATCTGAACACTGGGGGAGGGGAGACTGAGGAAATGACTCCTCCCCCTTTGATAAAGTTACAATGTACAGTCTGATCACTGGGGGAGGAGACTGAGGAAATGACTCCTCCTACAAAGTTACAATATAGTCTGTTCACTGGGGGAGGGAGACTGGAAATTTCTCCTCCCCTTCTACAAAGTTACAATGTACAGTTTGATCACTGGGGGAGGAGAGACTGAGGAAATGACTCATCCCCCTTCGACAAAGTTACAATGTACAGTCCGATTGCCGGGGAAGGGGAGCAGTGGCGTACTAAGTGGGGGGCGGGGGGCGGGCCGCCCCGGGTGCCACACACTGGGGGGGGGGGGTGTCAGGCCAGCGCCCCCCCCTCCGCAGCTAAAGACAGCGCCGTGTCTCGGGTTCGCAGCCCACACAGAGAGAGCCCGAGGCACTGGCAGTGGGCGGCATTGCGGGGGGGGGGGTTGTGCGAGCAGCACTCGAGTGGAGTGACATCTGCCGGCTCAGTCATCCGGGACCCAGCGCAATAATACCCTTCTCTCTGTGGTCGCGTCGCGCTGCCGTTCTGATCAGTCTCGGGCAGCGGCTGTCACTCACAGCCGAGCAGAGTGAAGCCGCCTCCCCCTCCTGCATGCACAGCACTGTGTAGACAAGGAGGGGGAGGCGGCTTCACGCTGCTCGCCTGTGAGTGACAGCCGCTGCCGAGACTGATCAGAACAGCGCGACGTGAGTCACGCGACCACAGAGAGAAGGGGATTATTGCGCCGGGTCCCGGATCACTGAGCTGACAGGTGACACTCCACTTGGGTGCTGCTCGCACCTCCCCCCTGCAATGCCGCTGCCTTGGGCTCGAGGTACACTATGAGTCCTCAGGGGAGGCTGTGCACTGTAGGGGGGTTCTTTACTGTGGTGGGTGCTGCACTGTAGGGGGGTCTGCACTGTAGGGGGGTCTGCACTGTAGGGGGGGTCCTGCACTGTAGAAGGGGTCCTGCACTGTAGAAGGGGTCCTGCACTGTAGGGGGGCCTTGCACTGTAGGGGGTCCTGCACTGTAGGGTGTCTTGCACTGTAGAAGGGGTCCTGCACTGTAGGGGAAGATTCGGCACTGTAGGGGGGGGTCTGTACTGTAGGTGAGGAGTCTGTACTGTAGGGGGGTCTGCGCTGTAGGGGGAGGGGTCTGTACTGTAGGAGGGTCTGCACTGTAGGGGGAAGGGTCTGCGCTATAGGGTGGAGGGGTCTGTACTGTAGGAGGGTCTGCACTGTAGGGGAGGATTCTGTACTGTAGGGGGGGCTACATTGTAGATGGGGGTCTGTATGGTAGGGAGGGGGGTCTGCACTGTAGGGGGTCTGTGTAACATGCAGAGGGTCCAGAGCTGTGAGGGGCTGTGTAATGTAAAGGGGGGCAGAGGTGCAGGGTGCTGTGTAATGTAAAGGGGTCCAGAGGTACAAGGGCTGTGTAATGTAAAGGGGTCCAGAGGTTCAGGGTGCTATGTTATGTAGAGGGGTCCAGAGGTACAAGAGCTGTGTAATGTAAAGGGGTCCAGAGGTGCAGGCTGCTGTGTAATGTAAAGGGGTCCAGAGGTGCAGGCTGCTGTGTAATGTAAAGAGGTCCTTAGGCGCAAGGTCCTGTGCAATGTAAAGGGGTCCAGAGGTGCAGGGCGCTGTGTAATGTAAAGGGGTCAGGAGGTTGAGGGTGCTATGTTATGTAAAGGGGTCCAGAGGTACAAGAGCTGTGTAATGTAAAGGGGTCCAGAGGTGCAGGGTGCTGTGTAATTTAAAGGGGTCCAGAGGTGCAGTTGTGGAGAGGGGGGGTACACAGTAGTGACAAAAAGATATTGAAGGATGCAGAGGTATGCAGGGGACACAGTGGGTGTTTTTACATTTTATGGTGGAGGGGGGGGGGGGGGGGGTGCCAGATATAGGATCCGCCCCGGGTGCCAAATGCTCTAGGTACGCCCCTGAAGGGGAGACTGAGGAAATTACTCCTTCCCCTTCGACAAAGTTACAATGTACAGTCTGATCACTGGGGGAGGGAAGACTGAGGAAATGACTCCCCCCCTTCTACAAAGTTACAATATACAGTCTGATCACTGGGGGAGGGAAGACTGAGGAAATTACTCCTCCCCTTCTACAAAGTTACAATGTACAATCTGAACACTGGGGGAGGGGAGACTGAGGAAATGACTCCTCCCCCTTTGATAAAGTTACAATGTACAGTCTGATCACTGGGGGAGGAGACTGAGGAAATGACTCCTCCTACAAAGTTACAATATAGTCTGTTCACTGGGGGAGGGAGACTGGAAATTTCTCCTCCCCTTCTACAAAGTTACAATGTACAGTTTGATCACTGGGGGAGGAGAGACTGAGGAAATGACTCATCCCCCTTCGACAAAGTTACAATGTACAGTCCGATTGCCGGGGAAGGGGAGCAGTGGCGTACTAAGTGGGGGGCGGGGGGCGGGCCGCCCCGGGTGCCACACACTGGGGGGGGGGGGTGTCAGGCCAGCGCCCCCCCCTCCGCAGCTAAAGACAGCGCCGTGTCTCGGGTTCGCAGCCCACACAGAGAGAGCCCGAGGCACTGGCAGTGGGCGGCATTGCGGGGGGGGGGGTTGTGCGAGCAGCACTCGAGTGGAGTGACATCTGCCGGCTCAGTCATCCGGGACCCAGCGCAATAATACCCTTCTCTCTGTGGTCGCGTCGCGCTGCCGTTCTGATCAGTCTCGGGCAGCGGCTGTCACTCACAGCCGAGCAGAGTGAAGCCGCCTCCCCCTCCTGCATGCACAGCACTGTGTAGACAAGGAGGGGGAGGCGGCTTCACGCTGCTCGCCTGTGAGTGACAGCCGCTGCCGAGACTGATCAGAACAGCGCGACGTGAGTCACGCGACCACAGAGAGAAGGGGATTATTGCGCCGGGTCCCGGATCACTGAGCTGACAGGTGACACTCCACTTGGGTGCTGCTCGCACCTCCCCCCTGCAATGCCGCTGCCTTGGGCTCGAGGTACACTATGAGTCCTCAGGGGAGGCTGTGCACTGTAGGGGGGTTCTTTACTGTGGTGGGTGCTGCACTGTAGGGGGGTCTGCACTGTAGGGGGGTCTGCACTGTAGGGGGGGTCCTGCACTGTAGAAGGGGTCCTGCACTGTAGAAGGGGTCCTGCACTGTAGGGGGGCCTTGCACTGTAGGGGGTCCTGCACTGTAGGGTGTCTTGCACTGTAGAAGGGGTCCTGCACTGTAGGGGAAGATTCGGCACTGTAGGGGGGGGTCTGTACTGTAGGTGAGGAGTCTGTACTGTAGGGGGGTCTGCGCTGTAGGGGGAGGGGTCTGTACTGTAGGAGGGTCTGCACTGTAGGGGGAAGGGTCTGCGCTATAGGGTGGAGGGGTCTGTACTGTAGGAGGGTCTGCACTGTAGGGGAGGATTCTGTACTGTAGGGGGGGCTACATTGTAGATGGGGGTCTGTATGGTAGGGAGGGGGGTCTGCACTGTAGGGGGTCTGTGTAACATGCAGAGGGTCCAGAGCTGTGAGGGGCTGTGTAATGTAAAGGGGGGCAGAGGTGCAGGGTGCTGTGTAATGTAAAGGGGTCCAGAGGTACAAGGGCTGTGTAATGTAAAGGGGTCCAGAGGTTCAGGGTGCTATGTTATGTAGAGGGGTCCAGAGGTACAAGAGCTGTGTAATGTAAAGGGGTCCAGAGGTGCAGGCTGCTGTGTAATGTAAAGGGGTCCAGAGGTGCAGGCTGCTGTGTAATGTAAAGAGGTCCTTAGGCGCAAGGTCCTGTGCAATGTAAAGGGGTCCAGAGGTGCAGGGCGCTGTGTAATGTAAAGGGGTCAGGAGGTTGAGGGTGCTATGTTATGTAAAGGGGTCCAGAGGTACAAGAGCTGTGTAATGTAAAGGGGTCCAGAGGTGCAGGGTGCTGTGTAATTTAAAGGGGTCCAGAGGTGCAGTTGTGGAGAGGGGGGGTACACAGTAGTGACAAAAAGATATTGAAGGATGCAGAGGTATGCAGGGGACACAGTGGGTGTTTTTACATTTTATGGTGGAGGGGGGGGGGGGGGTGCCAGATATAGGATCCGCCCCGGGTGCCAAATGCTCTAGGTACGCCCCTGAAGGGGAGACTGAGGAAATTACTCCTTCCCCTTCGACAAAGTTACAATGTACAGTCTGATCACTGGGGGAGGGAAGACTGAGGAAATGACTCCCCCCCTTCTACAAAGTTACAATATACAGTCTGATCACTGGGGGAGGGAAGACTGAGGAAATTACTCCTCCCCTTCTACAAAGTTACAATGTACAATCTGAACACTGGGGGAGGGGAGACTGAGGAAATGACTCCTCCCCCTTTGATAAAGTTACAATGTACAGTCTGATCACTGGGGGAGGGGAGACTGTGGAAATGACTCCTCCACCTTCTACAAAGTTACAATGTACAGTCTGATCACTGGGGGGAGGAGACTTACCAAATGATCCCTCCTCCTTCTACAAAGTTACAATGTACTGTCTGATCACCGGGGGAGGGGAGACTGAGGAAATGACTCTTCCCCCTTCTACAAAGTTACAATGTACAGTCTGATCACCGGGTGAGGAGACTTTGGAAATTACTCCTCCTCCTTCTACAAAGTTACAATGTACAGTCTGATCACCGAGGGAGGGGAGACTGAAGAAATTACTCCTCCCCTTCTACAAAGTTACAATGTAGAGTCTGATCACTGGGGGAGGGGATACTGAGGAAATGACTCTTCCTCCTTCCACAAAGTTACAATGTACAATCTGGTCATGGGGGGGGGGGGGACTGAGTAAATGACTCCTCCCCCTTCTACAAAGTCACAATGTACAGTCTGATCACTGGGGGAGGTGACTGAGGAAATGACTCCTCCCCTTCTACAAAGTTACAATGTACAGTCAGATCACTGGGGGAGGAGACTGAGGAAATGACTCTTCCTCCTTCCACAAAGTTACAATGTACAATCTGATCACTGCGGGAGGGGAGACTGAGGAAATTACTCTTCCTCTTTCTACAAAGTTACAATGTACAATCTAATCACTGGGGGGGGGGGGACTGAGGAAATGACTCCTCCTCCTTCTACAAAGTTACAATGTACAGTCTGATCACTGGGGGGAGGAGACTGAGGAAATGACTCATTCCCCTTCTACAAAGTTACAATGTATAGTCTGATCACTGGGCGGAGGAAACTTAGCAAATGATCCCTCCTCCTTCTACAAAGTTACAATGTACAGTCTGATCACTGGGGGAGGGGAGACTGTGGAAATGACTCTTCCCCCTTCTACAAAGTTTCATTGTACGGTCTGATCACTGGGGGAGGGGAGACAGATGAAATGCCACCTCCTACTTCTACAAAGTTACAATGTACAGTCTGACCACCGGGTGAGGAGACTGAGGAAATGACTCCTCCTCCTTCTACAAAGTTACAATGTACAGTCTGATCACTGAGGGAGGGGAGACTGAGGAAATTACTCCTCCCCTTCTACAAAGTTACAATGTACAGTCTGATCACTGGGAGAGGGGAGAGAGAGGAAATGCCACCTCCTCTTTCTACAAAGTTACAATGTACAGTCTGATCACCGGGCGAGAAGACTGAGGAAATAACTCCTCCTCCTTCTACAAAGTTACAATGTACAGTCTGATCACCGGGGGAGGGGAGGCTGAGGAAATGACTCCTCCTCCTTCTACAAAGTTACAATGTACAGTCTGATCACTGGGGGAAGGAGACTGAGGAAATGACTCATTCCCCTTCTACAAAGTTACAATGTACAGTCTGATCACTGGGGAGGAGAGACTGAGGAAATGACTCCTCTGCCTTCTACAAAGTAACAATGTACAGTCTGATCACTGGGGGAGAAGACTGAGGAAATGACTCCTGCTCCTACAAAGTTACAATATACAGTCTGATCACTTTGGGAGGGAGACTGTGGAAATTACTCCTCCCCATCTACAAAGTTACAATGTGCAGTCTGATCACTGAGGAAATGACTCTTCCTCTTTCTACAAAGTTACAATGTACAATCTGGTCATGGGGGGGGGGGGACTGAGTAAATGACTCCTCCTCCTTCTACAAAGTTACAATGTACAGTCTGATCACCGGGGGAGGGGAGACTGAGGAAATGACTCCTCCCCCTTCTACAAAGTTACAATGTACAGTCTGATCACTGGGGAGGAGAGACAGAGGAAATGCCACCTCCTCCTTCTATAAAGTTACAATGTACAGTCTGATCACCGGACGAGGAGACTGAGGAAATGCTCCCTCTGGCCTGCAGCAGACTGATGAAATTCCTGGTGTATTCTCCTCATTCCTTCTTTCCGATGTTCCTCGTATTCCTCCATTTATAGACTTTGTTTCTATTTTTATATGTTATTTCCTGGGGGAATCCTGATTCTCCTTCAGCGTGTGTCTTCCAATCACAATCCTCGATCATTAGATGTGACGCCCCTCTAATCACCTTCCACCCTTTGTTCTCGGGACTGCCACTAATATCAGCCTCCCCTCCCCCTTCTCTGGGTTGGAGGGATAATTAGGATCACCCCGGAACAATGGCGGATTATTTTCTTTCCCCGTTGTATATCTCACTCACTGTGCCTCTTGAGCTCCAGTCATATATATGCGATGCGTTTTGAACTGCATCCGATTCGCATTACATGAGAATGAAACCTGCTTTCTATGAAGATGGTTCACATATGTGAAGTGCATCCTGGGTCTGTGATGTCACAAAGGGGGCAGTGCCTCCAAGTGACGTTGCTGGGTTGCCCCGCCCCTTAGCTATTTAAGAACTGTCAGAAAGCGGAGCAGGCAGACGGCGAGAGTCAGTTTTTTTTGGGGGTCCAGCGGTGCGTCGTGATGGACGATGGCTCTACACCGGGGGGGGCGTTGTTTTTTTATTTTAATAAAGGAATTGTATGTGTTTTTATTTCTTTTTGCCACTTTTTTTGCTGAATGAGTAGAGGTACAATGTACCCCATACTTATTCACATGGGGGGCAGGATCTGGGGGCCCCCTTGTTAAAGGGGCCTTCCAGATTCCAACAAGCCTACTGCCGCGGACCCTAACAACCACTGGCCAGGGTTGTGGGGAAGAGGCCCTTGTCCCTATCAACATGTGCAGAAGATGCTTTGGGGCAGACCCCCCTGCCCTAAAACACCCACTTATTTTGAGAGTAGGTGGCCTTGTATGGTTCAGGAGAAAGGGGGTACTCACTCACCCCCCCCCCCTTTCCTGGCCTGCCCAGCTGTATGCTTGGGTAAGGGCCTGGCATGGATTTTTGGGGGACCTCACATAAGTTTTTTAAAATTTGATGCTTGTTCTGGCCCCTTTATCTTTATTTTCCACAATTCCCTGTTTTTCTGGGCCTGAGATCCCTTCAGCTGTCCACCTGCATTACCAGAGTACTCTAGTTCCAGTGTGGTCACCCCTCTGTTTCCTCAGGCCTGAGATCCCTTTAACTGTCCACCTGTGTTACCAGATTACTCTAGTTCCAGTTTGGTGATCCCTCTGTTCTCAGGCATGAGATTCCCCCACCTGTTCACCAGCATTACCAGAGTACGCTAGTTCCTGTGTGGTCACCCCTCTGTGTTCTTGGACCTAAGATCCCTCCAGCTGTCCACCTGCATTTCCAGAGTACTCTAGTTCCAGTGTGATCCCCCCTCTGTGTCCTCAGGCATTGGATCCCTCAATTTGTTCACCTATGTTATCTTGGTTCCCTAGTTCCAGTGTGGTGGCCCCTCTGTGTCCTCAGGCCTGAGATCCCTCCACCTGTTCACCAGAGTACTCTAGTCCCTGTATTGTCTGGCCTGAGATCCCTTCAGCTGTCCACATGCATTACCAGAGTACTCTAGTTCCACTGTGGTCACCCCTCTGTGTTCTCAGGCCTGAGATCCCTTTAGCTGTCTGCCTGTGTTACTATAGTACTCTAGTTCCAGTGTGGTCACCCCTCTGTGTCCTCAGGCCTGAGATCTCTACAGCTGTCCACCTGCATTACCAGAGTACTCTAGTTCCAAGTGTGGTCACCCCTCTGTGTCCTCAGGCCTGAGATCCCTTTAACTGTTCACCTGTGTTACCAGAATACTCACTGTGATAACCCCTCTGTGTTCTCAGGCCTGAGATCCCTCCAGCTGTTCACCTGCATTACCAGAGTTCCCTAGTTCCAGTGTGGCCACTCCTCTGTGTCCTCAGGTCTGAGATCCTTCTAGCTGATCACCTGTGTTACTGATCTACTCTAGTCCCAGTGTGGTCACCCCTCTATGTCCTCTGGCCTGAGAACCCTCCAGCTGTTCACCTGAATTACCAGAGTACTCTAGTTCCAGTGTGGTCAACCCTTTGTGTCCTCAGGCCTTGGTTCCCTCTAGTTTATCACCTGTGTTACTGATGTACTCTAGTTCCAGTGTGGCCACCCCTCTGTGTCCTCAGGCCTGTGAATCCCTCCAGTTGATCGCCTGTGTTACTTATGTATTCTAGTTTTGGTGTGGTGGCTCCTCTGTGTTCTCAGGCCTGGGTAGGGTTGCCACCTTTTCTTCAAGCCAAACCCGAACACTTTAGTGGCATGGGAAACCTTTGGGTGCCCCAAGGAGAGTAGTAATGTGGTGTGCATAGCATACAGCAGCGAACGGTGGGTGTGGCCAAATTGCTCTGACATCATCACCCTGCCAACCAGTGATGTTGAACTTGCCCCAAAACAGCCACCTGCAGCTCCCAGATGCCAACAGATTTGAGTGACTATCTTGGTTACTTGAGGAGCCACTGCCCAGTTTGAATAATGTGTCTGGGTTTCAGTCTGCCTGAAACCTGGACACATGATTCAAGACCCTGACTGTCCAGGTGAATCCTGGACAGGTGGCAACCCTAGGCCTGGGATCCCTCCAGCTGATCACCTGCTTAACCAGTGTACTCTAGTTCCAATATGGTGGTCCCTCTGTGTCCTTGTGACTTGGATCCCTAGAGCTGTTCACCTGTGTTACCAAGGTTACCCTGGACTACCCTGTGAGGGACATGAAGATAGCCACAAAAGCTGTGTTCTGAACTGTTTTACGATCTCTTTGTTCTTATAGAGTCTTATAGAAACCATGCTATGCAGCCATGGGTTATCCAGATTGAGTCACAGAGACATTGCTGTGAAGAGTCCATGTTTATGCAGCTTTCATTATTCTGTAGCATATGCCTGCGTTTTGCCATCCTAACATTGTACCAAACTGCAGGTTACAGTAATTCTGTCTGATCATTTGTATGATAACTCACCCTGATACATAGATACCGGGGTACTACACTGATCAGCAATGGAGAGGGGACATGTCAGACCTCCTAAAAGAAAAAAATCCAAGTCCAGGTTCAGGGCACTCCAGAAACCTGTGTGGTTGGTCCATTGCTCATGCTAAGAACAACCATGGCTGAGACCCAGCTCGAAACACTCTGACTGATGACCTTCAATATGAGCTGAAAACCATTCTCATTGACAGACCTCAGACTAAACAGAGGAGCTACCATATAGATAGGTAGACATGTCCAATCACAAGCCTAGTGTATTCCAAGGCCATTTGTAAGGGATCATGCTAAGAAGACAATTGTGTGAAATATCCAGTTATCTGCTCCTCCTACCATCTCCTGCCAAATCACTCCAGACCAGTAAAGATCCTGAAGTTATAAACCAGCGTTATGTATACCATTGAATGCAAACTAACAACCACACAGACAACAGGGCTGGGGGTCCTAAAAGATGTGCATGTTCGATCATGCTTTGATCCTAAGTGAACAAATAAAACATATCCCAATGAAATAACTATGTGCTCATGATGATGATTATGTACTCATGAAGATGATAATGGGCCCCTGATGATGACTATGTGCTCATGATGATGACTATGTGCCCGTGATGATGACTATGTGCTCATAATGATGATGACTATGTGCCCCTAATGATGACTATGTGCCCCTGATGATGACTATGTGCCCCTGATGATGATTATGTGCTCATGATGATTATGTGCCCCTGATGATGATTATGTGCCCCTGATGATGACTATGTGCCCCTGATGATGATTATGTGCCCCGATGATGATTATGTGCCCCGATGATGATTATATGCCCCGATGATGATTATGTGCCCCCGATGATGACTATGTGCTCATGATGATGACTATGTGCCCCTAATGATGACTATGTGCTCATGATGATGACTATGTGCCCCTAATGATGACTATGTGCTCATGATGATGAATATGTGCCCCTAATGATGACTATGTGCTCATGATGATGACTATGTGCCCCTAATGATGACTATGTGCTTATGATGATGACTATGTGCCCCTAATGATGACTATGTGCTCATGATGATGACTATGTGCCCCTAATGATGACTATGTGCTCATGATGATGAATATGTGCTTATGATGGTGACTATGTACCCATGATGGTGACTATGTGCCCCTAATGATGACTATGTGCTCACGATGATGACTATGTGCCCCTAATGATGACTATGTGCCCATGATGATGACTATGTGCTCATGATGATGAATATGTACCCATGATGGTGACTATGTTCCCATGATGATGACTATGTGCCCATGCAACTCCCTCCTCATTGGCTTACCTTTACATCCCCCTTCAGTCCATCATGAATGCTGTTGCAAGGCTCATCTACCTTACCAAACGCTCAGTGTCTGCTACTCTTCTCTGTCAATCCCATGGGCTGCCACTCACCCAACAAATTAAATTCAAAATACTAACAACAGTTTACAAAGCCATCCACAACTCGGCCCCCAGCTACATCCCTAGCTTAGTCTCCAAATACCAACCAAATCGTCCTCTTCATTCCCCTAAAGACCTCTTGTTCTCTAGCTCCCTTGTCACCTCCTCCCATGCTCCCCTCCAGAACTTTTCTCAAGCCTCTCCCATCCTATGGAACTCCCTACCCCAACCTGTCTGTCTATCTCCTACTCTATCCACTTTTAGACGATCCCTGAAAACCCTTCTCTTCAAAGAAGCCTATACTGCCTCCAACTAACAACTGTACTTTTTTTTTCTCCATCAGCTCACCCCCCACAGCTATTACCTTTTGTATCATTTGACCCTCCCTTCTAGATTGTGAGCTCTATAAACAGGGTCCTCTCATTCCTCCCGTATTAAATTGTATAAACAGTTGGCGCTATATAAATCCTGTATAATAATAATGATGATTGCCCTGATAACGACTATGTGCTCATGATGATGACTATGTTCTCAGTATGATGACCATGTGCCCATGATGATGACTATGTGCTCATGGTGATGTCTATGTGCCCGTGGTGATGATTATGTGCCGATGATGATGACTATGTGCCCATGGTGATGGCTATGTGCTCATTATGATGATTATGAGTACATGGTGATGGCTATGTGCTCATGATGATTATGTGCTTATGATTATCGTGGGCTCATGATAATGACCATGTGCTCATGATGATGACCATGTGCTCATAATGATGACCATGTGCCAATGATGATGACTATGTGCTCATGGTGATGTCTATGTGCCCATGATGATGATGATGACCATGTGCCGATGATGATGACTATGTGCCGATGATAATGATTATGTGCCCATGGTGATGATTATGTGCCGATGATGAGGACTATGTGCCCATGGTGATGACTACATGCCGATAATGATGACTATGTGCCCATTGTGATGACTATGTGTTCATGGTGATGACTATGTGCTCATGGTGATGAGTGAGTATGTCCTTATGATGAAGGCCATGTGGTCATTATGATGACTATGAGTCCATGATGATGGCTATGTGCTCCTGATGATGACCATGTGCTCCTGATGATGACCATGTGCTCCTGATGATGACCGTGTGCTCCTGATGATGACCATGTGCTCCTGATAATGACCATGTTCTCCTGATGATGACCATGTGCCCCTGATGATGACCATGTTCCCCTGATGAAGACCATGTACCCATGATGATGAAGTATGTCCTTGTGATGATGATTATGAGTCCATGATGATGGCCATGTGCTCATGAGGATGACCATGAGTCCATGATGATGACCATGTGCCCATGATGATGAGTATGTCCTTGTGATGATGACTATGAGTCCATGATGATGGCCATGTTCTCCTAAGGATGACCATGTGCCCCTGATGAAGACCATGTGCTCTTAATGATGACCGTGTGCCCCTGATGATTACCACGTGCCCCTGATGATTACCACGTGCCTCTGATGATGACCATGTGCTCCTGATGATGACCATGTGCCCTTGATGATGACCATGGGCTCCTGATGAAGACCATGTGCTCCTGATGATGACCATGTGCCCACGAGGAAGACCATGTGCCCATTTCTATGGGATGTGTGCCCCAAAGTCTCCGATGGAGACTGCATGCAGTTTCAGCAACCAAAACATAGGCATAGTCCAATGTAGACACCATCATGAATTCCACTTACATCTCAATGTTTTGGACCTCCTGCAGCCACTTCCTGTCCCCATAGACTCCAGTGAAGGTTGCATGACATTTCTCAGGAATGGGTTTCCTGATGGTGACAACAGCGGACCACATCTAGTAGCCTCCATGTGAGAGGGTGACAACACGGGAGCGCAATTGGGAGACAGGAACAGAGCGTTGTCACCCTATAACAGGAAGTGATTTTCATGGCGGGATCACCGGGGATTATTTTAATGAAAGCAACAGATGTAAAAAGATTGAAAATTATTTTGTTGAAGATGAAATTATATTTTCCTGATTGGTATATGTATATATATATATATATATATATATATATATATATATATATATATATATATATATATATATATATATATATATATATATATATATATATATATATATACACACACACACACCAATCTACAGCGGGTGGGTGTGTTGTGCCCCTATGTAGGTGCGGAGCCCCTAACCACCTCCCTATAATATTCTAATATTGTCCCGTTGTCTCTTCTTATTTCTAAGACTCATTTAATGCCAGTAAAATGGAGGCCGTGCCGTATATTCCCGATACAAATCTTTAGCGCAAGGCCTTTCAGACCAGCAGTGACATAACCGCCGAATAACTGCCGCCCCCTCCCCTCCCCCGGCGGAGGGTGACAGCCGTATTACCAGAACAGGTGAGTCAGTGTCTCCAGCTGTAAATCCCTTTCTTAAGGTAAAAACCTTTTTTATTTATTTATTTTTGTTACGCTATCCCACGCCGCCGCATTCCCGTCCATAGGTCAGCGATTATATCAACGTCACACGGAGAAAAAATAAAAAAAATCTTGTGCAAGGACTATGGAAAGGAGGGGGGGGGGGGGGGAATTAAAAGGAAATAGGAAGCGAGGGAGTGAGAAAACCATGGCGGAGGGTGGGAGCCGCACAGATTCTGGTACATGGCGATCCGTGCCGGAGGAGGAGGAGGTTACCATGGTAACTGGATTCCTACTCCATCCTCCCCTCCCCGGGAATGATTAACCCTCGCCTTGTCACCGACCTGCCTCGGGGGAGTCACCAGCTGCCAGGCAGCACATGTATGGAACATAGAGATGGAGCTTGCAGCACACACACACCTAGGTCGTATATAGAGTATATATATATATATATATATATATATATATATATATATATATATATAAAACGTAATAATTATATGTAGAGAGAGAGAGAGTATATATAGAGAGAGAGAGTATATATATAGATAGATAGATAGATAGAGAGAGAGAGAGATAATAACTATTGAAAAAAAACATCAAATTTTATCGTCCCTTTCCATGTATATATTCCTCGATTTTATTCTATTTCCCTATTCCACTCTATTCCATTCTATTATTTCCCTCTATTCTGTTCTATTCCTCTATTCCATTCTATTCTATTCTATTCTATTCCGCTATTCTAATCCTTAATTCTATTCCATTCCTCTATTCCACTATATTCCATTCTATTGTAGTCCTTAATTCTATTCTATTCCTCTTTTCGTTTCCATTCTATTCTTTTCCTCTATTTTCCTCTATTCCATTCCATTCTATTATTTTACTCTATTCTATTCCTCTATTCCATTTTATTATGTTCCTCTATTCTATTCTATTCCTGTATTCCATTTTATTATTTTCCTCTATTCTATTATTTTCTTCTATTTTATTCCTCTATTCTATTCTATTCCTCTATTCCATTCTATTCTATTCCTCTATTCTATTCTATTCCATTTTATTCTTTGCCTCTATTCTATTACTTCCCCCTATTCTATTCTATTCTATTCTATTCTATTCTTTTCATCTATTCCATTTCATTCTATTCTTTCCCTCTATTCTATTCTATTCCTCTATTCTTTTCCTCTATTCCAATCTATTCTTCCCCTCTATTCTATTCTTCCACTTTATTCTATTATTTTTCTCTATTCTATTCTTCCCCTCTATTCTATTCCTCTATTTCATTCTATTCTTTTCTTCTATTCTATTCTATTCTTCCCCTCTATTCTATTCCTCTGTTCCTCATGATGGAGGGCAGACTCCTGTGTAGTATTTCCTTCCAATACTCAGATTCTGTGTGACTGAGAAGGTGATGTATGTGATGCCTGTACTACAACCCCCCTCCTTCCTGTCCGTACCTCTCCATACAACAAGGGTGGGTTTCCTATCGGGGCGATTGTGTCCGGTAAGGGTTCGGTGCGGAGGTGAGAGCCGGCCTGGCCGGGTCCCGTCCTTCTCCTCCAGCCTCCATTTTGCAGCACCCAGATTCCTCCGTCCATTTTCTCAGCAGACGGAGATGGTAATGCAGGAGGAAAAAAAAAAAAAAAAAACGTCAACTCCCTCCGAGCGGAGCCGTCACACATTGCTAGAGAGCCGAGTGCACGGCATGCAGGCGCGGGGATCCGGGGCGATGGATTGCAGACGCTGAGGGCTGCGGGATCTCGGGAGGGGGGGGGAGACACCAGGGGGGGGGGGGTCAAGGGCAGATGTACCGCCGACATTTGGGGGGGGGTCTCAGAATTTTGTGATGTCGAAGGATGGTGAATACTATTCTAAGGGCCCCCCGATTCATCAGGCTGCAGTATCAACACTAGAAGGCATACTAAAGTGACCTATAATCGTATGAGAGGCTGCTTTGGCATGACTTGAGTGATTTTGGCAGCTTGAGGAAGCAGGCCCGGGATACCCGGAACGTGGGGGGGTTTTAAGCTGGTTCTGAGTGTTTTATAGTCGTCAGGCTAGTGCTAAAAAGGCATGCCAAAGTGACTTACAACAGCATTGGTTGAGAGGCCACTTTAGCATGCCCTGAGTGATTTTTACAGCTTGCTGAATCAGACCTGGGATACCCGCCACGTGGACGTTTTTAAAGCCCGTTCTGAGTGCTTTCGTACTTATTGCTAAAAGGCATGCTAACATGACTTACAACAGCATTGGTTCAGAGGCCACTTTAGCATGCCTTGAGTGATTTTTGCAGCTTGCTGAATGAGACCTGAGATACCCGCAACGTGTTTTTTTTAAAGCCCGTTCTGAGTGCTTTTGTACTCATCAAGCTGCCTTATCAGCGCTAAAAGGCATGCCAACGCCACTTACAACAGCATTGGTTTGAGAGGCCGCTTTAGCTGCTTTTTTGCAGCTTGAAGAAGCAGGCCCGGGATACGTGGACTGTGGATGATTTTTAAGCCTGTGCTGAGTGTTTATGTACTCATCAAGCTTCCTCATCAGTGCTAAAAGGCATGCGAACGTGACCTAGAACAACTTTGGTTGAGAGGCTACTTTAGCATGCCCTGAGTGATTTTGGCAGCTTGAGGAATCAGGCCCAGGATACCCGGAACGTGGAGCTGAACACTGATCGTTTTCTGAATACTATTCTAAGGGCCCCCCGATTCATCAGGCTGCAGTATCAACACTAATAGGCATGCTAAAGTGACTTATGATCATATGAGAGGCCACTTTAGCATGCCCTCAGTGATTTTGGCAGCTTGAGGAATCAGGCCCGGGACACCCAGAACGTGGGTGTTTTTTTAAGCCTGTACTGAGTATTTTTTATAGTCATCAAGCTGCCATATGAGTGCTAAAAGGCACCCTAAAGTGACTTACGACAACTTTGGTTTGAGAGGCCACTTTAGCATGCCTTTAGTGGTTTTTGCAGCTTCATGAAGCAGGCCCAGGATACCCGGAACGTGGGTGTTTTTAAAGCCCGTACTGCAAGCGTTCATACTCCTCAAGCTGCCATATGAGTGCTAGAAGGCAGGTTAAAGTGACTTACGACAACATTGGCCATGATTAAGGCCTGACTGGGTGCAGGCGCTGAGAACTGCGGGATCTCCGGGGGGGGGGGGGGGGGGGAATCGCAGGGTGAGACACCAAGGGGGGTCAGGGGCAGATGTACCGCCGACATTTGGTGGTGGGGGGTCTCAGGATTTCGTGACGCCGATTCTAAGGGCCCCCGATTCATCAGGCTGCAGTATCAACACTAAAAGGCACGCTAAAGTGACTTATGATCATATGAGAGGCCACTTTGGCATGTCTTCAGTGATTTTGGAAGCTTGAGGAAGCAGGCCTGGGATACCCGCAACGTGGACATTTTAAAAGCCTGTACTGAGTGCTTTCGTACTCATCAAGCTGCTATATCAACACTAACAGGCATGCCGACGTGGCTTAGAACAGCACACTTTAGCATGCCTTGAGTGTTTTTTGCAGGTTGATGAATCAAACCTGGGATGCCCACAATGTGGACTTTTTTAAAGCCTGTACTGAGTGTTTTTGTACTCATCAAGCTGCCTTATCAGTGCTAAAAGGCATGCCAACACAACTTAGAGTTTCATAGTTACTAAGGTTGAATAAAGACACCAGTCCATCCTGAGTGTCTACAATTGTCCCTATCCCTGTATGTTGCACACTCACATTGATCCCTGCCCCCAAGGAGCCCACAATCCAAGGTCCCCATTCATATACTAGGGCCAATATTTGGACAGAAGCCAATTAACCTACCTGCATGTCTTTGGATTGTGGGAGGAAACCCATGCAGGCACAGGGAGAACATGCAAACTCCAGGCAGGTAGTGTCGTGGTTGGGATTTGAACCAGCGATGCTCCTTACTGCTAGGTGAGAGTACTAACCACTACACCACTGTGCTGCCCAAGAACAGCATTGGTTGAGAGGCCACTTTAGCATGCCTTGAGTGATTTTTGCCAGCTTGATGAATCAGACCCAGGACACCTGCAACGTGGGGGGAGGGGTGTTTAAACCTCGTACAGAGCACTTTCATACACATCAAGCTGCCATATCAGCGATAAAAAGCATGCCAACGTGGCTTAGAACAGCACACTTTAGCATGCCTTGAGTGTTTTTTTTTTTGCAGCGAACGGGGGGGGGGTTTAGCCTCGTTTTGTATTATGTATACAGTTAACGCCCACCCCAAAAAAAAATACATTGTCAGTCTCAGGAGCGGCCCAGCAGTCTCACTCCTCAGGTAATGCCATGTGCAATCCCCTCCACCAATCCCATCTCTTCCTTCCTCTGTTTAATGTTTTTTTTTTTTTTTTAACCCCAAATACTGCCCCCCCCCATTTCCAGGCCCCAAAAATCCCACCCCCCCCATCTATTTATTGTTAAATAGGAATTCTCTGAGCTCTTCCGCCCGCAGAGCCGGCTCCATGATGTGAGCGAACGATCGTACGTACATCCACCCACACAATGTTCATGTATAGGAATCGCAGCGACGCCGAGCCCTTCGCCATATTACCGCCATGACACCATCAATTGAGGGGGGGGGAGAATAGAGAAGAGATGGAAACATTGTATCAGCCAATGATTTCCACCTACACATGGTACAATCACAGAGGCTATATAATGTGCCTATCAATCGATCAATCTGTTTATTGCTCTATCAATAGGCGATACAATAACACATGAATATTTAGAATATTTAGGGGTTTGGGGAGGGTGGGGGTCCACTCACCTGCTCATACCAGTCGCGGTTGGTGCAGGTGCACTCGGGCCACCAGTTGGGACCGCTGCCATTCATTTTGGGGGTGGCACTTTTGGGGGGCCCCTTCAAGGTCGGTGTGAGGTTCTCCCTGGCGGCAGCGGCGGGGACCAGCTTGGTCTTCCCCCGGGCCGTCGGGGTGACGGCGGGCTGCGACGGGAGGGTCTGAGAGCTGTAGCCTCCATAGCCGCCGCCGCCACTGATGCCCCCGTACTGCTCATGCTGCCACTCGCCGTAGGTTGGGGGTTCCATCCTGCGCAGGGCAGACATGCGAGACGCCTCGTAGCACTCGGGGCACTTGCAGCAGTGATGGTGTTTGTGCATCCTAAGATCCAGCTCTCCCGGAAATCGGAATAGACGCCGCGGCCGCGGATCAGCCCACCGACTCCCAAAAAAAATTAAAAAAATAAAAATACAAATTTAAGGCAGCGTTAAATGTGGCGGTCCCTTGCGGGGTGGGGGTTGGCGATGGACGTAGGCGATATCCTCCCGCGGCAACAGGCTCCACCGCCAGCGCCTACAAAAATGTTCTACCTTCGGAATAAACCATGAAAAAAAAAAAAAGATACAAACGTGAAGGCAGATGGCATATATGGTCAGTCCCAGATTAGAAAATCCATTGATAATAAAATCGCCCCTCCCCCCCGCCCCAGAAAAAAAAAAGATACCAAAATTTGCCCTTATTTCCTTTAAAAAGAAGATTTCCTGAGCGTAAATCTTGCAGGTCTTCCCTCCTCCCCCTTTTTTTTTTTGATGTCAGTGATTTGATGTGGGAGGGGGGGGGTCGGTGGCGGCGGTTGAAGGGGGTGGGGGGTGTCAATAAGATGCAGGCTCCTGTGCTCCCCCTTAGCTCCTCTGATGTAAAAAAAAAAAATGGCGTCCTCGCTTCCCTTTTTTTTTCCTCCCTCCTCAGCGCTGGTTTCTGGGGTGGTGGTGGCGGTGGGGGGGCGATCTTGTGGGCCCGACGTTGGGTGTGGGTGCCTGGGGCTGGGTGCTCCTGGACGGTGTGCAGAGGAGGCTGTGATGCTGGTCCCTGATGGAGCTGCTGCCTCTCTCTGCCTCTGGATGCAGCATCTCCCGGCTGCAGCCAATCAGCAACCAGCAGCAGCATCAGCACCACCGGCTGTAACCCTGTCAAGGACAGAACGGGGGCCTGCAGTGCATAGAGCTGGGATGGCAGAGCCCAGCCGCCGCGGCGTCCACAGGGTTAATCCAGCCTAAAAAGGCTTAACGGGGGAACCGGGGGTCTGCAGCTGATGGATCCTAATGGGAGGGGGAGGGGGAGGGTGAAAAGGGGGAGGGCCGCTGACATTTTATCCAAAATCAGAGGCAGGGAAGGGACTCCCACCCACACAATCTTTATTGCCTCATTTGGAGGATGACAAGTGCTAGTGAAGCCTCATCATGAGGCCAGCCGTGTCCCATCTACGCATCTGTGAGGCGGTCATTCACACCGACAGACGCAGGCGCAGCGCAACCTGCACACACACACCGTGACCTGGGGGGAGAGCAAAACACATCATTTCCCCATCTGCACAGACTGCTCCATCCAATGGGCTCCGCAAGAAGAAGGAGCATTATTAGTAGCCAGGTGAATGGCATTTTCTAATGTGCTCAGCTGAAAAATGACTGCCATATATCCCTATTTACAAAGATTTAATGCAAGGACAGGGATCTTTATTTGTAGGCAGGTGACTGGCATTTTTTTATGTGCTCAGCTGAAAAATAACTGCCATATAGCTCCATTTACAAAGACTGAATGCAAGGAGAAGGGTCTTTATTTGTAGCCATGTGAATGGCCTTTTCTAATGTGCTCAGCTGAAAAATAACTGCTATATATCCCTATTCACAAAGATTTAATGCAGGGACAGGGATCTTTATTTGTAGCCAGGTGACTGGAATTTTCTAAATAAAATAACTGTTATAAGGCTCCATTCACAAAGATGTAACACAAGGACAAGGATATTTATTTGTAGCCAGGTGACTGGCATTTTCTAAATAAGTTATAAGGCTCCATTCGCAAAGATGTAACACAAGGACAATGATCTTTATTTGTAGCCAGGTGACTGGCATTTTCCAATGTGCTCAGCTGAAAAATAACTGCCATATATCCCTATTCACAAAGATTTAATGCAAGGACAGGGATCTTTATTTGTAGCCAGGTGACTGGCATTTTCTAAATAAAAATAACTGTTATAATGTGCTTAGCTGAAAAATAACTGCCATATAGCTCCATTCACAAAGATTGAATGCAAGGAGAAGGGTCTTTATTTGTAGCCAGGTGAATGGCCTTTTCTAATGTGCTCAGCTGAAAAATAACTGCTACATAACCCTATTAATAAAGATTTAATGCAGGGACAGGGATCTTTATTTGTAGCCTGGCGACTGGCATTTTCTAAATAAAATAACTGTTATAAGGCTCCATTCACAAAGATGTATCATAAGGTCAACGATCTTTATTTGTAGCCAGGTAACTGGAATTTTCTAGAAAATAACTGTCATCAGCCTCAATTCACAAAGATTTACCATAAGGAAAAGGGTCTTTATTGGTAGCCAGATGATGCCATTTTCTAAATAAAATACCTGCTATAAGGCTCTATTCACAAAGATTTAATGTAAGGAGAAGGGTCTTTATTGGTAGCCAGGTGACTGGCATTTTACAAAAAATAACTGTCATCAGCCTCAATTCACAAAGATTTAATGTAAGAAGAGTCTTTATTTGTAGCCAGGTGACTGGCATTTTCTAATGTGCTCAGCTGAAAAATAACTGCCATATAGCTTCATTCACAAAGATTTATTGCAAGGAGAAGAATCTATATTTGTAGCCAGGTGAGTGGCATTTCCTGTTGTGTTCAGCTGAAAAATAACTGCCAAGAATCCCTAGTCACAAAGATTTAAAGATGCAAGCATGAGGATCTTTATTTGTAGCCAGGTGACTGACATTTTCTAGAAAATAACTGTCATCAGCCTCAATTCACAAGGACAGGGGGTCTTTATTTGTAGCCAAGTGACTGGCATTTTATAGAAAATAACATCAGCCACAATTCACAAAGATTTAACAGAAGGAGAAGGTTCTTTATTTAGCCAGCTGACTGGCATTTAAAAAAAGAAAAAAAAAATAACTCATAGGGCTCCATCCACAAACCTCTAATGCAAGGGGAATGTACTTTATTTGCAGCCAGGTGACTGGCATTTTCTAATGTGCTCAGCTGAAAAATAACTGTCATTTAGCTCCATTCAGCAAGATTTAATGCAAGGATCTTTATTTTATTTTTTTAAGGTGTAATTAAGATCTTTATTTGTAGCCAGGTGACTGGCATTCTTTACCAAACAACTGTCATCAGCCTCAATTCGCAAAGCTTTAATGCAAGGAGAAGAATCTGTATTGGTAACCAGGTGACTGGCGTTTTCTAATGTGCTCAGCGAGAAAATAACTGTCATAAGGCTCCATTCACAAATGTTTAATGCAAATATAAGAATCTCTACTAGAAGCCAGGTGATTGGAATTTCCACCAAATAACTGTCATCAGCCTTAACGCAACGAGCAGGCTCTTTATTGGTAGCCAGGTGACTGCCATTTTCTAATGTGCTCAGCTGAAAAATAACTGTCACAAGGCTAAATTCACAAAGCTCAGGTTGGGCTCTCCCCGGCCTGCCAATCACACGCAGCATTTCCGCCCATCAAGAGGTTTACTTGTTTTTTTTGTAACTTTATGTGAAGTTGTGATATAACGACACTCCATTGATGTCAGTGTGGAGTGGCGCAGTTGACGCAATGCCATCCAGCAGGCTGCATTTTTCAGGGGGGCACATAGCGGTGATGTGCGTCTGTCATGAGTGGAGGGCTCCACATCCTCCGATCAGAAGGGTGGGGCGGGCATCATTCGCCACAAAGTATCAAAAATCCATTTCCTTCCTAAATAGAATAAACCCGGACAGGATCCGCCAATCAGAAACCCTTTTCATTTTATTAATACTACCGCACCCAGGAGGAGGAATGTCAGAGACCGTCCCTACCGCACCCACGAGGAGGAATGTCCGAGACCGCCCCTACCGCACCCACGGGGAGAAATGTCAGAGACCGTCCCTACCGCACCCAGGGGGAGGAATGTCCGAGACCGTCCCTACCGCACCCAGGGGGAGGAATGTCCGAGACCGTCCCTACCGCACCCAGGGGGAGGAATGTCCGAGACCGTCCCTACCGCACCCAGGGGGAGGAATGTCCGAGACCGTCCCTACCGCACCCAGGGGGAGGAATGTCCGAGACCGTCCCTACCGCACCCACGAGGAGGAATGTCCGAGACCGCCCCTACTGCACTCACGGGGAGAAATGTCCGAGACCGCCCTTACCGCACCCACGAGGAGGAATGTCCAAGACCGCCCCTACCGCACCCACGAGGAGGAATGTCCGAGACCGCCCCTACCGCACCCACGAGGAGGAATGTCCGAGACCGCACCCAGGGGGAGGAATGTCAGGGACCGTCCCTACCGCACCCAGGGGGAGGAATGTCAGAGACCGCCCCTACCGCACCCAGGGGGAGGAATGTCAAAGACCGCCCCTACCGCACCCAGGGGGAGGAATGTCAGAGACCGCCCCTACCGCACCCAGGGGGAGGAATGTCAGAGACCGCCCCTACCGCACCCAGGGGGAGGAATGTCCGAGACCGTCCCTACCGCACCCACGGGGAGGAATGTCCGAGACCGTCCCTACCGCACCCACGAGGAGGAATTCCGAGACCGTCCCTACCGCACCCACGAGGAGGAATGTCCAAGACCGCACCCAGGGGGAGGAATGTCAGGGACCGTCCCTACCGCACCCAGGGGGAGGAATGTCAGGGACCGCCCCTACCGCACCCAGGGGGAGGAATGTCAGGGACCGCCCCTACCGCACCCAGGGGGAGGAATGTCAGGGACCGCCCCTACCGCACCCAGGGGGAGGAATGTCAGGGACCGCCCCTACCGCACCCAGGGGGAGGAATGTCAGGGACCGCCCCTACCGCACCCAGGGGGAGGAATGTCAGGGACCGCCCCTACCGCACCCAGGGGGAGGAATGTCAGGGACCGCCCCTACCGCACCCAGGGGGAGGAATGTCAGGGACCGCCCCTACCGCACCCAGGGGGAGGAATGTCAGGGACCGCCCCTACCGCACCCAGGGGGAGGAATGTCAGTGACCGCCCCTACCGCACCCAGGGGGAGGAATGTCAGGGACCGCCCCTACCGCACCCAGGGGGAGGAATGTCAGGGACCGCCCCTACCGCACCCAGGGGGAGGAATGTCAGGGACCGTCCCTACCGCACCCAGGGGGAGGAATGTCAGGGACCGTCCCTACCGCACCCAGGGGGAGGAATGTCAGGGACCGTCCCTACCGCACCCAGGGGGAGGAATGTCAGGGACCGTCCCTACCGCACCCAGGGGGAGGAATGTCAGGGACCGTCCCTACCGCACCCAGGGGGAGGAATGTCAGGGACCGTCCCTACCGCACCCAGGGGGAGGAATGTCAGGGACCGTCCCTACCGCACCCAGGGGGAGGAATGTCAGGGACCGTCCCTACCGCACCCAGGGGGAGGAATGTCAGAGACCGTCCCTACCGCACCCAGGGGGAGGAATGTCCGAGACCGTCCCTACCGCACCCACGGGGAGGAATGTCCGAGACCGTCCCTACCGCACCCACGAGGAGGAATGTCCGAGACCGTCCCTACCGCACCCACGAGGAGGAATGTCCGAGACCGTCCCTACCGCACCCACGAGGAGGAATGTCCGAGACCGTCCCTACCGCACCCACGAGGAGGAATGTCCAAGACCGCACCCAGGGGGAGGAATGTCAGGGACCGTCCCTACCGCACCCAGGGTGCGGAATGTCAGGGACCGCCCCTACCGCACCCAGGAGGAGGAATGTCCGAGAAAGTCCCTACCACACCCAGGAGGAGGAATGTCCGAGAAAGCCCCTACCGCACCCAGGAGGAGGAATGTCCGAGAAAGCCCCTACCGCACCCAGGAGGAGGAATGTCCGAGAAAGCCCCTACCGCACCCAGGAGGAGGAATGTCCGAGAAAGCCCCTACCGCACCCAGGAGGAGGAATGTCAGAGAAAGCCCCTACCGCACCCAGGAGGAGGAATGTCAGAGAAAGCCCCTACCGCACCCAGGGGGAGGAATGTCCGAGACCGTCCCTACCGCACCCAGGGGGAGGAATGTCCGAGACCGTCCCTACCGCACCCAGGGGGAGGAATGTCCGAGACCGTCCCTACCGCACCCAGGGGGAGGAATGTCCGAGACCGTCCCTACCGCACCCAGGGGGAGGAATGTCCGAGACCGTCCCTACCGCACCCAGGGGGAGGAATGTCCGAGACCGTCCCTACCGCACCCAGGGGGAGGAATGTCCGAGACCGTCCCTACCGCACCCAGGGGGAGGAATGTCCGAGACCGTCCCTACCGCACCCAGGGGGAGGAATGTCCGAGACCGCCCCTACCGCACCCAGGGGGAGGAATGTCCGAGACCGCCCCTACCGCACCCAGGGGGAGGAATGTCCGAGACCGCCCCTACCGCACCCAGGGGGAGGAATGTCCGAGACCGCCCCTACCGCACCCAGGGGGAGGAATGTCCGAGACCGCCCCTACCGCACCCAGGGGGAGGAATGTCCGAGACCGCCCCTACCGCACCCAGGGGGAGGAATGTCCGAGACCGCCCCTACCGCACCCAGGGGGAGGAATGTCCGAGACCGCCCCTACCGCACCCAGGGGGAGGAATGTCCGAGACCGCCCCTACCGCACCCAGGGGGAGGAATGTCCGAGACCGCCCCTACCGCACCCAGGGGGAGGAATGTCCGAGAAAGCCCCTACCGCACCCAGGGGGAGGAATGTCCGAGAAAGCCCCTACCGCACCCAGGAGGAGGAATGTCCGAGAAAGCCCCTACCGCACCCAGGAGGAGGAATGTCCGAGAAAGCCCCTACCGCACCCAGGAGGAGGAATGTCCGAGAAAGCCCCTACCGCACCCAGGAGGAGGAATGTCCGAGAAAGCCCCTACCGCACCCAGGAGGAGGAATGTCCGAGAAAGCCCCTACCGCACCCAGGAGGAGGAATGTCAGAGAAAGTCCCTACCGCACCCAGGGGGAGGAATGTCAGAGACCGTCCCTACCGCACCCAGGGGGAGGAATGTCCGAGACCGCCCCTACCGCACCCAGGGGGAGGAATGTCCGAGACCGCCCCTACCGCACCCAGGGGGAGGAATGTCCGAGACCGTCCCTACCGCACCCAGGGGGAGGAATGTCAGAGACCGTCCCTACCGCACCCAGGGGGAGGAATGTCAGAGACCGTCCCTACCGCACCCAGGAGGAGGAATGTCAGAGACCATCCCTACCGCACCCAGGAGGAGGAATGTCAGAGACCATCCCTACCGCACCCAGGGAGGTTGAATGTCAGAGACCATCCCTACCGCACCCAGCAGGTTGAATGTCAGAGACCATCCCTACTGCACCCAGCAGGTTGAATGTCAGAGACCATCCCTACCGCACCCAGCAGGTTGAATGTCAGAGACCATCCCTACTGCACCCAGCAGGTTGAATGTCAGAGACCATCCCTACCGCACCCATCAGGTTGAATGTCAGAGACCGTCCCTACCACACCCAGGATACAAAAATGGAGAAACCCCCTAGAAGTGGGACTTTATAGATACTACCATATTCACATACGTAGGAAAATATATAAAAAATGTTTTATTATACAAAAAAATACACAATTACAATATCACAGAAACATATAAATAATCAAGGATGCATAACAATACACAAAAAATCATGGATAGGTGTAATGGAGTAACCCAAACCCAATGATGTTTCAGAGATGAGTCGTATTCTCCTTCATCAGGGTTTTTTTTTTTTTGGGTAACACCATATATCCTAATCACTAGATGGGTACATTCTAGCATCCAAACCTATTTTAAAATAAATGCAAAAGAGACATCCTGACGCAGGGGCCAATCCGAATCCCGTCCAACCAGATATTTTTTAAAGAGCATATAGATGGTAAACAAATAAAGGAAAATTGGAAAAGGCAAGGGAATAATATTGCATTCCCCCACTTAATCACCTATCCTATCAGCCACACTGCAGTCCAAAATATCGGACCAACAGGGGGCCTACATGTGCACTGGGGCCCAGAAGAGGCTGGAAAATCCACGAATAAACAGGACAGGGACACATCAAGGGCCCCGGGGTCCCATGAAGTTGTACCCACTGCACAGACTGGGTTCAAATCATGGCCCCACCAAGTATGCCAAAACCAGTGTCCGTCTCCAAGCCCCTACCGCACTCAGGAGGAGGAATGTCAGAGACCGCCTATCAGAGCCTACGTACCTGACCGGTGAGTCCACTTGGGCAGAGGGTGGTCTCCCTTAATGGTCCGACTCACGGCCCCTGGTAGAGAAGACAGGTGGCTTAGGAGTGCGGAGGAGTATGAGAGCTGGTAGGTGAGTCCTGATGCTGGAAGAGAAGGGTCTTCAGACAGGTGGAGAGCAGGAATGCAGGCAGCGGATATTAAGCAGGAGCCGGTAAGGTAAGTCCAGGTACAGGCCAGGTTCAGCAATGTGCAGAGAGGTACAAGGGAGCAGACAGGAGCAAGGTGTCAGGGCTGGCTTAGCCCTTCCTCCTCTGGGCTGGCCGCTCAGCTGTCGGCTAATTGCCAGCTCTCTTCTCTTTCCACAGTTACCAGCTGTTCCCTATGATGCTCGTCTGACCTGCCTATTTAAAGCCTTCCTGCTCACTTTTTCATTTGCCTTCGCGTTGGTCACATCACAGGGAACCATCTCCTGCTGTTTGTTTCAAGACTGGCTTGCTGACATCCCACCTGGCTTCTTATCCTGCTGCAGTTGCTCTCCTTGGATCCCTGACTTCCGGCCTGGCTGATTACCCGATCTGGTTAATGAACTTTGGACTTGCTGACTACCCGATCTGGCTATGCTTGACTACGCTTTTTTCTATTTACCTTTTTATTTTTATTAATAAACAAGTGTGATTTGATTGTATTTCTGTCTCAGTCTGTTTCATGGTTTCTGACACAAGGTCAAAAACGAGCAAGAGGTCAGGTGCGGGCGGATATCCAGGAATGTCAGAAGAGCAAGCCGAGTCATTAGGTAATCAAGCCGGAATTCAGGTTCAGGGAACAAGGTCGCAGGGAGCTGTTGATCAGGCAGCACTGATCAATGGGTTCAGCCAGACTAAATAGACCAGCCAGCGCCAAACAGCGCACGCGTGTGCGCCTAACAGCGCGCACGCGCCCGTGCGTCGACGCGCACGCATCAGCGCCCCCATTAGCACACGGGTCGATGCCCACAGGAACGCATCAGTGCGCACGTTCGCGCACCAACATGCGCACCAGGGTCAGCCAGCACACACACAAGTGCCCACAGGAGCGCGCACAGCCACGCGCACAGAAACACGCGTGCCGTCGCACACTGGCGCGAGCCAGGGCGGCCAGCCATCTGTCCAGTCAGGTAACCTCTCTGACACCGCCCCTACCGCACCCAGGAGGAGGAATGTCCGAGACCGCCCCTACCGCACCCAGGAGGAGGAATGTCTGAGACCGTCCCTACCGCCACCCAGGAGGAGGAATGTCTGAGACTGCCCCTACCGCAACCCAGGACGAGGAATGTCAGAGATTGTCCCTACCGCTCCTCAGATGTGGCGCCTGTTTTCCTTTTCTGTTATTAGGCTTTCATCTGGTGATCCTGCCAGTACCATGCTTCCTGTCCTATAGGGTGACAACATTTATCATACTGTATCTATGGAGGTTTCAGCATTGTTATTCTAGGACAAGAAGTGCTTTTTGACAATGAAACACTCCCCCCTCTGTTTGTCTCCATACCATAGAGGGGAGGTGCTGTATAGTCCTGTCCTAGGGTGATTACATTCATCATACTGTATCTATGAAGGAGCAGCGTTGTCACCTTAGGACAGGAAATGGTTTAGGACTAAACCCATCTGACCTAGTCCCACCAGGGAGCTATGAAAGCTGAGAGTCAATCATAGGCCTTTCCATGTAGATGTGCGGGACGAGGAAGGCCTCCGCTGCCTATGATTGGCTGTCAGCTTTCATAGCTCCTTGGTGGGATTGGTCAGACGGGTTTGAACACACCAGAAGTCCTCCCTATTCCTAACATAGAGGGGGAGGTGTTCTGTATTCCTCAGACAGAATTAGAAACAACTGATAAGAGTACTTGTTGAACAAGTAATACTTCCTGGACTCTCCACCTCCAGGAGCCAATGAGAGAGGGCCTATCCAGGGAAGTGTTTTTTCCACCAATAGGAGGTGTCCACATCAAGCTGGCAGTGACATGAACACCTGAGTAAGGACCCAGGAAGTAAACAGAAGCATGGTCACGTGACCGTGGCTTCGGGTAAGTACAAGAGCCATGATGTGGCAAGTTCTATTTTGTAGCAGAGGTTAGAGGGGGGTGGGGGGCTAGTAACCCTTTATTTTCATCTGGCGATCCTGCCAGTAACACACTTCCTGTCCTAATCACACAGGCAGTCACATGGACACCCGAGGAAGGAGCCAAGTAAGTAAACAGAGGCGCGGGTGGTCATGTGACCACAGGCAGAGACATGAATACCTGAGGAAGGACCCCAGGAAATAAACAGAGGAGATTATGGTCATGTGACCACAGGCAGAGAAATGGACAACTGAGGAAGGAGCCCAGGAAGTAAACAGAGGAGTGGATGGTCATGTGACCACAGGCAGTGTCATGGACACCTGAGGAAGGACCCCAGGAAGTAAACAGAAGGAAGTGGCCATGAGACTACAGGTAAGTACAAGGGGCATGTGGAGGGTTGTTGTTTTCAAGTGGGGGGCAATATTATGGAGTTACAACCTAGTAGCAAATCCTTTTCTTTCATCCTGTGATCTGGCAGTAACACACCCTTTGTCCTGGGGGTTCACCATACTGTATCTATGGAGTGGCAGTGTTGTCATCTCAATAACATAGAGGGGAGGTGTTGTGTAGTCCTGTCCTATAGGGTGACAACACTCACCTAGGGTGCCCGCGTGTCTGGGATTGTCCCTGACTTGAGATTTTTGTCCCGGGCACCTTCATTCCAGGACAATACAGTGTCCCGGAATGAAAAAAAAAAAAAAAAAAACCACAGTGACCACTGACCAGACCAGTCCGCTCCGCCAACTCACTCCGCAAGTCCACCGCCAGCCCGCCACCCTTATAAAGTTTAACACATCATTAGGCTGGTTGCTAGGCTAGGTGCCGCCCCGCATTTAGCAATCAGCGACGTCAGCTGAGGCCTGAGGGGCGGGCTGACAGACATGTGGGCAGCACTGGCAGTCAGTGTGGGCAGTGCACCCACCTGCATCATATTGCTGAGAGGCGAGCAGCGCGTGCGCCCACCGCCCAGTAGTCCAGAGAGAGAGAGATCAGCCACACCATCAGCCAGCAGTGCACAGAGTGACGCCAGTGACCTGAGTGACGGTGACCAGACTCACCACCAGACAGAGCCAGTGCCACAGTTGTTTAAACTTCTCTCCTCCTGAGCACTGCAGCCAGCCAGCCTGAGCCTCGTCTGACTGAGTCCTCCTCCAGGCTCCTCCCGCCCACGAGGTCCGCAAGTGCTGCCTGCAGTCAGCGCCAGACATTCTTCCAGGACCAGGACAGGTTAGTTTACTTTCTGTGTTACATTCACACTTTGCCCCCCTCCGTTCTGCTGCTGTCCCCCTCCATTCTGCTGCTGCCCCCCTCCGTGTCCCCCTCCGTTCTGCTGCTGCCCCCCTCCGTTCTTCCTCCATGCCCCCCTCCGTTCTGCTGCTGCCCCCTCCGTTCTTCCTCCATGTCCCCCTCCGTGTCCCCCTCCATTCTGCTGTGTCCCCCTCCGTTCTTCTTCCGTGTCCCCCTCCGTTCTTCTTCCGTGTCCCCCCTCCGTTCTTCTTCCGTGTCCCCCCCCCGTTCTTCTTCCGTGTCCCCCCCCCGTTCTTCTTCCGTGTCCCCCCCCCGTTCTTCTTCCGTTTCCCCCCCTGTTCTTCTTCCGTGTCCCCCCCCGTTCTTCTTCCGTGTCCTCCTCCGTTCTGCTGTCCATACCACCTGTCTAAACTGGTTACCACAGTTTGCTTTTTTTTTTTTGCCAACAATTTTTTGGATGGGTGTCCCTGAATGGCAGTTTGTAAATGTGGTCACCCTACACTCACCATTAGGGATGAGCTTTGTGTTCGAATCGAACTTACGTTCGACTCGAACATTGGCTGTTTGCCCGTTCGGCGAATTCCGAACGTTATGGGCCGTTCGCGCCAAATTCATGTGGCGCTCACGGCCCACAATGCACTGCGTCACAATGCACTGCGCATTGTTTGGCCAAGCATGCACTGTGACCCCGCATGCTTGGCCAATCACAGCGCCGGCAGCGAGGAGAGCCAATCATAGCTCAGGCTGTGTAGTACATGCCCCACACTATATAAGGCCGCCAGCGCGGCGGCCTTGTGTAGTGTGTTGGCGTCTGTAGGAGTTAGTGGGTGTTCTGTGTACCTTCAACACAGTATACACCGATTGTTATCAGCCAATTTTTCATTCTTGCTCTTCTGTAGTGGTTGTCTGCGTGCCCTGACCGCAGTATACACTGCTATATTCACCTATATAGCTAGCTATATTTCTCTTTTTTAATAGAGCTTGCAGTCAGTGGTAGGAGATTGTGCATGCTGTCTGCGTGCCCTGAACCCAGTATACACCGCTATATTCATCTATATAGCTAGCTATCTTGCTCGTTTTAAATAGAGCTTGCAGTTAGTTGTAGGAGATAGTGCGTGCTGTCTGCGTGCTCTGAACCCAGTATACACCGTTACATCCACCTACATAGCTCTTCTCTAATTGAGCCATCTGCCATCTGCAGGAGTTAGTGGATGTTGTGTGTGCCTCCAGCACAATATACACTACCCAATTGCTGGTTTTCCCAACTCCCTTCAGGCCATTACCATGTCTGGAAGGACAGCAAGGAGAGGCAGACAGGCGCGAGCCGATAAAAGAGGGCAAGCAGGCTCTGTGTCTAGAGACAACAGTGCTGGTCGTGGACGCGGTGCATCATCATCATCAGCACGTGGCCATGGGACACGCTTGTCCTTCTTTTCGGCAGCTGGACATGTTGAGCCGCAACATGCCAACGACTTGGTAGAGTGGATGACCAAGCCCTCTTCATCCTCCTCATCCTCTCTCACCCAGGCTCAGGGTACTAGCAAAGCAGCTGCCAACGCATCGTCTTCCCTCCTCTCAATGTCATAATCAGTGACTCCTTCCCTAGACCCACCACGTCCTCCTGAGGAGTCTCCTGAACTCTTTGAGCACAGTGTTGGGTACATGCTCCAGGAGGATGCCCAGTGTTTTGTAGGCTCTGATGATGATACTCAGCTAGAGGAAGGCAGTAGCGTGAGCGCAGAGAGAGGGGATGCTCAAGAAGGACAGCAATCTGGCAGTCATGTTCCACAAGCTGCAGCATACTGCCAGGTTTGCTCCAGCGATGAAGAGGGAGGCACGATATTTAAAGGAATATTTTACTTTTTTTTCCCACTTTAATCGTCATTAAAATCAGTGCTCCCACCAAAACGGCAGTTTTTAAAACTTTTTTTTGCATTGACCCCTGTCCCCAAACCCTTTTTAGGACAGTATCTTGCATATTAGCAGTTAAAATTAGCACTTTTAATTTTGAACGTTCGAGTCCCATAGACTTCAATGGGGTTCTAACGTTTGTACGAATTTGGGGTCCGTTCGAAAGTTCTGGTGCGAACCGAACCGGGGGGTGTTCGGCTCATCCCTACTCACCATACTGTATCTATGGTGGAGCCGTGCTGTCACTAGACCTGTATAATATAGAGGGGGGAGGTGTTCTGTAGACCTCAGAGAGAACCAGGAAAATGTCATAAATAAGAGTGCAGCACAGGCAGAGGGTGCAGGAAGGTCTCAGCTCTCTGGATTTCTGGCAGGATCATCGACTGTATTTTGTACACTATAAAATGGGATCTATGACCAATCAGAGGGGAGAAGCTATCGGGGGGATTAGTATTGGGGTACACAAGGTAACATTTTATCATTTTTATCTGTACATGTGTAGCTGGGACCCCCCCCCCCCCCCGGTGTAGCTGTGATCCCCCCTCGGTGTAGATGTGACCCCCTCGGTGTAGCTGTGACCCCCCTGGTGCAGGTGTGACCCCCCCCCCCAGTGTAGCCGTGACCCGCCCCTGGTGCAGGTGTGACCCCCCCTCCCCGGTGTAGCTGTGACCCCCCCGGTGACTCCACTCAGAACAATCACGGCCCCCCATACAGGAAGCCGATCATCACCTCATCGTACATTCTGATACATTGTAAATAGTGACATAGTCTGCTCTGGGCTCCGTCTATCACAAATCTCACCATTTAAATAAAATACTCCTTTTCATCTTTCTACTCCTTTGTACCGTCTCACCACTGCTGATCTCCTGCAGCGTCTTTGCAGCCACTTCCTCCTGTCTCCATCCACTCCAGTGATGGCGTTTCTTAGGGCGGGTTTCCTGAGGGTGACACCGATGGATCATGTCTGTGTCATGTGTGCTGAGAGGGTCACTTCCATCAGAATCCCATGTGACAACACAGGAAAACAATTCAGGAGGCTGACAGAGCGTTGTCACCCAGGAAGTGACTGTCATGGAGGGATCACCGGGGATTATTATAATGAAAGCCAAAAAAAGGATTGGAAATTTGGAAATTAAATTTAGAAATCAACGCATTTAGGCCACTAGATGTGGTGAAGACGACTTGCTGAAGTTCAAACCGAACATCAGAATGGGTTTGTCCCCCATCTTCTGATGGCTCCTCCCAGCAGGATAATGCACCATGTCACAAAGCTCCAATCATATCACCACTGGACAATGAGGTCCCGGTCCTCCAATCATCTCACCACTGGACAATGAGGTCCCTGTCCTCCAATGGCCTCCACACTCCACCACATCTCATCCAATAGAGCACCTGTGGGATGTGGTGGAATGGGAGATTGGCATCATGGATGTGCAGCGACAAATCTGCAGCAACTGCGTGATGTTATCATATCACCAGGGCCGGTGCAACCACTAGGCGGATTAGGCGGCCGCCTAGGGCGCACTGCCACCTAGGGGCGCTGCTGACCCTTGCCTCATCTCTTCCTCCTTGTCGCTCCCCAGGCTCCCAGCAGGGCTGTTGATAGAGGGGCCCCGGGACAGCAAGGTGCTCAGTGCGGCGGGCGGGTGTTATTAATTGCAGAGCGGTGTTCAGCTTCCCCCTCTCCATCCCACGGCTTTCACATGATGGAGGGAGAGGGACAGACCAGTGTATCAGGCAGCCAATAGCGCTGCTCTTCTGAGTGGGAGGGCATGACTTCTACGTTGCTCCGCCTCCCACCACCCCCTTAGCTAATCAGATTGCCCAGCCCGCCACATTTGATCAGAAGATGCCAGTGACCAGAGCAGATGAGATGCAGAGGATCCGACATACCTGAGAAAGAAGAAGGTATGATCATGTCACACACTCACTTTTAATGCAGAAGTCTAATAATCGGTGTGTTCTCCTGTCCTGTGTGTAGATTAGACAATGATCAGGATGACTTCCCCTCTATCTTCTCACACAGCTTTTTATCTGTGTTTGTATTTACACAGCACAGTGACTGATGATTAGACTTCTGCAAGACCTTCAAACATAAGCTGTTTCTATAGTTATTTGTGCCCTAGTTGGTGTCAGCCATCCCTGATTTATCTAACTTTCCTTGCTATCTTTGAAGGAATTAGCTGGTCAAGCTGGGAGCTTCACAGACATGTTAACTATTTACTGTCCTCCTGTGCTTGAGAAATGACTGTTAAAAATATGTGTTTTTTTTTGCCACTTATAGTTATATCTTGTAAACCCCTGTTTGCAGTGATCAATGTTTTTCCACACTGCTAGGACACACTTGTACTATGTCTGCAGTCTCTGATCATCTCCTGTACCATGTCTGCAGTCTCTGATCATCTCCTGTACCATGTCTGCAGTCTCTGATCATCTCCTGTACCATGTCTGCAGTCTCTGATCATCTCCTGTACCATGTCTGCAGTCTCTGACCATCTCCTGTACCATGTGTGCAGTCTCTGACCATCTCCTGTACCATGTGTGCAGTCTCTGACCATCTCCTGTACCATGTGTGCAGTCTCTGACCATCTCCTGTACCATGTGTGCAGTCTCTGACCATCTCCTGTACCATGTGTGCAGTCTCTGACCATCTCCTGTACCATGTGTGCAGTCTCTGACCATCTCCTGTACCATGTGTGCAGTCTCTGACCATCTCCTGTACCATGTGTGCAGTCTCTGACCATCTCCTGTACCATGTGTGCAGTCTCTGACCATCTCCTGTACCATGTGTGCAGTCTCTGACCATCTCCTGTACCATGTGTGCAGTCTCTGACCATCTCCTGTACCATGTGTGCAGTCTCTGACCATCTCCTGTACCATGTGTGCAGTCTCTGACCATCTCCTGTACCATGTGTGCAGTCTCTGACCATCTCCTGTACCATGTGTGCAGTCTCTGACCATCTCCTGTACCATGTGTGCAGTCTCTGACCATCTCCTGTACCATGTGTGCAGTCTCTGACCATCTCCTGTACCATGTGTGCAGTCTCTGACCATCTCCTGTACCATGTGTGCAGTCTCTGACCATCTCCTGTACCATGTGTACAGTCTCTGACCATCTCCTGTACCATGTCTGCAGTCTCTGACCATCTCCTGTAGTATGTCTGCAGTCTCTGACCATCTCCTGTAGTATGTCTGCAGTCTCTGACCATCTCCTGTAGTATGTCTGCAGTCTCTGACCATCTCCTGTAGTATGTCTGCAGTCTCTGACCATCTCCTGTAGTATGTCTGCATTCTCTGACCATCTCCTGTAGTATGTCTGCATTCTCTGACCATCTCCTGTAGTATGTCTGCATTCTCTGACCATCTCCTGTAGTATGTCTGCATTCTCTGACCATCTCCCGTATTATGTCTGCAGTCTCTGATCATCTCCCGTATTATGTCTGCAATCTCTGATCATCTCCTGTACTATGTCTGCAGTCTCTGACCCTCTCCTGTAGTATGTTTTGCAGTCTCTGACCATCTCCTGTAGTATTTCTGCAATAAAGGGGGCTACAGGCACAGTAGGTGGTAAGGGAAGGTGTACCTAGGCATGGTGGATAGTGAGGGATGGGGGGCCCAGGCATGTTGGGTGGTTAGGGAAGAGGGCTGTAGGTGCAGTGGGTGGTCAGGCAAGGGAGGCTACAGGCATAGTAGATAATGAGGAAAGGGATCCCAGGTGCAGTGGGTGGTAATGGAAAGAATGTCTAGGCACAAGTGGTGGTTAAGGCGGGGCTGTAGAGAAAATTTGAATGTAGCATACAGGGCAAGGGGCTTCATAATCCAGGGCCCACCAAAATCCTCAGCACCAGGCCTATGATGCTCCTAATCCAGGCCGAACGATCAGGCCACCGCAGGTCGCCCTTGCAATCGGGCCCTGGGGTTCCGCCGCTAATATATTTTTTATAATGGCACACAGTGAAGTAATTAAAAAGTGCCATTATAAAAAAAAATTGTGACAGATTGTCACACAATACACACTGGGATCTGTGATCAAAGAGTGTATTGTGCTATTATTTAATGACACTGCACAAAGCCATCCCATTTTTCTTTTTGAATTTTTTTTTGGGGGGGGCGCAAGTAGCTGGTCTTGCCTAGGGTGCAAAATAGTCTAGCACCGGCCCTGCATATCACTATGGAGGAAAATCTCTGAGGAACATTTCCAACACCTTGATGTGTCTATGCCACCAAGAATGAAGACAAAAGGGGGTCCAACCCGCTACTAGCAAGGGGGACCTAATAAAGGGGGTCCAACATGCTACTAGCAAGGGGGACCTAATAAAGGGGGTCCAACCTGCTACTAGCATGGGGGGGGGTCCAACCCGATACTAGCAAGGGGGACCTAATAAAGGGGGTCCAACCTGCTAATAAGGGGGACCTAATAAAGGAGTCCAACCCGCTAATAGCAAGGGGGATCTAATAAAGGCGGTCCAACCCGCTACTAGCAAGGGGGACCTAATAAAGTGGCCGCTGAGTGTATATGGGGGTCTCAGAGCCCCACTACCCCCGGAACATCTCAGGGCCCCCCCTTTGTCTCTCTCACACAATCCAACGTTTGGCTGTAATTAGATATCTCGTCTTCTTTCAATGCTCCGGCTCATTAACATGATGGGGATGCACATGGCACAATTGCTGCTAATTGTGAGGCAAATTACAAGCGTTTATGACTCAGAGCTGGGCGAGATATCGCAGCGCACAAAAACCTCCATCGTGGCAATTTCCAGAAACAGGATGTAGACGAAATTAACAGCCGAACGACGCAAAATCTCCGATCACCAACACTCTTCTTATTAATATCTGAATAATGCAATCGGATGATCAGCACCTCCAGGAATGCGATTTTTGGGATTTAAAACTTTTACATTTTTGCAGATATTACTGAGGTAGCGGAATGAATTAATGTGTGATATTAGCAGGCTCAAAATTGGCAAAAAGCTTCCCCCCCCCCTTCTAAAGCCCCATTCCAGTCATTATTCCCCCCTTACCTTGCACAGTGAGTTTTAGTTGCCCAAGTCCCACATTGCCACAGGTCCCACATTGCCACTGATTCAGTGCTGTGATGCGACCCAACCCTCCCCCAGATCGCTGGTCCAAAGCCATTCCCTTATGATGACCTCATACTCTTCTGGGAGGAGCCTTCTGCAGCCCATCCAATAGGAAGTGTCCATGTCAGGCAGGCACTCGGGGTCGGACCATCATGTGACCATGGCTACAGGTAAGTAAAAAGGGAAATTTTTGGGGCTCAGTCACACTAGCAGTTTTGGGGTGATAATGCCGCCCTCTTCTGGATCCTGAGAGAACTCCTCTGCAGCCCATCCAGTAGGAAGTGTCCATGTCAGACACTCAGGGCCGGACAATCACGTGACCGCAGCTACAGCTAAGTAAACAGGGACTTTTAGGGATTAGCCACATAAGTGGTTGCGAAGTGGTAAAACCGCAGCTCAGTTTTGGAGTTTTACCACCTACTTCTGATGATGTCATCCTCTTCTGGATCACGAGTGATCCCCACTCCACCCTATTCCATAGGCAGTGTCCACGTCAGACAGGCACTTGGTCAGATAGCTAAGTAAAAAGGACTTTTAGGGTTCAGTTGTACTAGCGGTTGTGGGAGGTAAAAACCACAGATCTATCGTGGGGGTTTTACCACCCACTTCTAAAGACGTCATCACCTTCTGGATCATGAGAGAACCCTTTGCTGCAGCCCATCCAGTAGGAAGTGTCCACGTTAGACAGGCACTCGGCGTCAGATCATCATGTGACCATGGCTGCAGGTGTGTAAAAAGGACTTTTAGGGCTCAATCACACTAGCGGTTGTGGGGTGGTAAAAACCACAGCTCAAGTGTAGGGTTTTACCACCCACTTCTGATGACGTCATCCTCTTCTGGATCACAAGAGAACCCCACTCCACCCTACTTAATAGGAAGTGTCCATGTCAAACAGGCACTTGGTCGGATCATCGTGTGACAGTGGCACTAGGTAACTAGAATGGACTTTTGGGGCTAGTGGTTGCAGAGTGGTAAAAACCACAGCTCAATCGTGGGGTTTTACCACCCACTTCTGATGAAGTCATCCTCTTCTGGATCCTGAGAGAACCCTGCTGCAGCCCATCCAATAGGAATTGTCCATGTCAGACAGGCACTCACGGTCGGATTACTATGTGACTGGGGCTACAGATAAGTAAAAAGGACTTTTAGGGCTCAGCCACACTAGTGGTTGCAGGGTGGTAAAACCACAGCTCAATTATGGGGGTCTCACCACCCTGCAACTGCTAGTGTGATTTGAGCCCTTTGAGTCCTTTTTTACTTACCTGCAGCCACCGCAACATGATCATCTAACCCTGAGTGCCTGTCTGATATGGACACTTCCTATTGGATGGGCTGCAGAGGGGTCTCTCATGATCCAGAAGAGGATGATGTCATCAGAATTGGGTAGTAAAACCCCACGATTGAGCTGTGTTTTTTTTACTTTTATTTTTTTTTAACCACCCTGCAACCACTAGTGTGATTGAGCTCTAAAAGTTCTTTTTACTTGCCTGCAGCCACTGCCACATGAAGATCGGACCCCGAGTGCCCATCTGACATGGACACTTCCTATTGAATGGCCTGCAGAAGGGTTCTCTCAGAATCCAGAAAGGGGTTGGCAGACAAATGGTGATCTTGAGGGAGCACCACTGGACCATTGGCAGTGTGTGAGATGAATGGGGGGCTTAGGTAAGTGGAGAAGGATCTGGGCGAGTCAGTGGTGGAGAAGGATCTGGGCGAGTCCATGGTGGAGAAGGATCAATGGTGGAGAAGGATCTGGGGGGGGGAATCAATGGTGGAGAAGGACCTGGGGGAGATTCATGGTGGAGAAGGACCTGGGGGAGATTCATGGTGGAGAAGGACCTGGGGGAGATTCATGGTGGAGAAGGACCTGGGGGGATAATTTGTAGAACACCCTTGCTCTACAAGTCTTTTTGGGGTTGTCTCTACCAGCTTTGCACATCTAGAGAGGGACATTTCTGCCCATTCTTCTTTGTAAAATATCTCAAGCTCTGTCAGATTGGATGGAGAGCGTCTGTGAACAGCAATTTTCAAGTCTTGCCACAGATTCTCAATGGGATTTAGGTCTGGAATGTGACTGGGCCATTCTAACACATAAATATGCTTTGATCTAAACCATTCCATTGTAACTCTGGCTGTATTTTTCGGGTGGTTGTCCTGCTGGAAGGTGAACCTCCACCCCGGTCTCAAGTCTATTGCAGACTCTAACAGGTTTTCTTCTAAGATTGGCCTGTATTTGGCTCCATCCATCTTCCCATCAACTCTGACCAGCTTCCCTGTCCCTGCTGAAGAAAACCATCCCCACCATATCATGCTTCCAACACCATGTTTCATGGTGGGGATGGTGTGTTCAGGGGATGTGCAGTGTTATGCCGCGTACACACGGGCGGACTGTATGGCCTACTTAGTCCGCCGAAACACATTTCAGCGGACAGTCCGCTCGTGTGTGGGCTTCAGCGGACTTTTTCAGCGTGCAGTCCGGCGTACTAAGTATTTCGGATTTTTCGAAATACTGTCCGTCGTATTCGCATTTCGGCGGACAATCCGCCTGTGTGTATGCCAGTCCGCCGTACTTTTGAAATGAGCGGACTTTTCCCGCCCGGAGAAAAGTCCGCTCATTTCGAGCGGGTATCCAGGTAGGCGGGGCCCACGAAGGAGACGTCGCTGGCCCCGCCGCCTGGTATGGACTTAAAGGGGAACCCCAACGCTGAAAAAAATCGGCGTGGGGGTCCCCCCCCAAGTCCACAACAGACCCTTGTCCGAGCACGCTACCCGGCCGGCCAGGAAAGGGGGGCGAGCGTGCGCCCCCCCTCCTAAACCGTACCAGGCCGCGTGCCCTCAACATGGGGGGGTGCCTTGGGGAAGGGGGGGCCGCGCGGCCCCCCCACCCCAAAGCACCTTGTCCCCATGTTGATGAGGACAAGGGCCTCTTCCCGACAACCCTGGCCGTTGGTTGTCGGGGTCTGCGGGCGGGGGGCTTATCGGAATCCGGTAGCCCCCTTTAATAAGGGGGCCCCCGGATACCGGCCCCCCACCCTATGTGAATGAGTATGGGGTACAATGTACCCCTACCCATTCACCTGTAAAATAAAAGTACCAAAAAAAACACAACACACGAGATAAAATACTTTATTGCACAGCTCCGGGGGTCTTCCGTCTTCGGGGGTCTTCTCGCCGGACTCCTCCGCTATCTTCTTGTAGCTCTTTTGCTAGCGGAGGAGTCCGGCTTTCTTCCTCGCCGCCGGCCTCTTCTCCCGACTTCGGGGGTCTTGTCCCCCTCTTCGGTTCTTCTGCCGAGGAGTCCGGCGAGAAGACCCCCGAAGACGGAAGACCCCCGGAGCTGTGCAATAAAGTATTTTATCTCGTGTGTTGTGTTTTTTTTTGTACTTTTATTTTACAGGTGAATGGGTAGGGGTACATTGTACCCCATACTCATTCACATAGGGTGGGGGGCCGGTATCCAGGGGCCCCCTTATTATAGGGGGCTCCCGGATTCCGATAAGCCCCCCGCCCGCAGACCCCGACAACCAACGGCCAGGGTTGTCGGGAAGAGGCCCTTGTCCTCATCAACATGGGGACAAGGTGCTTTGGGGCGCGGCCCCCCCTTCCCCAAGGCACCCCCCCATGTTGAGGGCATGCGGCCTGGTACGGTTTAGGAGGGGGGGCGCTCGCTCGCCCCCCTTTCCTGGCCGGCCGGGTAGCGTGCTCTTGCAAGGGTCTGTTGTGGACTTGGGGGGTACCCCCACGCCGATTTTTTTCGGCGTTGGGGTTCCCCTTTAAGTCCATACCAGGCGGCGGGGTCAGCGACGTCTCCTTCGCGGGCCCCGCCTACCTGGAGACGCGCTTGAAATGAGCGGACTTTCCTCCGCGTGTGTGGGCGAGTCCGTTCATTTCAAAAGTAGGGCGGATAGTATGGCGGACTTAGTACGCCGTATTAGTCCGCTCAAAAAGTGGTGTGTGTGGTCAAGTCCATTCATTCGAAAGTATGACGGACTGTCCGTCGGATTGTATGACGGACTAAGTAGGCCATACAGTCCGCCCGTGTGTACGCGGCTTTAGTTTTCCCCACACATAGCGTTTTGCTTTTAGGCCAAAAAGTAGAATTTTGTTCTCATGTGACCAGATCACCTTCTTCCACATGTTTGCTGTGTCCCCCACATGGCTTCTCACAAACTACAAACAGGACTTCTTATGACTTTCTTTCACCAATGTCTTTCTTCTTGGTCACTCTTCCATAAAGGCCAGATTTGTGGAGAACACGACTAATAGTTGTCCTGTGGACAGATTCTCCCACCTGAGCTGTGGATCTCTGCAGCTCCTCCAGAGTTACCATGGACCTCTTGGCTCTTCTCTAATGAATGCTCTCCTTGCCCGCCAGGTCAGTTTAGGTGGACGGCCATGCCTTGGTAGGTTTGCAGTTGTGCCATACTCTTTCCATTTTCTAATGATGGATTAAACAGAGCGCCGTGAGATGCTCAAAGCTTGGGAGATCTTTTTATAACCTAACCCTGCTTTATACTTCTCTACAACCTTATCCCTGACCTGTCTGTTGTGTTCCTTGGCCTTCATGATGCGGTTTGTTCACGAAAGGTTCTCTAACAAACCTCTGAGGGCTTCACAGTTCACAGAACAGCTGTATTTATACTGAGATCCCATTACACACAGGTGGACTCTGTTTACTAATTAGGTGACTTCTGAAGGCAATTGGTTTCTCTCGATTTTAGTTTAGGGGTATAAGAGTAAAGGGGGCTGAATACAAATGCCCCTCTCCCCCACACTTTTCACATATGTATTTGTATCATTTTCCTTCCACTTCACAATTATGTGACTTTTTGTGTTGGTCTATCACATAAAATACATTTATGTTTTTGGTTGTAACATGACATGTGGGACATTTCAAGGCACTCTACATCCACCATAAGAAGGTGACCATTAAGTGATGAACATCTGAGTCCTATATTGATATTTAGGCTTTTAACTCGGCAATAGGATGAGCAGCAGATGTCCCTACTGTCATCCCTCCTGGGACAATGATGGGGGGGAATGGGAATGGAGAGGGGGAGAGAGGGAGAGGGGGAGGGAGAGATGGATGTACTAGGGGTGTACTGACTTTTGTTGCCAGCGGTTTAGACATTAATGGCTGTGTGTTGAGTTATTTTGAGCGGAAAGCAAATTTACACTTATACACTCACTACTTTACATTGTAGACAAGTGTAATTTCTTCAGTGTTGTCATATGAAAAGATTTACACAAATTTGACTGAGGGGTATACACATACATATACACACACACACACACACACACACACACACACACACACACACACACACACACACACACACACACACACAGTGGCGTCGCTAGGGGGTGGCTTTTGGGGCTGTGGCCCCAAATCTGGGACCCATAGCATCAAGTCTCTGCAGGGGTCCCCAAGGGGAGGGGAGGCTCTCTGGGGATCCTGATGCAAGGAGGAGGCTCTCTTGGGACCCTGATGTACATGGGGGGCTCTCTTGGGACCCTGATGTATGTGGGGGGCTCTCTGGGGACCCTGATGTATGTGGGGGGCTCTCTGGGGACCCTGATGTATGTGGGGGGCTCTCTGGGGACCCTGATGCAAGTGGGGGGCCTCTCTGGGGACCCTGATGCAAGTGGGGGGCCTCTCTGGGGACCCTGATGCAAGTGGGGGGCCTCTCTGGGGACCCTGATGCAAGTGGGGGGCCTCTCTGGGGATATATATATCCACACACATTACTGTATAAGTGTATGACTTTCTTTACTACGCTGCTATGGGCTCCAGCCCCAGATCTTTTGAAGACCTAGCAAAGTGTGTGTGTGTGTGTGTGTGTGTGTGTGTGTGTGTGTGTGTGTGTGTGTGTGTTGTAACCTGGGGGACAGGTAGCAGGTACAAGGCTCCCTGGAATGAACAGTTGCTCAGGCACAGATACCAAATCCAGTGATGTAGTGACAAACAGTGCAGTGTTTATTTGTGTTATATATGAGTCCATATACAGGTGCTGTACAGTGTTCCTGAAAACAAATAAAGGACAAAAATAGCAAAACACAAATCCTAGCCATGTCTCGGCTCTAACTATACAATATGCAGCCCCTAACTACCAGGCTGAACAAGCCTACCGCTTGTCAGTCTCTACATAAGCTGCTTACCAGCTCTTACCAACCTTTTCCTCTTCACAGACCAACTTTGTCTGAATGTCCCAGGCAGAGAGCAAAGGCTGTCTGCTCAGGTGAGCTTAAATTAGCCTGGGAAAGAGGACCAAGACCTGAAATGGTTCATGGATCAGAGATTTCTGAATGTGTACGAGAGGAGCCTGGGAGACGTATAAACCCTGCACAGGACTTTTCCTGGCTCTCTCTGGGACTCTCTGCTACTATATATATATATATATATATATATATATATATATATATATATATATATATATATATATATATTGTACAGGATGCCATGTAGCACCTGTATTCGGGTTGTGGTCCCTTTAAGGAAATCCCGGTAGGCTTCAGGGGGTCACCCAAAAATGGGTGAGAAATTCCGGGGATAGTCTTTAGGAGAGGACTGACTTGCGGTCCTCTCTATATTAACCACTTGCCGACCGCCGCACGACGATGTACGTCGACAGAATGGCACGGGCAGGCATAAGGGCTTACATGTACGTCCTTGCCTGCCCGCGGGTCGGGGGCCCGATCGGGCCCCCGCCCGGTGCCTGCGGCGGTCGGTATTCGTTCGGGAGCGATCCCGGACGAGGGGACGGCCATTCATTCATGGCCACCCCCTCGCGATCGCTCCCGACGAATGAAAATGTCCCGTGACATCACTTCCTCTCCTGTAATGTAAACACAGGAGAGGAAGTGATGTATTCTCTCCTCCGTGTCGGTATTTTTCGTTCCGGCACCGAGGAGAGAGCATCGGTGAGTTGCACAAGCACTACACTACACAGTAGAACATGCCAGGCACATTCACACCCCCCCTTTACCCCCCGATCACCCCCCAATTACCCCTGCCCCCCCAGTCACAGTGACACCAATTGCTTTTTTTTTCTTTTTTTTTGCATTGGTGTCATTTGTGACTGTAATAACTGTTAGGGCAGTTAGGGTTAGCCCCCTTTAGTTCTAAGGTACCCCCCTAACCCCCCCAATAAAGGTTTAACCCCGTGATCACCCCCCGTCGCCAGTGTCACTAAGGCTGGGTTCACATTGCAGCGGTTTATGAGAACGGATGTGATTCGCACCGCACTGCAGTGCAAATCACATCCGATCTCTGTGCGATTCGAGTTCAGCCATACAGATAGTATGGCTGAATTCGTGTCGCACCCGCCGCAAACTCGCACGGGACCCTTTTTTTGGTCCGCAGCAGAATCGGATCGCATGGGTGTTCACACCATGCGATCCGAGTTTGCAGATCGCACTGCGATATGCGAACTGATCTGGGGGTGTCATTAACATTTCACTGACACTCCCAGCAGTTCGCATAGGGCAGTGTGAACTGCCGCCGGGAGGCATGTGATGCGGGAACCCGCCGCGCATTCGTGGCGTTCCCACATCTCTCCAGTGTGAACCCAGCCTAATAAGCGATCGTTTTTCTGATCACTGTATTAGTGTCACAGGTGACGCTAGTTAGGCAGGTAGGTATTTAGGTTCACCGCAGCTTTTTATAGCGCCAGGGACCCCCATATACTACCGCATAAAGCCCCCTGATTGCCCCCTAGTTAACCCTTTCACCAGTGATCACCATATAACTGTTACAGGTGACGCTGGTTGGTTAGTTATTTTTTTTATAGTTTCAGGGCACCCGCCATTTATTACCTAGTCTCACTAGTGTACCCCTAAATTTAGGGGTGTCTACTTTCCTAAATGGGGTCATTTGGGGGGGGTTTGTGCCATCTTGGCATTTTATGGCCTTCAAAACTGTAACGCCCTTAGAAAGCCTGAAGGCGGTGCTTGGTTTTCGGGGCCCCGTACGCGGCTAGGCTCCCAAAAAGTCCCACATATGTGGTATCCCCGTACTCAGGAGAAGCAGCAGAATTTATTTTGGGGTGTCATTTCACATATGCCCATGGCATGCGTGAGCAATATATCATTTAGTGACAACTTTGTGAAAAAAAAAAAAAAAAAAAGTTTGTAATTTTCCCGCAACTTGTGGCAAAATATAAAATATTCCATGGACTCAACATGCCTCTCAGCAAATAGCTTGGGGTGTCTACTTTCTAAAATGGGGTCATTTGTGGGGGTTTTGTGCCATCTTGGCATTTTATGGCCTTCAAAACTGTAATAGGTAGTGAGGAGTGAAGTCAAATATTTACGCCCTTAGAAAACCTGAAGGCGGTTCTTGGTTTTTCGGGGCCCCGTACGTGGCTAGGCTCCCAAAAAGTCCCACATATGTGGTATCCCCGTACTCAGGAGAAGCAGCAGAATTTATTTTGGGGTGTCATTTCACATATGCCCATAGCATGTGTGAGCAATATATCATTTAGTGACAACTTTGTGAAAAAAAAAAAAAAAAAAATTAAAGTTTGTAATTTTCCCGCAACTTGTGGCAAAATATAAAATATTCCATGGACTCAAAATGCCTCTCAGCAAATAGCTTGGGGTGTCTACTTTCTAAAATGGGGTCATTTATGGGGGTTTTGTGCCATCTTGGCATTTTATGGCCTTCAAAACTGTAATAGGTAGTGAGAAGTGAAATCAAAAATTTACGCCCTTAGAAAGCCTGAAGGCGGTGCTTGGTTTTCGGGGCCCCGTACGCGGCTAGGCTCCCAAAAAGTCCCACATATGTGGTATCCCCGTACTCAGGAGAAGCAGCAGAATTTATTTTGGGGTGTCATTTCACATATGCCCATAGCATGTGTGAGCAATATATCATTTAGTGACAACTTTGTGTAAAAAAAAAAAAAAAAAATTTTATTTTTTGTCATTATTCAATCGCTTGAGGCAAAAAAATAAAATATTCAATGGGCTCAACATGCCACTTATCAATTTCCTTAGGGGGTCTACTTTCCAAAATGGGGTCATTTGGGGGGGTTTTGTACTGCCCTGCCATTTTAGCACCTCAAGAAATGAGATAGGCAGTCGTAAACTAAAAGCTGCGTAAATTCCAGAAAACGTACCTTAGTTTGTAGATGTGACAACTTTTGCGCAAACCAATAAATATACAATTATTGACTTTTTTTTTACCAAAGACATGTGGCTGAATACATTTTGGCCTAAATGTATGACTAAAATTGAGTTTATTGGATTTTTCTAATAACAAAAAGTAGAAAATATCATTTGTTTTCAAAATTTGCGGTCTTTTTACGTTTATATCGCAAAAAATAAAAATCGCAGAGGCAATCAAATACCATCAAAAGAAAGCTCTATTTGTGGGAAGAAAAGGACGCAAATTTTGTTTGGGTACAACATTGCATGACCGCGCAATTACCAGTTAAAGCAGCGCAGTGCCAAATTGTAAAAAGACCTCTGGTCATTTACCAGCAAAATGGTCCGGTCTGAAGGTGGTTAAAAGAGAGATAGTTGGGACCCGGAATTTGGGGGGCTCTGAAGTGACATTTGGGTGGAAAAGTGCCTCCCTCCCTGACCACAGGGATTAGGCACCCAGGGGGTTAAAGGCCTCCAAGAAGACAGCTCATAAGACAGGAAGTAGTAGAGAGGTGGTGGTGAGGAGGAGTAGGAGATTAACAGGTTGCTGTGTTGCTGTCTTGCTGTCTTGGAGGCTACAAAGATTTTTATAAGGACTCTGAAAACTTTGGGGCAAAGACCCGACTACAGAACTGTAGGTTCTTTCTTTTCTTGTTCTTTTTGTGCTGAAGATAAGCGCACTTTAATTTAAGTTTTGATTTGTATGCTGAAGAAAAGCCTTATTTTGATTTAATTATAAATAAAAGTATTTTTGGTTTCACCTTTGACTGCGTTTGCAGCCGCAAAAAACTTTTAAAAACCAAAAAATTACATTTAAAAGAGACTGTGTAGAAATGGCATGTCTTGGGTGAAGTCAGCTCAGACGCTGCAAGCAGCAGGTAAAGACATGGAGGAGGTCATCAGGGCTTTGGCACAAGCCACCGTGACCCAGCAGCAAGCTTCAGCAGACGCAAACCGTTGCCATGAGGAAGCGATGGCTCAGCAGCAGCAGGCCCTGGCACAGGCCATAGCTGCAGAGCAGGAAAGCACACGGCTGCTAGCCGCCCAGTTTACATCTCAGCAGGAGTCCACTCAAGCACAGGTGGCTGCCTGTCAGGAGACAGTACAGCGGCTGGCTCAGGGACGAGAACAAGCGGCTGTCGCCGCTGGCAACCAGGTGTCTGTGAGGGCCAGCCATTTTTTACAAAAACTGACACCCAATGATGATGTAGAGGCCTTTCTCACCACCTTTGAGAGGATAGCGGAGAGAGGGGTGGCCCCATGACCAATGTGCCGGCATTCTCTCCCCTTTCCTCACCAGTGACCCGCAAAAGGCCAATTTTGGACTGGTACCTGCAGTCCCTACCAGATATCCTACAGCACTGGTTAAGCCATGGAGACCCTGCAACCGCTGACCAGCTGGTTGAGTTGGTTGAAAGGTACACCGTAGTGGAGGACCTGCTTGGGCCTGCCAAGCGTCGGGAACCCACACCAAGGGCAACCAAACCAGCCATAGCACCTAGGAGAGAAGCCCTGCCAGACATTGGGACCCGCAAAACTGCATTGTCTGCTGCAGAACCTCGAAGGGTGGTTCCTGTCCCAAGAATGGGAGACTGGCGATGTCAGTCCTGGGGACATACCCGGGCGCAATGCCCACTTCAGGAGGAACATATGGACTGCGGGAGTGGTCGGAGAAGCTCCTTCTATGTGCAAAGAGTCTGTGCCACTCATCTGGATCCAATTGCAGGACGGTTTGAGTGTGAAGTGTGGGTGAACCACCTTCCTGCCAGGGCACTACTGGACTCTGGTAGCATGGTAACACTTGTACGTGCCCGGGTGATTGGGAGATTTGGCCCTGTAAAAAAAACCCTACGTGTAGTGTGCATCCATGGCGACACCAAGGAGTACCCCTTGGTTTCGGTGACTCTGTCCTATGGCCATACCTCAGTGACACAAGAGGTCGGGGTAGTGAGAAGCTTAAGACATGACATTATAGTGGGGCGGGACTGTCCACTATTTTTTGAACTGTGGAGCCAGGTACAGATGGGGCTACCAGCACAGCCAGGAGAACTGGGGACACTGGGCCTGGAAGAGACAGGCCTGAAAACCCCACAACACACCCCACTGATACAGAGATACCGGTTACTGATAATGATATTGCAGAGAATGTTAAGTTAAAGGATGATTCTGTTTCAGGTTTCAAAACAGAGTTAACCTCTGAGGGGGAAGAAGTCTTCCCGTTACAGGTTATGCTGGGTGAGGACGACGAGGAGCTTTCCCCGCTGCAGTTCCCGGTTGAGGAGGGTGAAGGGAAAACATCCTCAAGGCCAGTGCACCCAGACCTGGATGTACCCAGGGGTGCGTTTGGCACCGCCCAGTTGCGGGATCCTACCTTGGTCAATGCCGAGAGCAGGTTTCTGTTGTGGATGGGGTCTCACAAATGCCAGGGGCATATCAGAGGTTTCCTCATTTTGCGTTGAAGGGGTACTTGCTTTATCGAGTGGCTGAAAGCCGCGGGGCAACTATAGAGCAGTTGCTGGTTCCCCAACCCTATAGGTGGATGCTACCTGATCTAGCCCAAAACGAAGCACTGGGAGGACACTTGGCGGCAGAGAAAACAGAGGCCAGGATAACCGACCGGTTTTACTGGCCAGGGGTGAAGGCTAAGGTTAAAAGATATTGTGCATCTTGTTCCGTTTGCCAGTTAACTGCCTCAGTGCCCCACTATAGAAGCCCTCTGGTACCCTTGCCAATTATTGAGGTTCCATTCGAGCGGATCGCTATGGATCTCGTGGGACCCCTGGTAAAGTCGGCAAGGGGGCACCAATATATATTAGTCATCCTACACTACGCAACCAGATATCCAGAAGCAGTTCCTTTGAGGAAAACTTCCTCTAAAGCCATTGCCCGGGAATTATTTCAAATGTTTTCACAAACTGGATTTCCCAAAGATATACTAACGGACCAGGGCACCCCTTTTATGTCTAAGGTGATGGTGGACTTGTGCAAACTGTTTCAGATTAAACAGTTGCAGACGTCCATCTATCACCCACAGACCGATGGCCTAGTTGAGAGGTTTAATAAAACTCTAAAGTCCATGCTAAAAAGAGTCGTCCAGAAAGACGGGAAGGATTGGGATATGTTACTCCCTGCCCTCTTGTTTGCCATGCGGGAGGTTTCACAAGCGTCCACAAGCTTCTCGCCATTTGAGCTAGTGTATGGGCGAAGGCCCCGGGGGTTGCTTGATCTGGTAAAGGAAACGCGGGAAAGTGTCCTCACCACACAAAACCGTGGTAGAGCATATCTCTTAAATGCGAGAGAGGGTGGCTAAGGTGATGCCGCTGGTGAGAGAGCACATGCAGAAGGCTCAGGTTGTCCAAAGAAGGGTGTATAACCAGTCTGCGAAAGTCAGACAGTTTCAAGTAGGAGACCGGGTGGCTGTCCTAATACCCACAGTGGAGAGCAAGTTCTTGGCCAAGTGGCAAGGTCTGTTTGAGCTAGAAGAAAAAGTGGGGGAGATAAACTACGAGGTACACCAGTCAGGGAAAAGAAAACCATACCATATCTATCACATAAATTTGTTGAACCCCTGGAGAGACAGAGAACAGGTATCTGCGGTGGTAGAGGTACAGTCAGGAGACCATGCAGGGATCGACCTGGTGCAGGTGGCTGCTACCTTAACTAGGCCCCAAACCCAGCAAGCAAAAGAGTTCCTTCAAAGAAATAGGGACATGTTTTCAGGGTTGCCGGGACTCACCAATGTCATCGAGCATGACATTGTAACTGAACCCAATGTAAAAATTTGGTTAAAGCCTTACCGTATCCCAGAAGCTCATAGAGTGGCAGTGTCTGAAGAGGTCAAAAGAATGCTTGAGCTTGATGTCATTGAGGAGTCACAGAGCGAGTGGTCGAGTCCAATCATGTTGGTACCCAAACCCAACGTCACTCTTCGCTTCTGCAATGACTTTAGAAAACTTAATGAAATCTCCAAGTTTGATGCTTATCCCATGCCACAGGTAAGCTAATTGAGAGGTTGGTTCCTGCCAGGTATATTACCATGCTGGACCTCACGAAAGGGTACTGGCAGATTCCCCTGACCAAGGAAGCTAGGGAGAAAACGGCCTTCTCTACCCCGGAAGGCCACTTCCAATACAGAAGAATGCCATTTGGTTTACACTCTGCCCCCGCTACATTCCAAAGGGCCATGGTCAAAACTTTGTGCCCACATCATTGGTACGCTTCTGTTTATTTGGATGACATAGTCTTCGGGAGTCTTATCTTCCCCGAGTTCAGGCAATCGTAGACTCCTTGAGAAGAGCAGGATTCACCATCAATCCAGAAAAATGTGCAATTGGGGTGGAGGAAGCCAAGTACCTAGGGTACATTGTGGGTAGAGGGCTGGTGAAGCCCCAAATGAGTACAGTAAAAGCCATACAGGACTGGCCCCATCCCCTAACCAAAAAGCAGGTCAGAGCGTTTTTGGGCATAGTTGGCTACTACCGGAGGTTTATCCCAAACTTTGCCACCATCGCTGCACCATTAACTGACCTGACCAAAGGCAGAAAGTCGGTGATGGTAAAGTGGAATGACGATGCCGAAAAAGCTTTTCAGAAGCTTAAGACGGCATTGGGCCAGGATCTGGTGCTCGTTGCTATGGACTTTACTAAGGATTTTGTAGTACAGACAGATGCTTCAAATGAAGGGTTAGGAGCAGTCCTGTCCCAAGTGATCAACGGGGAAGAGCATCCCATAGTTTTTCTAAGTAGGATAGCTGACGGCAGTGGAGAAAAACTACACGGTGGTGGAGCGGGAGTGTCTTGCCATTAAGTGGGCTTTGGACTCTTTGCGGTATCGCCTCCTAGGCAAAAGGTTTCGTCTGGTATCCGACCACGCCCCACTGATCTGGATGAGGCAAAATAAGCAAACTAATGCCAGGGTAACAAGGTGGTTCCTTTGTCTCCAGGAGTTCAATTTCGTGGTAGAGCACAGATCCGGGAGACAACATCAGAATGCCGATGCCCTCTCCCAGGTCCATTGTCCATTGTATGATGTCAAGTGGTGCCTCCAACACCTCTGCGTTGAGGCAGAGGGGGGGATATGTACAGGACGCCAAGGTTGGGTCCTGGACGGGTGCTATGTAGCACCTGTATTTGGGTTGTGGTCCATTTAAGGAAATCCCGGTAGGCTTCAAGGGGTCACCGAAAAATGGGTGAGAAATTCCGGAGATAGTCTTTAGGAGAGGACTGACTTGCGGTCCTCTCTATATTAAAAGAGAGATAGTTGGGACCCGGAATGTGGGGGACTCTGAAGTGACATTTGGGTGGGAAAGAGCCTCCCTCCCTGACCACAGGGATTCTGCACACAGGGGGTTAAAGGCCTCCAAGAAGACAGCTCATACAACAGGAAGTAATAGAGAAGTGGTGGTGAGGAGGAGTAGGAGATTAGCACCTATCTGAGGAGCTGTTTTGCTATCTTGGAGGCTACAAAAGATTGCTATAAGGACTCTGAAAACTTTGGGGCGAAGACGCAACTACAGAACTGTAGGTGCTTTCTTTTCTTGGTCTTTTTGTGCTGAAGATAAGCGGACTTTAATTTACGTTTTGATTTGTATGCTGAAGAAAAGCCTTATTTTGATTTAATTATAAATAAAAGTCTTTTTGGTTTCACCTTTGACCGGTTTATGCACTTGTTCCCGCGGAGCTACTATCCCCCAACTTTAATATATATATATATATATATATATATATATATATATATATATATATATATATATATATATATATATATATATATATATATATATATATATATATATATATATATATATATATATATATATATATATATATATACAGTGCCTTGCGAAAGTATTCAGCCCCCTTGAACTTTTCAACCTTTTGCCACATTTCAGGCTTCAAACATAAAGATATAAAATTTAAATTTTTTGTGAAGAATCACCAACAAGTGGGACACAATTGTGAAGTGGAACGAAATCTATTGGATATTTTAAACTTTTTTAGCAAATAAAAAACTGAAAAGTGGTGCGTGCAAAATTATTCGGCCCCTTTAATTTCAGTGCAGTAAACTCACTCCAGAAGTTCAGCGAGGATCTCTGAATTATCCAATGTTGTCCTAAATGACTGATGGTGATAAATAGAATCCACCTGTGTGTAATCAAGTCTCTGTATAAATGCACCTGCTCTGTGATAGTCTCAGGGTTCTGTTGAAAGCGTAGAGAGCATCATAAAGACCAAGGAACACACCAGGCAGGTCCGTAATACTGTTGTGGAGAAGTTTAAAGCCGGATTTGGATACAAAAAGATTTCCCAAGCTTTAAACATCCCAAGGAGCACTGTGCAAGCGATCATTTTGAAATGGAAGGAGTATCAGACCACTGCAAATCTACCAAGACCTGGCTGTCCCTCTAAACTTTCAGCTCAGACAAGAAGACTGATCAGAGATGCAGCCAAGAGGCCCATGATCACTCTGGATGAACTGCAGAGAACTACAGCTGCGGTGGGAGAGTCTGTCCATAGGACAACAATCAGTCGTACACTGCACAAATCTGGCCTTTATGGAAGAGTGGCAAGAAGAAAGCCATTTCTCAAAGATATCCATAAAAAGTCTCGTCACCTGGGAGACACACCAAACATGTGGAAGAAGGTGCTCTGGTCAGATGAAACCATAATCGAACTTTTTGCCCACAATGCAAAACGATATGTTTGGCGTAAAAGCAACACAGCTCATCACCCTCAACACACCATCCCCACTGTCAAACATGGTGGTGGCAGCATCATGGTTTGGCCCTGCTTTTCTTCAGCAGGGACAGGGAAGATGGTTAAAATTGAGGGGAAGATGGATGCAGCCAAATACAGGACCATTCTGGATGAAAACCTGTTGGAGTCTGCAAACGACCTGAAACTGGGACGGAGATTTATCTTCCAACAAGACAATGATCCCAAACATACAACAAAATCTACAAAGGAATGGTTCACAAATAAACGTATCCAGGTGTTTAAAATGGCCAAGTCAAAGTCCAGACCTGAATCCAATCGAGAATCTGTGGAAAAAGCTGAAAACTGCTGTTCACAAACGCTCTCCATCCAACCTCACTGAGCTTGAGTTGTTTTGCAAGGAAGAATGGGCAAGAATTTCAGTCTCTCGATGTGCAAAACTGATAGAGACATACCCCAAGCGACTTGCAGCTGTAATCGCAGCAAAAGGTGGCTCTACAAAGTATTAACGCAAGGGGGCCGAATAATTTTGCACGCCCCACTTTTCATTTTTTTATTAGTTAAAAAAGTTTCAAAAATCCAATAGATTTCGTTCCACTTCATAATTGTGTCCCACTTGTTGGTGATTCTTCACAAAAAATAAAATTTTTTAATCTTTGTTTGAAGCCTGAAATGTGGCAAAAGGTTGAAAAGTTCAAGGGGGCCGAATACTTTCGCAAGGCACTGTGTGTGTGTGTGTGTATGTGTATATATATATATATATATATATATATATATATATATATATATATATATACACACACATTCTATTTACATGGATACCTGTATAAAAGGTAAAGTGTGGGAAGGATTGGTGGAGGGTAATAGGAGACAGAATATGTTTTTGTTTCCAGATTTGCTGGCGATTTATTTATTTTTTCTCCAAGCTAAGTATTTTCAAGCCACATATAGTATATGACCCATATATAAATATTAGATATAATGGTCTCTGTGCTGACAAGGACGAGGTGTAAAGTGAAACTGTAAAAGGCCACACAGTATTAATGATTGAATAACGATTCATTGATGCCTTTAATTTCCAGTTAAACTAAACTAAATGCCAGTCGGCTGCGGCTTCCATCTTCTTTACAATGAAGTCTAATGGCAAACATAGAAATGTAACAATCGGACATATCTGACCCTGGAAGATGATTCAGAGCTGCCGATTGGGCATATTGCTGAGCTAATTTGAACAGATTTGCTAATTTCTTATTGGTACATGAATCTGGACATGGACAAATGTAGACTTTCTTCACACAGTGGCTGGGGGGTTTGGGGTGGTAAAACAGTTGAAAACCGTTGGTTGAGCTGCGGTGATAGTCTGTACATTCAACTCTTTTTTTTTTTTTCTAGGTGATAACACTTAACAGACCTTTTTCTGCCCTCAAGAATCTACTGCATGATCAAGCTATTCAGGTGCACAAAGTCAGCAGTTTAAAGATGTTGTATGTCCAGTTTGGTAAGGAGGAACTTGTGTCCTGCACAGGAGCCTTGACCTCAACCCAACCCTTCAATAGCAGGTCTTCTGATCCAACTTCAGTACCTGCCACTAACCTTATGGAACACCTTATGGGGTGAGGTCTTCTCATCCCAAAGGTGTTCAGTAGGTTTGAGATCATGGAGGAACTCAAGTGTCCTGCACAGTAACCGTGATCTCAACCCTACTGAACCCCCTTGGGATGAATTGGAATGTTGATGGTGAGCCAGGTTTTCTCATCAAGATAACACTCCAAAATCTTGCGGAACGTCTTCCCAGAAGAGTGGAAGCTGATAAAGCTGTAAAGGGTGCTGACAATATTATTGGCCATGGTGTGGAAGGAACTCAACTGTCCTGCACAAGAGTCATGACCTCATCCCTACTGAATACCTTTTGGATGAATTAGAATGCCAATGGTTAGCCAGGTCTTTTCATCCAACATCACTACCTGACCTCACAAATGGGGACAATTTCCCACAGATACCCTCCAAACTCTTGTGGAAAGGTTTCCCAGAAGAGTGGGAGATGCTATAGAGAAGCAATTCCGTATTAATGTTCATGGTGGGGGTGACTCAGTATTAGGCCATGAAGCGCAGACCGCTATATAATAGGGGTGCAACGGATCAAAAAACTTACGGATCGGATCGTTCCTCAGATCAGAGTCATGGATTGGATCATTTTTAGGATCAGCATATAATAATTTAATTTGCAAAAACCTCTGAAAATTCCACCACCATATAGTCCCCACTGTAATATCCACAATCTCCCCCACTGTAATATTGGCAGGGTATGGCAGAGTATTGCAGGGTATTGCAGAGTATTGGCAGGGTATGGAGGGATGGCTGCTTCCATCCAATCTCTCCCCTCTACTGTATAGATTAGTACAGAGAGGGGAGAGCGGAACCGGCGTCATGACATGACACCGGTTTGTTTACAAGTGATCGCTCCATCGGACCAATCACATTGTAAACGGCCTGGGTGTAGAAATATGGGCGCCGCTTTGGAGCTAGGCCGAAGCCACGGCCTTGCCTAAGGCCGAGACCGCAGAGCGCGGCATATGCCAAGCCGGGTGACCCGTTCGAATCACGGATCGGTGACGACCCGTTGCACCCCTACTATATAATAATGGTCATGATGGGGGCAACTCAATAGTGATGGCCATAAAGGGTAGATAACTCCATATTAGCAACACAAAGGCCATATGTTGCGTGCTGGAAAAGTCAGGGTATCCATGAGAAACCAGTAGATAAATTGGAGGATGATGAATAAACAAATGAAATTTGCTTCTATATAAACCATGAAGTAACATTTATGTGGCCACAGATAAAGCACACAGTCCAGATAAAAATACAGTAATGCGTGAGTGACACCGTGTCATTTAAAAAGTAAAAGCCCCTATTCGCAGCCATGAAGAGTAGACCATTCCATAACAATCATCATCATGGGGATGACTGACTCAATATTAATGGGCATGAAGGGTAGACAACTCCATATTCATAGCCATGACGAGTAGACAACTAAATATTTTAGCCATGGTGGGGAATGGGAATCTATATTGTTGACCATGTAGGGTAGACAAATCAATAATCATGGCTATGCGGAGTAGACAACACCATATTAATGATCATAAAGCGAAGACCACTCCATATTATTGGCCACGAAGGGTAGACAACGCCCTATTAATGGCTATGTAGGGTAGGCAATTCCATATTAGTAGCCATGAAGGGTAGACAACGCCATATTAATGGTCTTGGTGTGGACGACACCATATTAATGGCCATGAAGTGTAGACAAGTCCATATTATTGGCCATGATGGGTAGGCAATTCCATGTTAGTAGCCACAAAGGATAGACTATGCCATATTTATGGTAACGGTGGGGATAACTCAGTAATGTCCATGAAGGGTAGACAATTCCATATTAATGTCCATGAAGGGTAGACAACTCCATATTAATGGTCATGAAGGGTAGACAACTCCATGTTAATGGTCATGAAGGGTAGACAACTCCATGTTAATGGTCATGAAGGGTAGACAACTCCATGTTAATGGTCATGAAGGGTAGACAACTCCATGTTAATGGTCATGAAGGGTAGACAACTCCATGTTAATGGTCATGAAGGGTAGACAACTCCATGTTAATGGTCATGAAGGGTAGACAACTCCATGTTAATGGTCATGAAGGGTAGACAACTCCATGTTAATGGTCATGAAGGGTAGACAACTCCATGTTAATGGTCATGAAGGGTAGACAACTCCATGTTAATGGTCATGAAGGGTAGACAACTCCATGTTAATGGTCATGAAGGGTAGACAACTCCATGTTAATGGTCATGAAGGGTAGACAACTCCATGTTAATGGTCATGAAGGGTAGACAACTCCATGTTAATGGTCATGAAGGGTAGACAAATCCATGTTAATGGTCATGAAGGGTAGACCAATCCATGTTAATGGTCATGAAGGATAGACAACTCCATATTAGCTCCTTGGTGCTGGCCGCAGGCAAATATGCCACCTCTCGGCAGCCAGGCCTTGGCACCGAGCGGCTCCTTATTTGCGTGCATTCGTGCAAACAGCGCTGTGCCAAGAGCGTGCTCCCGACAGTTGCTGGGTGGCTGACGAATTTCCAATCGTGACAGCCAATCACTACGATTGTAAGACCCTAAGCCCCGCCCGACCTCCCAGCATGTAAAACCCCTTAAAGGGCTGGCATACCATGGCCATTAAGGGTCATGGTGGAGACGACTCAATAGTAATGGCCATGAAGAGTAGACAACTCCATATTAATGGTTATGGTGGGGTCAACTAAACATTAATGGCCATGAAGTGTAGACACATCCATATTATTGGCCATGAAGGGTAGGCAATTTCATATCAGTAGCCACAAAGGATAAACGATGCCATATTAATGATAATGGTTGAGATAACTCAATAATGTCCATGAAGGGTACACAACTCCGTATTAATGGTCATGAAGGGTAGACAACTCCATGTTAACTCCTTGGTGCTGGCCGCAGGCAAATATGGCACTTCTCGGTGGCCAGGCCTTGGTGCTGAACGGCTCCTTATTTGCGTGCATTTGCGCAAACAGCATGCTCCTGACAGTTGCTGGGCAGCTGACGAATTTTCTAATTGTGACAGCCATTCACGGCGGTTGCATGACCCTAAGCCCCGCCCCACCTCCCAGCATGTAAAACCCCTTAAAGGGCTGGCAGACCATGGCCATTAAGGGTCATGGTGGTGATGACTCAATAGTAATGGCCATGAAGAGTAGACAACTCCATATTAATGGTTATGGTGGGGCCAACTCAAAAATAATGGCCATGAAGCGTAGATAACTCCATAATAATGGCCATGAATGGTAGACAACGCCATAGTAATAGCCATGAAGGTTAGACCACTCCACATTAATGGTCATGCTGGGGGCGACTCAACATTAATTGCCATGAATGGTAGACTGCTTCATATTAATAGCCATGAAGGGTAGACCCCTTGATATTAGTAGCCATGAAGGGTAGACCACTCTATATTAATGGTTGTAGTGGGGACAACTCCAAATTAATAGGCTTGAAGGGTAGACGACTCTGTAGTAATGGTCATGAAGGTTAGGTGGCTTCATATTAATGGTCATGAAGGGTAGACAACTCAATATTAATGGTTATGGTAGGGACGACTCAATATTAATGGCCATGAAGGGTAGACAACTCCTTTGTAATGGCCATGGTAGGGGGATAGGGATCCATATTAATGGCTGTGGGGAGCAACTCTATATTAGTGGCCATTGTTCTGGATGGGCTGTCCCAACAACATCATATAGGTCTTGTGCCACGTACACACGTAGCAGACTATCCGGCGGACTTAGTATGGCGGACTTCCCGCCGGACTGTCCGCCGGACCTTCCGAACTAGCTACTTGCCCACACACGGCACTTTTTCAGCAGACTAATATGGCGTACTAAGTCCGCCGGACTATCCGCCGTACTTTTGAAATGAACGGACTCGCCCACACATGCGGAGGAAAGTCCGCTCATTTTGAGCACGTCTCCAGGTAGCTGGGGCCAGCGAAGGAGGCGTCACTGGCCCCGTCACCTGGTATGGACTTAAAGGGGAATCCCTACGCCGAAAAATCTGCGTGGGGGTCCCCCCTAAGTCCACATCAGACCCTTATCCGAGCACGCTACCCGGCCAGCTAGGAAAGGGGGTGGGGACGAGCGCCCCCCCCCCCTCCTGAGCCGTATCAGGCCACGTGCCCTCAACATGGGGGGGTGCCTTGGGGAAGGGGGGGCGCGGCCCCCCCCACCCCAAAGCACCTTGTCCCCATGTTGATGAGGACAAGGGCCTCTTCCCGACAACCCTGGCCGTTGGTTGTCGGGGTCTGCGGGTGGGGGGCTTATCGGAATCTGGGAGCCCCCTTTAATAAGGGGGCCCCCGGATACCGGCCCCCCACCCTATGTGAATGAGTATGGGGTACAATGTACCCCTACCCATTCACCTGTGAAAAAAAGAAACACAACACACAAGGGTTAAAATAGTTTATTGCACAGCTCCGAGGGTCTTCTGTCCATCTTCGGGGGTCTTCTCGCCGGACTCCCCTATCTTCTGCTAGCTCTTTTGCTAGCGGAGGAGTCCTGCTTTCTTCTTCTTCACCGCCGCCCTCTTCTTCCGACTTCGGGGGTCTTGTCCCCATCTTCGGTTCTTCTTGCTGGGCCACCGCGCCTTCTTCTAGCTCTTTTACAGGCGGTGGCCTGGTCTTCTGTCGCCGTCTTCTGTTCTTCTCTTCTTCTCTTCAGATGTTGCCTCGTCGCATCCTCCGCTCACAATGGCAGGGACGCAGCGCGCAGCGACTTATATAGGGACATCACCGGATGATGTCCCCGCCTATTATGATGTCACAGTCCCAGCATCCTCTGGGTCTGTAAAAGAGCTAGAAGAAGGCACGGTGGCCCGGCAAGAAGAACCGAAGAGGGGGACAAGACCCCCGAAGTCGGAAGAAGAGGGCGGCGAAGAAGAAAGCCAGGCTCCTCCGCTAGCAAAAGAGCTAGCAGAAGATAGCGGAAGAGTCCGGCGAGAAGACCCCCGAAGAGGGACAGAAGACTCCCGGAGCTGTGCAATAAACTATTTTAACCCTTGTGTGTTGTGTTTTTTTTTCTTTTTTTCACAGGTGAATGGGTAGGGGTACATTGTACCCCATACTCATTCACATAGGGTGGGGGGCCGGTATCCGGGGGCTCCCTTATTAAAGGGGGCTCCCGGATTCCGATAAACCCCCCGCCAGCAGACCCCGACAACCAACGGCCAGGGTTGTCGGGAAGAGGCCCTAGTCCTCATCAACATGGGGACAAGGTGTTTTGGGGTGTTGAGGGCACGCGGCCTGGTACGGCTCAGGAGGGGGGGGGCTCGTCCCCACCCCCTTTCCTGGCCAGCCGGGTAGCGTGCTCGGACAAGGGTCTGATGTGGACCTAGGGGGGACCCCCACGCCGATTTTTTTCAGCGTAGGGATTCCCCTTTAAGTCCATACCAGGTGATGCTGGCCCCGGCTACCTGGAGACGCGCTCAAAATGAGCAGACTTTTCTCCGGGCGGGAAAAGTCTGTTCATTTCAAAAGTACAGCGGACTGGCACACACACGGCCAGATTTATTGGAGTGCAAAAATACTTTCTAAGTCCGCCGTACTTTTGGGTAAAAAAAGTCCGCCGTAGCCCACACACGGGGGGATTGTCCGACGGACTTGAGTATTAGCCATATACGTATAGTATAATATATGGATCATTGCAGCCTTCCATACAACCTGATGTTACTGGAGTCAGAATACCAAAAAAGATACATTTTGGTTAACAAGTCGACCACACTATCGAAAAACCCTCATAATATTTTTTTAACATATTTCTAATTCATACAAAAATTGCCAATCAGGAAGCACAAAAACCCAGCACCTGACGTGACAGTTGGCACCAACCAACCACATATTGTGGAATTTTCCTTCTCGGTCCAGGACCTGCAGAGTTCTGAATCTCTCTAGATCCCACTGGTCTGATCTGTTCACCACCGATGGTGATTGCAGAGATGGAGGGTGACTACAATCTGCACTTGTCCTAATACTGCAAGCAAAGTCTTTTCGGAGGAGGAATGACCTAATAATACCCTGTTCTTATATATGGATCTGCGGAGACACACAATTTTCCCTAATCCCTCTTATTTTCTTATTTTGAGCAAGTACAAGTCATCCTGCTCTACTCTGAGCAAACTAATTATAGCCGGAGAGGAGGAGCATGCTGGCCCAGCTGTGCAATATGTGAGTGACAATGGTAAAACACCGAGCCATCGGACAGATACAGCTCTGGAGGAAGGAAATCCTTGTATACAATGTAGCCAGTGAGGATGATTTACTAAGATAAACCCTCGAAGGGATTGGATTGGAGCGAATGTGCACAATGGTGATCGAAGAACCTCTTCTAGCTGGTTGCACCCTGGCCTCCTAGTTTGCTGTCTGTGTTGAACTTCCAAATGATGTTGTATACCGAATAGTAATTAAACTTCTGCGCATGCGCACACAGATCTACTCATGTGCACCACTTTACTTCTCTGGGTATGCTTCACGGAGGCTTTTTATAAAATGAAAGGCTGGTAGAGTCTAAAAACAAAAATGTAATATATATTCAGGGGTCTGCTGCCAGTGGAGCAAACTGGAGTGACCACATCAAAACAAGTCTATCCTCCACTGCAGCTTAGAAACGTTGCCCTGTGTGAGTTGGTTGCTAGGACAATGGCTGTGCCTGTACCATAGCAACCAATGACTCTGTCAGGCCCAGCTGCCTCCATCTTAGCAACCAGTTATGCTGTCTGGCTCATCTGCCTGCATTCTATAAATCAATTATACTGTCCAACCCAGCTGCCTGCATGCTAGCAACCAATGATCCTATCAGGCCCAGCCGCCTACATCTTCGCAACCAATGACTCTGTGTTATCCAGCCAACGGCATCCTAATAACCAATGACAGTCACACAGCATTTTTAGTTGCCAGGATGCTGGTGACTAGGCTACAGTGTAATTGGTTGCGGTGCCAGTGTCCTAGAAACAGCAACTAGTGATGCTGTGGCCCGGTTGCCTGCATCCTGTCAACCAATGATACTGCCCAGCAACTTGTATGCTAGCAACCAAATGATGCTATCAGGACCAGCTGCCTGCATCCTATCAACCAATGCTGCTATCAACCAGTCATGCTGTCTGCCCCAGCTGTCTGCATCCTAGCAACCAATGATTCTATCAGGCCCAGCTGCCTACATCCTAGCAACCAATGGCACTGCATTATCCAGCCGATGGCATCCTAACAGCCAATGATGCACAGTTTCGTAGCATTTGAAGTTGCTAGGACGTTGGTCGCCAGGCTAGAGTGTCATTGGTTGCTGTGCCAGTGTCCTAGCAAAAGCAACTAGTGACACAGGATGCAGACAGCTGGGCTACAATCGACCAATGATACCGTCCAGCCCAGCTGCCTGCATCCTAGCAACCAATGATGCTGTCCAGCCTAGCCCCCTGCATCCTAGGAACCAAAGACACTGTGTGGTCTAGCAGTCACCATCCTAACAACCAATGATGCACAGTCTCACAGCATTTTAAGTTTCTAGGAAGCTGGTGGCCAGGCTACAGTGCCATTGGTTGCGGTGGCAGTGTCCTGTCCTAGCAAGAGCAACTAGTAATGCTGTGGCCCAGCTGCCTGCATCCTATCAACCAATGATGCTGTCCAGCAACTGCCTGCTACTTAGCAACCAGTGGTGCTGTCTGGCCCAGCCGCAGGAAGTGGGAGACTAGTCAGGATTGAGGGAAAGATGAATGCAGCAATGTACAGAGACATCCTTGATGAAAACCTTTTCCAGAACGCTCTGGACCTCAGACTGGGGCGAAGGTTCATCTTCCAAACAGGACAACGACCCTAAGCACACAGCCAAGATGATAAAGGAGTGGCTTCGGGACAACTCTGTGAATGTCCTTAAGTGGCCCAGCCAGAGCCCAGACTTAAACCCAATTGAACATCTCTGGAAAGATCTAAAAAATGGCTGTGCACCGACGCTCCCTATCTAACCTGATGGAGCTTTAGAGCTCCTACAAAGAAGAATGGGAGAAACTGCCCAAAAATAGATGTTCTAAGCTTGTAGCATCATACTCAACAAGACTTGAGGCTGTAATTGGTGCCAAAGGAGCTTCACCAAAGTATTGAGCAAAGACTGTGATACTTATGTACATGGGAGGAGCCTTGACACTTATGTACATGGGATGAGTCTGTGATACTTATGTACATGGGAGGAGCCTTGACACTTATGTACATGGGATGAGTCTGTGATACTTATGTACGTGGGAGGAGCCTGTGATACTTATGTACGTGGGAGGAGCCTGTGATACTTATGTACATGGGAGGAGTCTGTGATACTTATGTACATGGGAGGAGCCTGTGATACTTATGTACATGGGAGGAGCCTGTGATACTTATGTACATGGGAGGAGCCTGTGATACTTATGTACATGGGAGGAGTCTGTGATACTTATGTGGGAGGAATCTGTGATACTTATGTACATGGGAGGAGCCTGTGATAATTATGTACATGGGCGGAGCCTGTGATACTTATGTACGTGGGAGGAGCCTGTGATACTTATGTACATGGGAGGAGCATGTGATACTTATGTACGTGGGAGGAGCCTCTGATATTTATGTACGTGGGAGGAGCCTGTGATGCTTGTGTACATGGGAGGAGCCTGATGGGAGGCGCCTGTGATACGTATGTACATTGGAGGAGTCAGTGATACTTATGTACGTGGGAGGAGCCTGTGATACTTATGTACATGGGAGGAGTCTCTGATACTTATGTACGTGGGAGGAGCCTGTGATACTTATGTACCTGGGAGGAGCCTGTGAAACATATGTACAGTGGAGGAGTCAGTGATACTTATGTACATGGGAGGAGCCTGTGATACTTATGTACATGGGAGGAGCCTGTGATACTTATGTACATGGGAGGAGTCTGTGATACTTATGTGGGAGGAATCTGTGATACTTATGTACATGGGAGGAGCCTGTGATAATTATGTACATGGGCGGAGCCTGTGATACTTATGTACGTGGGAGGAGCCTGTGATACTTATGTACATGGGAGGAGCATGTGATACTTATGTACGTGGGAGGAGCCTCTGATATTTATGTACGTGGGAGGAGCCTGTGATGCTTGTGTACATGGGAGGAGCCTGATGGGAGGCGCCTGTGATACGTATGTACATTGGAGGAGTCAGTGATACTTATGTACGTGGGAGGAGCCTGTGATACTTATGTACATGGGAGGAGTCTCTGATACTTATGTACGTGGGAGGAGCCTGTGATACTTATGTACCTGGGAGGAGCCTGTGAAACATATGTACAGTGGAGGAGTCAGTGATACTTATGTACATGGGAGGAGCCTGTGATACTTATGTACATGGGAGGAGCCTGTGATACTTATGTACATGGGAGGAGTCTGTGATACTTATGTGGGAGGAATCTGTGATACTTATGTACATGGGAGGAGCCTGTGATAATTATGTACATGGGCGGAGCCTGTGATACTTATGTACGTGGGAGGAGCCTGTGATACTTATGTACATGGGAGGAGCATGTGATACTTATGTACGTGGGAGGAGCCTCTGATATTTATGTACGTGGGAGGAGCCTGTGATGCTTGTGTACATGGGAGGAGCCTGATGGGAGGCGCCTGTGATACGTATGTACATTGGAGGAGTCAGTGATACTTATGTACGTGGGAGGAGCCTGTGATACTTATGTACATGGGAGGAGTCTCTGATACTTATGTACGTGGGAGGAGCCTGTGATACTTATGTACCTGGGAGGAGCCTGTGAAACATATGTACAGTGGAGGAGTCAGTGATACTTATGTACATGGGAGGAGCCTGTGATACTTATGTACATGGGAGGAGCCTGTGATACTTATGTACATGGGAGGAGTCTGTGATACTTATGTGGGAGGAATCTGTGATACTTATGTACATGGGAGGAGCCTGTGATAATTATGTACATGGGCGGAGCCTGTGATACTTATGTACGTGGGAGGAGCCTGTGATACTTATGTACATGGGAGGAGCATGTGATACTTATGTACGTGGGAGGAGCCTCTGATATTTATGTACGTGGGAGGAGCCTGTGATGCTTGTGTACATGGGAGGAGCCTGATGGGAGGCGCCTGTGATACGTATGTACATTGGAGGAGTCAGTGATACTTATGTACGTGGGAGGAGCCTGTGATACTTATGTACATGGGAGGAGTCTCTGATACTTATGTACGTGGGAGGAGCCTGTGATACTTATGTACCTGGGAGGAGCCTGTGAAACATATGTACAGTGGAGGAGTCAGTGATACTTATGTACATGGGAGGAGCCTGTGATACTTTTTTTTTTTTTGTTAACAGAAACGTTTTTATTGGTCTCAAAACGGATACAGCAATACATCACAGCATGTTTTTTCAACATAAATTACAGCTTAACAAGCGTTGGCTAAAGTACAAAAGGAAAACTCACAAACCAGCAGGGCAAAACCATTCAGCAGCTGGTATCATATAGATAAATTCAGCAGTCATATTCTGCAGAGCCCCTCCCCCCCCCACCTAATCCAGTATCCATAGGGGTCAGCGTTTAAGTGTGGCTGTTAGAAAGTTCCAGACCACGGAACCCGGCAGATATTCGGACTTCCACCCTCAAGGGGGGGGGGGGGGGAAAACTGAGGACTATTCCAGTAGGAGCGGACAGGTTAACGCCTCACTCCCGCACCCAACAACCCCAGATCTTGGTAAACTTCTTTGGGCATTTACGACTCATATAAGTAAGCTTATATAACGGAAGGGCAGAGTCTATTAAGGCCTTCCAATGGGATATACTAGGTGGGTCCGACTTCTTCCACTGCATAAGGATAGCCTTGCGGGCATAAAAGGCTGTATAAAACACAAACAACTGTCTATGTATGTTCGGTGCCACCCTGTCACACACACCCAATAGTAAGACCACCGGATCCAGACCCACCGAGAGGTCCCCAACCTCGTTGATCTCCCGCACCACCTCCTCCCAAAATCGTTGTATAACCGGGCACTCCCACACCACGTGCAAAAAAGAGCCCACTGCAGTAGTACACTTCGGGCATCTATCCGGGTGTCCCGGGTAAATTCTAGCCAGGCGTTGTGGGGTATAGTATGCCCTGTGAATAAATTTTAACTGTATGAACCTGTCCTTAGCCGAGATCATCAGTGGCAGGTATTGTTGTATACCTTCCTCCCAATCATCAGTCGCCAGGGTGGGGAGGTCCCCCAACCATTTCTGGAAGAGGCCAGCTCCCCCCCCCCCCCCCCGGGCGACTCTACCGAAATCCTAAGGTAAAGAGATGAGAGAACCCGATCCACCTCCGGGGCCAAGAGAAATCTCTCAACATTGTTGGAGTGTAGGCTCACTCCTGCAGGAAATTGTGCTCTTAGGGCATGGCGTAATTGTATATAACGAAAAATCATTCTGGAGGGGAATTGACAGTCTTCTCTAAGGGAATCAAAGGAGATAAGGGAGCCCCCAGGCATCACCTGCTGTAGGGTAGTGACACCATATCTAGTCCATAGAGCAGGATCGGGGACCGACCTGGAGATGCTTCAGTCGTGGATTCCCCCATAATGGAGTATGTGGCGACAGTGCGGCGGGCGGATTCAATCGAGCCGCAACCTGAGCCCAGACCCGAAGCGTGGTTCGCATAGGGGTAGTGACCTCAGGGCGAGCCCTCGGCCCCCTGTATACTAATGTACTCAATTCATCATGGGAGCCCAAAACCGCCGCCTCCAAATTGACAGAAGGGTTAGAGCGGATATGCCTGAACCACCACTGCACTGTGACCAGTACCGCCGCCCAGTAGTATTCTTTTAAGCAGGGAAGGGCCAGGCCTCCACGAGACAGGGGTAGTTGGAGAGTAGCCTGCGCTATCCTCGGGGTCGCCCCAGCCCAAACGAAGGTAGACACCACCTGATCTATCTTTTTGAAAAAGGAATTTGGGATCGGAACTGGGGTATTACGAAAAACATATAGAAATTTCGGGAGAAACGTCATCTTAAGCAGATTGACCCTCCCCACTGGAGTGAGGGGCAAGGCCTTCCACACTTGACACTTAGCCATCAGGTTCTGGAGGACTGGATAGACATTGTCTGTTAGGTACTCCTTGAAACCCCGCTGAACCTCTATGCCCAGGTAGCGAAATTTATCTACCGTCCGCAATGATGTATGGGCGGACACGACCAGGGGAGCAGGGGACAGGGGAAACAGTATAGACTTGTCCCAATTGATACGCACACCCGAGAGGGAGCCAAATTCATCTATGAGCCCGAGGGCCGTGTCCAATGCCGAGGAAGCATCCGGAAGATAAAGGAGAGTGTCGTCCGCATAGAGCGAAATCTTTTCACACACCGGTCCCACCCACAACCCTCCTAACTCCACGGAGTCACGCAACAGCACCGCCAGGGGTTCAATGGCCAGAGCAAACAGGCCCGGGGAAAGAGGGCACCCCTGTCTAGTACCCCTACCCAATGAGAAGCCGTCAGATAGTAGCCCGTCAGTGCGCACCCTAGCAGTGGGAGCCCTATAGAGCAATTTAACCCAGGAGATAAATCGGGGTCCAAAGTTAAACCTCTCCAGGACTTTCCAAAGGAACTGCCACTCAACCCAGTCAAACGCCTTTTCGGCGTCTAAAGAGGCGACGACCTTCTGCGAATCCCCAGCGGCAGCCAGGGAAATGTGAGTATACAAACGCCTGAGGTTTATGTCGGTGCCTTTACCCGGCATAAACCCCGTTTGATCACCTTGAATCAGTGTTAGAATGACCGAATTGAGTCGGGTAGCCAGAATTTTAGTGACAATTTTTGCATCTACATTGAGTAGTGGTATAGGCCGGTATGAGGAGCACAGACCCGGGTCCTTGCCAGGTTTAGGAATCACCACAATGATCGCCTCGGACATCGTAGCCGGTAGCTCCCCCTCCCGCAGCATGGAGAGCAAGAGGGCGTGTAGCTGGGGCACCACCGTTTCAGCGTTAGTTTTATAAAACTCCGTGGGAATCCCATCCGGGCCCGGGGTCTTCGCCGACTGGAGCGTAGCCACCGCCGTCTGTACCTCCTTAAGTGAAATGGGGGCATCCAATCTAATACGGTCCGCCTCAGAGAGCTCCGAAAGGGCCATACGGTTCAGAAAGTCCTCCAGTGCCTCAGGGGCGGCCGTGGCCCTAGATGTGTACAAGGCCTGATAGTAGTTTGCAAATCGAGCATTAATTAGCTGTGGGTTGGAAATCAGCTCTCCCTGCTCCCCCCTAATATGAGCGATATGGGAGGCGTTCGATCGCTCCCTGGCCAACCAAGCCAGTAGTCGACCCGTCCGCTCACCCTGCTCAAATATGCGCTGGGATTGGTTGAGAAGGATTTTCCTAGTAGCGTCTGTGCGGAGCAACGAGATTTCCCTATGTGCCCTCAGGAGATCCGCATAGGTCGCCCCATCTCCCCCCTGCACATAGCTAGTCCCTCCGCCATCTCCAATGCCAGTCTAGTGTCCTTCCTAGCTCTGGCAATGGACATTTGATACTGCCCTCTAACAAAAGCTTTAAACGCGTCCCACAGTATAGGCGGCCTAGCTGTGTCGTTGTTATGTCCCCAGAAGGTCCCCAACTCCACCGCCACTTCCGGGGCTACCCGTTCATCGGTTACCCAGTAACCCGAAAGCCTCCATAGGGCCATCCCAGGTGGAAGACCCATCTCCAGCTGTAACAACAGGGGTGCATGATCCGATATGCATCTAGGAAGGATTTCTATCCCAATGGTGCGGGAGACCAACATATCCGAAGCCAACATTAAATCAATTCTAGAGAAAGTAGCATGTGTGGCAGAGTGGCACGTGAATTGCCTAACATCCGGACACTTCCATCTCCACACATCAGTCAGCCCGTACATCCCCATCCACCTCAGCAAGGGGGTAGTCCCCCGCTCCGCCAACCTGCATTCTATCTACAGAGGGAGCAGGCGCCATATTAAAATCACCGGCCAGCAGCACCCCGGCCCCAGGGTACAATGCCATAACGGGGGTCAGTCTATGCAGGAACTCCATAGTAGCCCCGGGGGGAGCATAAAGTCCAATAAGCAGCACCTCTGTGCCCTCACACACCGCGTGCAGGGCCACATACCTACCCCCCGGGTCCAGATGGAGATCTAAGAGAGTAAAGCGAAGGGACTTATGCACAAGAACACTAACCCCTCTAGAGTATGTAGAATAGGTGGCATGATAGTAGGAGCCCACCCAGGGTTTTTTAAGGGCCAGGATCTTGCTCCCCACTAAATGCGTTTCCTGGAGTATGCAGAGGTGGGGTGCATATTTCTTAATGTAAGTAAAAACCAAGGATCGTTTGTGTTTAGAGTTCATCCCCCTAACATTCCAGGAAAGAATCTTCAAGGGTACCATGGCAAGTCAGAGGTCATAAGTACCAGAGGTCTACACTTTACCCCTACCCCTATCAAAAAAATCCCAGGCCCTATACCATACCAAAACCTCCCTCCAGACCCGCGTAGCAGAAGGAGTGACATCCCATCCGCCAGAGACTGAAAACAATAGTGAAACATAACATAGAATGCATTGATAAGCCATACGCTGCAAACAAGAACATGACCAAAACTCCCCCCTCCCCGACACCACCCCCCAAACTTCGGCGTGTCTTAAACCCAAAACAAAGCTCCCTGGTAACAACCATGGGGGTGCGCGTAATACCCGGCTCCATGAGAGTCCAGTCCTAGCACACCGACTCCGGCTCGGTCCACTTCAGGATAGACGATCCCTGCAAGGTTCTGAAAGTCTCCTGATCAAGGTCGGGGGCACATGCTTCAACCTAAAAACCCGTTACCAACCAAACAGAAAAATTGTAAAATTGTCATGCGGCAGAAAAAAAAAGGGGAGGAAATTAATAAAAGAAAAAAGGGGGCAGAAAAAATCACGGGTATCTCGTTCCCGTTAACAGTGACATCACTTGAGCTCCTCGGTGACCGTGGAACCCCCCACCCCCAGTCCATTAAGAAGGGCATAAAGAAGGGGAATAAATACCAGGTGTCTGCAGTCAGGGGGTGGCAGCCGCTAGGAAATCTCGTGAGTAGCTGCAACCGATGCAACATGCAGTCAGTAACACAAAGGAGGCACTAGGCACCTCAGAGCCACCTCAGCCCCTGGGTAGGGAGTCTAGCCACTGCGATGCATCCTCCGGGGATGTAAAGAATCGCACCGTCTCGCCGTCTTGGACTCTGAGTCTAGCAGGGAACATCATACTGTACTTAATACGGCGATTCCGTAGGTTCAGCTTGACGTGATCAAAAGAGCGGCGCAATTTCTGCGTATCAACAGAATAGTCCGGGAATATCATAATTCGTGCGCCCGCATGTTGTAAAGTCTCGATCTTCCTCGCCTCCCGCAGCACCTGGTCCCGGTCCCGATAGTTCAGCAGGCGGAGAATAAACGCGCGTGGAGGAGCTCCCGGGGGACCCCGGGCAGCAGGCATTCTATGTGCCCTCTCCACCGCAAAAAATGGTGAGAACTGCGCACGTGGCAGGAGATCCCGCAGCAGTCGCTCCGTGAAGGCCTGGGGATCTGCACCCTCCTCTCCTTCTGGCAATCCCACGATACGAAGGTTATTCCTCCGATTCCGGTTCTCGGAGTCTTCTGCTCTACTTTCCAGAGTTTTCACCCTGGTCAGCAGCGTTCGGATGGCACCGGAGTGCTCCCGCAGGGTGTCCTCTGCGTCTCCTACCCGGCGTTCCGCCTCCGTCAGCCTGGCGCGAAAAGTGTCCATGTCGCGGCGGATTAGGCCAACATCCATCTGCACCGATTCAATCTTACCCGTCAAGGCGGTTTGACAGGTCGCGATCGCATGCATAAGTGCAGCGAAGTTGGATTGCTCCGTCAAGGCAGGGTCCGGACACTCCGTCTGGGACGCCATGTGCTGCAAGGGCTGCGGGCCGGCGAGAAGGCCCGAATCAGTCCGGGGTCTGGATTTAGCCGCCGCGGAGCCCCTCCGGGTGTTCGACGAGCTCCGTCCTTTGGTCATCCCCCTCAGGGAGCGATCATGCGGGGACACACCGAGCAGGGCAGCCTGATTGCAGGGATCACAGCAATAAAATAGGACACTCAGCCGGAGCTCACTCACTGTGCGTCCTCTCAGTCAGCCATTCCGGACCGAGCCTGTGATACTTATGTACGTGGGAGGAGCCTGTAATACTTATGTACGTGGGAGGAGCCTGCGATACTTATGTACGTGGGAGGAGTCTCTGATACTTATGTACATGGGAGGAGCCTGTGATACTTGTGTACATGGGAGGAGCCTGTGATACTTGTGTACATGGGAGGAGCCTGTGATACTTATGAACGTGGGAGGAGTCAGTGATACTTATGTACGTGGGAGGAGCCTGTGATACTTATGTACGTGGGAGGAGTCTGTGATACTTATGTACATGGGAGGAGTCTCTGATACTTATGTACGTGGGAGGAGCCTGTGATACTTATGTACGTGGGAGGAGCCTGTGATACTTATGTACGTGGGAGGAGCCTGTGATACTTTTGTACATGGGAGGAGTCTGTGATGGGAGGAGCCTGTGATACTTATCTGCATGGGAGCAGTCTCTGATACTTATGTACATTGGAGGAGCATGTGATACTTATGTACATTGGAGGAGTCAGTGATACTTATGTACATGGGAGGAGCCTGTGATACTTATGTACGTGGGAGGAGCAGTGATACTTATGTATGTGGGAGGAGCCTGTGATACTTATGTACATGGGAGGAGTTTCTGATACTTATGTATATGGGAGGAGTATGTGATACTTATGTACGTGGGAGGAGCCTGTGATACTTATGTACGTGGGAGGAGCCTGTGATACTTGTGTACATGGGAGGAGCCTGTGATCCTTATGTACATGGGATTTATTCCTTTTTTATTTTTAATGCATTTGCAAAGATTTCAAACAATCTTCTTTCACGTTGTCATTATGGGAGATGTTTGTAGAAGTTTGAGGAAAAAAAAGAATTTAGTCTATTTTGGAATAAGGCCGTAACATAACAAAATGTGGAAGAAGTGAAGTGCTGTGAATACTTTCTGCATGCACTGTATATGGAAGTCCTATGTACACCCTATAAAAAGGAAAGGCTGAGGAGAACATGGATTTTATCCGCTAGGAAAACTTGATACCACGTGACCGATATCCAGTCACAGCGTTGGTCAGTCATGGGTTAAACTGGATCTAAATCCGATCAGTAAAATTCCATAGAAGCTTTAACTCTTTCATGTCATTACAGAGGTAATTTTCAATGTCTATAAAAGATTTTAGGAGAAACCAGTAAGGAATGGAAGAATGTGACCTGACCTTGGGAAGGGTTGCGTGTACCGGGCTCAGCCATTTCTGTACCGTCTCTTTCTGCTCTTCTGTAATCCTCATGGTCACACAGACACAATGGGGCCCAGCAGGCTCCCTCGTTATTTCATCGCCCATCTCCGATTCCTCAAATGTCTGGAAAGAGAAATAAGCCGAAAAAAAAGTTTTACACCAAATCCAAAACACAACAGTTTGGAAATTAGCAAAAAATAGCAAAAAGTTCCCATTCAAACCAACAAGGGCCTCCGGGCCCCCGGGCCCCTGACTGCTGGGCGACAAAGCTTTGTAAATAAGGAATGGGCTAAACATTGAATTTCTGCTCTACTAGAATAATAATGGTCCGCTTTCCTGATATAATGGGGATCCTCAAGTGTGGCCCCTGACACCCCCAAAGGGCCACATATATTACTCAGGAGACTGGAGAGACACAAGACTGAGATCGCAGCTATTACAGACCCTTTACACATCAATGCTGCCATCATTTTGCTCTCTTCGGTGTGACTATTTTCACCATACCTTCCAACTTTCTGAGATGGGAATAAAGGACACCTATTGCCAAAAGTATGTAGGCATAAGACACGCTCCCTGCCACGCCCCCTTAAAGGGCAATTGTACAAGAAAAAAATCATTGGTTAAACCCACAGGGGCTTTTTTTTTAACCACTACTATTTCTTTATATTGGCTTTTGACAAATGCAGAAATGTATGATTTGGATAAAAGGTTTAACAATTTTTGATAAGAAGTTCATTTTATAGACACTATAGATCAGACCAAAGTGAGGGACAAAAGAGGGACAGAGAGACTTTGTTCCAAATGAAATACATTCCCTTTGAAATTAGCAACAGTTGGGAGCTGTGCTTTCGTTGTTTTTTGTGGGTTTTTTTTTCTCCTTTTGCACATGTATTAAAAAGCACATTTTAGGCCTGAAGATTAGTTAAAACACCCATGTGTTGTGGGAAGTGCAACAGCATGTACTATGCACTCTGAAATATAGATGACGCTGTAGTGATATACTAGATTCTGTATGTTTATATATACTGGTATGTTGTGCACAGGGAGGAAGTTTTTTTTCTATACTCTGTTCTCTCCTGTAATGCTGTTCTCTCTCCTGTAACGCTGTCCTCACTCCTGTAACGCTGTCCTCACTCCTGTAACGCTGTCCTCACTCCTGTAACGCTGTCCTCACTCCTGTAACGCTGTCCTCACTCCTGTAACGCTGTCCTCACTCCTGTAACGCTGTCCTCACTCCTGTAACGCTGTCCTCACTCCTGTAACGCTGTTCTCACTCCTGTAACGCTGTTCTCACTCCTGTAACGCTGTTCTCACTCCTGTAACGCTGTTCTCTCTCCTGTAACGCTGTTCTCTCTCCTGTAACGCTGTTCTCTCTCCTGTAACGATGTTCTCACTCCTGTAATGCTGTTCTCTCTTCTGTAATGCTGTGCTCACTCCTGTAATGCTGTTCTCTCTCCTGTAATGCTGTGCTCACTCCTGTAACGCTGTGCTCACTCCTGTAACACTGTTCTTTTTTTTTTTTTTTACAAATGGTTTTTATTATGGTTAAGGTCATAGTACAACATTTTGACAGTGGTAGAAGATGTACAAGTGAAAGATTCATTTAGATAAAACATTATAACTGAGTAAAGATATATCATGTGACAAGATGCACACATTGGATTATAAATCTATATAACATTTGCGGGGAAGGAACTGTAGGTGTGCTTGAATAAAATAACAGTAGTCAACATCACACTAATAGTGAGGTTTCTCATAGAGTCCATTTTTTTTTTTTTTTTTAGTATATATGCATGGTGTCATATATTGTGTGGTGTATTCTTTCTGGTAGTTTGATGTTTTACCATACGGTTAAGAACCTGAGGCCATGGTACATTGAATGAACGCCAATTAAAAGCGATGGTCCAGTGGATAGAGCTAAATAGAGTATGGATTAGTCTAGTACTGGATATTGGTATATCTTATATGGGGGAGAATAAAAGGCACATTTGGGGTGTTAGTGGGATCTTTCTGCCTGAAATTCGATCAATCATGAGATTAGCATTGTGCTAAATGTTATTCGGGTGGGGGCAATCCCAAAATATATGTAGTAGTGTCCCATGTGTAGGGCAGCCCCTGAAACAGAGAGGAGATGTTGATGGGTAGAATGCTGTTCTTACTGCTTTAATGCTGTTCTCTCTGCTGTAATGCTGTTCTCTCTGCTGTAATGCTGTTCTCACTGCTTTAACGCTGTTCTTACTGCTTTTACTGCTGTTTTTTTTTCTTGTAATGCTGTTCTCTCTCTTGTAATGCTGTTCTCACTGCTGCAATGCTGTTCTCTCTCTTGTAATGCTGTCCTCTCTCTTGTAATGCTGTTCTTTCTCCTGTAATGCTGTTCTTTCTCCTGCAATGCTGTTTTTCTCCTGTAATGCTGTGCTCACTCCTGTAATGCTGTGCTCACTGCTCACTCCTGTAATGCTCTACTCACTCATGTAATGCTATGCTCTCTGATGTAATGCTGTGCTCTCTGCTGTAATGCTGTTCTCTCTGCTGTAATGCTGTTCTCTCTGCTGTAATGCTGTTCTCTCTCTTGGAATGCTGTTCTCTCTCTTGGAATGCTGTTCTCTCTCTTGGAATGCTGTTCTCTCTCTTGGAATGCTGTTCTCTCTCTTGGAATGCTGTTCTCTCTCTTGGAATGCTGTTCTCTCTCTTGGAATGCTGTTATCTCTCCTGTAATGTTGTTATTACTCCTGTGATGCTGTACTTCAATGCATGTAGAGCTGAGTTCTACATTCCTCAAGATCTCAGTGCCTCATCTTATCACATAACCAACACATCTTATATATTTTTCTGAAAGCAGAGACCCAGAAGAGTAAAATGGCGGCAGTTGCTGAGCTGACAGGTGGCCAGGGCATCCTGGAGGTCCTCGTATCTCCACTCCGACATGCACGGCGACAAGTAATCGGTGTAGACGTCCCATTGCGTGTGTTTATGTAAGTGGGGGCTTTTTTTATATACAGCACGTTGCTTTTATTTTTTAAATTTTTTTTGACAATATAATAAAAGACCTTTTATTAAAGATCAGAGGTCAGTCTGGAGTATACAGTATATACCCTTTGCTGGCTGGAGTAAGCACCTAGGTGAGGAGGACACCTTTTACTGTCTGCAGGGGGTCTTGGGGGCCGCATAGTGAGTGTCAGAGGCCCCTCCTGTGGCCCCCCTAAGCTGCAGGGTGGGCACCAGGGTACAAGAATTAAGACCTCTCATCCACTGTAACAATGTTTGATTGATCTCTCTCTGTGTCTGATGGTTTGTTACCTGTTCTTCCTCTTCTTCTATAGAATTCAGATGTGAGCACTCAGTGATCTCCTTGGCTGCAGAATTCAGAGTGACCTCATAACATTCCTGGATGTCTGAAATGTACAACGTACGCCGATTATACAACACAGGTAAGAACGTTCCATTTTCAATGCATACTTTATTTTATACACTATGATGTCATCACTGGGCCTCTGTCTTCCTCAATGCAATGCAGGCAGATCATAGCTGGTGGGAGGGGCCGGCAGGGTGCTGTGCATAACTTCCTAGAAACATGGCAGTCCTCAGTACTCCTCTCAAGAGCCCTCAGTTCTGATACAAGCAGTGGGGGGAGGAGTTATGCAAATATCAAAATACCCTGATGGGTGGAGCAGTAGGCGTTCCCAGGCATGCAGGCCGCCCTAGATAACGCCCACGTGTGATGCTGAGCCTCCATGATTGAAAGAACTAAAATCCATGCACCTCACATGTGGTGATGCTGAGCCTCCATGATTGAAAGAACTAAAATCCATGCACCCCACGTGTGTTGGTAGTTATTTCACTGAAGCCTTATACAGTGAAGGGGGAAAAAAGTATTTGATCGGCTGCTGATTTTGTACATTCGCCCCCGCTGACAAAGAAGCAATCGGTCTATAATTTTATTGGTCGGTTTATTATAACAGCGAGAGACAGAATAACAACAAAAATATCCAGAAAAACACATTTCAAAAAAGTAAATATAGACTGATTATCATTTTTTAATTGTTTATTGTGCTATAAACAAAAAAAGAGCGCCTATTTTGAAAAAAAAATAATTATTTTTTACTTTTTGCTATAATAAATATCCCCACATTTTTAAAACAAATATTTTTTTCTTCTTTTTTTTTTTTTAGGCCGATACGTATTCTTCTACATATTTTTGGTAAAAAAATCGCAAAAAGCGTATATTGATTTGTTTGCACAAAACTTATAGCGCCTACAAAATAGGTTATTCATTTATGGCATTTTTTTTTGTACTAGTAATTGCGGCGATCTGTGATTTATTTATTTATTTCGGGATTGCGGCGGACAGATCGGACACTTTTGACACTTTTTTTTTAAACCACTGACATATTTATACTGAGATTAGAGCTATAAATAGCCCCTGATTTCTGTATATATGTCACTGGCAGGGAAGAGATTAACACTAGGGGAGCGATCAAGGGGTTAAACGCGTTACCTAGGGAGTGATTCCAACTGTGGGGGGAGGAGACCGGTTCGGATCGATCGTGTGTTCCTAGTGCATAGGAATCGATCTGTCTCCTCTCCTCTGACAGGACCTGGATCTGTGTGTACCTGCTCTGTCACAAGCGATCCTGGGTGACCGGCGGAAGACGTGCACCGGTTCCTCTGTGATGCAGCGAGCTTGCGCGCACGCTCCTCCTATCCCCGCGGGAAGCTGAGGACGTCATATGAAGCCCGCCTGAGATGGGAGATCCCATATTCACACCACTTTCATCACAATAAAGGGGCAGCTGGTTATTTGTTTTTATCCTTCACCCCCAGGGCACCATTGTTGTTAGTTTGTATATCCACCATTGATAATAAGTGCCCTGATGATCAGTGTAGACGTCCCTATAATACAAGCCGGTTACCGGCTCTCCTCTCCTCATGGTTGTGTTGACATTGTGATCAGCTGTCATTGGACACCGCTGATCACATGGTAAAGAGCTGCTGTGATTGGCCCTTTACCCCGATCTGTGATCAGCTGTACGCCCTCCCGGCGAGGTAAGCCTAGGTTGTAGCCATCGTTCGGCTGTAGTGTGGGCATAAATCGGCTAAGTACATGACCGAGGCCGACACCACCAGGGGCAGATTCCATCCCCTACACTCTTCTCGTATTGTGCCAATAGAAAACCCAGCGTGCCGAGTGTGTGTGCGTATATATATATATATATATATATATATATATATATATATACTGTGATCCTGATTCCTGATTTGTTTATTCACTATTCATTATTTTTGATTGTAACAAAGGGGTCATCTATGATTTCCGGTATTAATCGGCATCTATGAAGAATAGCACAGCCTGTTTACTGTTTGCTGAAAATCATTTTTGTTACATTATTATTATTATTATTATTATTATTATTATTATTATTATTGTTACATTATTTCTATAGTTTATATGAAGCTGTGGGAATGACTATGGGAATATGGTAGTAGAAAAGTATTATTATTAATAATAATAATAATAATAATATAAATATAAATAATAAGACTTTGGGAATATTCTAGTAGAGAAGTCTTATTATATTATTATTATTATTATTATTAAGACTTTTCTACTTTATAAACTATAAAAAATAATGTAACAATAATAATAATATAAATAATATTTGTTACATTAGTTTTATAGTTTATATGAAGCTATTGGAATGACTATGGGAATATTGTAGTAGAAAAGTCTTACTATTATTAATAATAATAATAATATTAATAATAATAATATAAATAATTAGACTTGTCTACCTACAACAATATTTCCATAGTCATTCCCATAGCTTCATATAAACTATAAAAATAATGTAACAATAATAATACGGTATAAATAATATTTATGTTACATTATATTCACAAATAAATAATATTTGTTACATTATATTCACAAAAAATTAAAAATTTATATCTTTATGTTTGAAGCCTGAAATGTGGCCAAAAGTTGAAAAGTTCAAGGGGGCCGAATACTTTCGCAAGGCACTGTAAATAATATGTATGTTAAATTTTTTTTATAGTTTATATGAAGCTATGGGAATGACTATGGGAATATTGTAGTAGAAAAGGCTTAATAAAAATAATAATAATATTATTATAAATAATAAGACTTCTCTACTAGAATATTCCCAAAGTCTTATTATTGTTATTGTTATTATTATTATTAATATTAATAAGACTTTTCTACTAGAATATCCCCATAGTCATTCCCATAGCTTCATATAAACTATAAAAAAATAATGTAACAAATATTATTTATATTATTATTGTTACATTATTTTTATAGTTTATATGAAGCTATGGGAATGACTTTGGGAATATTGTAGTAGAAAAGTCTTATTATTGTTTTCCTCTTTGTGTAATATTGTAAAAATAAAAAAATAAAAGCTCTATACTCGGCGCCCTTTCATAGACAGATTTTTATTTTATTTTTATTTTTTTCTGCTTCTTTGTTCTCTTGTTGGTGTCGTTTAGATACATAAATGCATGTTTATACTTCCGGTCATAATTCTGAAAGTTTGATGCGATCTCGGGAGGACTGTGAAGCCGTTTAATGAAAAAAGTGTTTTGACTAACATGCCAGCCGGCCACGTCCTGACCCCCCCCCCCTTCTGGGAAATAACTCAGAACTCATCAACCATAAAATCCCAAGCTTCTGCCTTACTGGGCATTAACCCTCGCCTGTCCAGCCGCCCCATCCCCCCACCAACCTGTCCGCCCTTCACCACCCTACTGTCTGGAGAAGTCATTTTCTCAGTGTCCCCTCCCCCATTGATCAGACTATACATTGTAACATTGTAGAAGGAGGAGGCTGATCTGTGTCATACATTTGTAAACACATCCAAGAACTGCACAGGCACCAGGATTTACATGACTGTCATCTCAGACCCTGAATAATGACACAGAGGGCCCCGTACATATGGAATGAAGGGAGAAGGGGACTATGATATCTGTGGAAGTCTTACACTGACACATTACCCAGCATGCTGCCCATCACATGCCAGTCTGATGACAGGTCCACTTTCAATGTTCTCATACCCAAAAGAGCCTGGAAGAGGTCACTCCGGAACATTCCTATCACCCCCTGGAGGGAGTCGCGGAGCTTCTGCTGGTCGGGGGTGCACAGCTTGGCCTGGTAGGTGCAGAGCAGGTGCAGCACACGTTCCGTACCTGGAAATATGGTCACATGGTATGAACCTGTGAGGAAGAGGAGCGCAGGGGATGGGAAGAAGAGAAGCGCAGGGGATGAGAGGAAAAGGAGCGCAGCAGAAGCGAGCAGGAGGAGTGCAGGGGATGGGAGCAAGAGGAGCGCAACGGAAGGGAGCAAGAGGAGCGCAGTGGACAGGAGGAAGAGGAGCGCAGCGGAAGGGAGCAAGAGAAGCGCAGGGGACAGGAGGAAGAGGAGCGCAGTGGAAAGGAGCAAGAGAAGTGCAGGGGACGGGAGGAAGAGGAGCGCAGGGAACAGGAGGAAGAGGAGCGCAGGGGACAGGAGGAAGAGGAGCTCTGGGGAAGGGAGGAAGAGGAGCTCTGGAAACGGGAGAAATAGGAGCTCTGGAGATGGGAGGAAGAGGAGTTCTGGGGACGGAAGGAAGAGGCAGTGCAGGGGACGGGAGGAAGTGGCAGTGCAGGGGACGGGAGGAAGAGGCAGTGCAGGGGACGGGAGGAAGAGGCAGTGCAGGGGACGGGAGGAAGAGGCCGCGCAGGAGACCGGAGGAAGAGGCCGCGCAGGAGACCGGAGGAAGAGGCCGCGCAGGAGACCGGAGGAAGAGGCCGCGCAGGAGACCGGAGGAAGAGGCCGCGCAGGGGATGGGAGGAAGAGGCAGCGCAGGGTATGGGAGGAAGAGGCAGAGCAGGGGACGGGAGGAAGAGGCAGCGAAGGGGAAGGAAGGAAGAGGAGCTCTGGGGACGGGAGGAAGAGGCAGCGCAAGGCACGGGAGGAAGAGGCAGCGAAGGGGAGTGCAAAAGGAATGACAGAAAGGAATGCCCATAGACTTTAACAGGAAGATGAAATGCCCATAGAGAATAATGGAAACGGAATATTTCAGTTAGTGACAGAATCTTTAGACATATCAAATGAATCTTTAGCAAACCTAGTTTGGAAGAGGAGCACAGGGGAAGGGAGGAAGAGGCAGTGCAGGGGACTGGAGGAAGAGGAGCTCTGGGGACGGGAGGAAGAGGCCGCGCAAGGGACGGGAGGAAGAGGCCGCGCAAGGGACGGGAGGAAGAGGCCGCGCAAGGGACGGGAGGAAGAGGCCGCGCAAGGGACGGGAGGAAGAGGCCGCGCAGGGGACGGGAGGAAGAGGCAGCAAACAGGAAGGGTGGAAGAGGCAGTGAAGGGGGTGGGAGGAAGAGGCAGTGCAGCGGATGGGGGGAAGAGGAGCAGAGGGGATGGGAAAGAGGAGCAGAGGGGACAGGAAATGCAGGGGATGGGAGGAAGAGGCAGAGAGAGAGAGAAAAGATTGATGACAGGAATAAGATGCAGTGCAGAGGACAGGAGAAAGAGGCAGCGCAGGGGACAGGATAAAGAGGCAGCGCAGGGGACAGGCAAGGAAGAGGCAACGCAGGGGACAGGAGGAAGAGGCAGCGCAGGGGACAGGCAAGGAAGCGCAGGGGACAGGCAAGGAAGAGGCAACGCAGGGGACAGTAAAGGAAGAGGCAGCGCAGGGGACAGTCAAGGAAGAGGCAGCGCAGGGGACAGTCAAGGAAGAGGCAGCGCAGGGGACAGTCAAGGAAGAGGCAGCGCAGGGGACAGGCAAGGAAGAGGCAGCGCAGGGGACAGGCAAGGAAGAGGCAGCGCAGGGGACAGGCAAGGAAGAGGCAGAGCAAGGGACAGGAGGAAGAGTCGGTGCAGGCACCGGAGGAAGAGGCAGCGCAGGGGATAGGAGGAAAAGTCGATGCAGGCACAGGAGGAAGAGGCAGCGCAGGGGACAGGAGGAAGAGGGAGCGCAGGGGACAGGAGAAGGAGGCAGCGCAGGGGACAGGAGGAAGAGGGAGCAGAGGAGACAGGCAAGGAAGAGGCAGAGCAGGGGACAGGAGGAAGAGTCGGTGCAGGGACAGGAGGAAGAGTCGGTGCAGGCACAGGAGGCAGAGGCAGAGCAGGGGACAGGAGGAAGAGTCGATGCAGGCACAGGAGGAAGGCAGCGCAGGGGACAGGAGGAAGAGGGAGCGCAGGGGACAGGAGAAGGAGGCAGTGCAGGGGACAGGAGGAAGAGGGAACGGAGGAGACAGGCAAGGAAGAAGCAGCACAGGGGACAGGCAAGGAAGAGGCAGCGCAGGGGACAGGCAAGGAAGAGGCAGCGCAGGGGACAGGCAAGGAAGAGGCAGCGCAGGGGACAGGCAAGGAAGAGGCAGCGCAGGGGACAGGAGGAAGAGGCAGCACAGGGGACAGGAGGAAGAGGCAGCGCAGGGGACAAGCAAGGAAGAAGCAGCGCAGGGGACAGGAGGAAGAGGCAGCGCAGGGGACAGGCAAGGAAGAAGCAGCGCAGGGGACAGGAGGAAGAGGCAGCACAGGGGACAGGAGGAAGAGGCAGCGCAGGGGACAGGCGAGGAAGAGGCAGCGCAGGGGACAGGCAAGGAAGAGGCAGCGCAGGAGACAGGAGGAAGAGGCAGCACAAGGGACAGGAGGAAGAGGCAGCGCAGGAGACAGGAGGAAGAGGCAGCGCAGGGCTCAGGCAAGGGAAGAGGCAGCGCAGGGCTCAGGCAAGGGAAGAGGCAGCGCAGGGCTCAGGCAAGGGAAGAGGCAGCGCAGGGCTCAGGCAAGGGAAGAGGCAGCGCAGGGAACAGGAGGAAGAGGCAGCGCAGGGGACTGGCAAGGAAGAGGCAGCGCAGGGGACTGGCAAGGAAGAGGCAGCGCAGGGGACGGGCAAGGAAGAGGCAGCGCAGGGGACGGGCAAGGAAGAGGCAGCGCAGGGGACGGGCAAGGAAGAGGCAGCGCAGGGGACGGGCAAGGAAGAGGCAGCGCAGGGGACGGGCAAGGAAGAGGCAGCGCAGGGGATAGAAGGAAGGGGCAGCGCAGGCACAGGAGCAAGAGGCATGGACAATTCTTACCTTTCCTGGAGGACATGGAGCTGCACTTCTGTATTTCTCAAATGCCAAAACCTGCGTCAGCCTATCAGGTGTCAGATTCTTCTCCCACCTGGGAACGGTTATCGGTTTCCTTCCCTCCCCAGCCGGAGTCCACGCTTCCTGTCTGCAGCTGGAAAGTTGGAGGATATAAAGTAGGACAAAGTGCAACTGCAAACACCGCTCAGCCGGGATCTGCCCTCCGCACACAGCACTAGAATAATACAGATTACTGCACTGGGATTACAGCACTCCCAACTGTCACCGCCAGAACACTCAACGGTCACTGCTGGTACACCACAGCCTCCAATCATCAATTCTTACACTCCATTGACAGACACCGACTCTCTTCTCTGCTCACCTCACTCCTCTCTTCTCTCCTCACCTCTTCTCACCTCACCTCTCTCCTCTCCTCTCTCCTCTACCTTCTCTTCTCTCCTCTCGTCTCCCTTCTCTCCTCTCCTCTCCTCTCTCCTCACCTATCCTCTCCCTTATCTTTTCTTCTCTCTCCTCTCCTCTCCTCTCTTTCCCCTTCTCTCCTCTCTCCTCTCCTCTTCTCTCCTCTCCTTCCCCTTACTCTCCTCTCCTTCCCCTTCCTCTCCTCTCTCCTCATTTCTTCTCTCCTTACCTCTTTTCTTCTCTCTTTATGTACTGGGGGATAGATCTGTATTGGGGGGGGGGGAGTGGTGGGATATGTACTGGGGGATAGATCTTTACTGGGGGGGGGGGGGGTGGGTGAGATATGTACTGGGAGGGATCTGTACTGGGGGTGGATGGGATATGTACTGGGGGATAGATCTGTTCGGGGGGGGGGGGGGGGGTTGGGTGGCATATGAACTGGGGGATAGATCTGTACTGGGGGGGATGGGTGGGATATGTGCTGGGGGGGTTTAGATGGGATATGTACTTGGGGATAGATCTGTACTGGGGGGGGGGGGGGGGGTGGTTGTGATATATACTAGGGGTAGCTCTGTACTGGTGGGGGGGAGGTGGGTGGGCTATGTACTAGGGGATAGATCTGTACTGGGGGGGGGGGGGGTTTGATGGCATATGTACTGGGGGTAGATCTGTACTGGGTGGGGGGGGGGTATGGATAGGATATGTACTGGGGGATAGATTTGTACTGGGGGTGTTTGGATGGGATATGTACTGGGGGATAGATTTGTACTGGGGGGGTTTGGAAGGGATATGTGCTGGGGGATACATTTGTATGGGGGGGGGTTTGGATGGGATATGTACTGGGGGATAGATCTGTACTGGGGGGGGGGGGGGCTGGATGGGATATGTACTGGGGGATAGATCTGTACTGGGGGGTTTGAGTGGGATATGTACAGAGGGATAGATCTGTACTGGGGGGTGTTTGGATGGGATATGGACTGGGGGATAGATCTGTACTGGGGGGGTTAGGGAGGATATGTCCAAGGGATAGATCTGTACGGGGGGGGGGGGGGGGGGGGGGGTTGGGTGGGATATGTACTGGGGGATATATTTGTACTGGGGGGGGAGGGTCTGCATAGTGTTCTGTAACCACGCCCACCACTATCAGGAAGAAGATATGCATGGTCACATCTTTTCATAAACAAGGACTTTGATTATAGGAAAGGTGAGGGATAGCTAAAAAAGCAAACCTACATACTTCCCTAGATGGCTGTAGCCTCAGTCCAATGCTGCAGCTGTCCCCCTCTGACTCTAAGGCCGAGGACCGAGCGATCACATGACCGCTGATCACATGACCGCTGATCATATGACTGCTAATCTCTCAGTTCCCCATAAACTCTGATCTGAGAGCAGTGACCGTCAGTTATCGTTCTCTGCTCTGCCCCTGGACAGATGAACAGGGGGCAAGCGCAGCTGGCTTTGGCCTCCAGCCATGTGCTGAAAGCCGAAGCCGTCTGTCACTTAGGCAGCTAGGTGGTTCCCGACAATATTGTTGGGATACTTCCAGGGCCTGGAACGACTCTGTGTGACGTTGACTAACAGCAGGCTTTAGCCAATCGTCATCTGATTCTAGATCACAGTAGTGCACCCCTGTGACACACAGGAGAAGCAGGGAGGTGGGCATCAGCTTGTCCTGACTCAGGGGACCAGGCAGTGTGTTGGATGATGATGCAGATTCTTGGGCTTCCATAAATCTTTAGGAGGGCGATAATCCAAGGAGCAGGCGGTGGGACAGGTAATTAATGAGTCAGGTTGGTGGTGGGACAGGTAAGTCATGGTACAGGGTGGTGGTGGGTCAGGTAAGTGGTGGTGGGTCAGGTAAGCGGTGGGTCAGGTAAGCGGTGAGTCAGGTAAGCGATTGGACAGGTAAGCGGTGGGTCAGGTAAGCGGTGGGTCGGGTAAGTGCTGGGTCGGGTAAGTGGTGGGTCAGGTAAGCGGTGGTGGGTCAGGTAAGCGGTTGGATAGGTAAGTGGTGGGTCAGGAAAGTGGTGGGTCAGGTAAACGGTTGGACAGGTAAGTGGTGGGTCGGGTAAGCGGTGGGTCGAGTAAGCGGTGGGTCGAGTAAGCGGTGGGTCAGGTAAGTGGTGGTGGGTCAAGTAAGTATTGTAAATCTTTTGCAAGAAGATCTTTTATAGAATTTTTTTTTTTTGGCTTTTACTCATTTGCTGTTCCTAACATGGCTGCACCCCTCCGGTGTGTGCCGTGATCTCATGCTATGCACGAGGAGCACTTGGCGTCTGTTTTTCCTCAAATACTAATAAGATGAGAGACCCGTGACCCGCAGACCTTCTTATGTACCACCCATGTCACCCTATCCTCCTTGGGGACCCGAGGTCTGTTTTCAGTCATTTCCTTTACCTCTTCCCTCCCTTTCGGCTCCACCACCAATACATCTTCTATGTGGTGTAAATCCGATCTCCTCTTACCCCTTTGCTCTGTTACATCGACCCCTGAAAGTGTGCCGTCTGTTCAATAAATCAATAAAAAAGAGATCTTCCTGTTTTTTTGTTTTTTTACAGTCTCTGATCATTTCATGTACTGTGTCTGCAGTCTCTGATCGTCTCCTGTACTGTGTCTGCAGTCTCTGATCGTCTCCTGTACCATGTCTGCAGTCTCTGATCGTCTCCTGTACCATGTCTGCAGTCTCTGATCGTCTCCTGTACTATGTCTGCAGTCTCTGATCATCTCCTGTACTATGTCTGTAGTCTCTGATCATCTCCTGTACTATGTTTACAGTCTCTGATCATCTCCTGTACTATGTCTGCAGTCTCTGACTGCCTGTCATGTCCTGCATTAAAGCCCCTGTAGACTATTCTGGGGCATATAGGATTTCTGTAGGGATCCAGCTCATTGGCCCATGCTTTGCTTTATGAAGGTTTTTCCCTTTTTCCGGATTTGGGGTTGGTCCCTAAAATCCTTCAGAATTGTATATAATGTGCCGGGATTATCCGCCTATTAAAATGGGAGCATTTCTTTCACCATCACCACTGGTGGTGCGACCATTGAATACCACAATTTTCATATTATAGTGGTGTCTAATTTTCCTCCTTCGGCTACCAATGCAGCAAGAAAATGGCTACTTGAATCACACACTCTATATCTAGTATCATTTTATGTGCACTGGTGGCATCTAGTGGCCAAAATGGGGTAATGCTATGACATTTTGATGCACGTATTCCTAACAGGGGATGCCTTACTGCAGCCTGAGGGCCACATCCGGCCTGCAGCCACTTCCAGGCATGTACTAGCCATTGGGACTACCGGGAGTTTCCCGGTGGGCCGATGGCTCAGTGGGCCACTTTGAGTGACAGCCTGTCAAAGTAATGGCTCCAACAGGATCACAGGAGGCCCCATGATACTCTCCTGTCCCCCTCTGTCCTCCACCCCCACTATGTCCTCCACCCCCCACTGTGCCCTCCACCCACACTGTGTCCTCCACCCCCCCACTGTGTCCTCCACCCCCCCACTGTGTCCTCCACCCCCCACTGTGTCCTCCACTCCCCACTGTGTCCTCCACTCCCCACTGTGTCCTCCACCCCCCACTGTGTCCTCCACCCCCCACTGTGTCCTCCACCCCACACTGTGTCCTCCACCCACACTGTGTCCTCCACCCCCCACTGTGTCCTCCACCCCCACTATGTCCTCCACCCCCACTATGTCCTCCACCCCCCACTGTGTTCTCCACCCACACTGTGTCATCTACCCCCCACTGTGTCCCCCTGTGTCCTCCACCCCCACTATGTCCTCCACCCCCCCATTGTGTCCCCCTATGTCCTCTACCTCCCACTATGTCCTCCACCCCCCAAGGTGTTCAACTGTATCCTCCACCCCCCAAGGTGTTCAACTGTGTCTTCCACCCCCCCGCCCCCCACAATGTCCCCTTGTCCTCCACCACCCACACTGTCCCTCTGTGTCCTCCACCCCACTCCCCAACAGCATATATATATATATATACATACTGTTTTTGTGAGTGTTCGCAAAATTAAAGTGGCCCGGTCTGGATGAAGTCCAGGGCCAAATTTTTGTCCCAGTCCAGCCCTGGCCACTTCTCCCTTATTTGCAACATTCCTTTTTTATGGTGAAGATGGGGGAGCTCTAATGTGATGGAAGGACCTCTGATGTGATGGGAGGACCTCTGATGTGATGGGAGGACCTCTGATGTGATGGGGGACTTCTGATATGATTGGAGGGACCTCTGATGTGATGGGGGACCTCTGATATGGTTGGGGGGGCCTCTGATATAGTTACATAGTTAGTCAGATTGAAAAAAGACACAAGTCCATCCAGTTCAACCAAAAAAAAAAAAAAAATATATATATATATATATATATATATATAATAAATATCATACCAGCCCATATACCCAATTCTATACCCACAGTTGATCCAGAGGAAGGCAAAAAACCCCAGCAGAGCATGATCCAATTTGCTAAAGCAGGGGAAAAAATTCCTTCCTGATCCCCCGAGAGGCAATCGGATTTTCCCTGGATCAACTTTACCTATAAATTTTAGTACCCAGTTATATTACGTATACTTAGGAAATAATCCAGGCCTTTCTTAAAGCAATCCACTGAGCTGGCCATAACCACTTCGGCAGGGAGTCTATCCACATTTTCACAGCTCTTACGGTGAAGAAACCTTTCTGTATTTGGAGATGAAATCTCTTCTCCTCTAGACGTAAAGAGTGCCCCCTTGTCCTCTTTGTTGACTGTAAAGTGAATAACTCGACACCAAGTTCCCTAAATGGACCCCTTATATATTTGTACATGTTGATCAAATCCCCCCTTAATCTCCTCTTATCAAGAGTGAATAAATTCAGTTCCTCTAATCTTTCCTCATAGCTGAGTTCCTCCATGCCTCTTATCAGTTTGGTTGCCCTTCTCTGCACTTTCTCCAGTTCCCCGATATCCTTTTTGAGAACTGGTGCCCAAAACTGAACGGCATATTCCAGATGAGGTCTTACTAATGATTTGAACAGGGGCAAAATGATATCTCTCTCTCTCTCTGGAGTACATACCTCTCTTAATACAGGAAAGGACTTTGCTCGCTTTGGAAACCGCAGCTTGGCATTGCATGCTATTATTGAGCTTATGATCTACCAAAACCCCCAGATCCTTCTCCACTATGGATTCCCCCAGTTGTACTCCCCCTAGCGTGTATGATGCATGCATATTCTTAGCCCCCAAGTGCATAACTTTACATTTCTCAACCTTAAACCTCATCTGCCACATTTAGACAGAGCATTGAGGTCGGCTTGTAAATTGGTGACATCCTGTAAGGACGTTATTGCACTGCATAGCTTGGTGTCATCTGCAAAGATGGAAATGTTACTTTTGATCCCAGACCCAATATAATTTATAAAGATATTAAAAAGCAAGGGTCCCAGCACTGAATCTTGGGGTACACTACTGATAACCTTAGACCATTCAGAGTAAGAATCATTAACCACTACTCTCTGAATTCTGTCTTTTAGCCAGTTTTCTATCCATCTACAAACTGATGTTTCTAAACCTGTAGACTTTACCTTACACATGAGCCGTGTGTGCGGAACTGTATCGAACGCTTTTGCAAAATCCAAATATATCACGTCCACCCCTCTGTCCAAGGTTTTACTTACCACCTCATAAAAAGAAATCAGGTTTGTCTGACAACTTCTGTCTTTCATGAATCCATGCTGTCTGTTGCTCAAAATATTTTTTTCCTGCAAGAACCTCGTCTATGTGATATGATTGAGGGGGACCTTTGATGTGATGGGGGGGACCTCTGATGTGATGGGGGACCTTTGATATGATTGGAGGGACCTCTGATATGGTTGGGGGACCTCTGATATGATTGGGGGGACCTTTGATGTGATGGGGGGACCTCTGATGTGATGGGGGGACCAATGATATGGTTGGGGGGGACCTCTGATATGATTGGGGGACATTTTATGTGATGGGGGGACCTCTGATGTGATAGGGGACCTCTGATATGATTGGGGGGACCTCTGATGTGATAGGGGACCTCTGATATGGTTGGGGGGACCTCTGAAATGATTGGGGGGACCTCTGATATGATTGGGGGGACCTCTGATATGGTTGGGGGACCTCTGAAATGATTGGGGGGCCTCTGATGTGATGGGGGACCTCTGATATGGTTGGGGGGACCTCTGATATGATTGGGGGAGACCTTTGATGTGATGGGGGACCTTTGATGTGATGGGGGACCTCTGTGTTGGGGGGACCTCTAATATGATTGGGGGGACCTCTGATGTGATAAGGGGACCTCTGACGTGTTTGAGGGACCTCTGACATTTTTGAGGGACCTCTGACATGTTGGGGGGACCTCTGATGTGATGGGGGGACCTCTGATGTGATGGGGGGACCTCTGATGTGATGGGAGGACCTCTGATGTGGTGAGAGGACCTCTGATGTGACAGAAGGACCTCTGATGTCATCAGAGGACCTCTGATATGATTGGGGGGGTGATCTCTGATGCGATGGACCTTTGATTTGTTGGGGGGACCTCTGATGGGATGGGGGGACCTCTGATGTGATGGGGGGACCACTGATGTGATGGGGGACCTCTGATGGGATGGAGAACCTTTGATTTGTTGGGGGGACCTCTAATGTGATCGGTGGACCTCTGATGTGATTGGAGGGACCTCTGATGTGATGGGGGGACCACTGATGTGATGGGGGACCTCTGATGGGATGGAGAACCTTTGATTTGTTGAGGGGACCTCTAATGTGATCAGTGGACCTCTAATGTGATCAGTGGACCTCTGATGTGATTGGAGGGACCTCTGATGTGATGGGGGGACCTCTGATGTGATGGGGGGGACCTCTGATGTGACGGAAGGACCTCTGATGTGACGGAAGGACCTCTGATGTGACGGAAGGACCTCTGATGTGACGGAAGGACCTCTGATGTGACGGGAGGACCTCTGATGTGATGGGGGGACCTCTGATGTGATGGGGGACCAATGATATGGTTGGAGGGACCTCTGATATGATTGGAGGGACCTTTTATGTGATGGGGGGACCTCTGATGTGATAGGGGACCTCTGATATGATTGGGGGGACCTCTGATGTGATAGGGGACCTCTGATATGGTTGGGGGGACCTCTGATATGAGTGGGGGGACCTCTGATATGGTTTGGGGGGACCTCTGATATGATTGGGGGGACCTCTGATATGATTGGGGGGACCTCTGATGTGATGGGGGACCTCTGATATGATTGGGGGAGACCTTTGATGTGATGGGGGGACCTTTGATGTGATGGGGGGACCTTTGATGTGATGGGGGGACCTCTGATGTGTTGGGGGGACCTCTGATGTGTTGGGGGGACCTCTGATATGGTTGGGGGGACCTCTGATGTGATGAGGGGACCTCTGACATTTTTGAGGGACCTCTGACATGTTGGGTGGACCTCTGATGTGATGGGGGGACCTCTGATGTGATGGGAGGACCTCTGATGTGGTGAGAGGACCTCTGATGTGACAGAAGGACCTCTGATGTCATCAGAGGACCTCTGATATGATTGGGGGGGTGATCTCTGATGCGATGGACCTTTGATTTGTTGGGGGGACCTCTGATGTGATGGGTGGACCTCTGATGTGATTGGAGGGACCTCTGATGGGATGGGGGACCTCTGATGTGATGGTGGGACCACTGATGTGATGGGGGACCTCTGATGGGATGGGAGGACCTTTGATGTGATGGGGGGACCTCTGATGTGATGGGGGACCAATGATATGGTTGGGTGGGACCACTGATGTGATGGGGGACCTCTGATGGGATGGGAGGACCCTTGATGCGATGGGGGGACCTCTGATGTGATGGGGGGGACCTCTGCTGTGATGGAGGACCTCTGATGTGATGGGGGGGACCTCTGATGTGACGGAAGGACCTCTGATGTGATGAGGGGCCTCTGATGTGATGGAGGACATCTGATGTAATGGGGACCTCTGATGTGATGGAGGACCTCTGACGTGGGGGGGGTCTGACATGTTTTGGGGGACCTCTGATGGGATGGAAGTACCTCTGATATGATTAGGGGGACCTCTGATGTGATGGAGGACCTCTGATGTGATGGGAGGACCTCTGATGTGATGGGGGGACCTCTGATGTGTTGGGGGGACCCCTGATTTGAATGGGGGGCCTCTGATGTGACGGAGGACCTGTGATGTGATGAGGGACCTCTGATGTGATGGAGAACCTCTGACGTGTTGGGGGACCTCTGATGTGTGGGGGGGGCGTCTGACGTGTTTTTGGGGACCTCTGATGAGATGGAAGGGCCTCTGATATGATTGGGGGGGGACCTCTGATGTGATGGAGGACCTCTGATGTGATGGAGGGACCTCCGATGTGTTGGGGGGACCTCTGATGTGATGGGAGGACCTCTGATGTGTTGGAAGGACCTCTGATGTGATGGGGGGACCTCTGACGTGTTTGAGGGACCTCTGACATTTTTGAGGGAACTCTGACATGTTGGGGGGACCTCTGATGTGATGGGAGGACCTCTGATGTGGTGAGAGGATCTCTGATGTGACAGAAGGACCTCTGATGTCATCAGAGGACCTCTGATATGATTGGGGGGGGCGACCTCTGATGTGATGGACCTTTGATTTGTTGGGGGGACCTCTGATGTGATGGGTGGACCTCTGATGTGATTGGAGGGACCTCTGATGGGATGGGGGACCTCTGATGGGATGGAGAACCTTTGATTTGTTGGGGGGACCTCTAATGTGATGGGTGGACCTCTGATGTGATTGGAGGGACCTCTGATGTGATGGGGGGACCTCTGACGTGTTTGAGGGAACTCTGACATGTTGGGTGGACCTCTGATGTGATGGGGGGACCTCTGATGTGATGGGAGGACCTCTGATGTGATGGGAGGACCTCTGATGTGGTGAGAGGATCTCTGATGTGACAGAAGGACCTCTGATGTCATCAGAAGACCTCTGATATGATTGGGGGGGGGGGCGACCTCTGATGTGATGGACCTTTGATTTTTTGGGGGGACCTCTGATGTGATGGGTGGACCTCTGATGTGATGTGTGGACCTCTGATGTGATTGGAGGGACCTCTGATGGGATGGGGGACCTCTGATGGGATGGAGAACCTTTGATTTGTTGGGGGGACCTCTAATGTGATGGGTGGACCTCTGATGTGATGGGGGGACCTCTGATGTGTTGGAGGGGACCTCTGATGTGACGGAAGGACCTCTGGTGTGATGGGAGGACCTTTGATGTGATGGGGGGCCAATGATATGGTTGGGGGGGACCTTTGATGTGATAGGGGAGACCTCTGATGTGAATGGGGACCTCTGATATGATTGGGGGAGTCCTTTGATGTGATGGGGGACCTCTGATGTGCTGGGGGGACCTCTAATATGATTGGGGACCTCTGACGTGATGGGGGGACTTCTGATGTGATGAGGGGACCTCTGACGTGTTTGAGGGACCTCTGACATGATGGGGGGACCTCTGATGTGATGGGGGGACCTCTGATGTGTTGGGGGATCCCTGATTTTAATGGGGGGGGGCCTCTGATGTGACGGAGGACCTCTGACGTGATGAGGGACCTCTGATGTGATGGAGGACCTCTGACGTTATAGGGGACCTCTGATATGGTTGGGGGGACCTCTGATATGATTGGGAGGACCTCTGATATGGTTGGGGGAACCTCTGATATGGTTTGGGGGGACCTCTGATATGATTGGGGAGACCTCTGATGTGGTGAGAGGACCTCTGATGTGACAGAAGGACCTCTGATGTCATCAGAGGACCTCTGATATGATTGGGGGGGCGACCTCTGATGTGATGGACCTTTGATTTGTTGGGTGGACCTCTGATGTAATGGGTGGACCTCTGATGTGATTGGAGGGACCTCTGATGGGATGGGGGGACTTCTGATGTGATGGGGGGACCACTGATGTGTTGGGGGACCTCTGATGGGATGGAGAACCTTTGATTTGTTGGTGGGACCTCTAATGTAATGGGTGGACCTCTGATGTGATTGGAGGGACCTCTGATGTGATTGGGGGACCTCTGATGTGTTGGGGGGACCTCTGATGTGACAGAAGGACCTCTGATGTGATGGGAGGACCGCTGATGTGTTGGGGGGACCTCTGATGTGACAGAAGGACCTCTGATGTGATGGGAGGACCTCTGATTTGAATGGGGGATCTCTGCTGTGATGGAGGACCTCTGATGTGATGAGGGTGACCTCTGATGTGACGGAAGGACCTCTGATGTGATGAGGGGCCTCTGATGTGATGGAGGACTTCTGATGTGATGGGGACCTCTGATGTGGTGGAGGACTTCTGACGTGGAGGGGGGGTCTGGTGTGTTTTGGGGGACCTCTGATGGGATGGAAGTACCTCTGATATGATTGGGGGGACCTCTGATGTGATGGAGAACCTCTGATGTGATGGGAGGACCTCTGATGTTATGGGGGGACCTCTGATGTGTTGGGGGATCCCTGATTTGAATGGGGGGGCCTCTGATGTGACGGAGGATCTCTGACGTGATGAGGGACCTCTGATGTGATGGAGGACCTCTGATGTTATAGGGGACCTCTGATATGGTTGGGGGGACCTCTGATATGATTGGGAGGACCTCTGATATGGTTTGGGTGGACCTCTGATATGATTTGGGGGGACCTCTGATATGATTGGGGAGACCTCTGATGTGAATGGGGACCTCTGATATGATTGGGGGAGTCCTTTGATGTGATGGGGGACCTCTGATGTGTTGGGGGGACCTCTAATATGATTGGGGACCTCTGACGTGATGGGGGGACTTCTGATGTGATGAGGGGACCTCTGACGTGTTTGAGGGACCTCTGACTTGATGGGGGGACCTCTGATGTGATGGGAGGACCTCTGATGTGGTGAGAGGACCTCTGATGTGACAGAAGGACCTCTGATGTCATCAGAGGACCTCTGATATGATTGGGGGGGCGACCTCTGATGTGATGGACCTTTGATTTGTTGGGGGGACCTCTGATGTGATGGGTGGACCTCTGATGTGATTGGAGGGACCTCTGATGGGATGGGGGGACTTCTGATGTGATGGGGGGACCACTGATGTGATGGGGGACCTCTGATGGGATGGAGAACCTTTGATTTGTTGGGGGGACCTCTAATGTAATGGGTGGACCTCTGATGTGATTGGAGGGACCTCTGATGTGATTGGGGGACCTCTGATGTGTTGGGGGGGACCTCTGATGTGACAGAAGGACCTCTGATGTGATGGGAGGACTGCTGATGTGTTGGGGGGACCTCTGATGTGACAGAAGGACCTCTGATGTGATGGGAGGACCGCTGATGTGATGGGAGGACCTCTGATTTGAATGGGGGATCTCTGCTGTGATGGAGGACCTCTGATGTGATGAGGGTGATCTCTGATGTGACAGAAGGACCTCTGATGTGATGGAGGACTTCTGATGTGATGGGGACCTCTGATGTGATGGAGGACCTCTGACGTGGAGGGGGGGGTCTGGTGTGTTTTGGGGGACCTCTAATGGGATGGAAGTACCTCTGATATGATTGGGGGGACCTCTGATGTGATGGAGGACCTCTGATGTGATGGGAGGACCTCTGATGTTATGGGGGGACCTCTGATGTGTTGGGGGATCCCTGATTTGAATGGGGGGGCCTCTGATGTGACGGAGGATCTCTGACGTGATGAGGGACCTCTGATGTGATGGAGGACCTCTGATGTTATAGGGGACCTCTGATATGGTTGGGGGGACCTCTGATATGATTGGGAGGACCTCTGATATGGTTTGGGTGGACCTCTGATATGATTTGGGGGGACCTCTGATATGATTGGGGAGACCTCTGATGTGAATGGGGACCTCTGATATGATTGGGGAGTCCTTTGATGTGATGGGGGACCTCTGATGTGTTGGGGGGACCTCTAATATGATTGGGGACCTCTGACGTGATGGGGGGACTTCTGATGTGATGAGGGGACCTCTGACGTGTTTGAGGGACCTCTGACTTGATGGGGGGACCTCTGATGTGATGGGAGGACCTCTGATGTGGTGAGAGGACCTCTGATGTGACAGAAGGACCTCTGATGTCATCAGAGGACCTCTGATATGATTGGGGGGGCGACCTCTGATGTGATGGACCTTTGATTTGTTGGGGGGACCTCTGATGTGATGGGTGGACCTCTGATGTGATTGGAGGGACCTCTGATGGGATGGGGGGACTTCTGATGGGATGGGGGGACTTCTGATGTGATGGGGGGACCACTGATGTGATGGGGGACCTCTGATGGGATGGAGAACCTTTGATTTGTTGGGGGGACCTCTAATGTAATGGGTGGACCTCTGATGTGATTGGAGGGACCTCTGATGTGATTGGGGGACCTCTGATGTGTTGGGGGGGACCTCTGATGTGACAGAAGGACCTCTGATGTGATGGGAGGACCGCTGATGTGTTGGGGGGACCTCTGATGTGACAGAAGTACCGCTGATGTGATGGGAGGACCTCTGATTTGAATGGGGGACCTCTGATGTGATGGAGGACCTCTGATGTGATGGGGGTGACCTCTGATGTGACGGAAGGACCTCTGATGTGATGAGGGGCCTCTGATGTGATGGAGGACTTCTGATGTGATGGGGACCTCTGATGTGATGGAGGACCTCTGACGTGGAGGGGGGGTCTGGTGTGTTTTGGGGGACCTCTGATGGGATGAAAGTACCTCTGATATGATTGGGGGGACCTCTGATATGATTGGGGGGACCTCTGATGTGATGGGAGGACCTCTGATGTGATGGGGGGACCTCTGATGTGTTGGGGGATCCCTGATTTGAATGGGGGGGCCTCTGATGTGACGGAGGACCTCTGACGTGATGAGGGACCTCTGATGTGATGGAGGACCTCTGATGTTATAGGGGACCTCTGATATGGTTGGGGGGACCTCTGATATGATTGGGAGGACCTCTGATATGGTTGGGGGGACCTCTGATATGGTTTGGGGGGACCTCTGATATGATTGGGGAGACCTCTGATGTGGTGAGATGACCTCTGATGTGACAGAAGGACCTCTGATGTGATGGGAGGACCGCTGATGTGATGGGAGGACCTCTGATATGATAGAGGACCTCTGATGTGATGGAGGACCTCTGATGTGATGGGAGTGACCTCTGATGTGACGGAAGGACCTCTAATGTGATGAGGGGACTCTGATGTGATGGAGGACTTCTGATGTGATGGAGGACCTCTGACGTGGAGGGGGGGTCTGGTGTGTTTTGGGGGACCTCTGATGGGATGGAAGTACCTCTGATATGATTGGGGGGACCTCTGATGTGGTGGAGGACCTCTGATGTGATGGGAGGACCTCTGATGTGATGGGGGGACCTCTGATGTGTTGGGGGATCCCTGATTTGAATGGGGGGGGGCCTCTGATGTGACGGAGGACCTCTGACGTGATGAGGGACCTCTGATGTGATGGAGGAACTCTGATGTTATGGGGGACCTCTGATGTGATGGGGGACCTCTGTGTGTGGGGGGGCGTCTGACGTGTTTTGGGGGACCTCTGATGGGATGGAAGGACCTCTGATTTGATGGGAGGACCTCTGATGTGGTGAGAGGATCTCTGATGTGACAGAAGGACCTCTGATGTCATCAGAGGACCTCTGATATGATTGGGGGGGGGCGACCTCTGATGTGATGGACCTTTGATTTGTTGGGGGGACCTCTGATGTGATGGGTGGACCTCTGATGTGATGGGTGGACCTCTGATGTGATGGGTGGACCTCTGATGTGATTGGAGGGACCTCTGATGGGATGGGGGACCTCTGATGGGATGGAGAACCTTTGATTTGTTGGGGGCACCTCTAATGTGATGGGCGGACCTCTGATGTGATGGGGGGACCTCTGATGTGTTGGGGGGGACCTCTGATGTGACGGAAGGACCTCTGATGTGATGGGAGGACCTTTGATGTGATGGGGGGCCAATGATATGGTTGGGGGGGACCTTTGGTGTGATAGGGGACCTCTGATGTGTTGGGGGGACCTCTAATATGATTGGGGACCTCTGACGTGATGGGGGGACTTCTGATGTGATGAGGGGACCTCTGACGTGTTTGAGGGACCTCTGACGTGTTTGAGGGACCTCTGACTTGATGGGGGGACCTCTGATGTGATGGGAGGACCTCTGATGTGGTGAGAGGACCTCTGATGTGACAGAAGGACCTCTGATGTCATCAGAGGACCTCTGATATGATTGGGGGGGCGACCTCTGATGTGATGGACCTTTGATTTGTTGGGGGGACCTCTGATGTGATGGGTGGACCTCTGATGTGATTGGAGGGACCTCTGATGGGATGGGGGGACTTCTGATGTGATGGGGGGACCACTGATGTGATGGGGGACCTCTGATGGGATGGAGAACCTTTGATTTGTTGGGGGGACCTCTAATGTAATGGGTGGACCTCTGATGTGATTGGAGGGACCTCTGATGTGATTGGGGGACCTCTGATGTGTTGGGGGGGACCTCTGATGTGACAGAAGGACCTCTGATGTGATGGGAGGACCGCTGATGTGTTGGGGGGACCTCTGATGTGACAGAAGTACCTCTGATGTGATGGGAGGACCGCTGATGTGATGGGAGGACCTCTGATTTGAATGGGGGACCTCTGATGTGATGGAGGACCTCTGATGTGATGGGGGTGACCTCTGATGTGACGGAAGGACCTCTGATGTGATGAGGGGCCTCTGATGTGATGGAGGACTTCTGATGTGATGGAGGACTTCTGATGTGATGGGGACCTCTGATGTGATGGAGGACCTCTGACGTGGAGGGGGGGTCTGGTGTGTTTTGGGGGACCTCTGATGGGATGGAAGTACCTCTGATATGATTGGGGGGACCTCTGATATGATTGGGGGGACCTCTGATGTGATGGGAGGACCTCTGATGTGATGGGGGGACCTCTGATGTGTTGGGGGATCCCTGATTTGAATGGGGGGGCCTCTGATGTGACGGAGGACCTCTGACGTGATGAGGGACCTCTGATGTGATGGAGGACCTCTGATGTTATAGGGGACCTCTGATATGGTTGGGGGGACCTCTGATATGGTTGGGAGGACCTCTGATATGGTTGGGGGGACCTCTGATATGGTTTGGGGGGACCTCTGATATGATTGGGGAGACCTCTGATGTGGTGAGAGGACCTCTGATGTGACAGAAGGACCTCTGATGTGATGGGAGGACCGCTGATGTGATGGGAGGACCTCTGATTTGAATGGGGGACCTCTGATGTGATGGAGGACCTCTGATGTGATGGGAGTGACCTCTGATGTGACGGAAGGACCTCTAATGTGATGAGGGGACTCTGATGTGATGGAGGACTTCTGATGTGATGGGGACCTCTGATGTGATGGAGGACCTCTGACGTGGAGGGGGGGTCTGGTGTGTTTTGGGGGACCTCTGATGGGATGGAAGTACCTCTGATATGATTGGGGGGACCTCTGATGTGATGGGGGGACCTCTGATGTGTTGGGGGATCCCTGATTTGAATGGGGGGGGCCTCTGATGTGACGGAGGACCTCTGACGTGATGAGGGACCTCTGATGTGATGGAGGACCTCTGTTATGGGGGACCTCTGATGTGATGGGGGACCTCTGTGTGTGGGGGGGCGTCTGACGTGTTTTGGGGGACCTCTGATGGGATGGAAGGACCTCTGATTTGATGGGAGGACCTCTGATTTGATGGGAGGACCTCTGATGTGGTGAGAGGATCTCTGATGTGACAGAAGGACCTCTGATGTCATCAGAGGACCTCTGATATGATTGGGGGGGGGGGGCGACCTCTGATGTGATGGACCTTTGATTTGTTGGGGGGACCTCTGATGTGATGGGTGGACCTCTGATGTGATGGGTGGACCTCTGATGTGATGGGTGGACCTCTGATGTGATGGGTGGACCTCTGATGTGATGGGTGGACCTCTGATGTGATTGGAGGGACCTCTGATGGGATGGGGGACCTCTGATGGGATGGAGAATCTTTGATTTGTTGGGGGGACCTCTAATGTGATGGGTGGACCTCTGATGTGTTGGGGGGACCTCTGATGTGTTGGGGGGACCTCTGATGTGACGGAAGGACCTCTGATGTGATGGGAGGACCTTTGATGTGATGGGGGGCCAATGATATGGTTGGGGGGGACCTTTGATGTGATAGGGGACCTCTGATATGATTGGGAGGACCTCTGATATGGTTGGGGGGACCTCTGATATGGTTTGGAGGGACCTCTGATATGATTGGGGAGACCTCTGATGTGAATGGGAACCTCTGATATGATTGGGGGAGTCCTTTGATGTGATGGGGGACCTCTGATGTGTTGGGGGGACCTCTAATAGGATTGGGGACCTCTGACATGATGGGGGGACCTCTGATGTGATGGGAGGACCTCTGATGTAGTGAGAGGACCTCTGATGTGACAGAAGGACCTCTGATGTCATCAGAGGACCTCTGATATGATTGGGGGGGGGGCGACCTCTGATGTGATGGACCTTTGATTTGTTGGGGGGACCTCTGATATGATGGGTGGACCTCTGATATGATGGGTGGACCTCTGATGTGATTGGAGGGACCTCTGATGGGATGGGGGACCTCTGATGGGATGGAGATCCTTTGATTTGTTGGGGGGACCTCTAATGTAATGGGTGGACCTCTGATGTGATTGGAGGGACCTCTGATGTGATTGGGGGACCTCTGATGTGTTGGGGGGGGGGGACCTCTGATGTGACAGAAGGACCTCTGATGTGATGGGAGGACCGCTGATGTGTTGGGGGGACCTCTGATGTGACAGAAGGACCTCTGATGTGATGGGAGGACCGCTGATGTGATGGGAGGACCTCTGATTTTAATGGGGGCCCTCTGATGTGATGGAGGACCTCTGATGTGATGGGGGTGACCTCTGATGTGACGGAAGGACCTCTGATGTGATGAGGGGCCTCTGATGTGATGGAGGACATCTGATGTGATGGGGACCTCTGATGTGATGGAGGACCTCTGACGTGGAGGGGGGTCTGGCGTGTTTTGGGGGACCTCTGATGGGATGGAAGTACCTCTGATATGATTGGGGGGACCTCTGATGTGATGGGAGGACCTCTGATGTGATGGGAGGACCTCTGATGTGATGGGAGGACCTCTGATGTGATGGGGGGACCTCTGATGTGTTGGGGGATCCCTGATTTGAATGGGGGGGGGGCCTCTGATGTGACGGAGGACCTCTGACGTGATGAGGGACCTCTGATGTGATGGAGGACCTCTGATGTGATGGGGGACCTCTGACGGGGGGCGGCGTCTGACGTGTTTTGGGGGACCTCTGATGGGATGGAAGGACCTCTGATATGATTGGGGGGGACCTCTGATGGGATGGAGGACCTCTGATGTAATGGAGGGACCTCCGATGTGTTGGGGGGACCTCCGATGTGTTGGGGGGACCTCCGATGTGTTGGGGGGACCTCTGATGTGATGGGAGGACCTCTGATGTGTTGGAAAGACCTCTGATGTGATGTCCGATATCACAGAAGACTTTGAAGTTACAGTAAAGTGCAGGAAATGCATTTCTTGTGTGGACACTCCTTCAGTGGCGGCCCGTCCATAGTGCCCCCCTCCTGTAGTCGCCAAAAAACATTTTTTTTAAATAAAATAAAAGTCCTTTAAGTGCAGTGCATTTGGACGCCAGACACAGTGCACTATGGGAAGCGCCACGTCAATGCAATCAGGAGATGTAGGTGCAGACGTGGCGCTTCATTTTCTGGCCCTTAACCCGCCTTTGCGGCCCAATACAAAGCGCCTTGTAGCTTCTGCCCATAGAATCACTACAGACGGGGGTATTGTTGTTTAAATCTAGAGGTTACTCGTGGAACAAATGAAAACCGGAAGAGTGACATCAGCAGGTCCGTTCTTCAGCCCCGACGGAGCTGCTGGAAGGTAAGTAGTGAGAAACTGAGAGTGCCACACAGCTTGAGGGATTCAGTTAACAGACAATCGCAAATCACTCAGGGTGGTCGGGACTAATAGAGACCACTACCCCAGGATTTATTATATTTATATGCAAATGTGGGAGCCCCTCTTTTTTTTTTTAATGTTGTGCTTCTAGTGTGCTGCAGACAGTAATGCCATTTCACACCTCCTCCAACATATCCAATTTCTGGCCTTCCGCTCATCTGCATACATTTTCTTTATCATCATATGAAGGCTCTCTGGCTGTTATCAGGACCACATGTAACATCAGAGACCGGGAAGGGGTGCTGCAGCTTCAGACTGGAACTGCATAGGCTCTGAATGCCGGTTCACACCAGCACGATGTGGGAACCAGCACGATGTGGGAACCAGCACGATTCCAGTGCCGGGGTCCCGCAGCGTATAGAACTCGCAGGCAGTTCACACTGCCCTATGCGATCTGCTGCAGGGTGTCAATAGAAAGTTAACGACACCCCCAGATCGGTTCGCATTCCACAATGCGAACTGTGAATTCGTACAGGATTTGGATCGCATGGGTGTGAACAGCCATGCAATTCAATTCTGGTGCGGACAATAAAAAAGGGTCCTGCACAATTTTGGTAACTGTTTAAAGCTGTACACTGTCATTTTTTAGGTGGTTTGTGCTGATCTGTTAGGCTGTGCTATATACCGTGATCTGTGAGGCTGTGCTATATACCATGATCTGCGAGGCTGAGCTGTATACCATGATCTGTGAGGCTGAGCTGTATACCATGATCTGTGAGGCTGAGTTATATACCATGATCTGCGAGGCTGTGAAGCTGAGCTATGTACCATGATCTGTGAGGCTACGCTATATACCATGATCTGTGAGGCTGTGCTATATACCATGATCTTTGAGGCTGCGTTATATACCATATTCTGCGAGGCTGAGCTATATAGCATGATCTGAGGCTGAGTTGTATACCATGATCTGCGAGGCTGTGCTATATACCATGATCTTTGAGGCTGCGCTATATACCATATTCTGCGAGGCTGAGCTATATACCATGATCTTTGAGGCTGAGCTATATACTAATGATCTGCTAGGCTGCGCTATATATCATGATCAAGTGGAATACAGGGGGCGGAGTGGGTGGATTCTATATCAAAACAATGGGCGGGGTCTGGCGCCCTCCCCATCCAAAAACGTCACCAGCTGCCACTGCGCTCCTTTATTCCTATACATGAGGACCTATGGCCGAGGATGTAGAGAGTGGGCCTATGGCAAAGATTTTGGCACAGTATGTCGCAGGTGGATGGCTGTCCTATCTAGCCTATCCTTGCCTGGTTTGGCGCCAACAGCTACAAATCGCGAGCCCCCTGCATAGTCCTTTTTTGTAGATTTTTTTGATGTGTTGAGTTGACTCCACCATAAGAATATAAGTGTGTATAAGTACAGGAAATGAATACCTGGAACCGTGTAACTTTGCAATAGAAATCATACCTGAAGTTCAGCATTAAAGCGGAGGTCCACCCTAAAGTGAACCTTCCGCTCATTGGAATCCTCCCCCCCCCCCCTCCGGCGCCACAATTGGCACCTTTCAGGGGGGAGGGGGTGCAGGTACCTGTACAGTACAGGTATCTGCACCCACTTCCGGGATAGCTCTCTGCAGAAAGGGGCGTAGATCTACGCCCCTTTCCGAAAGTCCCCCGCTGCCTGCTGGGAAACACACAGATCCCAGAGGCAGCGGGTCCATCCTTATTGCGCAGCGCGACTCGTGCATGCGCAGTAGGGAACCGGGAAATGAAGCTGAAAGGCTCCACTTCCTGATTCTCATACCCAAGATGGCGGCGGCAGCACCCGAGAGACGATCGAGAGATCGGCTTCGGGTGCCGACATCGAGGGCGCGCTGGGCGGGTAAGTGTCCTTATTTTAAAAGTCAGCAGCTGCAGTATTTGTAGCTGCTGGCTTTTAAAAAAAAAAAAAAAAAAACGGCAATGGCAAAAAAAGCAACTGCAAGCAGGATAATGAGCCAGGAGGGATGTCAGTAAGCCAATCTAGAAACAAACAGCAGGAGATGGATGATTCCTTGTGATGTGACCAACGCGAAGGCAAAGGAGAAGTGGGCTGGAAGGCTTTAAATAGGCAGGTCAGACGAGCATCATCAGGAACAGCTGGTAACTGTGGAGAGAGAAGAGAGCTTGCAATTAGCCGACAGCTGAGCGACCAGCACAGAGGAGGAAGGGGGTAAGCCAGCCCTGACACCCGTCATTGGTGTCAGTGGGAGGAATAGTGCCCCGTCATTGGTGTCAGTGGGAGGAATAGTGCCCCGTCATTGGTGTCAGTGGGAGGAATAGTGCCCCGTCATTGGTGCCAGTGGGAGGAATAGTGCCCCATCATTGGTGTCAGTGGGAGGAATAGTGTCCCTCTATTGGTGTCAGTGGAAAGAATGGTGCCTTATTGTTGGTGTCGGCAGGAGGTGTAGTGCCCCATCATTGTAAGAAATGGTGCCCCAAGGGTCAGATGGAGGCCACTGTTTGGAGACCTCTGGTATAGAGCAATGCTACATTTTTTTTCTTGAATGGAAAGTGAATATGTATTTGTAAGATATGAAATGTAGCTTTTCTTGACAAATTCCCTCTAAGGAGATTTTAATTGATCCCAGTGAGGTGACAGCACACCGTATATCGCCGGGGCAGGCCAAGAAATCTCATTCCTAATCATCTGTTATCACTTCAGTTCCTTTTGGAAAGCCATTTGTGAAGTTTATCAATGGATGCCGTCAGATCGGAGCAGTGAGCAGGTTCTCCGGCCTCGCCATGGAGAGGACGACGAGGAGGTCATTGATGAAAGTCAAATGTACTTTTTGGCCTACATAATATAACATGAAGGGCAATAGCTGGGGGACAGATCGAACCTGGAGAAAACTGTTCCTTATTTAGAAGAGAACTGGGACAGGGGCCTCCAAGCTACTACTTCCTGTGTAGTTCCTGGTCAGCCTCAAAAACAGGGCACTCAGCCTGGCAAACCTCCATATACAGTCCATCCAAAAAAAGAAAGAGAAAGGCCGGTGCCATGAAAATCATCTAAAACATCATTTTATTCATGCAAGTGAACAACAGTAATAAAAAATAAAAATCCCAACGTGTTTCGGTCGTCTGTCCTGATTAAGGCCTGACGGCCAAAACGCATTGGCTTTTCTGGCTGTTGTTCACCTGCATTAATACAATTATGTTTTAGCCGACTTTCATGTCACCAGCCTTTCCCTTTTTTTTTTTTTTTTCTTTATTTAGAGCCAACAATGTGTTTTAAGGGTTTGCAGATCCCCCTTCTTCAGGACTTTCCACATCTGGATGTCGCTCCATGCCAAAGGTCAAATGTACGTTTTTTTTTTTCCTATGCAATTCTAAACAACATAACCTGAAGCGCAATAGAGAGGCATAGACCTACCCTTAGTAAAAAGTTTTTTTATCTTGATGCCAGATCTAGACAACTCCAACACGTTTCAGGGTTTACAAAGCCCCCTCCTCAGGGCCCTTTTTTAAATGGTGCAGGTTCAGATTTGTGCAACGTACCTTGGTCATTGCTGAAGGTCAAATGCACTTTTTGGCCTGCCCAATCTCAAATAATGTAACTTGAAGGGCAGTAGGTTATGGATAGATCAAACCTGGGCAAGACTGTTAACGTGTTTCAGGGATTGCACAACCCCCCCCCCCCCCCCCCCCCCCCTTCTTCAAGACCGGTTGAAGTTGCAGAGGTTCATATCCGTGTAATTGGCATTAGTCATTGCTATGCATTCTCAAACAACATAACATGAAGGGCAATCAAGAGATAAAGAACTTTATACCAAGGTTTGGGTCTTTATCGAAACCTAAACATTCAACAAGTTTCGGGGTGATGAAAATCCTCCTTCCTCAGGGCTGATTTCGAATTGTGTTTGAAGCCAAACTCCAGGAACAAATGGACATTAAAGTCTCCGTTTGGCCCAGCTTGGTCAAGTTTGATGCTCCACATGCAAACACTGCATTTCATTGTAGTAGGCAGTAACTTTATTGGGATCTTATTGTGTGGGGACATGGAGGGGGACCATAAGAATGAGAAGACGCTCCTAGAAACCAATCTGGGGGGCTACCAGGAGCAAATATAAGAAACCAGTTTTGTCTATGCGGATGAAGTTATAGGAACATGTAGTGGTCTCCTTGACCGGATATTGGAGAAATGTATTCGTGGTCCATGTAATTCCAGAACTTCTGACCTCTTAGACCAGTGATGGTGACCCTCGGCCCCCCAGATGTTTTGGAACTACATTTCCCATCATGCTCATGCACTCTGCAGTGTAGGTGAGCATCATGGGAAATGTAGTTCCAAACCATCTGGGGTGCCAAGGTTCTCCATCACTGTGTTAGAGTTTAGTCCTCTCAGTTCTCTGGGCTTCTCGGGTGGGAAGTGCTCCCCCTGCTGATCGGTACTTAGGATTCCCACCTGAATCTACATATTGGAATCAAATAGATTACAGAAATTTGAGCCATTTTCTCTCCTAATGTTCCCCTGGGATCCCCACCCTGAGGGTACATACGGGGTTTCTACAAGTGATTTCCCCTCCCCCATTAACATTTATTGGACTTTGGACGCTTTCGTATCTTTACCCACCTCCCTCCTGAAGAGTGAACGGCGAGAATATACTCCTCCTTCTCATCTTGAGTTGGCTGTGATGAATTGTTTTGCAGAGACAGTAAAAAAATAAAAAATAAAAATAAAAAAACACATGTCCTTCTAAAGCTTGCCAGTGTCCAATCATCTGAAGGTACGAGTCTATAACCCGGGGTCTATGAATACTCAGCCCATGTCCTGCAGGATTACAATGATACGGATTTCTACACGTGTATATACAGAAACATGTCAGCTTCTGAAAAGGCTGGAGGGACTTCCCTCTATTGCTGGAAGTAAGAGTGTCTTCTCTGGTTGAAGTAGAGATTGTGATGTCATCCACTTTTCCTCTCCAGCAATCAGAGCCAGCCTCGTATTCATTGACAAAAAATACAAGGCGGTTCCTGAGTGGTGGAAGGACCGGAGCAGAGTGAGGTCTCTCCAGCCTGTCCAGAAGATGACACGGCTTACTGTATGTAGACAATGGTACTGCCATGCACTGCGGTGTCCTCAACGAGCATGTGGAGAACCAATCTGGCCTCCATTAAGCCTTTATGGGCATATATTTCTAGAATTCTGCTTTAAATGGCCTTGATGCATCCACATGCATTAAAAGGGTCCAATGAACGCTTCTTGGCCTTTTAGCTAAGTTCAGGCGTCGTATCCTGTTCTTTTCCATGCCCAGTGGGCTCTATCTTTATGTGTCTTTTCCCTTTACTCATGGATGGTAGGGTACGGGTCTTCGGTCCTACCCTGAAGTCCAGAAGGTGTGGCCATTAGGTTCCTTCCTCCCCTGCCTGCGTTCGGCGTGGGGGGGGTGATTCGCGTTGGTGCAAAAATCCTTTAACGAAAAACCCATACGTGAACACACACAAAAAAGTGCCCTTTTGTCCACCCCCGGAAGGGGTAAGACTCGCTCCCCGGGGGGGTCAAGGTACAAGGCTCCTGCCAGGGGCCATAGGTCCAACATGATTTGCCTAACCAGAAGGCCTGACAGACCACTGTTCTTCTTGGACAGCCGAGGTGATCCCCGAAATACTAGGTTAGGGGGGCTCTTCCGAAGATAGACCCCCCCTCAGAGGCAGGGGAGGAAGGAACCAGAAGGCCACACATCCTCCCCCTAGACGGCAGGGTAAGCCCGAGGACTCACCCTTCACCCAATGAATAAAAAAACACACACAAAAGTTGAAGGTAACAAACCGTGAAGAGATTGAAAAAAAAAAAAAAAAAAGTGGCTGTGCCCAAATTGTGCATTGGCCAGTGATGCCGAACGGCACCCCCCCCCCCACCACCGATGTTTTGGAACTACATTTCCCATGATGCTCCACTACACTGCAGAGTGCATGAGCATCATGGGAAATGTAGTTCCAAAACATCTGGGGTGCCAAGGTTCGCCATCACTGGCCTAGACCCCGAGGCCTGGTAAGCAAGAATTGCCCCTCGGATTTAGCCAAACGCCAGGCCCTAAAAGGCAGCGAGTTCTTTTCACACAGTGGGGTCCTACACCCAAGTGTTATGAAGAGCTCCCCTATGATGGCCACTCCCAGGGTGCACAGACCCTGCGGATCATCTGTCTTCCCAGCCCATGGCCAGACAAGGTAGACCCCTTCCATGGTCTGTTTATAGCTGGTGAAAACCGATATACATATTTATTGCAAATATATCATATAAATCTCAAGCTTTATCCCCTCCCGCCATCATAGATAAAATAATATCACACACGGCAAATATTAGTTTTTAAATAAAGTTTTATTTATTCAGGTCTCACAGCCCGGCACATTTTACAGACAGTAAGTTAAAGAGACATTACCACCTTCACCCTTTTCAGGGCAAAGTGACAGGGCCTCTTTAAAAGCCCAACCTCCGGCCACCATCTACTATAAACCTTCATAGTGCTCCCCCCAATGACAGAAGAGTAGAAGGAGCGATGACATCACACCCTTTGTCATGTGACACATCTAGTAGCCAATTTCCAGGCCTGAACCCCAAGTACTACTCCATTACCATGCCCCCCCCCCCCCCCCAATCCCTGGAAACACCAGGAGGTGCTACACCCAAAGAGGGGGAGAGCTATGAGGGCGGGTATAAAGGGGTTAGGGGGTGTGAGCTTTAAAAAAGGGGGAGCTGTCCTTTTTAACCTGAGAATTTTGTAGTGTAGGTTATGGTTGCCACCTCACACATATTAATTACAGGGGTTCTGTGGCTGATTAAGGTGGTAATTAAACTCTCACTTGGTGCCTTATCTGCATTTAATTAGCCTCAGAACCTGTTTAATGCAAAGATGGTTGGGTTTAAAGGGATGAGGCGGCAACTCTATTGTAGGGTGACACCAAAGCTGAGGGTAAGTAATGCAGGAGCCATCGATCCAAGCAGTCTCCACCACTGCAAATCCAATCAGGTTCCTGGTCTAAGGAGCCCGTCCTCACTCCATGAAGACACAGAAAAAAGGAGAAGCCAAAGACGCCACTTAGCTCGGTCAATGTTTATTCAGCCATAAAAGAAGAAGAAGAAGAAGAAAAAAAAAAAAACAGCCCACATGACTACATCCCTGAAGGTGAAACATGTCAGAGAGGGGTTGTCTCCTTGCAGAGATGAACTGTTTGTTGCGTTTATAACTGACTAAATATTGATTGAGCCAAGTGACATAATTGGTGTGTGACTTCTCCTTATCGGCATCTTCATAAAAGCAAGGACAGGTTCCTCAGGCCAGGACCCAAATGGATTTGCAGTGGTGGAGGCTTGAATCAATGACTCCTCCATTACCCACCTTCAGCTTTGGGTTGAGAGTTTAGTGGAGCTTCCACTTTTCTGTACCAAAGCTGAAGGGTTCAGGATGTAGGTCCATGTACTGGACCTGGGCTGCCCTACTCCTGGAGGGACCAGTGGGGGGTTGTCAACATAAATTGACATGATGCACCACCCAGACATCCAAATATATCTACAAAAAGTGCCACCACCAAGGAATGTCGGCCCCAGCATAGAGTGGGCGAGACCTTCAGGCAACTTCGTTTTAAAGAGTATAATACGGCCAACTTATTTCATGGTTGGCGCCCCCCTCCAATTCTTGGGAATAAAAACTTTTTTTTAAAAAAATATAAAAAATGTTCTCCTATAGGATTATTACTCATTCCCTAAAGAAGTGGGCACCCCCACCCCTTTAAAGTGCATTGAATGGATTTTGATCATCTAAAATATTTGGAACTTTAAAACAAAGCCTGTGAAGGGCCCTTGCCGGTCATGGGTTCCATCGTTTCGAGCCAACATTTTTAACCTCTTGACAGCCAGCTAATGTGCGGTGGTAGGGGAAAGGGCGGAGCCTTAATGCCCGTTATGCATCCTTGGCAGGCTGAGGGTTCTGTGCAGGCTTACCGCACATTCCTGGCACAGTGGCCGACCTGTCAGACAGCAGCTCCTGGTTTGTGTGACCAGGAATTGATGGCCTTCCAATCATATATGACCAACGAGACAGCCAATCGCAGCGATTATGTGATTGGGAAGTCCGCCCCAGCTCCCACTTAAATGGCCACCAAGAAGGGGTTAAAGCTCGTATTTACACATTTAATACAAAAGCGTAGGGGGTATGAGTAAGAACAGCATGGATACCGTAAGCCTGAGCAAAAGCGGAAGACAATAATCAGAAACTCGTAACACAAGGATATCAGATTGTAAACCAACATTTTAAATAGTGAAAAAAAAATCCAAAAATATAAACCTCTCTAAAAAGTTATCCTATAATAAATGTCACCCTTTTCCACATTAAGAAAAATATTCCACTCTAAAAGCCCAAATCCAGCCAGCACATTTTAGGTGTGCATAGTGTGTAGAAAGGTTAGAAGCCTTGTCCGGTTCTTATTGCCATCTTGGAGATCTTTCCTCACATCCTGTCCATCTGATGAGTGTCAGAGGAAATGAAGAGGGAAACCTCAGCAGGGACACAGGTAGGGGCTCATGTACACACGGACTAGGTTAACCACAGGAAAAAAAAATGCAACACACAACACTGCAATTTCACTGAGTTTCTCAGCCGTCAGTCAACAACGGGAGTATTCCACGTTCAGGAGAGGAAAGTTGAACCTCCCCTAACCACAGCAGCTTCTAAACTCTTGTAAAAGCCTATCTGTACATGGGCACATGGGGTTTTATGGAGCTGAGTTTAGAAAGTTTGGCAAAAAAAAAACCCCCGCCAAAAGCTCCTAAACTCAAGGTTAGAAACCGTAGTGTACATGAACCTTAACATCTAAAACCAGAGGTTCTGACTTTTTCTTCCACTACCCAAAATCTCATATATAAATATTTTATTTTTGGCTGAAAATGGGCTTTAAAGAGTTATTCTGACCAGAAAAGTGGTCAAAGTACATCTTACAAATCTATAAATAGACCGCACCCGGAATATGCCAAAGGCACAGCTGGTCTCAGAATCTTTGTAGGCTTCAGTCTCTTCCATTCCCTTGGCAAAGATTTGGAGATTTGCGCTTTAAAAGTTCCGATAAGTCTCTTAGATGGGTCTGCTCCATTTTCAGCGCTTCCCCTTCCGGAAAAGTGAAGAAGGGACAGTTTATGGTGCAGATGTATCAAAGCAGCATCAAGTCACATCAGGAGACCAGATTCTCTATCTTCATCAGCAGCACAGTCTCGGATTCTGGAATTATACAGATTGGTCATATTAGAAGATAGAAGAGTACATGAGATATAGAAGAGTGACAGCAGAGGACCACCAAAAATCCCCCCAGGTCACCATGAAATCTAGAAGAGTGACTGCAGAGGACAATCAAAAGGTCTATCCAGGCCACCATAAAATATAGAAGAGTGATGACAGAGCACCACCAAGAATTCCATCCAGTTTACCATGAAATATAGAAGCGTGACAGCAGAGGACCACCAAAAATCCCATCCAGGTCACCAAGAAATATAGAAGAGTGATGGCAGAGCACCACCAAGAATTCTATGCAGTTTACCATGAAATATAGAAGCGTGATGGCAGAGGACCTTCAAAAAGGTCCAGCCGATTCCCTATGACATCTAGAAGAGTGGCAGCAGAGAACCATTAAGTGGCCCACCATGAAATGTATAAAAGTCATGGCACAGAACCAAGAGGTCCATCTGGTCTACCATTTTATTTAGCGTTGTGCTGATACTAAGCATAGGCATAAGTACCTGTACTCGTGCAAATGCAACAATACTAAAGCCGATACCTTGAGCCCCGCTTCACACTGCTGTGGTGCGAATTCCATCTGTTAAGTGCGATTTATGTGCAAATTCACGGCGCGATTTTGGTTTGTCAGGTGCGATTACAATGTGGACTTTAAGAAACCGGAGCTGTGCCCAAGCCAGTTGTTAGGGAGCAGGGCTGCCGTGTCCTTAACCGGTGACTCTGATAAAATGTAAACACGTGGAATGCAGGTGTTCCGTCAGATTAAGCAACCCATCAGATTTAGTAACGACAGTGACGTTCCATCGTGGCCATCTTTGTACATCTCGCACTCGGCCACACTAAGCCTACAGTCTGAAGTCACCAAGCGGACATCTTTTTACACCCACCAAAGTCTTGCATTTCACACTTATTTTTACTGAGCTTATAACATATGAAATACAATATTTAGAAGTCCAAGACATGGTTTTGATGTTGAATTTTAGAAGCAGCAAGCCTGCCGATCTCACAGGTTTGCTGATCTAACAGAAGACCGCTGATTTTTTTAAATTCAACTTTAAAACAGTGTCACGGTTTTCTAAATCCTGTATTTCACGATACAAGCTCAGTTTAGTGGTAAAGACGAGTGTGACATGCAAAACTTCGGTGGCTGTAAAAAGATGTCCGCTTGACAACTTCAGACTGTAGGGTTACTGTGGACGAGGGCGGTGTACCAAGATGGCCGCAATGAAACGTCACATCCATTACAAATCACCTGCAGGAAATGGTTTGCCTAGGTTTAACTTGTATTACCTGTATGTAGCCTCAGCTGTCAGTATACAGCGCTGTGTTCCAGCAGTGATATGGAACTTCCTGTCTCACTCTGGAGAAAAAATGTCAGGCTGAGCACTGCTCATCCATTCACAGGTAGCTTTGTCCTCTGTGAATGAATACAAAGCTTCCTCTCATTGGCGGTTTAGATTGCCTGAGGCATGTGGATGACATCACAATCGGAGGAAGCTTTGTGTTCATTTATAGAATACAAAGCTTCTTGTGAACAGATGAGCAGCACTCCAACCCTATTTTGCTCTGGGAGAGGGACGGGAACACAGCGCTGTATACCGATAGCTGAGGCTACACACAGGTAATACAGCGCTCCCAGCAAGCACACTTCTTGGTGCAGGAAACGGTAGAATTGGCCCACCTTGGTCCAAACAAACTATTTAAAAGGGGACATTAAAAAGCAGAGTTAGGCTTTAAAAGGTTTCAGTCTAGTTCATTCTGGAGAAAATAAAAGCATAACTAAATTAAAGAAGAAGAAAAAAAATTTCCTATATTTCATCCCCAAGCAAAACATGACTTGGTAGTTGGTGGAGAAACCCTTTTTGGCGATCACAGAGGTCAGACATTTCTTGTAGGTGGTGACCAGGTTTGCACACATATCAGGAGGCATTTTGGTCCACTCAGATCTTCTCTAAGGCCCGATTTGCAGTTTGCGTTTATCAATACACATCTTTGATCCATTTAGTCTATAAGGTTTCTTGGCTGTCGCTTGGCAACTCGAAGTTTCAGCTCCCTCTATACATTTTATATAGGATTAAGGGGTGGAGACTGGCTAGACCACTCCATGACCTTAATGTGGTTCTTCTGGAGCCACTACTTTGTTGCCCTGGCGGAATGTTTTGGGTCATTATCATGCTGGAAGACCCATCCATGACCCATCTTCAGTGTTCTGGCTGAGGGAAGAATGTTCTCATCCAAGATTTTACAATACATGGCCCCGTCCATTGGCCCCTCAATGTGGCAAAGTCAGCCTGTACCTTTAGCAGAGAAACAGCTCCAAAGCACCAGGTTTCCACCTCCATGTGTGACTGTAGGGATGGTGTTCTTAGGGTCATAATCACCATTTTTTAATATGCTTCTTCTTGAGCCCCTCCTTTGATGCCTTGGCGGTATGTTTTGGGTCATTGTCATGCTGGAAGACCCATCCCTGACCCATCTTCAGTGTTCTGGCTGAGAGAAGGTGGTTCTCATCCAAGATCTTACAATACATGGCCCCTCAATGCGACAAAGTTGACCTGTACCTTTAGCAGAGAAACAGCCCCAAAAGACCACGTTTCCACCTCCCATGTGTGACTGTAGGGATGGTCTTCTTGGGGTCATAGTCAGCATTTTTTTCCTCCAAAACACGGTGAGTTGAGTTGATGTCAAAGAGCTCAATTTTGGTCTCATCTGACCACAGAACTTTCTCCCAATCCTTCTCTGAATCATTTAGATGTTCATTGGCATGTGACTGTACATGTTCCTTCTTGACTCGCCGTGTTTGGAGGATGAAAAGGACTATGACCCTAAGAACACCATCCCTGGAGTCAAGCACAGAGGTAGAAACATTATGCATTGGGGCCGTTTCTCTGCTAAAGGTACAGGCCGACTTTTCCGCAGCAAAGGAGGGGCTCAAGAAGAAGCACATTAAGGTCATGGAGTGGCCTAGCCAGTCTCCAGGCCTTAATCCTATAGAAAAATTATGAAGGGAGCCGAAACTTCGAGTTGCCAAGCGACAGCCAAGAAACCTACAGGATTTAGAGAAGGTCTGTAAAGAAGAGTGGAGCAAAAATGCCTCCTGAGATGTGTGCAAACCTTGACACCACCTACAAGAAACGTCTGACCTCTGATCACCAACAAGGGTTTCTCAACCAGCTTATAAGGGGATCAAATACTTATTTTACTCACTGAACTGCAACTCCATTTATAACATTTGTATTGTGTGTTTTTTTCTGGATTTTTGTTTCATATTCTGTCTCATATCATATTCTGGATGAATGCAAAGCGGTTTTCTAACTGGATAAGGTGGAGAGGCGATGTTGTGTTCATCTCCATCCAATCAGAGGACACTTTGTATTAGTTTAGAAAATGCAAAGCATTCTGTGAATGGCACTCATGTGGAGAGGAGAGCCTCCAGTTTTCACAATGCAACAGGGCAGGGATGTTGTTCATAAAGGTAATCCAAAAAAAAAAAAAAAAAAAAAGTGTAAAATAAAAAAGTAAATAATTTTTTTAAAATAAATTTTATACTAAAGCGACCCGTCCCACCACGCAAATGCGAACGCATGCGCTGTTCCCATGCGCATATGTAAACAGTCATTACACCACACATAGGAGGTATTGTCGTCAATGTCAGAGTGGGAGCAATAATTCTATCACCAGTCCTCCCTGTATACCTCCAAACTGGTAACCAGTAAAAGGCGTCTAAAGCGTCGCCTATGGAGATTTTTTTTAAGTACTCTAGTTTGTTGCCAATTAAAAGTTTGTAGAATTTAACTCCATAAATTCGCCCCTTTTTAACGAATGAAACCACCAAGATCTTCGTTATCTCTCGCCTTGACTATTGCAACTCCCTTCTCATTGGCACGCCTCTCCATAGGCTCCTTCCCTCTTCAGTCCATCATGAAAGCTGCTGCCAGACTTATCCACCTTACCAACCCTCTCCTCCAATCCCTACACTGACCTCTGTTCAGCGTCCGCCAGCCTTCTCCTCCAATCCCTACACTAGTCTCCATTCAGCGTCCGCCAACCCTCTCCTCCATTCAGCGTCCGCCAACCCTCTCTTCCAATCCGTGCACTGGCCTCCATTCAGCGTCCGCCAACCCTCTCCTCCAATCCCAACACTGGTCTCCATTCAGCGTCCGCCAACACTCTCCTCCAATCCCTACACTGGTCTCCATTCAGTGTCCGCCAACCCTCTCCTCCAATTTCTACACTGGCTCCCAATCAGTGTCCGCCAACCCTCTCCTCCAATCCCTGCACTGACCTCCATTCAGTGTTCCAAGTAATTTTCTAGCAAAAAATACTGATTTAAACTTGTAAACATAAGGTGGCAGAAAAAGCCCGGTCTTCATCCACTTGTCACCGGGAGGACGTCCATGGCTGATCAGAGCAGGGTAAAGAGCCAAAGACAGTGGGCCCTTTACCGTGTGATCAGCTGTCAGCCAAAGACAGCTGATCACCGTAGTAAAACAGAAGTCGGTTATCAGCTTTTTTTCCCCCCCTCTCTTCTATATGAAGAAAAGAAAAAAGCAGTTAAATGGTTTTGGTTAGAGGCACATTAGTCCCCTTAGTGCTGCTAATCAGTGCTGCCCATCACTGCCTCTTGATCAGTGCCCATCACTACCCCGTGATCAGTGCCCATCAGTGAAGGGGGAAAAATGACCCAATTATTAGAAAAAAAAAAAAAAAAAAAAGTGATGATTAACCACTACAGCCCCGGACCAATAAACACCTTAAGGACCAGAGGTCTTTTTCCAATTTCGCACTGCGCTGCTTTAACTAGTAATTGCGCGGTCATTCAATATTGCACCCAAACGAAATTTGCGTCCTTTTCTTCCCACAAATAGAGCTTTCTTTTGATGGTATTTGATTGCCTCTGCGATTTTAATTTTTTGCGATATAAATGGAAAAAGAGCGAAAATTTTGAAAAAAAAAAAATATATATTTTCTTCTTTTTGTTATAAGAAAAATCGAATAAACTAAAATTTAGTCATACATTGAGGGCAAAATTTATTCAGCCACATGTCTTTAGTAAAAAAAAAAATGTCAATAAGCGTATATTTTTTGGTTTGCGCAAAAGTTATAGCGTCTACAACCTAGAGTACATTTTCTGGAATTTACACAGCTTTTAATTTATGACTGCCCATCTCATTTCTTGAGGTGCTAAAATGGCAGGGCAGTACAACCCCCCCCCCCCCAAATGACCCCATTTTGGAAAGTAGACACCCCAAGGAAATTGCTGATGGGTATGTTGAGCCCATTGAATATTTATTTTTTTTGTCCTGAGGGATTGAATAATGACAAAAAAAAAAATTTACAAAAAGTTGTCACTAAATGATATATTGCTCACACATGCCATGGTTATATGTGGAATTGCACCCCAAAATATATTCCGCTACTTCTCCTGAGTATGGGGATACCACATGTGTGGGACTTTTTGGGAGTCTAGTCGCGCACGGCACCCCGAAAACCAATCACCACCTTCAGGATTTCTAAGGGTGCAAATTTTTGAATTTACTCCTCACTACCTATCACAGTTTCGAAGGCCATAAAATGCCAATATAGCACAAAACCCCCCAAAATGACCCCACTGAGAGGCATGTTGAGTCCATGGAATATTTTATATTTTGCCACAAGTTGCGGGAATATTACAAACTTTTTTTTTTTTGCACAAAGTTGTCACTAAATGATATAGTGCTCACACATGCTATGGGCATATGTGAAATGACACCCCAAAATACATTCTGCTGCTTCTCTTGAGTACAGGGATACCACATGTGTGGGACTTTTTGGGAGCCTAGCCGCGTACGGGACCCCGAAATCCAAGCACCGCCTTCAGGATTTCTAAGGGCATAAATTTTTTATTTTACTTCTCACTACCTATCACTACCCATCACAGTTTTGAAGGCCATAAAATGGCAAGATGGCACAAAACCCCCCCAAATGACCCCATTTTGGAAAGTAGACACCCCAAGATATTTGCTGAGGGCCATGTTGAGACCATTGAATATTTTTTTTTGTCCCAAGGGATTGAATAATGACAAAAAATAAAAAAAAATTTTTTTTTAACAAAAAGTTGTCACTAAATGATATATTGCTCACACATGCCATGGTTATATGTGGAATTGCACCCCAAAATATATTCCGCTACTTCTCCCGAGTATGGGGATACCACGTGTGGGACTTTTTGGGAGTCTAGTCGCGCACGGCACCCCAAAAACCAATCACCACCTTCAGGATTTCTAAGGGTGCAAATTTTTGATTTCACTCCTCACTACCTATCACAGTTCGAAGGCCATAAAATGCCAAAATAGCACAAAACCCCCCAAAATGACCCCATTTTGGAAAGTAGACACCCCAAGCCATTTACTAAGAGGCATGTTGAGTCCATGGAATATTTTATATTTTGCCACAAGTTGCGGGAATATTACAAACTTTTTTTTTTGCACAAAGTTGTCACTAAATGATATATTGCTCACACATGCTATGGGCATAAGTCAAATTACACCCCAAAATAAATTCTGCTGCTTCTCCCGAGTACGGGGATACCACATGTAGGGGACTTTTTGGGAGCCTAGCCACGTACGGGACCCCCAAAACCAAGCACTGCCTTCCGGATTTAAATATAAAATGCTACCAAAAAAACGGTTAGCGATCGCAGGGCGTTTAGTGTTTTGTAAGTGACAGTGATCGATACTGCACTTGGGTGGGCTGGGCAGAGGGGCAAAACGCAGGTGCCAGCAGGTATCTGGGCTGATCCCGCTAACAATGCGTTTTTTGGAACCCTGAACTGCTGGGGACGCTAGTATAGATCTGATCAGATCAGATATTGATCTGTTCAGATTCTATACCACTACGGGAGGTTTATGCTTTGCGTGTGGGCGTTAGCAGTACTGGCACTAACCTAGTGCTGCCTGGGGCGACGCAGACCCTGACCCTAAAACCTAATTGATATCACCCGCCGGGTGATCAGGGGGTTAAACCTTTATTGGGTAATAAATGGTGGGTGCCCTGATGCTATAAAAAGCAAACTAACCAGAGTCACCCGTAACACTTATACGGTGATCAGTGGTGAAAGGGTTAACTAGGGGCAATCAGGGGGTTCAAATTTTTATTAGGTAGTATATGGGGGTCCCTGGCGCTATATAAAAACCTGATGGGGAACCTAAATAACTAACTGGCTAACCAGCGTCACCAGTGACACTTATACTGTGATCGCTGGTGAAAGGGTTAACTAGGGGCAATCAGGGGGTTAAAACCATTATTGGGTAGTATATCGGGGTACCTAGCGCTATAAAAACCTGGCGGTGAACCTAAAAAAATAACTAGCTACCTAGCGACACCAATGCAGCGATCAGAAAAATGATCGCTTAGTGACACTGGCAAAAGGGGGTGGTTTAACTCTAGGGGCAATCAGGGGGTTAAATCTTTATTGGGAGGTGATAGGGGGCTACCCTGGACCTAACCTAACAGAAATGATCAATGCAATCAGTGACACTGTGACTGGGGGGGAGGGGGGGGGGGTTGTGTGCCTGTGTGTACCTACATGTCAGTGTAGTGTTGGTGCACACTTACTTTTAGTCTTCTCCTCGTAGTCCGGTCAAAAAGACCGCCCCGAGGAGAATGACATCACTTCCTCCTTCCTGTGTAAACAATACACAGTGGGAGAAAGTTCGTCATTGGCCAGGAGCGATCCAGAGGGGGTGGCCAGAAACCAACGGCCATCCCCTCATCACAGATCGCTTCTGCAGCAAACCGGACCGCCGTATCCAGCGGGAGGGGGTCCGATCGGACCCCCCACCCGCTGGAAGGCAGGCACGTACATCTACGTGCTTGTGCCTGCCTGTGCCATTGTGATGATGTACAATGGCAATACGGCGGTCCTTAACCACTTGCCGACCGCCGCACGACGATGTACGTAGACAGAATGGCACGGGCAGGCATATGGGCGTACCTGTACGTCCCTGCCTTCCCGCGGGTGGGGGGCCCGATCGGGCCCCACCCCCGGTGCCAGCGGCGGTCGGTATCCGTTCAGGAGCGATCCGGGATGAGGGGGGCGGCCATTCGTTCATGGCCACCCCCTCGCGATCGCTCCTGACGAATGGAAGTAAGGCGTGACATCACTTCCTCTCCAGTAATGTAAACACAGGCAGAGGAAGTGATGTAATCTCTCCTCCGTGTCTGTATTTTTCGTTCCGGCACCGAGGAGAGAGGATCAGTGAGTTGCACCAACACGACACTACACAGTAGAACATGCCAGGCACACTCTCACCCCCCCTTCACCCCCCGATCACCCCCCCAATCACCCCTGCCCCCCCAGTCACAGTGACATCAATTGCATTTTTTTTTTTTTTTTTGCATTGGTGTCATTTGTGACTGTAATAACTGTTAGGGCAGTTAGGGTTAGCCCCCTTTAGTTCTAAGGTACCCCCCTAACCCCCCCAATAAAGGTTTAACCCCGTGATCACCCCCCGTCGCCAGTGTCACTAAGGCTGGGTTCACATTGCAGCGGTTTATGAGAACGGATGTGATTCGCACCGCACTGCAGTGCAAATCACATCCGATCTCTGTGCGATTCGAGTTCAGCCATACAGATAGTATGGCTGAATTCGCGTCGGACCCGCTGCAAACTCGCACGGGACCCTTTTTTTGGTCCGCAGCAGAATCGGATCGCATGGGTGTTCACACCATGCGATCCGAGTTTGCAGATCGCACTGCGATATGCGAACTGATCTGGGGGTGTCATTAACATTTCACTGACACTCCCAGCAGTTCGCATAGGGCAGTGTGAACTGCCGCCAGGAGGCATGCGATGCGGGAACCCGCCGCGGATTCGTGGCGTTCCCTCATCGCTCCAGTGTGAACCCAGCCTAATAAGTGATCGTTTTTTCTGATCGCTGTATTAGTGTCACAGGTGACGCTAGTTAGGCAGGTAGGTATTTAGGTTCGCCGCAGCTTTTTATAGCGCCAGGGACCCCCATATACTACCGCATAAAGCCCCCTGATTGCCCCCTAGTTAACCCTTTCACCAGTGATCACCATATAACTGTTACAGGTGACGCTGGTTGGTTAGTTATTTTGTTATAGTTTCAGGGCACCCGCCATTTATTACCTAATAAAGGTTTAACCCCCTGATCACCCGGCGGGTGATATAAGTTTGAGGGTCAGATAAGGTCTGCATCGCCCCAGGCAGCGTCAGGTTAGTGCCAGTACCGCTAACACCCACGCACAAAGCATACACCTCCCTTAGTAATATAGTATCTGATCAGATCTATATTAGCGTCGCCAGCAGTTTAGGTTTCCCAAAACGCATTGTTAGCGGGATCAGCCCAGATACCTGCTAGCACCTGCGTTTAGCCCCTCCGCCAAGCCCAGACCAGCCCACCCAAGTGCAGTATCGATCGATCACTGTCACTTACAAAACACAACACACAAAACTGCAGCATTTGCAGAGTCAGGCCTGATCCCTGCGATCGCTAACAGTTTTTCTTGTAGCGTTTTGATACAGTCGCTGACAGCCTAGGTGCTTTTTTACCTGTGAGTCTCACTAGTGTACCCCTAAATTTAGGGGTGTCTACTTTCCAAAATGGGGTCATTTGGGGGGGGGGGGGGGGGGTTTGTGTCATCTTGGCATTTTATGGCCTTCAAAACTGTAATAGGTAGTGAGGAGTGAAGTCAAATATTTACGCCCTTAGAAAACCTGAAGGCGGTTCTTGGCTTTCGGGGGCCCCGTACGCGGCTAGGCTCCCAAAAAATCCCACACATGTGGTATCCCAGTACTCAGGAGAAGCAGCAGAATTTATTTTGGGGTGTCATTTCACATATGCCCATGGCATGCGTGAGCAATATATCATTTAGTGACAACTTTGTGGAAAAAAAAAAAAAAAAAAAGTTTGTAATTTTCCCGCAACTTGTGGCAAAATATAAAATATTCCATGGACTCAACATGCCTCTCAGCAAATAGCTTGGGGTGTCTACTTTCTAAAATGGGGTCATTTGTGGGGGTTTTGTGCCATCTTGGCATTTTATGGCCTTCAAAACTGTGATAGGTAGTGAGGAGTGAAATTACAAATGTATACCCTTAGAAAACCTGAAGGCGGTGCTTGGCTTTCGGGGCCCCGTACGCGGCTAGGCTTCCAAAAAGTCGACCACATGTGGTATCCCCGTACTCAGGAGAAGCAGCAGAATGTATTTTGGGGTACAATTCCACATATAACCATGGCATGTGTGAGCAATATATCATTTAGTGACAACTTTGTGTAAAAAAAAAAAAAAAAAAAATTTTTTTTTTTGTCATTATTCAATCGCTTGAGGCAAAATAATAAAATATTCAATGGGCTCAACATGCCTCTTATCAATTTCCTTAGGGTATCTACTTTCCAAAATGGGGTCATTTGGGGGGGTTTTGTACTGCCCTGCCATTTTAGCACCTCAAGAAATGAGATAGGCAGTCATAAACTAAAAGCTGCGTAAATTCCAGAAAACGTACCTTAGTTTGTAGATGTGACAACTTTTGCGCAAACCAATAAATATACAGTTATTGACTTTTTTTTTTTTACCAAAGACATGTGGCTGAATACATTTTGGCCTAAATGTATGACTAAAATTGAGTTTATTGGATTTTTCTAATAACAAAAAGTAGAAAATATCATTTTTTTTCAAAATTTGCGGTCTTTTTACGTTTATATCGCAAAAAATAAAAAATCGCAGAGTCAGTCAAATACCTTTAAAAGAAAGCTCTATTTGTGGGAAAAAAAGGACGCAAATTTTGTTTGGGTACAACATTGCATGACCGCGCAATTACCAGTTAAAGCAGCGCAGTGCCAAATTGTAAAAAGACCTCTGGTCATTGGCCAGCAAAATGGTCCGGTCTGAAAGTGGTTAAGTGGTTAAATATCGGCAAAAAAAAAAAAAAGCCCCATAAAATTAATTCACTTTCATTTCGGTACAGTGTAGCATCACTGCAAAGTGTGACAGCGATGAAAGCTGACCTGGGCAGCAAGTGGTTAATTCATGAAAGATTGCGTTTGAAAAAAACAAACAAACGCTGTGCAAATACCGTGTGACATAAAAAAAAAATAATTGCAACACCCACTATTTTATTTTATAGTGTCTCTGCGAAAAAAAAAAAATGATATATTATATTTGGGGTTCTAAGTAATTTTCTAGCAAAACATTCGATTTTTACATGTAGGAGCGAAGTGCCAGAATTGGCCCGGTTGGGAAGAGGTCAATGGAGGATTGTTTTTTCGGTGACAGTGCCAGATTTATTACACCGCACGTGTGAGTTTCATCCAGAATTAGAACCAATCTCAGTCATTTGATTATGTACGGAATAGAATGTGTGAAAGAAGAATGCGGAGGTTTTTGTACAATGCAAAATCTAAATTCATAATTGCATTCTAATTCTAGATACATTCTTTTAATTAATTGTATCCACTACAATCCTATTGGCTGACAAACATATAATGTGTATATAAATATTCGCCATACGGATACATTTGAATAAACTTTCCTTTTATTCTTTTGTAGGATTTCAGAAGCACCAGAAATCCGTTTAATACATCCGAGAATCCGTCTGGATGAAAATTTTAAAAGCCTTCGGGCCGAAATGGGTTTGACCCGTCGATGACATCAAATGCTCTGCGTGCGAATGTACGAACAAAGAGCCAGCCGTGTACGGCCAGCTCTACCCTGACACCCTCCCATCACCAAACACTAATGAAGAATCCAAGTAGGCAGATTTACCGCTCCCCATTCCTGTTGGGGTTTTTTCAATCCCTCAACTTTTTGGATTATGGAGCCCCCTCTTTTCTCTAAATGCATTAATCTTACCTATTTGTGGCATTTAACCACATAAGGACCAAGCCTCTTTCTGAGATTTGTTGTTTTAAAACTTTTTTCTGCTAGAAAATTACTTAGACCCCCCCCATCTCCCCCTCTCTCCCCCCCCCCCCCCCCCCAACACAATAAAAACAAATTTCGAACACCCTGGAGAATAAAATGGCGGTTGTTGCGATACTTTCTGTCACACCGTATTTGTGTAGCGGTCTTTACAAGCGCACTTTTTGGGAAACATTAAAAAAATAAGCCGACAGTAAAGTTAGCCCAATTTTGTTCAGATCCTGAAGCTGAAACTCGAATACTTTGGCCACCTAATGTGAAGAGAGGACTCATTGGCAAAGACCCTGATTGCTGGGAAACATGGAGGAGAAGAGGACGACAGAAAACAAGATGGATAGAGAACATCATCGAAACAATGAACATGAAGTTAAGCAAGCTCCAGGAGGTAGTGGAGGACAGAAAAGCCTGGTGCACTATGGTCCGCGACTAAACGACCGAACAACAACAACAAATTCACACACATTGCAGGATATGACATTCTCCTCCCAATCGAGCAAGGATCTACATTGTATTAAATATATAGGAAAACAGGGTGCAAAACTTAACACATTACCTTCTTCTCTTCTCTGTAAACATTTCCTGCAACAAGAGCAAAACGTAAAATGTTCAGACAGTACAGCAACATTTCACTTTCAATTGATGTAGTAAAATATACAGTATATATAAATGGAGATAAAATATATATAAAAACTGTGAGCCAGCAAGAACTTTTCAAGCCAGACTAGAGACTATATGGCCAAGGGTCTGATGACACCTGACCATCAAACCTTTACTTTTTTTAAAGTCCCAATCCAGAACCATGGCCATTAATCTTGGGTTGTCCCCCCTTTTGTGACTTTAACAGCCTCCACTCTCCTGGAAAGACTTTCCACAAGTTTTTGGAGGGTGTCTGTGGGCATTTATGAGGCCCAGGTACTGATATTGGAGAAGACTTAGCTCACCATCTGTGTTCCAAATCATCTCAAAGGTGTTCAAGTAGGGTTGAGGTGAGGGCTCTGTGCAGGACATTTGATTTGGACACCCCATCCTAAAGCAATGGTTCCCCATTGGTGCTATAACATCCTCTACTCTTCTGAGAAGACTTTCCACAAGATTTTGGAGGGCGTCTGAGAATTTGGGGCCATTTGTGAGGTCAGGTACTGATGTTAGATGGGAAGACCTGGCTCACATGTTGGACACCAAAAAAAGACCTGGCACACCATCGGCATTACAATTCATTCCAAAGGCGTTCAGTAGGGTTGAGGACAGGGCTTTGTGCAGGATACTAATATTCCTACAACCATCACACCAATACCAGCTTGTTAAACATCTGATTCCAACACTATGGCCATTAATATGGAGTTGCCCTTTTTTGTAGTTATAAGAGGCTCCACTTTTTTGGGAAGATTTTGAAGGGTGTCTGTGCCCATTTTTGAGGTCAACCACTAATGTTGGATGAGAAGACCTGACTCACATTTCAAGCCTCGCGTTGAGCGGCAAAAAAGAAAATAAAGACCTGTCTCACCATCAGCATTCCAATTCATCCCAAAGGTGTTCAGTAGAGGTAAGGTCAGGGGCTCTGTGCAGGACGTTCGAGTTCCTCCATGACCTCAAACCCACTGAACACCTTTGAGATGAGAAGACTTCATTTCAAGAGTGTTCCGTAGGGTTAAGAACAGGTACGGATGTTGGCTGAGAAGACCTTATACCAAAAGGTCTTCCAAAAGTAGGGTTGGAGGTCAGGGCTCTGTACAGGACACTTGAGTTCCTCCATGACCTCAAACCCACTGAATGCCTTTGAGATGAGAAGACCACATTCCAACAGTGTTCCATAGGGTTAAGGACAGGTACTGATGTTGGCTAAGAAGACCTTATACCAAAAAGGTGACCTGGCTCACCATCAGCATTCCAATTTATCGCAAAGGTGTTCAGTAGGGTTAAGGTCAGGGGCTCTGTGCAGGACATTTGAGTTCCTCCATGACCTAAAACCCACTGAATGCCTTTGAGATGAGAAGACCTCGTTCCAAGAGTGTTCCGTAGGGTTAAGGACAAGTACTGATGTTGGCCGAGAAGACCTTATACCAAAAGGTCTTCCAAAAGTAGGGTTGAGGTCAGGGCTCAGTACAGGACACTAGTTCAGTGATGGTGAACCTTGGTACCCTAGATGTTTGGGAACTACATTTCCCATGATTCTCATGCACTCTGCAGTGTAGCTGAGCATCATGGAAATGTAGTTCCAAAACATCTGGGGTGCCAAGGTTCATCATCACTGGACTAGTTCCTCCACAACACCCTGATCACACCAGGTCTTTATGGAGCTGGTTTTGTAAACAGGGGCACAGTCATGCTGGAACAAAAAAGGGTCTTCACCAAACTGTTACCACAAGGTTAGAAGAACACAATTGTCTACAATGTTTTTGTATGATGGAGGATTACCCGGACCCTTCACTGGACCCCTGAACTCCATCATTTAGATGGGGTCCACAGACATTGTCCATATATAGTGTAGTATGTGAAAACTTTTCGTGCCCTTATTTAATTTTTGGGACATAGGAATAGGGTTGGTGGAAAACAAATCTTGGAGTTAAATGGCCCTCTCCATATAAAATTGCAGTCCCAGCTTAGCTTTCTCCCACTTACTTCTGAATCACAAATGCCCATACAATGTGGATAAGCGCCACAACATCCGCTACAATCCAAATGATCAAGTAATTATCAGGATCCTGTAGGAACAAAAAAGTACAAACGTCATCGGGAGGAACAAGACTTAAGTAAGCCCCCTTGTGTCTTTTATGTCCCAACTGAAGTTGAAGTCTCTCACCTTTTTATCTCCATTGTTTTACACCCCATGTTATTGTGTGCGAGTGATTTTTCGTTGTAAATGCCATAATATACCTTTTCTACGCCGCTTTATGGCTTCCCTCTGCAGTGCTCTGTGCTGGCAGAGTTGAGTAACAGCCACACCCCTTATCACAAATGCCCTTCCACAGACTTGTAATGTAGAAGAATGTGAGATGGCAGTCTTCTTCTGTAACCAGTGCTTACTCACCATCAGCCATATGGGTCTCTTCATGTCTTTCAGCAGCTGGAAGGCATTAGAGGTGACAGATGTGGCTCCTGCACACCACAGATGCGAGAACAGCCAGGGTTCATTTACCACAAACAGATTCACTGAAATATTGTCTTTGCGGTATGACCTGGGAACCAAGAATATGGATGTAAATAAAACACAACCAGCAAGATGAACTTCTAATACAAATAATTAGAGCAGACCAAAACCTCAAGAGCCACCTTATTCGTTGTGTCAGATTGTGGAGATTTCAACTCACTTCCTACATCGGAGACGCAACAGGAAGTTAAAAGGAAATCTCTCCAAAGTCATGGAAATCCCTTAGACAGTTGTCTCTGGAACAGGTGTCCCCATTGAAAGCCTTTTTCTCTATTCCTGTTATGGTGACAACTGCAAAGATTTGGAATTTCCATCACTTTCTGGCGACAATAGTCACCAGGACAAATAAAGTAAGGTGGATCCTAACAATGAGGATACGAAAGTAATACAAACCTGATGGAGGTTCAAAACTGTTCCTCACTCCATCCAAAACTAAACCAGAAATTGTTGGTTTTAGATACACCTCAAGTTAAAATTGAGGTAGATTGTCAAAAAGTGGTTATTAAAACAAGGTTTTTGGGCTACCAGGGTGCTCTAGAACAATAGTTGTCAATTACTTGATATAGGGGGCCTCAAGTGTAAAATTCTGTGATATTGTAATGCTATAAAAATCTGCCAGAGGCTGCAGACATAATAATACGGGAAGACGGTCAGAGGCTGCAGACATAATAATACGGGAAGACGGTCAGAGACTGCAGACATAATAATACGGGAAGACGGTCAGAGACTGCAGACATAATAATACGGGAAGACGGTCAGAGACTGCAGACATAATAATACGGGAAGACGGTCAGAGACTGCAGACATAATAATACGGGAAGACGGTCAGAGACTGCAGACATGGTACGGGAGGCGGTCAGAGACTGCAGACATGGTACGGGAGGCGGTCAGAGACTGCAGACATGGTACGGGAGACGGTCAGAGACTGCAGACATGGTACGGGAGACGGTCAGAGACTGCAGACATGGTACGGGAGACGGTCAGAGACTGCAGACATGGTACGGGAGACGGTCAGAGACTGCAGACATGGTACGGGAGACGGTCAGAGACTGCAGACATGGTACGGGAGACGGTCAGAGACTGCAGACATGGTACGGGAGACGGTCAGAGACTGCAGACATGGTACGGGAGACGGTCAGACTACAGACATAGTACAAGAGATAGTCCAATATATTTCTAGAACATTAAAAGATATGATAAAAACAATGTATCCAATACACGTCACTGCGGCCGTCTCACCGGATCTCGGCTACACTCAGATTTGTGTAGGACAAATTGACGGCGTCCAGCGTGTCGTTCGTCAGTCTCTTCCTTCCAAAAATCTGCTTAAATCCCGGAGCTCTCTGTATGACCTCCTCCCGGTTATCATCAGGAAGCCAAAGGATCTACCGGGAGCAGGAAAGAGGAGTCAGGACATTTCATGAATTACACTGAACATCTGTGGAAACATTAATTTCTATTAATCAGTCTGATCACCAAAACTCACTGCGTGTGTGGGGATCTGCTGGGTGAATGTGGGGGGCCAAGACATTCACCTCTGGGATCGTATGCAGAGTACACACATCGTTTTATTTTGTTCAATCAGCAGGTTAAAACAAAAAACGGACAGATCCCCACATCCATACAAGTAATGTTGATGCAGTGATCTTTCCCGCCGTTCTATTGTAGAAGATGGGGGACAGGGACACTAGTCGTTTTGCGGACGCGCTTATAGTGGGGACTGTACAGTAATGTGAGTGATACATTTACATATATGGAAAGGATGCCCATTTGTAATCTATAATGGCGGTATGAGCTGGTAAGCTCGTGTGTCACCTGAGAATTTGCCTTCAGCAGTTTCTTGAACGTTGTGCTTTTTTTTCCCTCACTGGGAAAGTGGGAGGTGCTTTGACTTTGGCTTTCCTCCTGGCTGATTAACTAATCCACTACAGGTGCTGATGTGCATACACGTGTTTGTTTATTTTTCCTTTTGTCTTTCTAATAAATACAACCAAAAGGATAATGCACATGGCTGGTGCGCCCTTTTTGTTTTTTACATCTCAGACTACGGGGCTGACTGGGACACTACGAAACTGAATGGGACGCTACGAGACCCTATAAGGCTGGGACACTACGAGACACTATAAGGCTGGGACACTACGAGACACTATAAGGCTGGGACACTACGAGACTGACTGGGAGACTGTGGGACACTACGGGACAGTATGAGACTGACTGGGAGACTGTGGGACACTACGGGACAGTATGAGACTGACTGGGAGACTACGGGGCAATACGAGGCTGGGACTCTACGAGATTGAACGACTTGATGTTGTGAGAACAAAGTGATGTTGTGAAGTGTTCTATTGTATTCTGACAAGGGAGACTGGGGGACCGAGAGACTTGGCGACTGAATGATTGGGGAACAAGAGACTTCGGGGACAGATTGACTGGGGGGGGGGGGGGAAATCAAGAGACTGAATGACTGGGGGATTTCTTCCAACTTTGAAAACAAGAGTGAGCATAGTTAGAGCGAGTACCACTGACTTTTATATGGAGTAGAATGTCATAAATTCCATTGTTGTTCTATATTATTTCCTGATTAGGGTATGAATGTATAGATGGGACATGTCTTCCATAACTATCAGAACCTGTAATTTCTCTTATATTCACCGGCTGACACAGCTCCTCTCTGTAACAAAATGGGTTGTCAGCCCTATCACTGGAGATTATTAGGCAAAGTTGTAACACTTCAGAACTTTTAGTTCCGCCCAGGGGGCGGTCCCTAGGCTACAACCCCCACAGCCTGCCCCAGCAGACTCAGTTTTATTTTGCCTAGTGAAGGAGATGCACCTAGGAACCCTGTGGGCCCATAGGTCCATGTTTTTTTTTTATGCAGAAGCTTGGCTTTTTGCACAAGATGAATGATCCTGTGATCTTCTATCAACAGCTGGCTGGGCGACAGGCTGGTTCACTTATTCTTGTAGTCTCCCCAGTCCGGCCATCCAGCGCAGGACGCAGCTACGGCTCGGCAGGCCACGACATACCTCAGCTTCAGAGGTGGTCAGTGAGCTTTATGCTCTGGGGCTTACATATGACCGGGCTACTGATGTCTGCGTCACAGTATGCCGGGCCAGTAGTCTTCCCTGTACTGATCAGGAGTTGACTACCATGGGATGTCCTCCAGCTCTTCAGGACTGGTAAGTACAGCTCTCCCTGTCTCAGCAGGGTGGAGCAGCTGGGCATTCCCTGGGAGGTCGATTTGGGGGCCCCCCTCTCTTCTCTCCCCGGGCCCTAACACCCCTCCTTCCCCCCTCACAGGGAGGGGCCATGAGGCTGAGCGATGAGTGCGTGTGCCCTGGGCTCTCACCTGGGGGTTTATCTCTACTGGGGTGCCTGGGTCCTGCAGCTTAGTCCCGCTGGATGCCTGTGTGGTCTTCCCCTGTGTTCGTGCAGCGCTGTGTCTGCCATATGTTTTCTCTAGCCTCTCATAGCGCTGTTCGGCGAATATTTTAAGTATGGGCAAGGGTCAGACATGCTTCTGGCTTCAAGCAGCCATTTTCCTAGTGATTCTCTATTAGAACACTGGCGGCCATTTTCTTGTAGCCGGACCGTGTTTTTTGTGCTCTAGCAGCAGCCCCTGTGCCCTCAGCTTCCTGTTTGGTCATCACAGAGCGCTGGGAGGTTTATCCTGTGATTCTGGACACGTGTGTCAGATCGCTCACCAATCATGCGACCGGCCGTCCGGCCACCAACACAGTTTTGCTATCTCTGCATCTGGAAGCGCTGGGGATCGACAGGCACTGCTGTAATACAGCGCGGAACTGCTCAGGGTGGTGAGTCCAGTGGGTTAGAGCCCCTCAGTCAGCAGCAACAGGAGGGTGGGACTGTCACTGTCCTAAGTCCCCTTCGGGTGGCAGACAGGCTCGGGTCAGCATGGGATCATGGGATTTGAACCTGGTATTGTCGGCGCAGCAAAAACCGCCGTTTGAAAATATCAGGGAGATTCCCCTGTTGACTCTTTCCCAAAGTGGTCTTTCTAGTGGCCATTACCTCGGCCAGGAGGGTTTTGGAATTGGCGGCCTTGTCTTGCAAGTCGCCCTATCATCCACAGGGATAAGGTGGTGTTGCGTCCACAACCATCTTTTCTACCGAAGGTGGTCTTGGCTTTTCATATCAATGAGGACATTGTATTACTATCGTTGTGTCCTAAGCCGAAGCACCCCAAAGAGGTGGCCCTTCACGCTCTCGACGTGGTTAGGGCTCTGAAGGTGTATTTGTCTGCCACGGCTCCCTTTTGGAAGTCGGACTCACTGTTTGTTCCGGTGGCTGGTCCAAAGAAGGGTATGGCGGTCTCGTCAGCCAGCATTTCCAGGTGGATCAGACAGATTGTAGTACAAGCCTACGCCTTGAAGGGGCAGCTGCCCCCCTTTCCGGTCACGGCACACTCTACAAGGGCAATCGGAACGTGTTGGGCCTTCTGACACCAAGCGTCAGTTGCTCAGGTGTGTAAGGCGGCAACCTGGTCATCTGTCCATACGTTTACCAAGTTCTACAAGGTAGACGTCAGTGCATCGGCTGATGCCTGTTTTGGCTGCAAAGTTTTGCAGGTGGCCATGTAGTTGCAATTGGATGTGCAAGCTTTGTTTTTCCTGGTTTTTCAATAAAAACATAGTACTGTTGTGTTTATGCACTGTTGCATTACTTCTGCAATGTTGCGGTCTTGGGGATCACTCCTGTTGAGGATACCCGGTTATATGGTGGTGTTTTTCCAGACACTGCTGTTTTGTGGGTTTAGTTTCACTGGATGACGTTTTTATGCCGTTTTTCCCACCCCTCATTTGGCACTGCTTGGGGACGTCCCATTTTGAGAGGAGCTGTGTCGGTCGGTGAATATAAGAAAATAGGATTTTTTGTACTCATTGTAAAATCCCTTTCTCTGTAATTCACAGACCGACACAGCACCCGCCCCTCCTTTTTCTCTTTACGTTATACTGCTTGTTGATGTGCTGAGTCTGCTGGGGCAGGCTGTGGGGGTTGTAGCCTAGGGACCTAGGAACTAAAAGTTCTGAAGTGTTGTGTTACAACTTTGCCTAGTAATCTCCAGTTATAGAGTCAATCGGTGAATTACAGAGAAAAGGATTTTACAGTACAAAAAATCCTATTATTCTTGGATACAAGTGATTGATATTGGAATGCACTGAAAGTTACATTTCAGACTGGAGGGGAGGTCAGAGGTCAGACTCACCAGCTCCTCACTGATGGAAGTGTTGAGGATGGTGCTCACTGTAACGTTCACAAAGCTCTCATTATATGGGTGGCCGGGCGGTGGCGGACGCAGATCGAATATCAGGGAAATGTTCCGGTCTTTGCATGCATTTACAATCTCCTCCAGAGATGGGATTTTCTGTTGTTTAACCTCTTCTTGGTCAGCAGCAGACAGCAAGTTGTTTGTTCCAAATGGATTTCTCTAAAATAGAAGAGAACATAAAGAACATCACAATGACCATCTATTACCCCCCCATCTGTAATCCTCATCACCCACCTGTGACCGGTACCGGCTCGCCTCATCACCCCACCTGTGACCGGTACCGGCTCTCCTCATCACCTCACCTGTGACCGGTACCGGCTCTTCTCATCACCCACCTGTAATCCACATTACCTCACCTGTGACCGGCTCTCTTCATCAATAATTCTATACATTGCAATCTAAACTCAAAAAACAAAAATTTCATATCCTGTGGCTTACAAGTCCCTTCATTGTGCTGGCTGCAGATCTTCATTTGCACCTGGAGATCCTGCCAGTAACACATCCCGTCCAAGGGTGACACCCAGTGGTATAACCATAATAGGACATGCAGCTGCTTTGGGGCCCCAAGGACAGGAAGGGGGCCCCCAGTAGGGAGGTTTTCTGAAATCTCCATTTCAGGAGAGTTGGCCGAAGACACACACACTACACATTGGAAGGCTTTTTCCCCCAAAATGCATTGACAGCAATCTGCCAAGACCTCAGGACGGGGATGAAGATACAAAACACATCTACATTGAATATTCAGATACAGAGAACACCGGACTGGTATCACCTTATACCCTGTCCACACAACGATGACATGATACACGCTATATATGACCGTATACTGTGTCATCACAACTCTTCTCTGCAGATTACAGCCGTGGCCAAAAGTTTTGAGAAGGACACAAATATTACATTTTCACAAAGTCCGCTGCCTCAGTTCTTATGATGGCAATTTGCATATACTCCGGAATGTTATGAAGAGCGATCTGATGAATAAAAATGAACTTAATCCAATTAAAAAACATTTCCGCTGCATTGGTGAAGAAGGCTTCAGGGCTCCCAAGAAAGTCCAGCAAGTGCCAGGACCGTCTCCTACAGGCGATTCAGCTGCGGGATAGGGGCAACACCAGTGCAGATGGGGGCACCAACAGTGCAGAGAGGGTGGATCGGAGCACCGCCAGTGCAGAGGGGGTGGATCGGGGGGCCCCAGGTAGGACAGCAGAGAAGCCACTTCTCTCCAGAAAATACCTCAGGGACAGACTCATATTCTGCAGAAGGTCCAGGTATTGGACTGCTGAGGACTGGGGGAAAGTCATTTTCTCTGATTGTTGGGGGTATCTGGAAAAAGACCTTGTCCAGAGAAGAAAAGGTGAGCGATACCATCAGTCCTGTATCATGCCTCCTGAGAGGATTCATGAGTGGGGTTGCTTCTAGCCAGGGGGGGGGGGGGGGGGGGGCTCACTCACAATTTTGCCTAAGAACACCACCATGAATAAAGAATGGTCCAAAAACATCCTTCGAAAGCAACTTCTCCCAACCATCCAAGAAGAGTTTGGTGAGGAACAATGCCTTTTCCAGCATGATGGAGCACCTTGCCATAAGGCGAAAGTCATAACTGAGTGGCTTGGGGAACAAAACATGGAAATTTTGGGTCCATGGCCAGGAAAACCCCCATTGAGAACTTGTGGTCAATCCTCAAGAGGCGGTGAACAAGAAAAACCCCACAAATTCTGACAACGGCCAAGCATTAATTATGCAAGAATATGGGGCGGCCATCAGTCAGGGTGTGACCCAGAAGTTGAGTGACAGCATGCCGGGGAGAATTGCAGAGGTCTTGGAAAAGAAGGGTCAACACTGCAAATATTGACTCTTTGCATAAACTTCATGTTATCAATAAAATCCTCTGACACTTATGAAATGCTTGTAATTATACTTCAGTATTCCATAGCAACATCCAACACAAAGATCTACAAACACTGAGGCAGCGGACTTTGTGAAAATTATTATTTGTGTCATTCTCTAAACTTTTGGTCCCGGCTGTACATGTGTTGTATGATTCAATGTGTGTACAATGTGTGTACGATATATGTACGATGGGCGTACTGTGGGTATTGGGGAAAGTCAGTTTTCTATATTGGAGAATTCTCGGCTCCTGACAAATCAGCCGTTACCTCCAGGAACCAATCACCAGCGTTCAGCTTCCGGAGATCATTCCAGGTGAAGTTGGTGCAATTTTCACCGTCCTGAAACCAAAACTCAGGTAATTTCTTGATGTTGGTTGTCCTCAGCAGGGTGGCATCGTGCATCAGAAAAGGGATTCCATCCAAGCTGAGACAGAATGAAAAAAAGACGATCAGAGACTGCAGACAGTATATTAGCTGAAGAGGATCAGAGACTGCAGACAGTATATTAGCTGAAGAGGATCAGAGACTGCAGACAGTATATTAGCTGAAGAGGATCAGAGACTGCAGACAGTATATTAGCTGAAGAGGATCAGAGACTGCAGACAGCATATTAGCTGAAGAGGATCAGAGACTGCAGACAGCATATTAGCTGAAGAGGATCAGAGACTGCAGACAGCATATTAGCTGAAGAGGATCAGAGACTGCAGACAGCATATTAGCTGAAGAGGATCAGAGACTGCAGACAGCGTATAAGCTGAAGAGGATCAGAGACTGCAGACAGCGTATAAGCTGAAGAGGATCAGAGACTGCAGACAGTATATAGCTGAAGAGGATCAGAGACTGCAGACAGTATACAGATGATGAGGAGCTCCTCGTGTTACCTCACACTGACGTCCGTCTCAAACACGGTTCCTCCAGATTCCACCATCTTCTGGAAGGACATCATTGTATTTTCTGGAGCCAGCTGTAATATAAAGAGCTCATCACCTGGAATCCACCAGAGGCCTGCGCTCATCACCCAAAATCCACCAATCAGAGGCCTGAGCTCATCACCCGGAATCCTCCAATCAGAGGCCTGAGCTCATCACCCGGAATCCTCCAATCAGAGGCCTGAGCTCATCACCCCAAACCCTCTGAAAAATGTAAGACTTGGTATCAGCATCCCCCTCCCCCTCTCCCCCCCCCCACCTTGTGCAGCAGTGCTCAGACTGGAAGAGTGAGGCCCGAAGGCCAATCAGGTGTGCTTCATGCACACAAGGAGCATGCTGATAGGAGCAGACAGCAGAGAGAGAAGAGAGATGACTTCATCAGTCTGCTGCTGGTCTTTCACTGTCCAGTCAACATGCCAGAGGAGGGAAGAGGACACCACTCCATTCCTTAACTGTAAGTGGCGTCATTCACCTGGCTGTGCTGCAAAGCTGTATAAATCTCAGGATTGGATGGACAGAATTACAAATCCAGTAAAAGGGCCCCTATATATGTATTTAGTGGGGGGGGGGGGGGTATAGAATAAGCCCCGCCTTATTCTCCTCCTGAAGCTTACCATTGGTGCTCCCCGATGTCCTATAATCTTCGGTTTGGGGTGGAGCTCGGATGTCTTTATGACGCAGGGTGATGTGGTGAAGATGGGACTCACAAACAACGCACAGACCAGGAGTATGTACACCACCAGGACCAGACTCTTCAATACTGCCAATAGAAGAGAGGGACACTGTACATAGACATCTTCATTTCCACAATTCTGTAATTATTCCCAAATTCGTATGTATACAAATGATAATAAACAAAATTTATCAGAAATAAAATTATAGGAGACAAAATTTTGAACTAGATTTGAATTCAAAATCGTTTTTTTTAAATCAAATTCAAATTGTTTTCAAATGGAAATATTTTATAATTTCTGAAGAGAATAGATAGTATAGAAAATAAAGGAACACAATAGAAAGTAAAAGGAGTATAATAGAAAATAATAGACTAAAACAGAACAAAATAGAACATAAAAAGAACAGAATAGAAAAATAAAAGGAATAGAATAAAAAAAATATATATAATAATACAATACATTACAATAGCATAGAAAGAATATAACCCATCTTCTGACATTTGAATATAATAAATTTGAATTCAAATAAATAGAATAGAAAAAAAAAAAAAAAGGAGAGTAAAAACAGAACAAAATAGAATTGAAAATAAAAGAAAAGAATACAAAAAGGAATAGAATAGAATAAAAAAAGTGAATAGAGTAAAATAGAAAGCATATAACAAAATTTGAATAGAATGAATTTGAAAAAAAATAATATAGAATAGAAAAAAAAAAAAAAAAAACTGTGGATAAGAATAGAATACAATAGAAAGAATATATCGGTCTTCTAAAATTCTAATGTCGTATAAAATAAATTAGAATGCAATAGAAAAAAAATAGAATAGAATAACCAATATAACCATCTTTTCCGAAATTGGAATAATTATTTTTTTCTTCATTTAAATAGAAAAGAATAGAATAACAAAAAAAGAATAGAATAGAAAGAATATAACCATCTTCCAAAATTTAAATTTTAAAAATAAAGATTTCGAATGGAATTCACATTTTTTAAAATTTTGCAAATTCAGTTGAATTTAGAAAATTCTAATTGATTTGAATTTGAATTAATGAAAAAATTCTGAAAAATAATTTGACGAAAGGAATTGATGTAAATAAAATCGTTGCGAACCGCTCCGCACATAACGAGGGTCACATTCCCTTCCGGTATTCAGACATCGCACAGAGGAAATGATTAAAGCTTTTCTGTTTTCATTCCAGGCCTTATTTTATACAATGTGATGTCATCACCGGGTCTTTGCGCTTCTCTATGCCATGCAGGCAAATCATGGCTGGTGGGAGGGGCCAGCAGGGGGCTGGGCATCTCATCCTGCCTCAGTACGCCTCACTGGAGCCCTCAGTCCTGATGTGTGCAGTGGGCTGAGTTATGCAAATATCAATAACTGTGCAAGGCTGATGGAAAGGTCAGAGGTCAGATTTAAATAATAATACTGGGGCCCCTGGAACCACGTGTGCCCCCCCTCCCCGTCATCCCCTCCCCCCTTCCACACCTATGGGAGGAAATCCTCGTCAGCCAATGATTGGATACATTGTGTGTTAGAAGATACAAATAGTTTATTGTTTCTATAATTATATTATTATAATAAAGATGTCAGTGTCACCTTTTCCCTTAGTTTCCCAGAAATACCCGGCGAGGACCCAGGCCAAGGCCGAGACCCCGATCACCGCGCCGATGTGCAGGAACGGGCTGGTCGCCTGTGGAGGAAGGGGGAGGGGGTTCATTAAAATGGCTACAAAGTGACATTTTACATAGACTTTACATAAACCTGACACGAAAATCTCCCAATCCCTCTCACCGAAGAAAACCTCCTGACCCCCCTCCCCCAAGAAAGCCTCCTGAATCCCCCCCAGTAAAACCTCCTGACCCCTCCCCCCCAGGAAAACCTCCCTCCCCCCCAGGAAAAACCCCCGACCCCTCCCACCCAGGAAAACCCCCCGACCCCTCCCACCCAGGAAAACCTCCTGACCCCCCACATCTAGGAAAACCTCCTGACCCCCCACACCTAGGAAAACCTCCTGACCCCCCACACCTAGGAAAACCTCCTGACCCCCCACACCTAGGAAAACCTCCTGACCCCCCACACCTAGGAAAACCTCCTGACCCCCCACACCTAGGAAAACCTCCTGACCCCCCACACCTAGGAAAACCTCCTGACCCCCCACACCTAGGAAAACCTCCTGACCCCCCACACCTAGGAAAACCTCCTGACCCCCCACACCTAGGAAAACCTCCTGACCCCTCACACCTAGGAAAACCTCCTGACCCCTCCCACCTAGGAAAACCTCCTGACCCCTCCCACCTAGGAAAACCTCCTGACCCCTCCCACCTAGGAAAACCTCCTGACCCCTCCCACCTAGAAAAACCTTCTGCCCCCCCCCCCCAGGAAAACCTGAGCCCCCCCTGAAAACCCCCCCCCCAGGAAAATCTCCGACCCCTCCCCCCCAGGAAAACCTCCCTCCCCCCCAGGAAAAACCCCCGACCCCTCCCACCCAGGAAAACCCCCCGACCCCTCCCACCCAGGAAAACCCCCCGAATCCCACTCAGTAAATCCTCCTGACCCCTCCCACCTAGGAAAACCTCCTGACCCCTCCCACCTAGAAAAACTTCCTGACCCCTCCCACCTAGAAAAACCTTCTGCCCCCCCCCCCCAGGAAAACCTGAGCCCCCCCCCTGAAAACCCCCCCAGGAAAATCTCCCGACCCCTCCCCCCCAAGAAAAACCCCCGACCCATCCCACTCAGTAAATCCTCCTGACCCCTCACACCTAGGAAAACCTCCTGACCCCTCACACCTAGGAAAACCTCCTGACACCTGCACTCACAGTATGTCCTCAGTCCTATGGATTGAGAGACATCCAAGGCGTCCTTCCATCCGGGAGACTTAGGTGGTTGGGGGGGGGGGGGGAATGAATGCAGACGTGTGCGGTGTGTGAATGAACTCCTCATGTGTTGCTCGGCACAGAATGTCGCCATTCATAGAGTCAGCCGCAGATGTGAGGAGCGATAATCGATGGTGCGACGTAACACTCAATGTAATCCTGATCTCTACAATCTCCTCCCTCCTCCCAGCACACACCATCCTCACATCATTTCTAAATTTGCAACCTTCATTACAATGACTTCCCCGGTGATCCCACCATGGAGGTCACTTCCTGTTATGGTGACAACACCCTGTCCTTGTCCCCCCATTGTTCTCCTGTGTTGTCACCCCATCACATGATGGAGACCACAAGTGACCGTTCCATCACACATGACATCGACCTCTGGTGTCCCCATCCGGAAACCTGCCCTGAGAAAACGCCTTCACCAGAGACAGGAAGTGGCTGCAAAGAGCCTGCAGGTGATCAGCAGCACTGAGAAACGTCATCACCGGAGACAGGAAGTGGCTGCAAAGAGCCTGCAGGAGATCAGCAGCACAGAGAAATGTCATCACTGGCATGTATGGAGACAGGATTGGTCAGCGGAGAGCGAATAGAGGAACTCGGATTCAGCGATCCGTGAGATGGGGCGATCATGTGACATGGCTGGATCCCGTATAGTTTTCTAGAATTTTAGGGGCTTGAAAAAAGAAAAAAAAAAAAAAAAAAGGATTGGGATGGGGGAGAGGAGGGTGGGAACTGCTGGTTGTTTTTCTTACTCAGAGAGGAACTTAATTGTTTTCTGATGTTTTCTGATGTTTTCCAAAATTCAAAGAACAAAAACAATTTAAAGCGGGAGTCCGCCGGGACTCCGCGTTTTTTTTTTTTTTTTTAAAGCCAGCAGCTACAAATACTGCAGCTGCTGACTTTTAAAATAGTGACACTTACCTGTCCAGCGCGCCCGCGATGTCGGCACCCAAAGCCGATCTCTAGATCGTCTCTCGGGTCCTGCCGCCGCCATCTTGGGTATGGGAATCAGGAAATGGAGCCTTTCGGCTTCATTTCCCGGTTCCCTACTGCGCATGCGCGAGTTGCGCTGCGCAATAAGGACGGTCCCCGCTGCCTCTGGGATCTGTGTGTTTCCCAGCAGGCAGCGGGGCACTTGCGGAAAGGGGCGGGCACTTGCGGAAAGGGGCGTAATCTACGTCCCTTTCCGCTGAGAGCTATCCCGGAAGTGGGTGCAGATACCTGTACTGTACAGGTATCTGCACCCCCCTCCCCCCTGAAAGGTGGCAATTGTGGCGCCGGAGGAGGGGAGGGTTCCGATGAGCGGAAGGTCCACTTTAGGGTGGACCTCCGCTTTAATTATAAAATAAATACATTTATTATTGTCCCCAGAGGAGGCGCTAACCAAAGTTTACTACAACCTAAGAAGGGCCTGGATTATTTCCTAAGTGTACATAATATAACTGGGTACTAACATTTATAGGTAAAGTTGATCCGGGGAAAATCCGATTGCCTCTCGGGGGATCAGGAAGGAATTTTTTCCCCTGCTTTAGCAAATTGGATCAAGCTCTGCTGGGGTTTTTTGCATTGCTTTGGATCAACTGTGGGTATAGAATTGGGTATATGGGATTGTATGATATTACAAATTATTTTTTTATTTTTTTTGTGGTTGAACTGGATGGACTTGTGTCTTTTTTCAACCTGACTATGTAACCTCATGTGTCATCCCGACTTCTCACAAAAGTAAGTACACCAGATTTAACACACCTGCTCCCCATTCACACCCGAGACCTTGTAACACTAATGAGTCACATGACACCGGGGAGGGAAAATGGCTCATTGGGCCCAATTTGGAGATTTTCACTTAGGGGTTTACTGACTTTTGTTGCCAGCGGTTTAGACATTAATGGCTGTGTGTTGAGTTATTTTGAGGGGACAGCAAATTTACACTGTTATACAAGCTGTACACTCACTACTTTACATTGTAGACAAGTGTTGTCACATGAAAAGATAGAAGAAAAGATTTACAGAAATGTCACTGAGGGGTGTACTTACTTTTGTCAGACCCTGTAAAATTATATATATATATATATATATTCACCATACGGATACATTTGAATAAACTGTACTTTATTCTTTTGTAGATTTCAGAAGCAACAGAAATCTGTTTGATACATCTGAGAATCCATCCAAGTGTCGGGTCTGGATGAAGAAAAGCCTTCAGCCGAAATGCGTATGGCCAGACGATGATATTGAATGCCCGATTTTATACGAACGTCCGAACAAAGATCCAGCCGTGTACGGCCAGATTTACTTTGACACGAAACATTATTTTCTTCCTTCTGTAAACTACTAATCCAAAAAAAATAAAAATCCAAAAAGGTTGGGGGATTGACCCCCCCCCCCCAGAACAACCCCCATTAGAGACCACCATTATTATAGATGTTTTCTTTTTAACGCGTGGAAAACGCACTGGAATGCACCATAAATGCCCCGAAACGCATGGAAACACCGGAATGCATGGAAAACGCACTAGAAATGCAACGAAACGCACATGTCCTGAATTTAGATGAAGAAAAAAAAAAGAAAAACACACCGGAACACATCAAACTGTAAATGAGAATGCAGAATTCATGGTGGGAAGCGGCCTTAATGGTGAACCTCGTCTTACAGACAGAGTAGAGAAACGCGCCCCCCGAAGAATTATGGGAGTTTCTATACACCCCTCCCCCTCCTCTTCCTCTGATACATTGGATTATATTATATCTGAGATTTCAAGGCAACGATGACTTTCTACATTTCCATCAGCCTCAATATTACTATTCACCAAAATATTACCCCAAACTACAACCGTGCCATCCTTTGTGCCCACCAGGGACAAACTAGATGTCAAACCAACAGTCCCAAAAAAAAAAAAAAAAAAATCTAAGAATGTTAATAAAATAATAATTATTATTATTATTTTATTAACATTCTTAGATTTTTCTATTATTATATATTTTTCTATTAGTTAATTTTTATTATAATAACTAATAGAAAAATATATAATAATAATAAAAAAAAATCTAAGAATGTTAAAAAAATAATAACGAAATAATAGAAAAATATATAATAAAAGAAAAAAGAAATGTAAGAATGTTAAAAGAATAATAAAAATAAAAAGAACTAATAATAGAAAAATATAATAATAAATAAAAAAAATCTAAGAATGTAAATAGAATAATAAAATAATAAAAAGAAAAATTGAATATTAAATAAAAAAAATTGGAAATCTAAGATTGTTAATAAATAATAATAATAAAAAAAAATTATATATATATATATATATATAATAATAAATTATCATCTGCACTGGGTGTGTAAAAATGGTTTTGGGATCACTTTGATTTCCTGCGCAATTCTGTTTCGCCCGTTTGGCGTGCACATGATTATGCACCACTTTATATATTGTAAAGTATCCTGTGCTGCCAGCCAATCAGCCTCTGACAAAACGATCGGCAGGAAAAGCGCAGTGCTCCGCGGCCACCCTCCGTACCCTCTTGTAAGATTTGAAAATAGTTTATTGATGAGACGTGAGGCCAGAACTCGTCTGAAATAGGAACACAACATTTGTGCAAATGGAAAACAAATAAAAAAAAAAAAAAAAATCACACGATGGTTTTTGTAAAAAGAAAACCAAACCCGTCGATTGTTTGCAATACTCTGCATGTAATAACAGAAAGTATAAAGATGTGATCTGATTGGTGGCAGACCGGCTACTGGTAGGCCCTCCGATTGGCTCTCAGGAATGTTTCCTGCCCGAGGCTGATGGTGTCAGAAACAGAAAGTGTACAGAATGTGCGGGGCGATGCGGGGGAGGGGAGGGCGAGGCTCTGCGCCGGGTGATATGGAGGAATTTGGTTCTGCTACAATCGAATGACATGTACAGGTAAAACCGGAACAGTGACCCCCCCGTACTAAATATCAGGTAGGTGTCACCAACTGACTGCGTGACGCACATAGCTGTGACCAGACATCTCCTCCGAGCTGAATGCCAGAAAACAAACAATGAATGTTGCAGTGGAGTTCCACTTTAAGGTAGTCCATTTTTTTTTTTCTATAAAAAAATAAATAAATCTGTAATAAGGGTACATTTTTTGACACAATCCAGGGTCTGGGATCGGTGACAGAAGCTTCTGGAAGACCTCAGATCCCACTGCAGCCTTAAAGAGGCAGAAGATGCATTCTATGACCCTCTCCCCCCTAATACTTACCTGAGCCCCTACTCTGTCCATAAATCCCTCTAAAATATTTTTGCTCATCCAAAAAAAAAATTACCTGCAAGGAGACGGCCACCACTGCCCATTCGATCTTCCACTTTATACCCAAACCGATCATTCCCAGAGCGACCAGCGCAGCGCAGAATATGATCAGGACCTGCCCAGGAAAAACACAGCATTCTGGGTAAAATATTCCCATCGATCGATCCCCTTCCACCTACTATGAGCGGAGCCTCACCTTATGTACCCAGTGCAGTCTGAGGGGCTGAGCGCACACCACCAGGATCATAGAGAGGATCTAAAGGGGAGGAACACAGGAGACACCAGCGCAATTCTCAATCCACGTCCATCAGCAGAAGGCAACATTGTAACAAGTCCCGTCTACATGACCAACACAATATGTCATAAAATATACTAAAGTTTTTATATATATATATATATATATATATATATATATATATATATATATATATATATATATATATATATATATATATATACACACACACACACACACACACGTATATATTACATAATAATACTACATTTAAAAAAATAATTTTATTAACATTATAATTTTTTTTTTTTTTTTTATATATGTTATCTAGTATATGCTCTATACAGAATATATAATAATAAATATAGATTTTCTGTACAGAGCATTATATATATATATATATATATATATATATATATATATATATATATATATATATATATAAAAATTTAAATGAATGTTATTCTGTGTACCAATAATGGGGCACTATTCCCCCCCACTGACACCAATGATGGGGCACTATTCCCCCCACTGACACCAATCATGGGGCACTATTCCCCCCACTGACACCAATCATGGGGCACTATTCCCCCCACTGACACCAATCATGGGGCACTATTCCCCCCACTGACACCAATCATGGGGCACTATTCCCCCCACTGACACCAATCATGGGGCACTATTCCCCCCACTGACACCAATCATGGGGCACTATTCCCCCCACTGACACCAATCATGGGGCACTATTCCCCCCACTGACACCAATCATGGGGCACTATTCCCCCCACTGACACCAATCATGGGGCACTATTCCCCCCACTGACACCAATCATGGGGCACTATTCCCCCCACTGACACCAATGATGGGGCACTATTCCCCCCACTGACACCAATGATGGGGCACTATTCCTCCCACTGACACCAATGATGGGGCACTATTCCTCCCACTGACACCAATGATGGGACCTTTTTTTATTCCCAATGTCTAGTCTGGCCCCCTTGTTTAGTTAGTTTGGAGCCGCCTGATAGATCTTCCATCCCGTTGTCTGTACATACCACCAGCAGAGCACAATACGAGAGAAGGATGGCCGCCACTATTATAAACACTACAGACCAGTCCTGCCAACAGCCGAGGAGGCGGAAGATTTCCCTGCAGGAAAAAGATGAGATAAATGATGTAGAATTTGTTACAGACAATGTCACTTCCCCTCTTTGTGATGAGAGCCACCCCCGACACTGGGAATAGGGGACACCTCCAGATGACAGCGTCCGTGTTCTTCTACAACATCCCCCAATCTCTAAACCCAGCACGTGAATATGCTAATATCGACATTAATGAGAAGTCATCACATGGCCCTCTCTTCTACTGCCTGATTGGCCTGTCCAGTATATGTGAAGAGGTTCGTGGCTGTTACTCAGCTCTGCCTGTACAGAGCACCATAGTGTGAGGACAGGAAGCACCATTTTCACCCAGAAGAAAAAGCGTTTAAATTGCATTACGATCCATCGATCACAAAACGATAACACAATGGGGTGCGGGGCCCAAAAAAACTGATACAAATTGTACCGAATGAGGATGGATGGTGGGCGGGGCCAGGCCCCAAACTGATCGCTGAAGAGAGGGTAAAACTTACTCATTGAAGTTGTGGATGTCATTTCTTAGGATCAGCGTTATATACATCCAGATCATTGTGAAGAAGAAGATCAGGAAGATCAGCAGGACCCAGATACACTCACACTGCAATACACCAATAAGAATAAAGATATTTTACAATGTATATATAACAATCAGAACAAGTGATGCGGATATTCCTAGAAATCACATTGCACAGAGGACCGCCCACAGCGCAACAATTCATAGAAGTCACTCCCTCTAAAAGCCTGGTGTGAATGATAATTGGCGGAGAACATTCCTGTCCTTCCTGTAGCCAAAAATGAGTTGAAAAAACATGAAATCCTCTCCCACCGAAACACACCGACGCCAACAATGACACTGACACCGACAATGACATTTACCCTAACAATGGTAGTAACTCTAACATTGACCTGATCCCCTACAATGACACTAACCCAAACATTGACACCAAGCTACCCCCAACATCAACCCTGGCCCCAGTGATGCAGTGACCCAAACACTGACCCTATTGTAAAACACTGATGCCAACATCAACACTGACCCCAACAGTGAATCTATCCATAACATCGGCACTGACCCCAATGATGGCAGTGACCTCGACACTGACACCAACCCTGACCCAAACGATAGTAGAGACCCCAACACTGACCCAATCATCAACACTGACATTGATACTCACCCAAACATTGGCACTGACCCCAACATTGACCCTAACACAGATACCAACAATGACACTTACCCCAATAATAGTAGTAACCCCAACACTAACCTGATCCTCCACAACGAAATCAATGCTCACCCCAACAACGACACTGACCTAAACATTGACACCAAGCTGCCCCCAACATCAGCCCTGACCCCAATGATGGCAGTGACCAAAACACTGACCCTATTGTAAACACTGATGCCAACATCAATGCTGACCCTTACACTGACCCCAACAGTGAACCTATCCGTAACATCGGCACTGACCCCAATGATGGCAGTGACCCCAACCCTGATCCTAATGATGGCACTGATCTCAGCACTGTCCCAAACAATGGTAGAGACCCTAACACTGACCCGATCATCAACACTGACATCGATACTCACCGAAACATTGGCACTGACCCCAATGATGGCAGTGACCCAAACACAGATACCAACAATGACCCCAACACTGGCAATGACCCTAACCCTGACCCCAAGGGTGGCAGTGACCCAAACATTGAACCTAACAGGGATACCAACAATGACACTGACCCCAACGATGGTAGAAACCCCAACACTGACCTGATCCTCCACAATGACATCAATACTCACCCCAACAACGACACTCACCCAAACATTGACACCAAGCTACCCCAACATCAGCTCTGACCCCAATGATGGCAGTGACCCAAACACTGAGCCTATTGTAAACAATATGATGCCAACATCAACACTGACCCCAACAGTGACCCTTAGCCATAACATCATCACTGACCCCAAATGATGGTAGTGATCCTGATCCTAATGATGGCACTGACCTCAACACTGACCCAAACAATGGTAGAGACCCCAACACTGACCTGATCATCAACACTGACATTGATACTCACCCAAACTTTGGCACTGACCCCAATGATGACAGGGACACAAACATTACATATAGTTACATAGTTAGTCAGGTTGAAAAAAAGACATAAGTCCATCCAGTTCAACCTTAAAAACAAATAAATAAAATAAAAAATAATCGTACAATCCAAATACCAAATTTTATGCCCACAATTGATCCAGAGGAAGGCGAAAAAAAACCCCAGCAGAGCATGCTCCAATTTGCCCCTAACACGGATACCAAAACAATGACTCCCAACACTCACATTGACCCTGACCCTATCCTAAACACTGACTTCAACATCAGCATTGACCACAACAGCACTGAAACTAACTGCAACATCGGCCCTAACACTAACATTGACCTAATGCTAACCCTAACACTGATCTTTATCAATCCCCAATCTGACTATTCTAGCTTTTTTTGTTCATTTGCACAGTGAGGAGAAATCGGATACAATGTATCACAGAGGAGGAGCAGTATGGGGGCGGGTTCTCCCACTGGTGACCGCTACGAGATTTGATAATGGTAATCCTTTTTTGGGTGTACGTGATAGACGCTCTCCTGGCACAAACACACAAGCACCCCCACAGAAGATATCTTCATGGCTGACCAAAGAAGTTGAGGTCACGTGCTCAGCGTCATATCCAGAGGGTGTCTTTGGGAAATAGACGTATGAGTGCTGCCAGCATTCCTGCAGAGGTTGTAGGGGTGGGGGGTCAGCCTGTCAGTGCTCAGACCATACGCCGCACACTGCATCAAATTGGTCTGCATGGCTGTCATCCCAGAAGGAAGCCTTCTAAAGATGATGCACAGAAAGACCACAAACAGTTTGCTGAAGACAAGCAGACTAAAGACATGGATTACTGGAACCATGTCCTGTGGTCTGATGAGACCAAGATAAAACGTATTTGGGTCAGATGGTGACAAGTGTGTGTGGGGGCAACCAGGTGAGGAGGACAAAGACAAGTGTGTTTTGTCTACAGTCAAGCATGGTGGTGGGAGCGTCATGGTCTGGGGCTGCATGAGTGCTGCCGGCACTGGGGGGCTACAGATCATTGAGGGGACCATGAATGTCAACATGTACTGTGACATACTAAAGCAGAGCATGATCCCCTCCCTTCAGAGACTGGGCCGCAGGGCAGTATTCCAACATGATAACCACCCCAAACACACCTCCAAGACCACCACTGCCTTGCTAAAGAAGCAGAGGGTAAAGGTGATGGACTATCCAAGCATGTTTCCACACCTAAACCCTATTGATCATCTGTGGGACATCCTCAAACGGAAGGTGGAGGAGTGCAAGGTCTCCAACATCCACCAACTCCGTGATGTTGTTATGGAGGAGGAGAAAGAGGACCTCAGTGACAACCTGTGAAGCTCTGGTGACCTCCATGCCCAAGAGGGTTAAGGCAGTGCTGGAAAATAATGGTGGCCACACAAAATATTGACACTCTGGGCCCAATTTGGAGATTTTTACTTAGGGGTGTACTGACTTTTGTTGCCAGCGATTTAGACATTAATGACTGATGGCGGCAATAAGATATAATCGGTCCATCCTGTTGGAGGACTGACAGAAAACAGAAACAATAAAACAGGTGACACTTCCTGTGCAACTCTCCACTGGATCCTCTGAGACAGAGGGAGAGAGAGTTCAGTCGTCTGTTCTGACCGTGATTATAGCCGTGTGCACCGATGGAGGAACATATGGAGGGGGAATGAAGGTCGCTCAGCCCAGAGGGATTTCTTTCGAACTTTTACATTTGTTATAAAGTAACAACAGTTGGGCAGCACAGTGGTGTAGTGGTTAGCACTCTCACCTAGCAGTAAAAAGGGTCGCTGATTCAAATCCCAACCACGACACTACCTGCCTGGAGTTTGCATGTTCTCCCTGTGCCTGCGTGGGTTTCCTCCAGGTACTCCGGTTTCCTCCCACACTCCAAAGACATGCAGGTAGGTTAATTGGCTTCAGTCCAAAATTGGCCCCAGTATATGAATGGGGACCTTGGATTGTGGGCTCCTTGAGGGTAGGGACCGATGTGAGTGTGCAATGTACAGGGATAGGGACAATTGTAGACACTCACTCAGGTTGAACTGGATGGACTGATGTCTTTATTCAACCTTACTATGTAACAAAGAGGGTTTTATACATTCACATCGCATGTCCTCCTCCCCCACCTGTCACTGCTCTCCTCTGATCTGGAACTTTCCCCAATTTCTATAAATCTCCATTACTGGTTCCACCAATACAACCAATTGTGAGTTCATCAGATCGTAGAACCTTCCCTGGAAATTGGAACATAAACCATTCTCAATTGAGTGCCATCTTAAAAGCGTAGCTCCACCTAAAAGGGTAAGTTCCGCTTTAAGCATTCCTTCACCTCACCCCCAACATGCCACATCCAGCATGCCATTTTTTTGTTGAGGGGGTACCTAGTTGTGACAGGTACCCACTTTCACTCTGGCTTTCTAGGCGACTCGAGCAGAAGGTCTCCTCACCCTCTCCATCCCTGCAATCTTCTGGGACATGTCACAGGTCCCAGAATATTGCCTGACCATTGAGGAGGTGCAGTGCGACTCGCACATGCTCAGTGTGCACCCGGCTGTAAAGCCACAAGCTGTCATAACCGGGTGCCCATGCTTGTAATGCTGGAGAGAGAGACGAGGGAGAGAAGCGAGGATTCAGGCGGGACCGGTGAGTGTCCGTTTATTGGGTTATACACATTTTGTAGCTGCCGACTTTTAATAAAACACAAAACCGAGCGGCTCTCCACTTTAAAGAATTTCTCGACTTGTAGTACAAGGAGCCACCACTAAGGGGCCCCAGAAACACCAAAAATAACACATGTGTTCAGTTTGTGTAATGCAACAGAGAACTGTCAGACTGCAGACATACAGAGCGTCTGGAAAGTACTCACAGCACTTCACTTCTTCCACATTTTGTTATGTTACAGCCTTATTCCAAAATGGATTCAATTTATTATTTTCTTCTAAAATTCTACAAACATCCCCCATAATGACAACGTGAGAGAAGATTGTTTGAAACCTTTGAATTTTTTTTTACAAATAATACATAGGCATCACAGGCTCCTCCCACGTACATAGGTATCACAGCCTCCTCCCACGTACATAGGCATCACAGCCTCCTCCCACGTACATAGGTATCACCGACACTCCCCATCCAACCTGATGGAGCTTGAGAGGTCCTACAAAGAAGAATGGGAGAAACTGTCCAAAAATAGGAGTGCCAAGCTTTTAGCAAGACTGGAGGCTTTAATTGGTGCCAAAGGAGCTTCACCAAAGTATCGAGCAAAGGCTGTGATACCTATGTGCATGGGAGGAGCCTGTCATACCTATGTACATGGGATTTTTTCCTTTTTTTTTTTTTAATTTTCAAATAAAATTAGATTTCAAACAAACATCTCTCACGTTGTGATTATGGGGGATTGTTTGTAGAATTTTGAGAAAAATAATGAATTTATTCTATTTTGGAACAAGGCTGTAACGTAAGAAAATATGGAAAAAGTGAAGTACTGTGAGTACTTTCTGGATGCCCTGTAGTACAGGAGACTGTCAGAGACTGCAAACATACTACAGGAAAAAAAAAAAAAAAAAAAATCTAAAAGGAATGGAGTCTTCCACCATAAAGGAAAATCTGGAGAATTAGTAAAAATGTCGAGAGAGAGAGAGATCTCGAGAGACAGACAGAACGAGAGAGACAGAGAGATCGAGAGAGATCGAGAGATCGAGAGAGATCGAGAGATCGAGAGAGATCGAGAGATCGAGAGAGATCGAGAGATCGAGAGAGATCGAGAGATCGAGAGAGATCGAGAGAGATCGAGAGAGATCGAGAGAGATCGAGAGAGATCGAGAGAGATCGAGAGATCGAGAGAGATCGAGAGAGATCGAGAGAGATCGAGAGAGATCGAGAGAGATCGAGAGAGATCGAGAGAGAGAGAGAGAGAGAGAGAGAGAGAGAGAGAGAGAGAGAGAGAGAGACTGCTGGTTCTGTGCAGTCAGAAGATGAATGGATAGTAAACCTGGGGGATGGGCACCTCCTGGGACAACCCCCCCCCCCCCTTCTAAATCCTTTAAAATCCCCCAATTAGAGGTTACTGCCAACAACTCCTCCCCATATAATCAACATCACAACATTGTATATATACTAAACATTATTATACACACACACACACAAGCAAAAACATTCATATAAAAAAAATATATATCTACAGACCGGTGATGGAGGTGATATATCTGAGAGTATATACTAAGTATTCCTTATCCACAGTACTATGCATTAGTAATATGTAGAACACCAATAAAAACCTGCATTAAGCTATGCAGCATTTTGGTAGTACTTACTGTATACAAGGTGTATATTGGTAGTACTTCTACAAGGTTTATATAAGTAGTACCTATACTGGGCACCAGTTCTCAAAAAGGATATCGGGAAACTGGAGAAAGTGCAGAGAAGGGCAACCAAACTGATAAGAGGCATGGAGGAGCTCAGCTATGAGGAAAGATTAGAGGAATTGAATTTATACACTCTTGATAAGAGGAGATTAAGGGGGAATATGATCAACATGTACAAATATATAAGGGGTCCATATAGGGAACTCTGTGTCGAGTTATTCACTTTACAGTCAACAAAGAGGACAAGGGGGCACTCTGTACGTCTAGAGGAAAAGAGATTTCATCTCCAAATACGGAAAGGTTTCTTCACAGTAAGAGCTGTGAAAATGTGGAATAGACTCCCTGCAGAGGTGGTTCTGGCCAGCTCAGTGGATTGCTTTAAGAAAGGCCTGGATTATTTCCTAAGTGTACATAATATAACTGGGTACTAACATTTATAGGTAAAGTTGATCCGGGGAAAATCGGATTGCCTCTGGGGATCAGGAAGGAATTTTTTCCCCTGCTTTATAAAATTGGATCAAGCTCTGCTGTTTTTTTTTGCCTTCCTCTGGATCAACTGTGGGTATAGAATTGGGTATATGGGCTGGTAGGATAGATAGAGATATATATATTATATATATATATATATATATATATATATATATATATATATATATATATATATATATATATATATATATATATATATATATATATATATATATATATTTTTATTTTTTTTTCCCTGTGGTTGAACTGGATGGACTTGTGTCTTTTTTCAACCTGACTATGTAACTATGTAAGATGTTTATCAATAGTACCTCTACAAGGTGTATATTGGTAGTACTTATATTATAAACTGTTAGCAGTAACCTCAAATTAGGAGATTGTTTTCTTAGTATTCCCTAATGTTACCCACAAGTCATTGGACACATCAGGTCCATTTCTTCTGATTAATTTTAGCTTTAATGATACAAATAATTACTCTCCAACTATTTTTTTTAGAATTTAATTACAAAATTCTCCCCAAAATAGAAGTATAAGTATCATCACCAATCTCCTCCTATGATAATAAGCCCCCCTATATCCCTGGATCTCAGATCTCTAAGACTGAAGTCCTACAGAGGAGTCTGAGGACCCACCCTGCTTACCAGTGAGAAGTATGGTAATAATTATTGGTGTTAGCACCCAGCTTACCGTCGGGTTGGTCTTCTTTGCCTTTCTGCAGGAACAGCTAAGTAAGCCCCCCAGGCATTGAGCACACGACGAGCAGAGCGTGTCCCTGGCCATCCTCTAGCCGGTGCTCCCTCCAGGGATCCTGGAAAGAAATAGAAGATATGACACAATTCAGCTACAAAGTAAAACAATGAAAAAAAAATAAAAAGTGGAAAGTGACTTTTGTAGGCGAGGTGTCAATGGCAGCCAATCACAGTCCCCTGAGAGCCTCTCCAAAAGGCAGAAGGACAAGTTCTCTCTGGTAGAGAGCAAAGATATTCCAGAACAAGTTAAACCAGACTGGGAGGGAGCCGAGATAAAACATGCAACAATAGACGAGGAAGACCCTCTCCTGTGTGTGACAATGAGAAGCTGAGAAAGAACCACGACACAACGCGTGGCGGGAACCCAATGTCTGTGTGTCCCGGGGGGGGGGGGGGACAGAACCATTGTCCTTCTGGATCGGGGGTCAGGATAGGATATGTGCCTGCTGAAGGGAAAAGGCAACCATACCACAAGAAGAATACCTGAAGAACACAAGAAGAATACAAAAAGTACACCTGAAGAAGACAAGAAAAATACCTGTGTTTACAGGCACAAGCTGAAAATACTTCTGTAGAAGCCAAAGAATAGACGTCCAGAAGAACGACATCTCAGAGATCACAAATCACATTCTAGGAAACACCGACTGATGAATAGTTAGAATGTATATAAAGGCAGAACTTCTCGTTACCAATAGACTTCCCCGGCAACAAGCAAAAGTCATTCATAGAATATCAATTATTTCTACATATAAATGAAGCAACTCTATAAATAAAAAAATGCATTAATGCATAAAATAAAGGAAGTCAATATACACACACACACACACACACAGAACAACTTTATACATAAAGTAAATGAATTATTTACATAACAGAAAGGAATATTCTATATAAAATAAAAAAGACAATAATTTGGTTCTATGTATAAAATAAAGAGACTCTATACATAAAATTGCAGGACATTTTGGGGTCAATTCACTTAAGCCGCGTACACACGGGCGGATTGTATGGCCTACTTAGTCCGCCGAAACACATTTCAGCGGACAGTCCGCTCGTGTGTGGGCTTCAGTGGACTTTTTCAGCGTGCAGTCTGGCGTACTAAGTATTTCGGAATTTCCGTAATATTGTCCATCATACTTTGGTTTCAGCGGACAATCCACTCGTCAGTAGGCTAGTTCGACGGACTAAGAATGGCGCATGCTCAGAAAGGATTTACACGGCGGAAGGTTGCATTGTTGTGTATTGGACTTCCTATTTCTAGTCCCGTCGTACGTGCTGTACACGTCATCGCGCAAGCTTTCGACGGACTGTTTGTGCATCCGTGTGTGGTCAAGTCCGTTCATTCGAAAGTATGACGGACTGTTCGTCGGATTGTATGACGGACTAAGTAGGCCATACAATCCGCCCGTGTGTACGCGGCCTAAGAGTTAAATAACGGCATAGTTAAATAATGCGGTAAATCAGTTGTGAAATGTTCAATTCTCTAAAGAATTTAGCGTTAAATAACAGATGCGTTTTTTTCGATTGTTCAGTAACTACCGCATTTTCTCATACGGTAATTTTAATCGCACATGTCGGGGGTTAAGGGTTGTTTAACCAATTACGGACAGGAAGATTTGGCTGCGTAATGACCAGGCCATTTTTTTTGCGCTGCATGTCGCTGCACCTCTTTTTTTTTTTAATTCTTTATTTACGGATTGCAGGTTATACAGAGATAAATTGTAAAAGACATAGATCACTCAGTTTTCCAGTTTAACAAACGTACATAGTCAACCAACACTTTGTGGGGGATCAGGGGAAACCTATCAGCTTGCGACAGCAGTGGCCCCAGCCGTGGCTAAACCATCACGTTATCTTAGTCAAATGATCTGGCACCCCAGTGTCCACTCAGAAATCAGGGCAAACCCCGGGGCGATGCCCCTCCAGGCCCAGGCCGAGGGGCCTCTGACATCTGTCCCTTTCATTTTATCTGGCAAAAAGCTCAGCCGGGACCCTCCCGAGGGTCACCAACCCCTGGCTGGGAAACCGAGGATCGCTGCACCTCTTTAACTGACAATTGCGCGGTCGTGTGACGGTGTACCTAAAGAAAATCAACGTCCCTTTTCTTCCCACACAAATAGAGCTTTTTTTTGGTGGTATTTGATCACCTCTGCGTTTTTTTTTTTTTTGCACTATAAAAAAAAAAAAAAACACAAAAGAGCGAACATTTAAAAAAAACATTTTTTTTCTTTTTGCTATAAGAAATATCTCCAAAAATGTTTTTTTTTTTTTTAAAAACTATTTCTTCCCCAGTTTTGGGCAAATATATATTCTTCCACATTTCCTTTATTTTTGGTGTAAAAAAAAAAAAAAAAAAAAAAAAAACACAATAAATGTATATTGAAAAGGTTATAGCGCCTACAGACTAGGAGAAAAACGTATGGCATTTTTATTATTATTTTTTTTACTAGTGATGGCAGTGATCTGCGATTTTTAGTAGTTCTGCATCAGACTATTGTGACACATTTTTGGGACCAGTGACATTTTTACAGCAATCAGTACTATAAAATGCACAGATTACTGTGTAAATGTCACTGGCAGGGAAGGGGATAACACTAGGGGGCAATCAAGGGGTCAAATATGTGTTCCCTCAGAGTGTTCTAACTGTATGGGGGATAGGACTGACTAGAGGAAGAGACATATCGCTGTTCCTACTTAGTAGGAACAAACAATATGTCTCTTCTCTCCGGACAGAACAGGGATTTGTTTATACACACACACACACACACACACACACACACACACACACACGTCCCTGTTGCTGCTCTCGTGCATGCTATTGCGCCCACCAGCCATGCGTATTGGGCTCCACGCCGTGCAGCCTATCACCGAAAAAAATAAATAAGGTACTGACGTACCCATATGGCAATTTGCGGGAGCAGACCACTTTGCCGCCCTTTATTGGCATCAGCCGGTCGGCAAGGGGTAAAGGTCATTTCCTTACAATATTTTACATTATAACATGTTTGTTATTTTTCTACGGCAACAATTTTACGGTCATCTGTATTTGGAGGCATTGAAATTTGAACCCCCGTCTCCAATCTCCTGATGCTGGTAATCCAAGCCGTGTCTTTATCCCGTTACCTGAAAAAAAGGTGATAAACTATGCAATTTACTAACTCCATCCTGACATACATTCATATAAATGGGGGTTGTTTGATTTTTTGGTTTTGTAAATGTATGGCCTACTAGAGCCGATGAAAAGTGCTCTGTACTGGATTGTTCTGTTTTTGGCCCAATTCTGTGCTGCTCTTTATGTTTCTATTGTGGACACTAAAGGAATCTATAATAAATATTGTGTGTGTGTGTGTGTGTGTGTGTGCGCGTGTGTGCGTGTGTGCTGTAATCGCGTGTATTGCGCTTCAAGGGGGACACTTCTGGAGTAATTGTCATGGTAGTTACTCTCCATTGTTTAAATCCTTCCTTCCCGCCCGCGCTATAGCCGAATGAATCCTGGCCCCTTACCACGTGATCGGCTGTCAGCCAAGGACAGCTGATCACGTGATGTAAACAGAAGATTGGTAATCATTTTTTTTATTTTTTTTATTTTTTATCTCCCAACGCTGACAGTGTGAGGAGAAAAAAAAAGCCGATCACCGGCTTCTGTGAAAGGGGCATCAGTACCAAAAAAAGAAGAGACGCAGACACCTCACCTGTGCCCACCAGTGCATATCAGTGCCACCTATCAATGCCCACCAGTAGTGCCAAACAGTGCCTCATTAGTGCCACCTAGCAGTGTCACCTACCAGTGCCCATCACTGCCACCCATCGTGCCAGCTATCAGTGCCACCTATCAGTGCCGCCAATCAATGCCCTTCAGTGCCACCTTACCAGTGCCCACCATTGCATATCAGTACCATCTTATCAATGCCCACCAATGGTGCCAGTGCCTCATCAGTGCTGCTTAGCAGTGTCACCTACCAGTGCCCATCAGTGCCGCCTCATCCATGTCCAGCAGCGCCGCCTCATCCGTGCCTACCGGTGCCGCCTCTGACACTTCTTATAGCCTAGGCAACCAACTGTGGTCGTGAAACTACAATTCCCTTTATGCCTCTGCCTTTAGTGCCCCTCAGTGCCGCCTCATCCGTGCCCACCAGTGCCGCCTCATCCGTGCCCACCAGTGCCGCCTCATCCGTGCCCACCAGTGCCGCCTCATCCGTGCCCACCAGTGCCGCCTCATCCGTGCCCACCAGTGCCGCCTCATTCGTGCCCACCAGTGCCGCCTCCGACACTCTTCTTATAGCATGGGGTAGGCAACGAGCTGTGGTCATGAAACTACAAATCCCATCATGCCTCTGCCTCCAGGAGTCATGCCTGCGATTGGCAGGGTCTCGCAATGTCTCATGGGATTTGTAGTTTAAAAACAGATGGAGGGCCGAGGTTTGGCTACCCGCCCTGGCCTAGGCCATCTTTATGAAGAGCAACATTTCCTTTTTTTTTTCAGATCCTCAGAGAGTTCTTTGCCATGAGGTGCCAAGTTGAACTTCCAGTGACCAGTATGAGAGAGTGAGAGCGATAACACCAAATTTAACACACCTGCTCCCCATTCACACCTGAGACCTTCTAACACTAATGAGTCACATGACACTGGGGGAAGGGAAAATGGCAAATTGGGGCCCAATTTGGAGATTTTCCACTTAGGGGGTGTGCTGACTTTTGTTGCCAGTGGTTTAGACATTAATGGCTGTGTGTTGAGTTATTTTGAGGGGACAGCAAATTTACACTGTTATACAAGCTGTTCACTCACTACTTTACATTGTAGACAAGTGTCATTTCTTCACTGTTGTCACATGAAAAGAGAGAAGAAAAGATTTACACAAATGTCACTGAGGGGCGTACTTACCTTTGTCAGATACTGTATATAAGTTTATAGAATATATCCCCCCCCCCCCCCCCCATATTTATAAGTAAGGACACAGATCTGTGACTGAGGGGGGTGTACTTACTTTTGTCAGATACTGTATATGTTTCCATATGCACGTGTGTGTGTGTGTATATATATATATATATATATATATATATATATATATATATATATATATATATATATAAAATGGGCAGGGGTTGGGGGTATAAGCGAGGACTAGGATCTGACACGGGGAAACGCCCGGCATACATGTTCATGTCAGCAGATCAGACACTTCCCATTGACGAGTCGCTGTTTTCAGTGATAATATCTGGAATGGCATGTTGGGGGTGGGGGACGTCTGTCATCGCTGTAGCCCCCAACGACACCTGTGATTGGATCTCTCTCTCTCTCAATGAAAAGATTTAACCGTTTGATGACATTTCTCCCATTGCTGTCACATTGGTTTCAGTTTACGGCCAATGAGGCGACTGATAACAAAAAAGGATACAATGCATCTGAACCCGGGAACACGAATGTCGCATATTGAAGCGGACCTGAGCTTGGATGTGGCAGCCGCATTCGCTCTCAGGATTTTTTATGGAGGAATGTTCCTGGGGTGCTCATCTTGTATGGAGGAAAGGTTAGCGCTCCAGGATCGTTCCTCCATAAAAAAGGTGAGCACCCCAGGATCGTTCCTCCATAAAAAGGTGAGCGCTACATGGAATGTTCCTTCATAAAAAGGTGAGCGCTGCGGGAAGGTTCATCAATAAAAAAGGTGCGATTGGAGTGCCATTAAGAAGTAATGGCATTGCAAACGCGTCCTGCCACAATTCTAGAAACGCGGGCAGAGGGCGGGGTTTATGATCTTGTGACCGCTGTGATTGGCTGTCACTGAAAGCTGAGCGCCCCCGGGAAGGTTCCTCCGCGAGAAAGCTATGCGCCCCCGGGAACGTTCCTCCATGAAAGGCGAGCGCCCCCGGGAACGTTCCTCCATGAAAGGCGAGCGCCCCCGGGAACGTTCCTCCATGAAAGGCGAGCGCCCCCGGGAACGTTCCTCCATGAAAGGCGAGCGCCCCCGGGAACGTTCCTCCATGAAAGGCGAGCGCCCCCGGGAACGTTCCTCCATGAAAGGCGAGCGCCCCCGGGAACGTTCCTCCATGAAAGGCGAGCGCCCCCGGGAACGTTCCTCCATGAAAGGTGAGCGTCACAAGAATGTACATTACACTAGAATGACCTTCTGCAAAGATTACACCATCCTGACCTTCCATGTTTAAGACTCTGGCAGCCTCAGGTGGAGATGGCTCCCAGCTCCAGAAGTCTGGAAGCCTCCGTGTCCAATTACCTTGTATGCCCTGATGTCAAAAGGTCTAAAGCTGAAGCTGACATCACTTTCCCAATCAGAACTTTAAGTGATGCCTTGCATACAGCCGATTGGGTGTCAGAAGGACCCTACAACATTTATACCCACACAGGTAGCACCAGCCCCTTCATCCAATCACCATGGTATGTTTCGATGCAGATGTTGATTGTCCAAGAGCAAGATGGCTCCAGAAACTCATCAGAACTTAAGAAGTGGCTTGGAGGACAAACTAAAGTGTCTTTAACATTACAGAACACGTCCAGCTAAAATGTGACCAACTAATACCAGTCAGGTCTAGGAAAGATTCTCTGATGGAAAGCAGATGTTTACTCAACAATAGATCAGTGAAGGTCCTCAATTACTTAGGCAATGGGACAGCCAACAATTATTTTTTCAACCCTAAACCAGAACTATGCCAAGACAGAAACGTGGACATCCAAAAGAGTTATCACCTGATCACAAGGGAGGTGATTTGGCATATGCAGTGTGTTGTAGAGAGGAATACAAAGACCTGTACATTGGGGAGATAAAGCAACCGCTCAACAAACAGATGGCCCAACATAGGAGGGTGAAATCTATAGGTCGGGAAAAAAAAAAAGAAAAAAAAAAAAAAAGGGGAAATTTCTTCGAGGACAGTGAGATGCACATTTTGAGAAGAAAGGATAACGGGGGTGGGTTACAGGTGTCCCTCAGCACAAACTGGAGCAACCATCCCTAAAGAGAAGGGGTCTCCAAACTTTCTAAGCAAAGGGCCAGCTTACAGTCCTTCAGGCCGGACTGTGCCCAGTGGAAGTAGAAAATGAAAATGTCCTGGCACATCATTGGAGAAGAACAGTGCCCCATTGATGGTGTCAGTCAGGGGAATGGTTCTCCATCATTCATTGGTGGCAGTTGGTGAGAAAAAAAAAAAAAAAAAGTGTCCCAAGGGCCAGATAAATTCAAGCAAAGGGCCACATCCAGCCCCCCGGGGCTGCAGTTTGGAGACCACAGCTAAAGAGGATTGGTGGCCTTTAGCCCTTTCTCTCACCCACATACAATGGCACCTTAGCATCTCCTCACAGTTCACACCTTCAAAATAAAATGTCATGTAAACTAATAAAACATGAAATATATAATATAGACATGATTTTTTATTAGAATGTTACATATTTTATATGATTTATTTTTGTTTCTATTGTATTGTTTTATATTATTTTATAAGAGAACATATAGATAGATATATTATGTTATATAGATATATTACTGTGTGAAAAATAAAATATGTTTTCATATACCAAAACAAATAATATAAAACAATACAATAAAAAAATAGATCATATAAAATATGTAAACAAAATAATAAAAATACATAGTATAACATAAGATGAAAAAAAAAAAAACTCTCTCTCTCATATAGATAGAGTTTTTTTATTGTATTGTTTTATATTATTTGTTTTTGTATATGACATGACATATTTTGTTATTTTATATGTTGAGTGTTACAGTCACATCAGATCTTTTGTTTTATTCTTCTCTCCCCCCAAGATGAAGGGGACATTTTTTTAGCAGAGGACCAGGTCCATGATTGGTGGAAGGAGCACCCCTGTAGCCCTCGGGAGACATCTATAGTCCTAGGCAGCGTTAATCGCCTTTGGTTCGGGTTGCCCGCTGACTCCAAAGAATTTTACCAAAATTTCCTAATTTCTCCGAAAAAAATTGTTTAAATAAAGCCCTCCAATTCGGCTGATGTTCATCCTTTAGACAGAGGTGGAACTGAGGGTGCGTCCTATCTGGAGCTCTGATACCCGGTGTGAGGAATGCCGAGATGTGCCCAGGGCAAGGCAGGTAGGGGCTCGTCACCGGAGCCAATGTACAGGCGAGGCCCATCACCGCGGGTTAAATTTTCATACCAGCCATTCAGCCAGAGGAGGGGGGGGGATTGGGGGATGTTCCAGCAACGAGCTTCGTCACCCCAGAAAACTGAATTCATCACCTTCATAATGATTCATCCTTGTCCTCAAATCTGACCTCTGGCGCGCCCTCCTGTCTTGCAAGGCTGTACCGGCTCCTCTCCTGAAATGGCTTCCTTCAATATCACTGCACACGGTGAGCTTCTCACCGTGTGCATTAGAAGCCGCAGCAAGTCAGACAGAGCCCCACCTCATTTCCTGGCTGGAGGACGCCCAGCATCATCTGGCTCTTTCCTCCCCAGACTGACTGTCCCTGGCTCCGCCTCCTTTTCATTAAATTAGATTTCAATTATTTTGATCAAGAGCAGCATCACATGTGGGCATAACATGTAATTACAACAGCCATTGTGAACAATTTTCAGGTGTCATTATAATAACCCCCGGTGATCCCGCCATGAAGGTCACTTCCTGTTACAGGGTGTGTTGGAATCAAACAGGAATTAATATTATACATCTACACAGCTGTTTGTACAGCCGAACTCAGCCATACTGACACAATGCAGTCCCACATGTTTAAAAGGAAGGAATGTGACACAAAGACACAATCTGGATAGCAGAATGAGTTCTATTCAGCCCACCTGGAATGTACTGAACTTCAAAGACATTCCTTCCTTTTAAACACGTGGGACTGCATGGTGTCAATATGGCTGAGTTCGGCTGTACAAACAGCTGTGTAGATGTATAATATTAATTCCTGTTTGATTCCAACAGGGTGACAATGCTCTGTCCCCGTCTCCTATTTGTGCTCCTGCGTTGTCACCCGTCACATGGGCTTCCTATGGAGACTACAAGTGACCGTCTCAGCACCATCACACAGGCACGGTCTTCTGGTGTCACCATCAGGAAACCCGCCCTGAGAAATGCCTTCACCGGAGTGGATGGAGACAGGAAGTAGCTGCAAAGAGGCTGCAGGAGATCAGAAGCACTGAGATGTAACAAAGGATGGAAAGAAGTGTGAAAACAAGTTAACCCGGCCTGCAAAATGACGACTTGGGGGATTTTTTTTTATTTTTCCTGGTGGACGCAATATGACATCCTCACGCATGGCCGCAATCTGTCACCGGACACAGTCCATGACAGCTCACTGTACAGGCCTGCTACCATTACCATGTGACCAATCACAGCAGATCACATGACAATTGTAAATAATGGACGGCTTCCTTTAATGCCATTCATTGTGTACACTTGTGTTGTCACAGTAATCACATGGTACAGGGCCAATCACAGCCCATCTGTACCAGGTGATCAGTTGAGATCACAGCAATACTCACTGAATTTTCATTCAGTGAAAATGGTTGTTTATACCAATGAAATTCACTGCTAAAAGCAATCATAATGTGTAAAAAAAAAAAAAAAAAAAATAGTAATAGTTATTTTTCACATTTTGACAGTGCCCGGTTTTGGGGGGGGGGGGGGGAAGAGAGTGCCCAGTATACTATTGGGGGGCAGAAAGGGGGAGACAGTGCCCGGTATTGGGGGGGGCAGAAAGGGGGAGACAGTGCCCGGTATTGGGAAGAACAGGAAGGGGGAGACAGTGCCCGGTATTGGGAAGGACAGGAAGGGGGAGACAGTGCCCGGTATTGGGAAGGACAGGAAGGGGGAGACAGTGCCCAGAATTGGGGGGCAAGAAGGGGGAGACAGTGCCTGGTATTGGTGGGGACAGGAAGGGGGAGACAGTGCCCGGTATTGGGGGGGCAGTGCCCAGTATTGGGTCGCAGGAAGGGGGAGACAGTAACCGGTATTGGGGGGCAGGAAGGGGGAAGACAGTGGCCGGTATTAGGGGGTAGTGCCCGGTATTGAGGGGGGCAAGAAGGGGGAGAAAATGCCCCGCATTGGACAGTGCCCAGTATTGGGGGCAGGAAGGGGAAGACAGCAGCCGGTATTGGGGGGCAGGAAGGGGGAGACAGTGGCAGTATTGGGGGTAGTGCCCAGTATTGGGGGGCAGGAAGGGGGAGACAGTGGCCGTTATTGGGGGGGACAGAAAGGGGGAGAAAGTGGCAGTATTGGGGGGTAGTGCCTGGTATTGGGGGGCAGGAAGAGGGAGACAGTGGCCGGTATTGGGGGGATGGGAAGGGGGAGACAGTGGCCAGTATTGGGGGGCAGGAAGGGGGAGACAGTGGCCAGTATTGGGGGGCAGGAAGGGAGGGACAGTGGGGGTAGTGTCCGGTATTGGGGGGCAAGAAGAGGGAGAGTGGCCAGTATTGGGGGAGACAGGAAGGGGGAAAGTGGCCGGCATTGGGGGTAGTGTCCGGTATTGGGGGCAGTGCCCAGTGACCGGTATTGGGGGGTAGTGCTCAGTATTGAGGGGGTCAGGAAGGGGGAGACAGTGGCCGGTATTGGAGGTAGTGCCCAGTATTGGGGTAGTGTCCGGTATTGGGGGGCAAGAAGGGGGAGAGTGGCCAGTATTGGGGGAGACAGGAAGGGGGGGGGGGGGAAGTGGCCGGTATTGGGGGTAGTGTCCGGTATTGGGGGGGGCAAGAAGGGGGAGACAATGCCCGGCATTGATGGACAGTGCCCAGTATTGGGGGCAGGAAGGGGAAGACAGCAGCCGGTATTGGGGGGCAGGAAGGGGGAGACAGTGGCAGTATTGGGGTAGTGCCCAGTATTGGGGGGCAGGAAGGGGGAGACAGTGGCCATTATTGGGGGGACAGAAAGGGGGAGAAAGTGGCAGTATTGGGGGGTAGTGCCTGGTATTGGGGGGCAGGATGGGGGAGACAGTGGCCGGTATTGGGGGGGATGGGAAGGGGGAGAAAGTGGCCAGTATTGGGGGGCAGGAAGGGGGAGACAGTGGCCAGTATTGGGGGGCAGGAAGGGAGGGACAGTGGGGGTAGTTCCCAGTATTGGGGGGGGGGTCAGGAAGGGGGAGACAGTGGCCGGTATTGGGGGTAGTGTCCGGTATTGGGGGGCAAGAAGAGGGAGAGTGGCCAGTATTGGGGGAAGTGGCCGGTATTGGGGGTAGTGTCCGGTATTGGGGGCAGTGCCCAGTGACCGGTATTGAGGGGGGATCAGGAAGGGGGAAACAGTGGCCGGTATTGGAGGTAGTGCCCAGTATTGGGGGTAGTGTCCGGTATTGGGGGTAGTGTCCGGTATTGGGGGTAGTGCCCAGTATTGGGGGCAGGAAGGGGCAGAGTGACCGGTATTGGGGGTAGTGCCCGGTATTGAGGGGAGCAGGAAGGGGGAGACAGTGGCCGGTATTGGAGGGGTTGAGATGTTGATTGTATATAACACACCAAATGCGGCTTTGAAATCGTACGATTTATAAGCCGCCTGTCAGTGCAACTTCAGAAGACATCAGAGCGACTTCATGCACAGGTGTCTATGCAAGTCGCACCTGAACTTGAAAAAATTAGAACAAGAACTCCTTTTTTTCGAAACTGGTGTACCGATTTGACCGATTCCATTGCAGACAATAAGGTGCGACTTAGACGTGATGAGAGGAAACGTAGCGAATCCAATGCATTTCCCGCCCCGCACTGCCATAACACGGGAGGGGGGGTCCATGTGATCTGCTGCAGGCGTCAATGTTAGATCAACGATATCCCCCAAACAGATTACAAGACGCAGTGCAATTGCCAGAATCGCATTGCATGGGTATTCACACTTCAGGGGCTGCGGATGTTATATGAGCTCAAATCGCATGGTACAGACATATTGTAAGATGTGTACAGGAACGCAGCGCTATTCCTGTGCGACACACAAACGCACAAGTGAGAACCTGGGGTTTAAAAAAAAAAAAGAAGTTTAAAAAAAAATGTCCCCGACCCTTTCCAAAAACGCGAAAAAAACAAAACGCACAGATGTGAACATGTCTCATAGGAAATTGTATTAAATGGACTGCAGTGCGTTTCTGCACCAAACACGCATAGGTGTGAACCAGACCTTAGGTTAAATGGGGGGGGGGGGGGGGGCATTGTTTGGTAAAACTGCGGCTGACCTATCATTACCCCCCCCCCACTGGAAATGTGAATGAGCCCCCAGTGCAGGTGTCCCCACTGGACAATTTCCTCTCTCTTCCTGTCCTGGTGACACCTGTAATATTTTGAATCCCCATCACTTTCTTTCTCAGTGATCAGGGCCAATAGAGAGGAGTGACCACCACCACCACCAATGGGGTGACAGGCAGCAGTCCCCCATCCATAAAAAAGTAAAAGCAAAGTTGAGTCCTTACCTTCAGAAGTCAGATCCTTCAGCCACCTCAGAGACTTTTGTCTTCCTTGCTGCTCACATCTCCTCTGAGTCTCCAGCATCTTCCAGATCCCAAAAAATCCTCCACCCCCATCACATGGAGCTCCTCCCTCACCTGGGCACCCTCCCCCTTTCCCCCCACAATCATGCCATGAGCTGCCTGTGTCCCCGTCCTCCCCCTTCCCTGCCCTTACCTGCCCCTTCCCCCTCTGCTCTCCCCATCCATCCATCCATCAGACACGTGTTTTCGGGCGCCCCCCGGTGGTCGCTTGAGGGACGTGCAGGCGGTCACCTGGTTAGTCATCATAGAGGATGTTGGTTCATCCGGAAACTTTGTAACATTTTGTATGACGATCTCTGGGAACAAGTCAGAGAAATGAAATCAGGAAAATAAAAATGTTACTGGTGATGAAAGAATGATCAGCACACTGGTCAGGTCTGGAGGGGGTGGGGGAAGGGCTGGGATTTTCCCACCCAGGCCTGGACTGTCTGGGCATCGGGCACACCAGGCATTTGCCACATGGCCCGGGGCCACCGAGCCGGCTAATCGCAGGGGTCCCCAACCCCCGGTCCGTGGCCATGTTGGTGACCGCAGTCCGGACCAGGCTAACAGAGACCGCAATTATTGGTATGGAGACCCTGGAGAGGGCACACCCCCCCTGCAGGGGAGGCAGAGAGTAAGAAGGGAGCACCATGATTAGAGAGAAAATGGTGGGGGGGGGGGGGGGGGTGGCATGACTGCAGGGGGCACTGTCAGTAGAGAGAAAACAGGGGGAGGGGCACTCTGATTAGAGAGAAAATGGGGGGGGGGGCATGACTGCAAGTGGCACTGTGGTTAGATCAAAAAATGGGGGGTATGACTGCAAGGGGCACTGTGATTAGCTCAAAATTGGGGGAGGGCAAAACTGCAAGGGGCACAGTGATTAGAGAAAAAACAGGGTGGGGGGGACAGCAAGGAGCACTATGATTAGAGAGAAAACGGGGTGGGGGGGGGCATGACTGCAAGCTGCATTGTGATTAGAAAGAAAATTGGGAGGGGCATGACTACAGGAGGCACTGTGATTAGTTAAAAATCGGGGGGGGGGGGGGGGGTTGGGGCTTGACTGCAAGGGGCATGGTGATTAGAGAAAACAAATGGGGGGAACTGCAAGGGGCACTATGATTAGAGGGAAAACAGAGGGGGGGGGGGGGCATGACTGCAAGCTGCATTGTGATTAGAAAGAAAATGGGGAGGGGCATGACTACAGGAGGCACTGTGATTAGTTCAAAATGGGGGGGGGGGGGCTTGACTGCAAGGGGCATGGTGATTAGAGAAAACAAAAGGGGGGAACTGCAAGGGGCACTATGATTAGAGGGAAAAAGGAGAAAATAACTGCAAGGGGCATTGTGATTAAAAAGAAGATGGGGGGCATGACTGCAGGGGGCACTGATTAGAGAAAATGGGGGGGGGGCACGACTGCAAGGGGTACTATGATTAAAGAGAAAAGAGGGGGCATGATTGTAAGGGGCCTTGTGATTAGAAAGAAAATGGGGGGGCATGACTGCAAGGGACATGGTGATTAGTTCAAAATAGGGGGGCATAACTGCAAAGGGCACGGTGATTAGAGAAAAAACAGTGGGGGGGGGGGGCGACATCAAGGGGCACTATGATTAGAGAGAAAACTGGGGGGGGGGGGCATTACTGCAAGGAGGATTGTGACTGGACTGTCTGGGCATCGGGCACACCAGGCATTTGCCACACAGGCTGAGGCCACTGAGCTGGCTGATCGCAGGGGGCCCCAACCCCTGGTACCCCGTCCGTGGCCATGTTGGTGACTGAGCTAACAGGGACCACAATCACTGCTATGGAGACCCTGGAGAGGGCACACCGGGTGACACCCCCCCCGTCCTGTGCAGGGGAGGCAGAGAGTAAAAAGGGGGGCACCATAATTAGAGAGAAAACCGGGGGCACTATGATTAGAGAGAAAATGGTGGAGGGGGCATGACTACTGGGGGCACTGTCATTAGAGAGAAAACAGGGGGACACTCTCATTAGCAAGAAAACAGGGGGGGCATAACTACAAGGGGCGCTATGATTAGAGAGAAAATGGGGGGGCATGACTGCAGGGTGCACTGTGCTTAGATCAAAAATGGGGGGGCATGACTGCAAGGGGCACGGAGATTAGAGAGAAAATGGGGGGAACATGACTGCAAGTGGCACTGTGGTTGGATCAAAAAATAGGGGGGCATGACTGCAAGGGGCATTGTGATTAGAAAGAAAATGGGGGGGGGCAGAGTGACTGCAGGGGGCACTGTGATTAGCTCACAATCGGGGTGGGGGCATAACTGCAAGGGGCATGGTGAGTAGAGGAAAAACAGGGAGGGCAGCAAGGGGCACTATGATTAGAGAGAAAATGGGGGGGGGGACATGACTGCAAAGGGCATTGTGATTAGAAAGAAAATGGGGGAAGGGCATGACTGCAGGGGTCACTGATTAGTTCAAAATTGAGGGGGTATGACTGCAAGGGGCATGGTGATTAGAGAAAAAAAGGGGGGGGACTGCAAGGGGGACTATAATTAGAGGGAAAAGAGGACATGACTGTAAGGGGCCATGTGATTAGAAAGAAAATGGGGGGCATGACTGCAAGGGGCATGGTGATTAGTTCAAAATCGGGGGGGGGGCATAACTGCAAGGGGCACAGTGATTAGAGAAAAAACAGGGGGCGACAGCAAGGGGCACTATCATTAGAGAGAAAACGGGGGGGGCATGACTGCAAGGAAGACTGTGATTAGAAAGAAAATGGGGGGGCCATGACTGCAAGGAGGACTGTTATTAGAAAGAAAATAGGGGAGGGGCATGACTGCAGGGGGCACTGTGATTAGAGAAAAAACCGGGGGGAGGCACAAGTCGAAGGGGCACTATGATTATATAGGGGTGGGGCATGACTGCAAGGGGCCTTGCATTTAGAAAGAATATGTGGGATGTGACGGAACTGATCCCACACTCCCATTGAGTGCTTCCGTCAGTATACCGCTTCCTAAGTCTGAATATAGATATCATATATTCCAACCACTCACCAGCACAAAACAAGACAACACTTGCTTAGCTGCTCAACATGGACTGCTTTATTAAAACCAAAATGCCAAGTATTTATAATACAGTAGAAGACTAAAACCTAACCTAATTAGCATGTAAAAAGGAAAAATATAACACAATAAGGGAGCCCCCAAAGCTGCATAACCCATAAGTATACAACAAAAAACACAGGAAAATTTCCCCAGGGGTTTTTTAGCAGCAGAGAGTTGGTGTGAAAATAGTTGATGTAAAATAATAATTAATTTGACAGACAATAGTAATTCCAAATGAACAATAATACATCATCCATATAGGTAGTGCGACAAATACAAACATGGAACATCACTCATAGCAAAAAACTCTATGTACAAACATGGTTTGCCAATTGTATTCGTAACATATGTATCCACATGAAAAACCCCAATGCATTTCAACCCTTGCGATTTCCGGTCTCTTCAGGGGGATTTATATTCTAGGGGAATGTCAAAATATCTAATTAAAGACTTTGGACAATATAGAAATATATAAAGGTATAATATTTCAAATTAAGCAAAAATATGTCTCCATGCATATAGAGATATACCGTATATACTCGAGTATAGGCCGACCCGAATATAAGCCGAGGCCCCCAATTTACCCCCAAAAAACTGGAAAACTTATTGACTCGTGTATAAGCCGAGGGTGAGATATGGCTGTCCATCTCTGTGTGTCCGTCCATCCCTGTGTGTGTGTCCGTCCATCCCTGTGTGTGTGTCCGTCCATCCATCCATCCATCCCTGTGTGTGTGTCCGTCCATCCATCCCTGTGTGTGTATCCATCCATCCATCCATCCATCCCTGTGTGTGTGTGTGTGTGTGTGTGTATTCATCCATCCATCCATCCCTGTGTGTGTGTGTGTGTGTGTGTGTGTGTGTGTATCCATCCATCCATCCATCCATCCCTGTGTGTGTGTGTGTGTGTGTGTGTGTGTGTGTGTGTATCCATCCATCCATCCATCCCTGTGTGTGTGTGTGTGTGTGTGTGTGTATCCATCCATCCATCCATCCCTGTGTGTGTGTGTGTGTGTGTGTGTGTGTGTGTGTGTCCGTGCAGCCTTGTGTGTGTGTCCAGCCTACCTGTGTCCCAAGCCTCCGTCCCGAGCCGCCGTCGTCCCGAGCCTCCTCCGTCCCGTGCCGTGCCTCCTCCGTCCCGTGCCTCCTCCGTCCCTTGCCGTGCCTCCTCCGTCCCGTGCCTCCTCCGTCCCGTGCCGTGCCTCCTCCGTCCCGTGCCTCCTCCGTCCCGTGCCGTGCCGATGGATCGCCGCTCTTCTCGGCGGCCATTCTACAATTCAAAATTCCGCCTCCGCCTGTGATAGGCGGAACACTCAATTTCCCAGCAGCCTGTGTTCCGCCTATCACGAACATCCTCTCATACTCGTCCGTAGTATGAGAATGAGCGGATGTCCGTGATAGGCGGAACACTGACTGCTGGGAAATTCAGTGTTCCGCCTATCACAGGCGGAGGCGGAGAAGGAGGCGCGGCTTTTGAATTTTAATGTCCGCCGTCTGTCTGCTCGATACGCTGATCGAGCAGTCAGACAGCGGTGACTCGAGTATAAGCCGAGGGGGCACTTTCAGCCTCAAAAAAGAGGCTGAAAATCTCGGCTTATACTCGAGTATATACGGTAGTTACCAATGGGTGTATGAGGACATGAGGACGTGTCGCATGAACCGGCATTGCAGGATTATAGCCATCCAATGATCCCATCGCTGCCACATGTTCCCCTCGCGCCCTCTGGGTGGGTGCATAGTCCACTGAGCTTACAGGGGGCCACGTTATGGGACCCAGAGAGGAGGATGGGGGGTAAAACACCTGCAGATGGACATGCAAAAAACTTTTTGTAGATCATCATTAAATATTAGAGGGAGTATATAGAAGTGCTTGGCAGTTATAGGCTTATTACTTGGTAATTAATGAATTCATATTGTAAAAGAATTAAACTAGTTATATATAGCATGGCGTAGTTTCTTCATTAGTTATATTAATTATAAGAGGGATTAGCTGACAGTGAGAAAAGGTGGGTGAGGGATAGGGTGTGGAGATGTGATGGGTGAAGTGAAAATACATGATGTGAGGTACACTGATGACGGGGCAGGGGGGGTGTGAAAGTGAAAACAAAACCAAACTACTGAAAGGGCCGGTTCACACTGCAGGCGAGGCGAGGCGACTCCGACTTGCCTCGCCGCGACCTGCCGCGGCCTCAGCGGCGACTTGCAAATGACTTCTGTATAGAAGTCAATGCAAGTCGCCCCGAGGTCACCCAAAAGTAGTACAGGAACCTTTTTTCTGAGTCGGAGCGACTCGAGTCGCTCCTCTCAGAACGGTTCCATTGTACAGAACGGGGGCGACTTGCGAGAGCGAGGCGAGGCGAGTCGTGTCGCCTCGCATCGCCCGCTGTGTGAACCGGCTCAAAAAGAAAACTGAAACAACACAAATGGAAGTGTGAAAAGAATGATGCATGCGTGTATGTGTGTGAGTGAGAAAGAAAAGAAAAAGGTGGACAATTGAATAAGATGGTGAAAGTGAGATGGATCAAGGTGCCAAACATGAGAGATATGACACTGAATGCTAACTGCATAAAGTGAGGGAGTAGGATTATATTACTAAGAAATAATATTGTGTAGGTTAAGTAGTAATGTTAATAAATGAATGGGTATCACATAAGTACAAGGATTACCCAGTCATAATCATTCCAAAAGCTACACTTACCAAGCACTCCATCAGTCTTGTATTGGTGTATGACAGCACTACCAGGGAACACCTCAGGATCTCCTGGGAGCTGTGGGATTTTAAAGTATCTGCATGATTTGTCCATTGTCTGCAGGTGTAGGACCCCATCCAATCCTAGAGGCGATTCAGTTCGCATTGTGTGCTATATAAGTATTTAATTCATTCATTCATTCTCAAAAAGCCTGTGTCCTGGCTAGGTCCGTCACAGGGGGCATGACTGCAAAGAGCACAGTGGTTAGAAGGAAAATGGGGGGGGGGGGGCATGACTGCAGGGGGCACTGTGTTTAGATCAAAATTAGGGGTGGCATGACTGAAGGAGGCACTGTGATTAGACTGCATGGGGCACTATGATCAGCTCCACTCTTATATAAATGACCAAAATAAACGAGAGGGTTCAGAATTCCTAATAGGGCAGAAATCCATGAGAGTTGCGTTGTCGGATCTTATTTTTGTCCTCCAGTATAATTTGATTACATTCCGATTTCCAGGAAGAATAAATCATCCCACAACAAGGAGACGCAGTTCCAAATTGGCAGTAAATTTGGATCTCAGATTTTAGAGTGTTTCACACCCTTTAGATAAAAGCCAATGTTTGTCAATCTCCAAACGAAACGACCTCTCCAGCCAAACCACGAATACTTCAATTCCGATGTGAGCTCACTGGGGGGCCGTCTGAGAACGGACCATTGCCAGCTCTCTTAGGAGTTCTTCTGCAGAAGATGGTATCAATTAGTAGCATATGACGAGAGAGAGAACGTGATGAGCAATGATGCCAAATTCATTTTCAAAAACGATAGTATCTAAAAATTACAGAATATTGGACAGGCGATTGAATAAATCTTGGAGATCTGTGGAAACCACCAAAGCTTTGAGTACCTGTTAAGAACATTGCTAGGTTTGGGATCAGCATTGGGGTTAGGGTTCAGGGCCCCCACCTTTTATCTACATCTAACGTTATGTGTCCAGCTAATGTTATGATGCCTACTGGCAGGTGACAACTGCTTTCCTGACTAGGTGGTCTAAGTGACAGGTGGTGTTCACCAGAGCTTCTGAAAGTGGGGATATGGGCCAAGAACCCCTGTGGTTTTGGTTATCTCTGATGCAAGGGGGAGGGCTAAAATTAAAAGGTTACTGTGTGGTGGAGACTGCTCACAAGGCTGCAGACAGATCCTAGCAGAGGTTGAGGTAGGTGACAGCAAGAGAGTAGTCAGGTCCAGGCAGATGTCAAGGCAGGTGGCAGGAAAGAGAGTAGACAGGTCCAGGCAGATCTTGATGCAGGTGGCAGGAAAGAGTGGCCAGGTCCAGGAAGATATTGAGGCAGGTGGCAGGAAAGAGAGTAGTGAGACCCAGGCAGATTTTGAGGTAGGAAAGAGAGTAGACATGTCCAGGCACATGTCAAGGCAGGGAGCAGGAAAGAGAGTGGCCAGGTCCAGGCAGATGTTGAGGTAGGAAAGAGAGTAGACAGGTCCAGGCACATGTCAAGGCAGGTGGCAGGAAAGAGTAGACAGATCCAGGCAGATGTTGAGGTAGGTGGCAGGAAAGAGGTCCATGTAGATGTTGAGGTAGGAAAGAGAATAGACAAGTCCAGACACATGTCAAGGCAGGGAGCAGGGAATAGTGACCAGGTCCATGCAGAGATTGGGGTGGTAGGAAAGAGAGTAGACAGGTCCAGGTAGATGTCGAGGCATGTGGCAGGAAAGAGTAGACAGGTTCCAGGCAGAGATTTTAGCAGGTGGCAAGTGGCAGGAAAGAGAGTAGACAGGTCCAGGCAGAGATTGGGGCAGGTGGCAGGAAAGAGAGTGGCAAGGTCCAGGCAGATGTCTAGGCAGGTGGCAGGAAAGAGAGTATACAGGTCCAGGCAGATGTTGAGGCAGGTGGCAGGGAAGAGTAGACAGGTCTAGGCAGAGATTGGGGCAGGTGGCAGGAAAGAGTGTAGACAGGTCCAGACAGTGGCTGAGGCAGGCAACAGGCAAGAAAGCGGTCAGGTCCGGGCAATGCTTGAGGAAAACCACTTTGAGAAAACAATAAAAATTGAAGTGATATTTCTTCTTTGAAACTCAACCCCTGAGTTGGGCTGGCTTAGCCCTTCCTTCTTCGGGCTGGCTGCTCAGCTGTCAGCTAATTGCCAGCTCTCATCTCTGGCCACAGTTACCCAGCTTTTCCTGATCTTGCTCGTCTGACCTGCCTACTTAAAGCTGCCAAGCTCACTTCATCTCTGCCTTCGCCTTGGTCACATCACTAGAAACCATCTCCTGCGTTCCTGTTTAAAGACTGGCTTGCTAACATCCCTTCTGGCTCCTTTTTTTTTTTTTCCCAATCAAAGGTTTTTATTCAATAAACAAAGTATTAACATTGAACATATAGAGTAAATCAGCGGTATGCATATACATGGCATATTACATGGCATGGAATTGAAATTAATACATCATATTCAGTAAGTTGTTGCAAAATAGTCTTTGGGGGGTGGTAGACAAGGGGTGGGGTTGATAAGTGCGAGGTAGGGTTGTGGAGTGTGGGAATAGGTGAAGGCAGGAAAAAAAAAAGAAAAAAGGGGGGGAGGGGGGGGAAGGGGGAACAAAAAGAGGTATATGAAGGGGCAATACGACATATAAAAGCGGTAATTTTCTATTAACAATGGAACATTAGGCATCAAAATAGAGATCTAGTTTGGACTCGGAGGAGTCCGTGCTCATGTTGTGCCCCTCCGAGCTATGCTAGGCCTATACAAGACAGAGATTCTCAGGAGATGGTTACACCATGTAATACATCAATTTACAACTGGAAAGACAGATATTCCCTCGAGAGCGTGAATAGTAACCAGGGTTGCCACGTTTCATGAAAATAGTTTCAGTTTTCTTTTTTCATGGCTACCACTTCTTCCATTTTATATATATAGTGGACTCTGTCCAACCAATCCCTGACCACCGGAACATGCTTGGATTTCCAATGCAGTGGGATTAAACACTTAGCTGCAGTCAGTAAATGCCTTGATAACGCCTTCTTGTATTTGCTTATAGAGAGTGAGTTCATGTGTAGCAAACAGGCAGCCGCATCGAATTTGATCTTGGAGTTTGTGATATGTTTAATCCAGTAAATAATATTGTTCCAGTAGTCTTGGATCGGGGGACACCCCCACCATACATGCATAAAAGTGCCCATTTCTTTTTCACAGCGCCAACATAGATCTGAGGATGTTTGCAACCATTTATTGGTTTTGACCGGTGTTATATACCACTGAGTGAGTATTTTGTAAGATATTTCTTGATATCTTGAACTAAGGGAACACTTGTGTGTTAGTATACACGCTTTTTCCTATTGAGCGTTACTGATCTGCATTCCTAGATCTGTTTCCCATTTTTCTTTATGTTTGTAGTAACTATTTGGTGGGGGGGAGGCTAGCCACTTATATGCTGTGGACGTGGTGCCAAATATTTGAGCACCTTTGTAGCATATGTCCTCAAGCTGGGTCAGCCTTTGAAAAAATGACAGCTTGTGTTTACTGTTGATTAAAAAGTTTTGTATCTGTAGATAGAACCATGGGTTCGGGGTAGCATTGCCTAGTTCCGTTTTTAGTGTATTTAGTGATTTGACCCTAGTTCCCTGTATACAATGCATCTGGCTCCTTATCCTGCTTGCTGTTCCTCCACTTGGATCCCTGTCTTCTGGCCTGGCTGACTACTCGATCCGGTTACTGGACTCTGGCTATGCTTTGACTACGCTTATTCTAATTACCTTTTTATTTTTTATTAATAAACAAGTGTGATTTAATTGTACTTCTGTCTCGGTCTGATTGATGGTTTCTGACAGTAGGCGAAGGCCATGAATTCAGAAGATGCAGTCAATCCACTTGTCGGTGATATTTTTCCAGATTGGATAAGCAAGATCACTGCATGGATCAGTTTGCCATGGCGTTACAAACGCTCCTGAGTCACACGGCTCACCCGGAATCCTCCACTGTGGCTGCTCCGGTACAACCTGAGTTGCAGGCGGTCCCTGCTGCTGCGCCAGTCTCTGTACAGGCACCCGCCTCGAGTATTACCTCTATAAGAGGTATGTCTGGTTCCCCAGCGATTTGGTGACCATCCAGTTCAATGCAGAGGGTTTCTCAACCAGGTTGAGATTTACTTTGAGAAGCTGCCCCAGGCGTTTCCCACAGACAGAAGCAAAGTAAGTTCCGTGATATCTTTGCTTTCGGAGAGAGCCTTGGCTTGGGCAAACCCTCGATAGGAGACGCAAAAATTTGTTGTCTTGAGTTACCCTGACTTTGTGGCCTCCTTTAAAAGGGCATTTGACATTCCTGCATGCTCTGCATCTACTGCCAAGTGCCCCATGTCCGTCAGAGTGTGAGAACTGTTGCCGACTACGCCATTGAATTCCGTACTCTGGCAGCAGAGGTTGCTTGGAACAATGAGGCCCTCGTGGCTTCTTTTTCTCATGGTCTCTCGGATTCCATCAAGGATGAGATAGCAGCCTGAGATATACCCTCTGAGCTGGAGAGCTTGATCTCGTTTGCCATCCTCATTGACTCCAAGACTTTCTTCGAAAGAGCGATTGTGGAAGCCTTCTGTATGTTTGCCTCTGAGCTTTGCAGTCCCACCCGATCCCCCCTCACCTCCCATGCCTCCTGGTACCGAGTCGGTCAGTGAAGATGAACCCATGCACTTCACGCGTCTCTCTGCAGATGAGAGAGCCTTTAGGAGGAGGGAGAGATTGTGCTTTTATTGTGGCCAGGCAGGTCACTTTTTGAAGTCTTGTCCTACCCATCCACGGAACGCCCGAACCTTGAGGCCCTGTCATGGACAGACCTTAGGTTGCGTTGTTTTGTCCCCAATTATCCAGAAGGATAAGCCCCTGGTTTTGGTCACCCTTTCTTGGGCTGAGTCGTCCATCGAGATACAGGCCCTAATCGACTCTGGGGCTGAAGGCCTGTTTATTGATGCTGCTTTTGTATCGAAGCCCTTGATTTCGCTGCAGCTGTGTGACACTCCACTTGCCATTAAGACTTGACGGGAGACTTCTACAGCCTGACCATGTGACTTATGAGATGGTTCCATTGTCCATGGCCGTTGGGGCTCTTTACCATGAGATAATCCAATTCCAAGTTATTTCCTCACCCATATTTCCGCTGGTTATTAGTTATCCTTGGTTAGAAAAGCACAACCCCTCTTTTGATTGGCTCCCTGCTGAGGTTCCCTCCTGGTCACCACAATGCAGTGAGACATGCTTCCTGACGGTATCCAAGGTCCTGTGCACCTCTTCACTCTCCTCCTTGCCGGAGGAGTACCGCGATTTTAGGGAAAGTCTTTGACAAAGGTCAAGCCTGTAGTTTGCCTCCACACTGGTCTTATGATTGCGCAATTGACCTTCAACCTGGTGCCATACCCCCTTGTGGCCGGGTTTACCCTTTGTCGGTCTTGGAGGATAAGGCCATGGAGGAGTATGTTGCTGTCGCACTTTCTCAAGGTTTCATCCGCAAATCCTCATCTTCTGCTGGTGCTGGTTTCTTCTTTGTGAAGAAGAGCGGTGAACTGAGACCTTGTATTGAGTATAGGGGTCTCAATCGTGTCACGATTAAGAATGTCTACCCGATTCTGTTGATTACAGAGTTATTTGACCGCCTCAAGGGAGCAATGGCTTTCATGAAGCTTGATTTGAGAGGGGCATACAATCTTGTGCGGATTAAGTAGGGCAATGAGTGGAAAGCTGCGTTTAATACCAGAACAGGCTATTATGAGTACCTGGTAATACCTTTTGGCCTTTGTAATGCCTGGGCAGTTTTCCAGGAATTTATTAACGATGTCCTCCGAGATTTGTTTCAGTTATGTGTGGTGCTTTATCTCGATGATATCCTCATATTTTCCAGGTCCCTGGCGAGCCACCACACAGATGTCTGTCATGTGCTTCAGAAACTAAGAGAGAACAATCTCTATTGTAAACTGGAGAAGTGCGAGTTCCATCGTGAACAGGTTACATTCCTGGGCTATGTCATTTCCACTGCTGGTTTTTCCATGGACCCAGAGAAACTTTCAGCAGTCCTACAGTGGCCTCAACCCATGGGTTTACGTCCTCTGCAGCGTTTCCTGAGTTTTACCAACTACTATCGGAAGTTTATTCGTAACTTCTTGTCTCTGGTAAAGCCCCTGACTGATATGACCAGAAGGGAAGGTAACCCACACAGTTGGTCTCCGGAGTCCATTAAGGCCTTTGATACTTTCAAGGCTGCCTTTGTTTCTGCTCCTGTGTTGGCACATCCTGATTAGTGATGGACGAACTTCCGACGGGATGTTTCGCGAACGCAGACCGCGAACGCGGCCGATAGTTCGAGAACCGGAACGTTCGCGGCGGGCCCCTTTGACTTCAATGGGAGGCGAAGTTCGCAAACCTACAGGTCAAATTTGCAGCCACAAAATAATTAATAGCTGTGCAAACATAGTCCCACCACATGGCCAATGACATAACACATGTATGAGGTGAATCTGGGATCGACAACTACAAGCTATTTTTTTTTTATATGCGAAATTGTTGTGACAATTAAGGACTGTGGAGCGCATGAAGGCAATGGAGGAGAGGGAAGGTCACGGACCAGGGTAGGTAAAGAAGAGGGTGCAGGAGATGATCACCAGCAGCGTGACATACTGCAATGACACCTGCACCGTGATAGAGTCATCTGACAGCAGCACCGTGATAGAGAGCACTGAAATCAGCAGCGTGACATACAGCAATGACACCTGCACCGTGATAGAGTGATCTGACAACAGCACCGTGATAGAGAGCACTGACATCAGCAGCGTGACATAAAGCACTCAAATCAGCACCGTGATATACAGCACTGACAGCGGCACCGTGATAGAGAGCACTGACATCAGCAGCGTGACATAAAGCACTCACACCAGCATCGTGATATACAGCACTGACAGCAGCACCGTGATAGAGAGCACTGACATCAGCAGCGTGACATAAAGCATTCGCACCAGCACCGTGATATACAGCACTGACAGCAGCACCGTGATAGAGAGCACTGACATCAGCAGCGTAACATAAAGCACTCGCACCAGCACTGTGATATACAGCACTGACAGCGGCACCGTGATAGAGAGCACTGACATCAGCAGCGTGACATAAAGCACTCAAACCAGCACCGTGATATACAGCACTGACAGCGGCACCGTGATAGAGAGCACTGACATCAGCAGCGTGACATAAAGCACTCGCACCAGCACCGTGATATACAGCACTGACAGCAGCACCGTGATAGAGAGCACTGACATCAGCAGCGTGACATAAAGCACTCGCACCAGCACCGTGATATACAGCACTGACAGCAGCACCATGACAGAGAGCACTGACACCTGCACCGTAAGCAGCCCCAGGAGGAAGTCAGCATAGCACAGGGATGGTGGGAGCCCCTCATAATGAGCATAGCACAGGGATGGTGGGAGCCCCCCTTATAATAAGCAGCTCCAGGAGGATGTCAGCATAGCACAGGGATGGTGGGAGCCCCTCATAATAAGCAGCCCCAGGAGGATGTCAGCATAGCACAGGGATGGTGGGAGCCCCTCATAATAAGCAGCCCCAGGAGTAAGTCAGCACAGCACAGGGATGGTGGGAGCCCCTCATAATGAGCATAGCACAGGGATGGTGGAAGCACCTCAAAATATGCACAGCAGAGGTACAGCCCCAGGAGGATGTCAGCACAGCACAGGGATGGTGAGAGCCCCTCATAATAAGCAGCCCCAGTAGAAATATGACACCGATCAACCTCTTCAAAGAGGAGGGTACGGGCATATAGTACGGTGTGCTTTTTTTGGACAAGGAAGTGAGCCAAATGAAGAAAGAAGGTCTCTGTGCTCGATTAAAAAAATTGTTTATAGACATATACATGGTCTACTGGTCACATGTGTTGAATTCCTCCGAGATCCATGCCTCATTCATTTTTAGAAATGTGAGGTAGTTAACACTGTCGTGAGCTAGGCGAGTACACTTATCGGTCACAATCCCCCCTGCTGCGCTGAACGTCCTTTCAGACAGGACACTGGATGAGGGGCAAGCCAACAGTTCGATTGCAAATTGGGCAAGCTCTGGCCAGAGGTCAAGCCTGCCCACCCAGTAGTCCAGGGGTTCATCACTCCTCAGAGCATCCACATCGGCCGTTAACCCGATGTAGTCGGACACCTGACGGTCTAGGCGTTCCCTGATGCTGGATCCAGATGACACCTGTCGATGGGTCAGCTGAAAGAATGACCTCATATCCGAAGTCACCAACACATCTTCAAACCGGCCTCTTCTTGCAGGCGCTGTTGGATTGGTACCCACAACTCCTTCTCTGGGAGTGGGAATTGCTCCTCTGCCAGCGCACACAAAAGCAGAATGCAGCATTTCTCGAAGCAAGGCCTGGAAGTGCTGCATTCTGACAGCCCTCTGTGACGGTGGTAACATTTCTGCCATTTTGTGTTTGTACCGGGGGTCTAAGTACATTGCCACACAGTACTGGTCCTTGACCCTTATTCTTTTTTTTTTTTTTTTTTTTTTTTTAACAAAAAGGGTTGGTCTTTATTAGCGATAGAACAAAGCAGTGACAAGTAGTACACAGAGACAATACATAGCACAGATGCAAAGTATATCACATATCAGAACGAAAAGCCAGAGATTCATCCGTCTTACTAACACCAAAGTCGTTCCACCCAGATAAAGGACAAGAGAAAGAAGATAAAAGAGGGGGGGGGGGAGGAGACAAAGAGGGGCAGTAGTAGTGGAGAGGAAAAAGGTGGGGGAGGAAAGAAAAAAGGGGGGGAAGAGCCGAGCTAGAAAGACAGGTGTCCCGCGCACCCCATCCCTCCAGGAGTTAGGAAAATAAGAAACAAAATCAATTACTCCATGGAGCCCACCCACGGTTGACCCTTATGCTTTTTATACAGGGGTCCCTATTAAAACACTGGAGCATGAAGGCCCCCATTTGCACTAAAGTGGAAGCGGTGTGGTGGCCTGGCTCCTGCTCATCATCCAGGATAATGTCGTCCTCTTCATTCTCCTCTCCCCATCCACGCACAACAGGGATCCCAGAAAGGTTTAAAGCATGCTCTTCTTGCTTCTCCTCATCCGCCCCGGCACCATCCTCCTCTGACTCCTCTTCAGACTCCTGTTGTTCACTTGTCTCAGATAGAGTAGCCCCCCCTGGGAATTCATCCAGCATTGCGACTTCCTCATCTTCCCGCTCCTGCTCCTCCACAGCTTGATCAATGACACGACGCAATGCACGTAAAGAAGGCATAAGGTACCATGTCACTGATGGCGCCATGGCTGCGACTGACCAGTTTGGTGATCTCCTCAAATGGGCGCAGAAGTCTGCATGCGTCACGCATGAGCAGCCACTGGCGTGGTGAAAAAAACCCCAGCTCCCCAGAACCGGTTCTGCCGCAGAGTTCATACAGGTAGACGTTAACTGCACATTTCTGCTGGAGCAGCCTATCAAGCATATAGAAGGTTGAGTTCCATCGCGTCGGGCAATCGCAAATAAGACGTCTGACCGGCAGATTGTGTCGCCGCTGAATGTCAGCAAGGCAAGCCATGGCCGTGTAAGATCTTCTGAAATGGGCCGAGATTTTCCTTGCCTGCCGCAAGATGTCCTGGACCCCAGGGTAATTGACAAGGAATCGCTGCACGACCAAGTTTAAGACGTGTGCCATGCATGGCACGTGCGTGATTTTGCCGTTTCAATGTGCTAAGCAGATTGGCACCATTGTCACACACCACTTTACCAACTGTCAAATTGAGTGGTGTTAGCCACTGATCTGCCTGTGAACGCAAAGCTGAAAGGAGTGCCGGGCCAGTGTGGCTCTTGGCTTCCAGGCACAACAGACGCAGCACGGCATGGCAACGTCTCACCTGGCATGTCGAATAGGTTCTGGGGAGCTTGGGCGGCACAGCGGAAGAGACGCTAGCAGCGGAAAAGGAGGAGTCAGCTGAGGAGGAGAGGGAGGAGGATGGAGTAGGAGGAGAAGAAGAGTCAGCCCTGCATGCAATCCGTGGTGGTAAAACCAAATCTACACGGGTGCCACGGCCGTCAGAAGGTTCACCCAGTGGGCAGTAAAAGTGATATACCTTCCCTGCCCGTGTTTGCTAGACCACGTGTCTGTGGTCAGATGTATCTTGGCACCGACACTGTGTGCCAGAGATACATTCACTTGCCGCTGAACATGGCCATATAGCTCTGGGATGCCCTTCTCTGAGAAATACTTCCTTCCTGGGACCTTCCATTGTGGTGTTCCAATGGCCACAAATTTGCGAAAGGCCTCCGAGTCCACCAGTTTATATGGCAGTAGTTGGCGGGCTATCAGTTCTGACAAGCCAGCCGTCAACCGTTGGGCAAGAGGGTTATCCGGCGTCATCATTTTTTTACGCTCGAACATTAGGCCCACGGAAGCCTGCCTTTTTGCAGAAAAACGTGAGCTTGGCGTGATGGAAGGTGGAATGGAGGACAATTGTGAGGAGAGAGGAGAAGGAGAAGTAGAAGACGAGGCTGGACGGTGAGAGCCTGCAGTGTGGCTTTGTGTGTTCCGTTGCTCCCACTCGGCTCGGTGATGGCTGCTCATGTGCTCTCTTAAGGCGGTCGTCCCTAGGTGAGTGTTGGGCTTACCGCGACTAATGCGTTGACTGCAAAGATTGCAGATGGCAACGCTATTGTCAGCAGCGGACACGTTAAAAAAAGCCCACACTGCAGAGCCATGTGTCGGTGTCCTGGGAGCGCCAGATGTGACCGTACATGGTCGATGACTCGCTCCTGATACATTTGCAGTCTGCTTTGTCCCTCCTGTGCAATGTAAGTTATTCCTGCTTCTCCTCCCTATCTGCTGGTCCATATCTCCCTCTGAACTCCCCTCCTCTTCCTCTCTTGTGGGCACCCACGTGACATCACTAGACACATCATCATCAACGTCACCTTCCCCACCGCTATAAGTAGAGATCTCGGAGTAGGCAGCAACACCGGGGACCAACCTCCTCCTTGGGCTGATCTGGGTACTGTCGTCAGACTGCTGAGTAGCGGTTGTTGCTGCCTCCTCTTCCTGATCCAATACCAAGAGTGGGTGCGCATCAGAAATGTCTTGATATGGATCGGAAAATAATTCCTGTGACTCAAGCGGAAGGTATGTGGTGGTGGTGTTGTTGGTGGTAGTGTCTTTGGGGGTGCACATAGCAGAGAGTGAAGAAGAGGGTGCAGATCGAGAGGATGAGGAGGGTGCAGAAGAGCAAGGCTGAGCGAGCCACTCAACCAAGTCTGGTGTGTCCTTTAAAGTAATTGAACGCACCTTCTGCAACTTCCCACTTTGGCTCAAGCCTGTTGCTCCTGCCCTACCCCTACCACCCCTGCGGAAGGGCCTGCCTCTTCCTCTGTCTGTCATTTTTTAAATGATCCTGTGACAAAACTCTCAGTCCCTATACCGATGAAGGACTGCTGCAGTATAGAGCAGCGGTCAGCAGTAGTGCACCTCAACCCTATGTATTGTGGACCGATACCAGTCCTTATAGAATGGCAGACTGTACCTCACTCAACCCTATGTACTGTAGTACCCTATACCTTACCAGTCCTTATAAGGACCTTTGTGTACCAAGTAGGTTGTGTGTGAGTGATTAGCAGACTGTACGTCAGTCCCTATACCGATGAAGGACTGCTGCAGTATAGGGCAGCGGTCAGCAGTAGTGCACCTCAACCCTATGTATTGTGGACCGATACCAGTCCTTATAGAATGGCAGACTGTACCTCACTCAACCCTATGTACTGTAGCACTCTAGACAGACCAAGTTACCAGTTCTTATAAGGAGCTTTGTGGAACAAGTGGGTTGTGAATGATTAGCAGACTGCAGCAGAAGGGCAGCAGTCAAGTATAATATTCTTTCTATATTTGGAAGAAAGAATATTATACGTGTACAAGCCTATTACCATACTACTGATACCAGTCCTGAAAAGAACTTTTGTGGAACTAATAGTAACAGCTAGTGATTAAACTGACCCTCACTGCCTCACACACTGCTTCCTGCCTGTCCCTATATAAACTGACAAAACAGAGGCTACTGGAACAATAATTGAAATAGCACTTTTGTGGACCTGATAGTAACAGCTAATGACTAAACTGGCTGTCCCTGCAGCACACACCGTCCTGTCCCTTTCTCTAAACTGACAAAAGACACTCAGGCTGCTGCAACAATCACTAGCACAGCAGTGCCTCAAACCTATATCCTGAACTACACCTAACACCTATACCAGTCCTGAAAAGAACTTTTGTGTACCAAATAGCTAGCGATTTGGGTCACTGTAATCTCTCCCTGCTCCACACAGCAACCTCTCCCTATAGTGACAGAAGAAAGAATGTAAAATGGCCGCCGGATCGGGTGTATTTATAAGTTGGGGGAATGTCCAAGTGTCCATGTGCTGTAATGTCTCAATTGGCTGTCCTGTACCCCATGATGGATATGTCATCATAGGTCAAAGTTCTTTTACACAGTAAACACGGAAGTCCGCCGGGCGAACGGCGCCAGTAGTCCGCCGAACGGGCGGACCGCAAACAGCCGAAATTCACCACGAAACGACCGCCGGGCGATCCGTTCGGCCATCATTAATCCTGATCCCACATTGCCTTTTATCCTAGAAGTTGATGCTTCAGAGACTGGAGTTGGCACCCTTCTGTCTCAACGTCCTAACTCTGAGAGCGCTATGCATCCATGTGGCTACTTTTCCAAGAAATTGTCACCTGCTGAGTGCAATTATGAGATTGGTGACAGAGAGCTGTTGGCGATCATTTTAGCCCTGAAAGAACGGAGACATCTCCTTGAAGGTACCACTGTGCCTGTTGTTATTCTTACTGACCACAAGAATCTTACATTCTTGTTTGAGGCTAAGCGACTCTCTCCCAGAAGGACGCCATGGGGTCTTTTCTTGTCGAGCTTTAATTACATTGTCTCATTCTTACCCAGTACTAAGAATGTAAGGGCTGATGCTTTGTCACGACAATTTTCCTCCACTTCCAAGTCAGAGTCAGTTCCAGTTCCTATGATTCCTCCTGATCGTATCTTGACTACGGTTTGCACCAATCTTACTTCTCCTTTGGGTGACAAAATTCTTGCTACTCAGGTCCATGCTCCTCCTGAGAAACCTTGTGACTTCTGCTTTGTCTCAGAGAGTCTCCGTACTGCTGTGCTCCAGACTTACCATTCTCCCAAGGCAGCTGGCCATCCTGGGAAGAATCAACTCATTTGGGCCATTTCCGAACAATTCTGGTGGATTAGTCTACGGGCTGATGTTACTGCCTTCGTAGCTGTCTGTCCTGTGTGTGCTCAGAGTAAGACTCCACAACACCTTCCAGTGGGCCTCCTACAACCCATAGCCAATGGAGAGAGGCCCTGGACTCACCTGTCAATGGATTTCATTGTGGAGTTGCCCAACTCCCAAGGCAACACTTTTATCCTTATGGTGGTTGACCGGTTCTCAAAGATGTGTAATTCTATTCCACTTAAGAAGTTGCCTACCTCTAAGGAACTGGCTTCCATTTTTGCTTGGGAGATCTTTCGCTTACATCCAAGGTGTTTGTCTCGGACAGGGGCAGTCAGTTGTCTCCCGGGTTCTGGCGCGAACCAATCAGTCCTTGGGGTAATTCCTACGTTGCTATATTTCTGACCACCATAACAACTGGTCAGACCTATTACCATGGGCAGAGTTTGCTCACAACAGTGCCTTGAATTCTGCCTCCCGATTGTCTCCATTTATGGGGAATTATGGTTTCCAACCTTCCATGTTGCCTGACTCGTTTGTTCTGCAGAGTATTCTTACGTTAGAGGAGCATCTCTGTGGTCTTCGTTCCACTTGGGTACAACTCCAGGAGGCTTTGCGTCATGTTAATGATAGGTACAGACTCCATGCTGACCGCAGACGCCTGCCTGCGCCTTCCTACCAGGTTGGGGACAGGGTCTGGCTGTCATCTCGCAACCTCCGGCTTCATGCTCCCTCCATGAAGTTTGCACCTCGGTTTATAAGGCCTTTCCGTATCCTTCGCAGGATTAACCCAGTAGCTTACGCGTTGGACCTTCCTTCCAGTATGCGCATCTCAAATGTGTTTCAGGTCTCCTTATTGAAACCGTTGGTCTGTAATCGATTTACCACCTCTGTGCCACGCACTCACCCTATTCAGGTTGAGAACCATGAGGAGTATGAGGTACAATCCATTGTTGACTCCCGTAGGTTCAGGGGGCGCATACAGTACCTGGTGCATTGGAAGCGGTACGGTCCGGAGGAATGCTCCTGGGTTTCATCCTCGGATGTACATGCCCCTGTCCTCCTCCACGAGTTCCATAGACAGTTTCCCCTCAAGCCCGGTGGCCCTCCGAGGGAGAGGGGTCATTGAGGAGAGGATACTCTCAGGGCTGGCTTAGCCCTTCCTTCTCTGGGCTGGCTGTTCAGCTGTCGGCTAATTGCCAGCTCTCATCTCTCTCCACAGTTACCAGCTGTTCCTGATCATGCTCGTCTGACCTGCCTACTTAAATCTGTCCAGCTCACTTCACCTCTGCCTTCGCCTTGGTCACATCACATGAAACCATCTCCTGCAGTTCTGTTTAAAGACTGGCTTGCTGACATACCTTCTGGCTCCTTATCCTGCTTGCTGTTGCTCTACTTGGATCCCTGACTTCTGGCCTGGCTGACTACCGATCTGGTTATTGAACTCTGGCCTGGCTGACTACTATATCCAGTTACTGGACTCTGGCTATGCTTTGACTATGCTTTTTCTATTTACCTTTCTATTTTTATTTAATGAACAAGTGTGATTTAATTGTACTTCTGTCTCGGTCTGGTTCATGGTTTCTGACAACCCCACTATGTATTTTTAACCACTTCAATACCGGGCACTTTCACACCTTCCTGCCCAGGCCAATTTTCAACTTTCAGCACTGTCACTTTTTAAATGACAATTGCGCGGTCATGCTACAACTTACCCAAACAAAATTTTTATCATTTTGTTCCCACAGATGAAGCTTTCTTTTGGTGGTATTTTATCACCTCTGCGGTTTTTATTTTCAGCTAAACAAATAAAAAAATACCGAAAAAAAAAAGTTTTTCTTTGTTTTTGTTATAAAATTTTTTAGATAAGCAAGTTTTCACTGATGGGCACTGATAAGGCGGCACCAATGAGGTGGCACTGATGGGCATTGATTAGACATGTGCAAAAGGAAAAAATTTGTTTAGTTTCGTATCGTTTTAATTCGTTAATTAATTAATTTCGTTTAGTTATATTCGTTGAATTCTTTAAATTCGTTTTCGTATTTCATTTAGTTTTCTGCTGAATTTAAAAAATCGGTCACATTTGAAAATATTTCAACCAAATTCGAAAATATTTCTACCGAATTTGAAATGATTTCAACATGATTCGAAATTATTTCAACCGCATTTGAAACTATTTCAACCGGATTCGAAAATATTTTGTGACCCGAATTTAGGGCCATGTATCTCGGGGTCACTTAGAGCTAGAAACCCCAAATTTGGCTATGTTGTAGTGCTAGTTCGATTGTGTTTGCATACCAAATTTGGTGTTTCTAGCTCTAAGTGACCCCGAGATATGTGGCCCCAAATTCCGGTCGCAAAATGTCATTCTCTGCTGCAGAAAAGTACTTTCATATTGCCCATATCTGGGGTCGCTTGGTGGCAGGTGATGTGGCAAGTGGACAATCCACAACTTGGTCACATGGCACTTGTGGCCGGTCACATGGCACTTGTGTTAAGTCACGTGGCACTCGTGGCCGGTCACGTGGCACTCGTGGTCGGTCACGTGGCACTCGTGGTCGGTCACGTGGCAGGTCACATGGCACTCGTGGCAGGTGTCGTGGCAAGTGGACAATACACAACTTGTGGCAGGTGACGTGGCAAGTGGACGATACACAACTTGTGGCAGGTGACGTGGCAATTGGACAAATACAATACACAACTTTTGGCAAGTGGACAATGACATACAGCATATGCCCTTGCCTTGCGATCAACGTCCGTGACTTCTTCAATCAGGCATGCTGACAACTTCATTGATACCATAAATATAAATGAAATAAGATGTGTGTGTTTTTTTGCACTGGTACACTGCAAGTATGAAAAGTTGATGTGACAGATATATATAAGTCAGTATAAGTAACTAACCATCTTCCAAAATTTCTAATTCAAATCGAAAAGATTAGAACAGAATAGGAAAAAAATAATTTAATAGAATAAAATAGAAAGAATATACAACCATCTGAAATTCTGAAATTCAAATTTGAATAGAATAAATTTGAATTTCGAACAGTATGAATTCAAATTTTTAAATGAATTAATTTTAAATTTGGATAGAAAAGATTATAATAAAATAGAAAATAGACTAGAAAAACGATAGAACAGAACAGAATAGAATATATTATATTTTATTCTGTTCTGTTCTATTGTTTTTCTAGTCTATTCTTTTATATTCTATTAAAATCTTTTCTATTAAAATCAAAATCATTATATACTAAATTCGAATTTTGGAAGATGGTTTTATATATATATATATATATATATATATATATATATATATATATATATTTCTGACATTTGAATTTCATATAGAATGAATTTGAATTTGAATAGAAAAGATTAGAATAGAAATAGAAAATAGACTAGAACAATAGAACAGAATAGAATATAGATACTATCTATTTCATTTTTATTTTTTTTGCAGATTACCATTTGTTTTAATAAGATCTCCTGCAGACTATTAGCATCTATTTCATTTTTTTGCAGATCTCCTGCAGACTATTAGTATCTATTTCGTTTTTTCACCAGATCTCCTGCAGAGTATTAGCATCTATTTCATTTTTTTTTGCAGAACTCCTGCAGACTATTAGCATCTATTCTTTTTAGCAGATCTCATGTAGACTATTAACAGCCATTTCACTTCTTTTTTTGCAGATCTGCTGCAGACTGTTAGAATCAATTTCAATTTTCTTTTTTTTTGCAGATTACTATTTATTCCCATCAGATCTCCTGCAGTATATTAACATCTGTTTCATTTTTTTTGCAGATCTCCTGCAGACTATTAGCATCTATTTCATTTTTATTTATTTTTTTGAATTAGAACAGCCATTTCCTTTAGATATAGATGCTAATAGTCTGCAGGAGATCTGCAAACAATGAAATATATTTTATTATACTGCAGGAAATCTGATGGAAATAAATAGTAATCTCCCAAAAAAAAAATGAAATTGATTCTAACAGTCTGCAGTAGATCTGCAAAAAAAAAAAAAAAAAGTGAAATGGCTGTTAATAGTCTACAGGAGATCTGCTAAAAAAAATAGATGCTAATGGTCTGCAGGAGATCTGGTTAGCAAACAAAATAGATACTAATAGTCTGCAGGAGATCTGCAAAAAATTTAAATAGATGCTAATAGTCTGCAGGAGATCGTATGGAAACAAATAGTAATCTGCACAAAAATGAAATAGATAGTATCTATATTCTATTCTGTTCTATTGTTTTTCTAGTCTATTCTCTATTTCCATTCTAATCTTTTCTATTCAAATTCAAATTCATTCTACACGAAATTTGAATGTCGGAAAGAAATATATATATATTATAAAACCACCATCTTCCGAAATTAGAATTTAGTATATAATGATTTTGATTTTAATAGAAAAGATTTTAATAGAATATAAAAGAATAGACTAGAAAAACAATAGAACAGAACAGAATAAAATATAATATATTTTATTCTGTTCTGTTCTATAATTTTTCTAGTCTATAATCTTTTCTATCCAAATTTAAAATTAATGAAATTTGAATTCATGCTATTCGAAATTCAAATTTATTCTATTTGAAATTTGAATTTCAGAAGATGGTTGTATATTCTTTCTATTTTATTCTATTAAATTATATTTTTTTCTAATCTTTTCTATTTGAATTATACATTTTGGAAGATGGTTAGTTACTTATATACATCTGTCACATCAACTTCTCATACTTGCAGTGTACCAGTGCAAAAAAACACACACATCTTATTTCATTTATATTACTTTTCTGCAGAAGAGAATGACATTTTGCAACCCGACTTTGGGGCCACGTATCTCGGGGCCACTTATAGCTAGCAACCCCAAATTTGGATATGCTAGTTCTACTGTGTTTGCATACTGTATTTGCATACCAAATTTGGGGTTCCTAGCTATAAGTGGCCCCGAGATACATGGCCCCAAAGTCGAGTCACAAAATGTGATTCATAACGAAACAAAATGCAAATGTCTAGCATTGATAGGCAGCACTGGTGGGCACTGAAAAGTGACACTGAAAGGCTGCACTGATAGGGACTTATGGATGACACTGATAGGCCGCACTGATGGCACTGACAGGCATTTTTCTTTGGCACTGATTAGCATTTCCTTGGTGCTCCAGTGTGGTGGCCATCCCTGGAGGTCCTGGCGGCATCCTGGTGGTCCTGGGCGGGCATCAGAGGGGGGGCTGCGCTGATCAACAATCAGCACAGACCCCCCTGTCAGGAGAGCAGCCAATCGGCTCTCCTCTACTCGTGTCTGTCAGATGCGAGTGATGAAAAGCCCATCAACGGCTCTTCCTGTTTACATCGTGATCAGCCGTGATTGGACACGGCTGATCATGTGGTAAAGAGTCTCTGTCAGAGACTCTTTATCTAGATCAGAATTGCGGTGTGTCAGACTGACACACCGCAACAACGATCAGGGGCACACACCGGCTTGCAGATCCTGACAGGATATCGCAATTGATTTGCCACCATCATTTTAGAATATGGCAGGCGGCAAGTGGTTAAAAACACCCTATTGATCCCCCAATGCTTGGGAATATATATATATATATATATTTATATATATATATATATATATATATATATATATATATATATATATATATATTAAATACACACACACACACTGATATCAGTGCTGATCACCTGGCTTTGTTTATAAAGAATAGAGCTGTCCTGGTGATCATATGATTGGGTTAAAGCTGGCTGTAAGATAAAGATTACCGTTATGGCTAGAGTTAAAAAAAAATTGGCACAAGGATGGATCCAAAATTGTCGAAAGGCTCTGCGCCAGCCTTCATGGACCAAAACCACCTTAAACCTGAACTTCAGGGAAAACAAAAATGCTCCCTTACGGGGTTTCTGAAAAAAAAAAAAAAAAACAGAAGATTGTACCATACTTACCGTAATTTTCTTTTCCTGGTGCCTATCCATGGCAGCATACCTATGACAAGCTCCGCCTTGGCTCCTCCCTCAGGATCAGTGAATATTATAAAAGAATAGCGTTAGAGCACCCCCATCATTCCCATAGTATAGAATACCAAGGGTGGGTTTTTATGCTGCCATGGATAGGCACCAGGAAAAGAAAATTATGGTAAGTATGGAACAATTTTCTGTTTTCCTGGTGCCTCCATGGCAGCCTACCATTATTTTCAACAAAAGGTTACTCCTTTGAGTAAGTAAATGCTGCCTTAATGGCTTGCCTACTGAAGAGAGCCCTCGGGTCTACTCTGTAGTGCTTCAAAAACATATGTTGAGAAGACCAGGTTGCTGCCCTGCATATGGTTTCTATCAGCACATTTGCTCTCGCCACCCAGGAAGCAGAGACAGATCTGGTGGAATGAGCCTTGACCACGGAAGGGGGTTTGAGGCCCCTTGCCCTGTATACCTTTTGAATTAGCTTCACTATCCAGGAGGCTATCCTTCTAGAAGTTACTTACCCTTATTTTTGCCCCAGGGTATAAGGAACAGTCTGGAAGATTTTCTGAAGGGAGCTGTGGCCGGCAGATAGCATGTTAATAAGGATGCGATATCCAAGTTATGGAGGGAGCCAGATTCTGAGAATGTTGGTAGAGGCCAAAGTTCCGAGATACTAGCGGTGGAGGCTGTCTTGGGGATGATCCCATGAACTGTCCTAAGCTCTACTATGTCTGGAAAATACTTGATATGATCATGGTCTGCACCCAAGGCCTGTAGCTCTGATAATCTTCTACCTGACGCCACAGCGATTAGAAAAGATAACTTCAGGGTTAAATTCCACAGAAATGTTGGTTCGTTTGGAACGGTTAGTTGGTTAAGGAATCCAGGATGACCGAGAGGTCCCATGTGGGAAAGTTCCGTACTTTAGGTGGATATATTTTCTAGATGGCCTTAAAAAAGGGAATTATCAGAATCCTCAGCCCATCTTCTGTTGGTGGCCGCTACTTGCACCTTGAGATTCCCTTAGGGCTGATTCACACCTATGCAGTTTTAGTGCTTTTTGCATTTTGCAGATTTGCACCCCAGAACGTGTTACATAGGAAACCATGTTAAATTGACTGTAGTGCAAACCTGCAAAATACAAAAAGCACTAAAAATGCATAGGTGTGAATCCAGCCTTAATCCTAGACCTAGGTCTAGGCCTGTCCGCAGGAAATCAAGTGTCTGAAAGGGAGCGAGTAAGGTTGGATCAAAGTTTCTACCAACCACAAAAGATTTAAACGTATGCCACACTCTATTGTACAAGCCGTTTGTTGATGTTTTTCTGGCCTTGAGCAGGGTTAGGATGACGCTAGACAAGCATCCTAATGCCTGGAGCCTCTCCCTTTCAGCATCCAAATTTGAAGGTTTAATCTGAGTGGGTCTGGGTGGACGTGAGGACCCATTGAAAGAAGGGGAGGTAGCCATAGTATCATGATCGGAGGTTGGGTACTCAGGGACATTGCAGTTGGAAACCAAGGGCGCCTTGGTCAGTATGGAAGGACTGCTATTACTGTTGTGTCCTCTATTGTAAGCCTTGCAAAGAACCTGGAGATAAGCAGCCAAGGAGGGAAGGCATAGACTAGACTGCATGCCCATGGACTGTAGAGGGCATCCGCTGTCTTCGCCAGAGGGTGTGGGAGATGTGAGAGAAATCTTGGTAGCTTTGTATTGCTCACTGCGGCAAAGAGGTCCACCTCTGGAATACCCCAGAGATCTACTATCCACTCAAAGGCTTTTGGAATGCAGTGGCCATTCGTTAGGGTCCACCAACTTTCACGATAAGAGGTCGGCTTCCGTGTTCAGGTGACCTGGGAGATGAACTGCGATCAGTTCGAACAGATTCCTCTCCGCCCACAGGATGATGGGCTCTACCTCTCTCAGGAGGAAGCTGCTCTGAGTTCCCACTTGAAGTTGAATGCATGACACTGCAGCCCTGTTGTCCATTCTCAGCAATATCACTTTCCCTCTGATCTGTTGGGACAGGGCAATCAGGGCGAGGTACTCTGTCCGGACTTCCAGGATGTTCGGCACTACTCCGGCTGAATTAAAGGCCCATTTCCCCTGTACTGCAGTGTGGTTGCAGTGAGCCCCCCAGCCTACTGTGCTGGCGTCGGTGGTAAGCGTGATCCAAGAGATGTGATGCAAAGGGCGCGGTTTTAACAGCATCTCCCTCTTCGTCCACCAATGTAGGCCCCTGTGCATTGGGTTTGTTAAGCGTATATGTTGGGAGAAATAGGATTTTTTCAATTGGTTCAGGAATCCCAATTGAAAGTGCCTCAAGTGCCAATGGGCCCAAGGGACCATTGGAATACAGGATGGCATTGTCCCTAGTGGGCTCAGGCAATTTGATGCCAACAGGTAGGGCTCTCTTCATTTATTGGGTGATGGCTGACACTTTCTGCGGAGGTAGGGATACTGTCACTTTGGCGGCATCGAAGCAAGCGCCCAGGTAGATCATTTCTTGGGTAGGAGTGAGGTGACTTTTTGCTCGATTTACCAGGGAGGACCAGGGAGAGAAAAGTCTCTCCCTGGTCCTTTCTTCCCGAGGTGGTGACTGCATCTGTTGTGTTGGAACGGTGGATATTAATTCCACCAGAGAGTCCATCGCCACCTTTTTCAGCATGTCAGTCACTTGCTGGACCTCTGATTCTCTGTCAGCTGCCTGTTCCTGAAGCAGGTTCTGCAGACTAGCTTGCCCGGTAGCAGGGTGGCACCAAAGGCTTGACACCTTGCGGACCTTGGGCGTGGGGAATGAGAAGATAATTTTCTCTTTGAGGATGACTTTCCCCCACTTGGGCGGTGTCTAGACCCAGAAGATCTACCCGGGCTGGGGCTTGAGTCCTCACGACACCCTGAAGTCCTCTTAGATGTCTTCTGGTGCACAGGGCTGAAATACATAAATGTACCAGCATAAGTGCACTTTATTTTTTTTTACCTGCCCGTAGGTCCTTACCTTAAATGTGATGTAGTGTCTTGCTCAGACAGTGCATGGCTCATTGTGGTAGCTAGTGGAATAAGCAGCTAAAAAAGAAAGAAAAAACGTTTTTTTTTTAAAAAGAAAAAGCGAATGAAAGGTTAAGCCCCTTCCTTTCCACTATACATGTCCTCCCCCTTAAATATTTATTTATTTTTAAAGGGGGAGGACCCATATATATATTTTTTAAATATTATATGTTTACATAACTTTCCTAATTTTCCAGGAGCTCTCAGAGTGGAAACTGCTGAGGAGAAGCAAGCCACCCTACTGAGGCTCCCAGACTTACCTAAATGGTGGACAGGGGTAGTCACGCCCCTAAACCGACCACACGGAATCTATTGGCAAAAACTGGGAAGCTTTCCTCACATCCAAGATAGACGCCGCGGCTTCCGGACGGACCATGCATGTGCCGACTGGTGGCACCAAGACCTGCCCAGCTCCAAGCGTCAGAGACACTCGTGCATGTGCCAAAAGCCGTAGAGGATGCCGGGCAGGTACAGAAAGGCCCCCTATACACACTACCCTGAAGAGACAGGCACAGGGGACAGAGCAGAACATGAACAAGACACAGGAAAACCAAGGCACCTGCAGAGGGGAAAGTCAACAAAAAAAAGGAAATAGGAAATCGATAGCTGCTTCCTCCATGCCCCATGAGCTGAAGCCTCATCCTCATAGGCAGAACAAATGCCCCTGTTTAGGGGACCGCTGCATGTCCCAAAAGACCTTCAGAAAGAGACTCCCTTGCTTTTTAGCGCATTTATCAGCTCGAGCCAAGGGACTGCATCCGGGAGAGGCTGAGATCGGACGTAAGCTGTCTACTGCCGAGGTAAGGACCCCTGACCAAAAATTCACTGACCAACGTTATAAGGGGAAAAAAATAGAATGCTGGGGGTGCTCTAACTCTTCTTTTATAATATTCACCAATCCTGAGGGAGGAGCCAAGGTGGAGCTTGTCATAGGTATGGTGCCATGGTGGCACCAGGAAACACTTTTACTTACCTGATGGTCCGTTCCCATAGGCTCCTTTGTAGGTGTCACGGTCAGGCTTCAGGCTTGAAGACCAGTTTCTATAGCAGTTGCAGGATTGCCACCAATCAGCAGGATAGGTACACAGGCAGTCACCCTGACAAATGACACAGGCTCACCCACCTGAGGTGCGGAGTCTAAGTACTAACCGGTGTTCACCAGAGCTCCTGATGGTGGAGATGGATTTAGCTGTGTGCTAGTACCAGGTCGCGGTCCTCAGGTTTGCCCCACAAGGGTATAAGCATGCCGGGGTCCAGAAGCAGATGAGCGGATAAGGATCAAACAACAGAGTGGTCAGTAAACAAGCCAAAAGTTTGGTTAACGAGTAGCTGCAGGTTGGCATGAGGCAGCCGAGTAGTCAAGGAACAAGCCAAGGGTCGATTACAAGTGGTAGCAAAATACAGACAGCAGCAGGGAAGAAAAGAGCAACGCATTGGCTGAGAAGGCACAATAACCTGGCAAAGAGGAAGTGGTGAGAAAAGGCTTATATAGGAAGTTCATGGGAGGAGCAAGGAGTTCAAGGTTCAACAGCAATCAAGATACAAGGCAGGGTTATCCAATGGATCAGATAGGATTGTCCAATAGACAAATGTCCAAATTTTCCAAGGATGAGGGCTGCTCTCCAGGACTTAGACTGGAAGAGAATATTGGCACCAATGGGCACAGAACAGAAATGGGAATTCTTCAAAAAAGACTGTTTGTGATCTCACGGCAAAGTATATTCCCATGGGCGATAAGTTTAAAAGGTTAAAAATAAAACCGATGTGGCTCACGGCCAAAGTTAAAAAAGCTATAAACTATAAAAAAGAGCTTTTAAAAAATATAAAAATGAAGGAACGCTAGTGTCATTTAAATGTTACAAGGAATATAACAGAATATGTAAAAAGGAAATCGAGGATGCAAAAATTCAAAATAAAAGACAGATTGCAAATGATAGTAGGACAAACCCCAAAAAATTCTTCAAATATATTAATAGTAAAAAGGTTAAGTCTGAGCATGTAGGTCCTTTGCAAAATAATCTGGAGTGGGTGACTGTGGACAAAGAGAAGGCTAACTTATTAAATACTTTCTTCAGCTCTGTGTATACAAAGGAGCATGGGGGAGCTCATGTCCATAATGGGGGTGGTACTGACGCAGCCCCAAATCCACAATGGCTCAAAAGTGATATGGTCCAGAAATATTTGGACAGAATAAAGGTGGATAAAGCACCTGGACCTGATGGCATCCACCCACGGATCCTAAAAGAATTGAGCTCTGTAATTTCAAAGCCATTGTATCTAATTTTTAGGGACTCATTAATGACAGGAATAGTACCACTGGATTGGCGCAGGGTCAATGTGGTGCCTATATTTAAAAAGGGAACAAAGTCTTTACCAAGTAATTAGAGACCTGTTAATTTAACTTCTATAGTTGGGAAGATACTGGAGGGATTAATAAAAGACCACATAGACGTGTTCTTGCAGGATAAAAATATTTTGAGCAACAGACAGCATGGATTCATGAAAGACAGAAGTTGTCAGACAAACCTGATTTCTTTTTATGAGGTGGTAAGGAAAACCTTGGACAGAGGGGTGGCGGTGGACATGATATATTTGGATTTTGCAAAAGCGTTCGATACATTTCCTTACACACGGCTCATGTGTAAGGTAAAGTCTACAGGTTTGGAAATATCAGAATATCAGTTTGTAAATGGATAGAAAAATGTCTAAAAGACAGAATTCAGGGGGCGTGGCCTGACTGAGCATGGGGTAGGACCTACATACTAGGAGCTCCACAATTTATCCTGATTTCTAGTGATCCTGCACTCTAACGATCCCCCCATCCGAACGGGCAGCCTTTCCGGGACCCCTCCATACACCCCACTCATCCTTTGGTCCTCCGGTGATCCGATTGGAGCGGCGTTCTCCCGCGGGCGGCGGCGGAGCTCAGGCGAGTCCCCGGCTTCGGCCTACACACGGAGGCCACGCCCATCTTGGTACACCCATCCCCGGGACCAGCGCTGAGCCCTGAGTGGACTGACACTCTCCCGCCCTGCCTGACCCCTCGGCGCTGCTGACCATCCGCCCGGAGACTAGAGGGGTGGCCCTGTTGAACGGGCTCTACGCAGAGGCAGCGCCCAGGCGAGCTCCTCGCTTCGGCCTAGCCGCGGTCATCTTGGAACACCCGTCCTCGGAACCAGCACTGGGCCCTGTGCGGATCGGCGTCCCTATCTCCTGCCTGGACACCCTGCATTACTGGCCATCCACCCACAGAGTGAAGGGGTGACCCTGTGGACCTAATTCTGCTCTCGGGCAGGGCCGCGGCCTGTACACAGAGACCCGCCGCCATCTTGGTGCACCTGACCCTCAGGTAGGCTCTGGGCCCTGTCTCTGCTGCCCTCTGTCCATTCTCTCTGGCCTGTCTTGACGTGCCCACACCATCACCGAACCTAATATCATGTCCCCCCCGAAGAGCCTAAAATCATCCGCGGCAAAGCTTGCGCAGTACCGCCGGAACGAAGGAGAGGAGCCGGAGGAGGATGGCGGTGCTGGGCGGATGGGAGGGGGGCGAGAGCAGGGAGACACGGATAAACTTCTGGAAGCGATCACACTCTGCAGGACGTCCCTCACCGCCCAGATTGAGGGGGTTAAGATGGACGTGTCCTTGATTAGACAAGATTTTCAGAAAATCCGCGACCGGGTCACAGAGGCGGAAACCCACATTAGCACAGTTGAAGATGTCCTCCCACCACTGCAGGCCGGATCTGAACACATGCAAAGACAGATTAACCAGTTGCTCGCCAAGCAAGACGACATGGAAAATCGCCTGAGGAGGTGTAATCTCCGCTTCATCGGTCTCCCGGAGGGAGCGGAGGGCAAAGACCCAACATTGTTCCTGGAACAGCTGCTGGTAGCCACCTACGGTCGGGAGGCCTTCTCCCCTGTGCTGGTGGAGAGGGCGCATAGAATGCCCGCTAAACCCCCTCCTCAGGGGGCTCCCCCCCCCGCACACTTATTGCAAAGCTTTTAAACTACAAGGATCGAGATGCCGCGTTGAGACTTGCGAGAGAGAGAGGTAACATCCCAGTGGGAAACGTAAAGGTGGCAATATTTCCTGACTTCTCAGCCGAAATACAGAAGCGACGTCAGAGCTTCATGGAAGCCAAACGCAGGCTACGCGACCGTCACCTGAAGTATTCCATGCTCTTCCCTGCACGCCTGAGAGTGGAACATGATGGCCGAGTGTCGTTCTTTGAGGACCCTCGTGAAGTCATCTCGTGGCTGGAACGTGGGCCTGCACACGACGGGAGAGACCGACGACACATTCAGTGAATGGAATGGTGAGATCACCTTGTTTTATGTTTCAGCCGGCACTCGGCCCTCCTAATTACCCTGGCCACATTTCCAAATTGTTTCCCTTTTTTCTTTTGGATGTTTAGAGTGGACTTGCTAAATTTCATTGCTCCCCTCATGGGAGTCTTTTTTTTATTTTTTTCTATACCCTTGATCGTATCCGCCGCACGGAGCTTCGGAGGTGTGTTGGTCTTACAAGCCGCATGCATAGTGCAGCGAATTTATGCCCCACTAGCCACTGGGAACCATGACTTTGTGGATGGACGTTGGATCTGGGCTTTGCTGCCTGTTTTTTATACCAACCTGTAGGGGCATGCAATTTGGCCCCATTTTTATCCTCCTTTACGATGGTGGGCCCGGGACCACTGTTTGATCCAGCAACTAAAACTGTTCCTCATCTTCATTCTAGATGTGCAGTTAATGTTTTTCCCAGCTGACAGTTCGGAGTTGTTAAGGGATAATGCCTACACAAGTTGGGGTGGGTGTAAGGCGGGGAGGGGGGTGAGGGTTGTTCAACAGTTGATTTTACAATGTTTGAATGTGCATATGGTGCCTCAGGAAATGCCTATGGGAAAATGTTCAGGTGCTGTGGGGGTGCTTGATGTGGTGAAGCATGTGCTTCGGCCCTACTATATAATATATTTCCCATTAGTCCATAAGATGCAGCGAGGTTCAGCCTCACTGAACCCTGGAGTTCACCACCACCGAAGTTATGGAAGGACAGTTAGTTTACAACTGTTGGGGGATGAGGCCCGCACATGTGGGGGTAGGTGTAGGATGGGGAGGGGGGAAGGGAACGTTATATTGTTATTTTCTCAATGTCTCAGTGCACATGTATTATCACAGAAGGGGACCACGACAATAGGACAATAGGAGACCTCAATGGTTATCACATATATGGTACGATCTATGCCATTGTCTGATGTTACTCAAGTTCTGGATACTCCATGCTGCTTTACTAGATGATCCGTGGTGTTATTTTTCACAAGACATGCTATGACAACTATAAAATTCCTGACATGGAATGTGAGGGGCCTGCGTGAGAAGGTTAAACGCTCGGCAGCCCTCTCATTCCTAAAGCAGCAGAGGGCAGATGTGGTGGCATTGGTGGAGACCCATATAGAAGGGAGGCTGCAGATGGCCCTCCGACGCCCGTGGGTGGGGTGAGCATACCATTCCACGCACACTACCCACGCCAGAGGTGTCTCAATATTAATTGCTAAATCTGTGCACTTTGAGTTATGTGAAGTAATTACTGACCCTCAGGGCCGATATGTATTTCTTCATGCCAAATTATATGGCGAGCAATTTCTCCTCGTGGCCTTTTACATACCTCCACCATTCAGTATGACTGTGATCATCGAGGGACTCGCCCTTATGACCCGACATCCCACAATACCAGTGATCTGAATGGGAGACTTCAATACCACCCTGCGGCCGGCATTAGATAGACTCCAGACTACACAGGGGATGAACGCGGCTAACAGGGAGACAAAATTTTCAAAACTGATCTCCACTGTCCACTTAATAGACACTTGGCGCTACAAATTTCCCCTCACAAAAGCCTATTCCTGCTTCTCACCTTCCCACAACTCCATGTCCCGCATTGACTTTATTCTTGTATCGAGCACCCTAACGCCACGAATATTAGAAACAGCCTTTTGCCCAAGACTACTATCTGACCACAGCCCTTACTGGACCTCACTGAGCAACCCCGTGGGTAAACCCCATAAGCCCTGGCGACTAAACCCATTTTGGTTGTCCCTGTTACCAGATGATGACGAGCTCCTGAACCTATGGCAACAATACTTTGCGGACAACGACCAAACTGCCTCTATTGCGGCGATTTGGGACTCATTCAAACTATACGCGCGCGCGACCCTTACCTCTTGCATAAATGTAATTAAGACAAAATCTGCAGATATCTTTGACAGGGCGCTAGCAGAACTAAGCTCCACGGAACGGGAGTATGCCATTAATCCTACCCCAGAGATAGCAGCTCGACTCAAGCTGCAATCCAGAGTGGTAACTCAACTTCAGTTTACAAAGACCAGACAAAAACTGTTTTTCACGAAGCAGAAATTCTTTGAGCATGGAGAAAAGGCAGGCAAGCTGTTGGCTTACCTGGTACATAGTGAGGATAGACCCCCAGTGGTCATCATGCTACATGGACCAGAGGGCCATCAGATAACAGATCCTCAAAGAGTAACTGCTAGATTTAGAGACTTCTTTGCAGATTTATACAAGACAATGACTACAGACCCAACGGACCAGAGAACGGCCTTCTTACGTAGCATTACCCTCCCTCAACTGACAACAGACCAGCTTGACCTTCTTGAGGCACCCCTCACTACAGACGAAATAGCCACGGCTATAGCCAGTTTTGCCAGATCCAAATCCCCTGGTTCAGACGGTCTCCCAATCGAGTTTTATTCTCAGTACAGTGAACTTCTTACCCCGAAACTGCTCACGCTATACAACCACCTGTTTGAAACCTTTTCCTTACCACCATCCATGAGAGAGGCAGTAATAGTACTCATTCCCAAACCAGGGAAAGACCCGGGATATCCGGAATCATATTGTCCAATCTCCCTACTCCAGGTAGACATAAAAGTTCTCGCCAAGGTACTATCCCTGAGATTGAACAAAGTTATCCTGTCCTTAATATATGTCGACCAGGCGGGATTCATGCCGGGTCGCAACACATACTTTAACCTACGCAAATTGTTCATCAACCTACAGGCTACACACATGGAGGCAGGATCTAGGGTGGTGGTGACTTTAGACACGGCGAAAGCCTTTGACTCGGTGGAATGGGAATACTTGTGGAAATGTCTGGAGGGGTATGGCTTCGGCCCTAAATTCATCAAATTGGTGCAACTGATGTATCAGTCGCCCACAGCCAGGGTAATGGCGAACGGATGGCCCTCCGAGCAGTTTGACCTCACCAGGGGCACAAGGCAGGGCTGCCCTCTCGCGCCGTTGTTATATGCCCTGGCTGCTGAGCCGCTAGCCATATCCATCCGGAATAATCCAGAAATCAAGGGACTATGCTCAGGTAATCTGATTGAAAAAATTAGTATGTACGCGGATGACACCCTTTTATACCTGGCAGATCCGGGTTCCTCCTTGCGGGTGGCACTACATACAATCGAACAATTTGGGACCTTCTCTGGTTTAAAAATTAACTGGGAAAAATTGCAAATATTACCAATAGACAGTTTTCCACCAACCGAGCCACTTCAGAGAGTTAGTACCATCAAATATCTTGGGATCCATGTATCCAGAATGTCGACAGACTTTGTACATCTCAATATTGAACCCCTCACGTCCTATGTAAAAACTAAGCTGCGGACCTGGGCTCGCTTGCCACTGGGGGTATGGGGCAGAATAAACTTAATTAAAATGGTTCTACTCCCCAAAGTATTATATGTTATGTGGCACTCCCCAACATACTTACCTTTCAAATACTTCAAGACTCTAGAAGCCCTCCTCAAATCTTTCGTATGGGGTCCTAACAGACACAAACTGGCATGGCAGACGCTAAAAAACCCACCTGACCTGGGAGGTATGGCACTAACAGATTTCAACCTATACTATATTTCGTCCCAATTATCACAACTATACCACATTGACAAGACAGACAGGGAGCGGTTCCTCCAGCTGATGTGCCCCAAGTGGGCCAAATGCACTAAAGACCCTCTTTATGCGATAACAATAAACACCGGAAATACTGATTTGAGGACTGGTGAGCTGGCCCTACTGCGTCAATACAGACGCATATGGGACATTGCCTCCGCTAAACTAGAGATTCCCCAATATAATGACTTCACCCCATTATGGCACAACAAGGTCCTACCTGAATTCTTGCAAATTCCTGATGTAGATTGCTGGTCCACCTATGGAATCTTCTATCTCCATCATTTACTTACCAATGGGACTCTAAAAACCTTCCACATACTCCAAGAGGAGTACAATCTTCCCAATCATATGTTCTTTAGATATCTGCAAGTCAAGCATGCAATCCGCACTCAATTCCCATTGTCCCCCCCTAATCCCGCTTCAAATGTCGCTATGGCAATCATCAAAAACACTGATCCTCAAAAACTAATTTCAGCCTTCTACAATCTACTTTCCACCCCAGTAGCAACTAAAATAGCTTATGGACTTAAACCTCGCTGGGAAAGGGCGGTGGGACCTATCGAGGACGGGGAATGAGAGGAAGCTCTGGAATTCTGTAAGACAGTTTCCCCAAAACTGTCGGACAGGCTGACTCAAATTTACATACTCCATCAAGCATACCTTACCCCCCTCAGGGTTGCCAGGTACAGAGGCTCCCAGTCCACCTTGTGCCAAATGTGTGGAAGGGAGACAGGAACATTCATTCACTTACTGTGGTCATGCCCCAAAGTACAGGGACTATGAACACAGATTGTAAGATTCCTCCATGACGAAATGGGCTCTCCAGCCACGCTGGACCCAAAAATGTGCCTTTTAGGACTCTTGCCAGACTCGACAGACAGGTACATGAAGACATTTCTACACGAGACGTTATTCACAGCACGAAAGACAATAGCTCGGAAATGGATGAGGACTTATCCCCCGAGCATTGCAGAATGGAAAGCAGAAATAAACAACACCCTCCCCTACAAAAAATTTATATACACCAATAGGGGATGTCCTGAGAAATACTATAAAATCTGGGACAGGTGGCTGCAGGAGTCTAGCACTTGTTCATAGCCGGTTTATGCACAATACATAGTAATGTAAATGACAAGTAGATCCTCTGGCCCCTGGGTAGTGAAGTAACCCAAAACACTGACACAAGGTACCTTTTTGCTTTATTTATTGCATGCATAAAACGTGATGTGACATTAAAGATTTGAGATGGTTATACAATTGTTATTTGAGGAGCTGTACGATCTGTAGCATTTTTGTAACTGTAATCTGTAACATGTATGCACTGTAAATCGCAATAAACCTGGTTGATTTAAAAAAAAAAAGACAGAATTCAGAGAGTAGTGGTTAATGATTCTTACTCTGAATGGTCTAAGGTTATCAGTGGTGTACCCCAAGGTTCAGTGTTGGGACCCTTACTTTTTAATATCTTTATAAATGATATTGGGTCTGGGATCAAAAGTAACATTTCCGTCTTTGCAGATGACACCAAGCTATGCAGTGGAATAACGTCCTTACAGGATGTCTTCAATTTACAAGCCGACCTCAATGTTCTGTCTAAATGGGCGACTATGTGGCAGATGAGGTTTAATGTTGAGAAATGTAAAGTTATGCACTTGGGGGATAAGAATATGCATGCATCATACATGCTAGGGAGAGTACAACTGGGGGAATCCATAGTAGAGAAGGATCTGGGGGTTTTGGTAGATCATAAGCTCAATAATAGCATGCAATGCCAAGCTGCGGTTTCCAAAGCGAGCAAAGTCCTTTCCTGTATTAAGAGAGGTATGAACTCCAGAGAGAGAGATATCATTTTGCCCCTGTTCAAATCATTAGTAAGACCTCATCTGGAACATGCAGTTCAGTTTTGTGCACCAGTTCCTTAAAAAGGATATCAGTGAACTGGAGAAAGTGCAGAGAAGGGCAACCAAACTGATAAGAGGCATGGAGGAGCTCAGCTATGAGGAAAGATTAGAGGAACTGAATTTATTCACTCTTGATAAGGGGAGATTAAGGGGGGATATGATCAACATGTACAAATATATAAGGGGTCCATATAGGGAACTTAGTGTTGAGTTATTCACTTAACAGTCAACAAAGAGGACAAGGGGGCATTCTTTACGTCTAGAGGAGAAGAGATTTCATCTCCAAATACGGAAAGGTTTCCTCACAGTAAGAGCTGTGAAAATGTGGAATAGACTCCCTGCAGAGGTGGTTATGGCCAGCTCAGTGGATTGCTTTAAGAAAGGCCTGGATTATTTCCTAAGTGTGCATAATATAACTGGGTACTAACATTTATAGGTAAGGTTGATCCGGGGAAAATCCGATTGCCTCTTGGGGATCAGGAAGGAATTTTTTCCCCTGCTTTAGCAAATTGGATCATGCTTTGCTGGTTTTTTTTGCCTTCCTCTGGATCAACTGTGGGTATAGAATTGGGTATATGGGCTGGTATGATATTTATTATATATATATATATATTTTTTTTTTTGGTTGAACTAGATGGACTTTTTTCAACCTGACTAACTATGTAACTATGTAAGTATGTAAGATCAGGCAGATAGTTATCCAGCATCCCAAATAGCTCAGTGGGATGAGTCAGCGCCAGACACTGAAGAGGTCCCAGGTTGGAGCCCAGGTCCTGACAGTACTCCCCTCCTCTCAAGACGTCCTAGGGTTGGGTTTGTGAGGAAACCTCTGGTGGAATTCACTCTCTCGGCATGAACGTTCTCCTCAGGCTCCCAGGAATTTTCTTCTAGCCCATATCCTTGCCATTGGACCAGATATTGTAGCTTGTTTCTAAAGATCCTGGAATCAAGAATTTTCTCCACCACAAATTCTACTTCACCCTGTACCTCAACAGGTAGAAGAATTCTTCAAAGAAAAGGTATTTTCATGAAATGGTTTAAGTAGTGATATTTGAAAAACAGGATGAATTTTCATACTATCTGGAAGTTTTAAGAGAAATGTGACCGGATTGATTTGAGCAGAAATCTTAAATGGTCCTACAAACTTCTGGCCCAGCTTTGCAGACGGAACACGGACCTTCAAATTTTTGGTCGATAACCAAATGTTGTCACCCACATTAAAGGTAGGAAGTGATCTGTGATGTCTATCAGCTGCCTTCTTGTAACATTCTGAGCCTTCCTCAACGTTTCGATCAATTTCTCCTGAATCTCCTGTAGAGTAGTTAATCTGTTAGTAACAGAAGGAACTGGAGGGAGATTGGGAATAAAAACTGGATTATACCCATTGTTTAAATAAAAAGGAGAAGTGGAGCTATGTTTAGAAATGTTGTATGCAAACTCTGCTGTAGAAAGATAATGCACCCAGTCATCCTGAAGATAACTGACAAAACATCAAAAGTACTGCTCCAAGGTTTGATTGGTCCTCTCGGTCTGACCATTAGACTGGGGATGAAAAGCAGCAGACAGATTAACTGTTACACACCTAAGGCTGAGCAAAAGTGTTTCCAAAATGTTGAAGTAAAATGTGCCAGACACCACATCGTCAGGAATTCCATGTACAGTAGTTTAAAAATATTTCTCGAACCATTAACTAAGCAGTATGTTCAGCTGAAGGTACCTCCATTAACAGGTATAAAATGAGTGGTAATTTTATTTGAGGGATGTAAATCTACCACAAAGTCTATAGAAATTGAGCGCCATGGTCTTGATGGAACAAGGAGTGACTGGAGCAACCCCAAAAGGGTCAGGAATGAGGCCACATAGCGTTTCACATCTTTCTTATAGCTGGGCCACCAAAAGGAACGTGACATAAGCTCTTCTGTTTTGGAAATCCCAAAATGCCCAGGAAGTTTTGAGTCATGAACCAACCCAAGGGCTTCAATCCGAGCAGATTCAGGTACATAGAGATTATGTGCATGAGTCCAAAAAGCCATTCTTGTACACAAGGTTAATATGCGTAGGCGGATGATTGAGAAGAGGGTAATTTTCATACCCCTCCTTTAGGAGACTTAAAGTGGAAGTAAACCCACTTTTTTAACTTTTACCTACAGGAAAGCCTATAATAAGGCTTACCTGTAGGTAAAAAAAATATCTCCTAAACCTGTACGGTTTAGGAGATATTCCCCTCGGTATGCGCCGCTGACTGCAGCGGCGCATGCGCACAAGGGGGTTCTCTCCGCGAAAATCCGGCAGCGCTCGTCCGGCCGGATTTAAATCTCCCGCGCGCATGCGCGGGAGTGACGATATCGCGGCTCCGGCCACTCACAGCGCCGGAGCCGCGATACCCGGAAGAGACGCCGAGGGAGCATGTCGGCTTCCTCGGCGTGGATCGGGCGAGATGTCGGGGCCTCGTTCTAAGGTAAGTATTTCATAATGAGCTAGTATGCGGTGCATACTAGCTCATTATGCCTTTTGCTTTGCAGGTTTAAAAAAAAAAAAAAAAAAAATGCGGGTTTACTACCGCTTTAAGAATGTCTTGAAACCCGTGGCCCCTATGAAGTTCTTTTGAGGCAGGATAGTATATTCAGGGTTGTCTTCCTGACATGGTTCAGTCAACATCCTTGATAATGCATCGGCCTTGCCATCCCTTGACCCAGATCAATACGAGATGATAAAATTAAACCTGGAAGAGAACAGTGACCAATGTGCTCGTCTAGAAGACATCCTCTTGGCAGAATGAATGAATTCTAGATTTTTATGATCAGTGAAAACAGTTACTGGATGCTTAGCCCCTTACAGCAGATGCTTCCATTCAGAAAAGGCTTTCTTAATTGCCAGTAACTCCTTATTCCCAATGTCATAAGGCGAGAGAAATACACACAAGGGTGAAGCTGCATCTTTTCTCCTTTTCACTGAGAAAGTATAGTTCCCACAGCAGAGTCTGAAGCATCCACTTCCATTATAAAAGGAACTTCAGGATCGGGATGTACCAATATTGGTGCAGAAGCGAAGAGAGTCTTTAGCTTAATAAAAGCAGTCTGTGTCTCAGATGACCACACAAAGGGCATCCCGTTCTTTGTCAGCTGTGTAATTGGTGCTATCACTTTTTAGAGAAGTTTCTTATGAATTTTCTGTAGCAGTTGGCAAAACCAACAAATGTTTAACATTTCTAAGGGCAGGCCAATCCACCACTGCTTTTATATTCTCAGGATCCATGCTTACTCCTTTAGGAGATATGATATATCTTAAAAACAGCAGCTGGGTTCGTTCAAACTCGTATTTCTCCAATTTAATATAAAGTTGGTTCTTCCTTAGTGTCATGGTTATGCAATAGAGTTTGTCTGCTTACCTGTCTCCATGTGTTCATCTCTAGAGACCAGCAGACCCTCACCTGACTGCTTTTGTAATCCATCCTATGGCATAGCTCCACCCTAGGTCCTATCAGAGAACTCTATATTAACCTGTGCACTGCAGGCCAACCCTACTGATCAACCTTTGTGTGTATGGCTTCCTGGTACCTGCCGTGTGCTCTTCTGTTGTTCTGTTACCGACTTTGGCGTGTCCCTGACTATCCCTGATTGCCTGTGATCCTGACCTTTTGGCGTGTTCCTGACTATCCCTGTCTGCTTGTGGTCCCGAACTTGGCTTTATCCCTCACTATCCCTATCCTCCTGTTGCCTACTGTGGGGGACCCTGGGGGTCTCGACCTGGAGCCAGTTGCAGCCCAGTCAATCCTCACCACTAGAGGCTCTGGTGAACATCTGCTGGCTCTGCGCCCCAGGGAATCTTATTCTCTAACCCCAGCGGGATCCGTCTTGGTGTTCCGGCGGCCCTGCCTTCCTTATCACAGTCCGCAGCAGTCAGCTGTAGGGTCCACAACCTTTGCGATGCACTCCTGATCCCTACGTTGTGCATCTGGTCACCTGGCCTCTAGGTGATCCGACAGTTTGATCAGCCATGGACCCGGCTGACATGCCACTTCCTGCAGTCGATCCTTTGCAGGGCATAGTTCGGAGACTGGAGACCCAGGAATCTAATCAGACTCAGGTGATGCAATTCTTTCAAGATCTGGCTTCCCGCTTCGAGCAGCTGCAGGCTTCCTTGGGAACCCCCGAACCTGCAGCCTCAAGTACAGACAGCAGCTGCACCTATCGCACCAGTTGCATCCACGCATTCATTATTAGGGATGAGCCGAACACCCTCCGGTTCGGTTCGCACCAGAACTTTCGAATGGACCCAAAATTCGTACGAACTTTAGAACCCCATTGAAGTCTATGGGACTCGAACATTTGAAATTAAAAGTGTTAATTTTAATGGCTAATATGCAAGATACTGTCCTAAAAAGGGTTTGGGGACCTGGCTCCAGCCCCAGGGGACATGGGTCCATGCCTAAAATGTTTTTAAAAATGGCCGTTTTGGCAGGAGCACTGATTTTAATGACGATTAAAGTGAAAAAAAGTGAAATATTCCTTTAAATATCGTGCCTGGGGGGTGTCTATAGTATGCCTGTGAAGTGCCACGTGTTTCCCGTGTTTAGAACAGTCCCTGCACAAAATTACATTTAACGGAAATAACGTCATTTAAAACTGCTTGCGGTTTTAATGTTATATCTGGTTCCGGCAATATGGATGAAAATCATTGAGAAAAATGGCATGGGTAGCCCCCCTGCCCATTACCAGCCGCTTTGGGTCTTGTATGGATATTAAGGGGAACCCAGTACCCATATTAAAAAAAGGAAATACGTGTGGCCCCCAGGCCCTATATACTCAGAACAGCAGTATACATGCGGTGCAAACAAGACAGGGACTGTGTAGGTTTGTTGTGTTAAGTAGAGTCTGTTTGTAATTTTCAACTGGTACATTTTTAAAGTGTAGCTCCAGTCAAAAAAAAAATTTTTAAGCTTTTTGGAAAACATAGGGAAGGGTTATCACCCCTGTATAATTTGTTTTGCCGTCCGTCTTTTTTCATCTCACTTCCTGTTGTCTCCTTCCGTTTGCAAGTAGGAGACGTTTGTAAGTTGGATGTTTGAAAGTAGGGGCCTGCCCTATATGCTGTGCAGAAATGGCGGAGCAAGTTGTTGGTGTTGCCACAACATTGTAAGCCCTCAAAGTGACTCTTGGGGGGCGCTGGAGCGCCCTGCTGTGAAATATTATATCAAGAATTGTAATTACATGCCCCTGTTAAACAAGGGCTGAAACATTGGGCCTTAGGCACTGGTTGTCAGGAAGATCCTCCTCACGGACGTCCGAGCGGCGAAAGTCGCAGAAGATCTCTTGCCCAGTTCCAGGAGCGTTACCGCGTTCGGCGAAAAATGTCGAAAAATACCGACACGGAGGAGAGAATACATCACTTCCTCTCCTGTGTTTACATTACAGGAGAGGAAGTGATGTCACGGGGGATTTCCATTCGTCGAGAGCGATCGCGAGGGGGTGGCCATGAATGAATGGCCGCCCCCTCATCCCGGATCGCTCTCGAAGGAATGCCGACCGCCGCAGGCACCGGGGGGGGCCCGATCGGGCCCCCCACCCGCGGGCAGGCAGGGACTTATATATACGCCCATATGCCTGCCCGTGCCATTCTGCCGACGTGTATCGTCGTGCGGCGGTCGGCAAGTGGTTAAATAGCGCTATTGGCGCCAATTTGCGTCAAACGGCCGCGCGCGCACCCGCAGTGCGCGCGCGGCCGTTTGACGCAAATTGGCGCCAATAGCGCTATTTAACCACTTGCCGACCGCCGCACGACGATATACGTCGGCAGAATGGCACGGGCAGGCATATGGGCGTATATATAAGTCCCTGCCTGTCCGCGGGTGGGGGGCCCGATCGGGCCCCCCCCCGGTGCCTGCGGCGGTCGGCATTCCTTCGAGAGCGATCCGGGATGAGGGGGCGGCCATTCATTCATGGCCACCCCCTCGCGATCGCTCTCGACGAATGGAAATCCCCCGTGACATCACTTCCTCTCCTGTAATGTAAACACAGGAGAGGAAGTGATGTATTCTCTCCTCCGTGTCGGTATTTTTCGTTCCGACACGGAGGAGAGCGGATCGGTGAGTTGCACCAACACTCTACACACACAGTAGAACATGCCAGGCACACTCACACCCCCCCTTTACCCCCCGATCACCCCCCCAATTACCCCTGCCCCCCAGTCACAGTGACACCAATGTAATTTTTTTTTTTTTTTTTTTTTTTTTTTGCATTGGTGTCATTTGTGACTGTAATAACTGTTAGGGCAGTTAGAGTTAGCCCCCTTTAGTTCTAATGTACCCCCCTAACCCCCCCAATAAAGGTTTAACCCCGTGATCACCCCCCGTCGCCAGTGTCACTAAGGCTGGGTTCACATTGCAGCGGTTTATGAGAACGAATGTGATTCGCACCGCACTGCAGTGCAAATCACATCCGATCTCTGTGCGATTCGAGTTCAGCCATTCGCCGCACCCGCCACACCCGCCGCACCCGCCGCAAATTCGCACGGGACCCTTTTTTTGGCCCGCAGCAGAATCGGATCGCATGGGTGTTCACACCATGCGATCCGAGTTTGCAGATCGCACTGCGATATGCGAACTGATCTGGGGGTGTCAGTAACATTTCACTGACACTCCCAGCAGTTCGCATAGGGCAGTGTGAACTGCCGCCGGGAGGCATGCGATGCGGGAACCCGCCGCGGATTCGCGGCGTTTCCGCATCGCTCCAGTGTGAACCCAGCCTAATAAGCGATCATTTTTCTGATCGCCGTATTAGTGTCACAGGTGACGCTAGTTAGGCAGGTAGGTATTTAGGTTCGCCGCAGCTTTTTATAGCGCCAGGGACCCCCATATACTACCGCATAAAGCCCCCTGATTGCCCCCTAGTTAACCCTTTCACCTGTGATCACCATATAACTGTTACAGGTGACGCTGGTTGGTTAGTTATTTTTTTATAGTTTCAGGGCACCCGCCATTTATTACCTAATAAAGGTTTAACCCCCTGATCACCCGGTGGGTGTCATTTGTGACTAATAACTGTTAGGGCAGTTAGGGTTAGCCCCCTTTAGTTCTAAGGTACCCCCCTAACCCCCCCAATAAAGGTTTAACCCCCGTGATCACCCCCCGTCGCCAGTGTCACTAAGGCTGGGTTCACATTGCAGCGGTTTGAGAACGGATGTGATTCGCACCGCACTGCAGTGCAAATCACATCCGATCTCTGTGCGATTCGAGTTCAGCCATTCGCCGCACCCGCCACACCCACCGCACCCGCCGCAAATTCGCACGGGACCCTTTTTTTGGCCCGCAGCAGAATCGGATCGCATGGGTGTTCACACCATGCGATCCGAGTTTGCAGATCGCACTGCGATATGCGAACTGATCTGGGGGTGTCAGTAACATTTCACTGACACTCCCAGCAGTTCGCATAGGGCAGTGTGAACTGCCGCCGGGAGGCATGCGATGCGGGAACCCGCCGCGCATTCGTGGCGTTCCCGCATCGCTCCAGTGTGAACCCAGCCTAATAAGCGATCGTTTTTCTGATCGCTGTATTAGTGTCACAGGTGACGCTAGTTAGGCAGGTAGGTATTTAGGTTCGCCGCAGCTTTTTATAGCGCCAGGGACCCCCATATACTACCGCATAAAGCCCCCTGATTGCCCCCTAGTTAACCCTTTCACCAGTGATCACCATATAACTGTTACAGGTGACGCTGGTTGGTTAGTTATTTTTTTATAGTTTCAGGGCACCCGCCATTTATTACCTAGTCTCACTAGTGTACCCCTAAATTTAGGGGTGTCTACTTTCCAAAATGGGGTCATTTGGGGGGGGTTTGTGCCATCTTGGCATTTTATGGCCTTCAAAACTGTAACGCCCTTAGAAAGCCTGAAGGCGGTGCTTGGTTTTCGGGGCCCCGTACGCGGCTAGGCTCCCAAAAAGTCCCACATATGTGGTATCCCCGTACTCAGGAGAAGCAGCAGAATTTATTTTGGGGTGTCATTTCACATATGCCCATGGCATGCGTGAGCAATATATCATTTAGTGACAACTTTGTGAAAAAAAAAAAAAAAAAAAAAGTTTGTAATTTTCCCGCAACTTGTGGCAAAATATAAAATATTCCATGGACTCAACATGCCTCTCAGCAAATAGCTTGGGGTGTCTACTTTCTAAAATGGGGTCATTTGTGGGGGTTTTGTGCCATCTTGGCATTTTATGGCCTTCAAAACTGTAATAGGTAGTGAGAAGTGAACTCAAAAATTTACGCCCTTAGAAAGCCTGAAGGCGGTGCTTGGTTTTCGGGGCCCCGTACGCGGCTAGGCTCCCAAAAAGTCCCACATATGTGGTATCCCCGTACTCAGGAGAAGCAGCAGAATTTATTTTGGGGTGTCATTTCACATATGCCCATGGCATGTGTGAGCAATATATCATTTAGTGACAACTTTGTGAAAAAAAAAAAAAAAAAAAAAAAGTTTGTAATTTTCCCGCAACTTGTGGCAAAATATAAAATATTCCATGAACTCAACATGCCTCTCAGCAAATAGCTTGGGGTGTCTACTTTCTAAAATGGGGTCATTTGTGGGGGTTTTGTGCCATCTTGGCATTTTATGGCCTTCAAAACTGTAATAGGTAGTGAGAAGTGAACTCAAAAATTTACGCCCTTAGAAAGCCTGAAGGCGGTGCTTGGTTTTCGGGGCCCCGTACGCGGCTAGGCTCCCAAAAAGTCCCACATATGTGGTATCCCCGTACTCAGGAGAAGCAGCAGAATTTATTTTGGGGTGTCATTTCACATACGCCCATAGCATGTGTGAGCAATATATCATTTAGTGACAACTTTGTGTAAAAAAAAAAAATAATTTTTTTTTTGTCATTATTCAATCGCTTGAGGCAAAAAAATAAAATATTCAATGGGCTCAACATGCCTCTTATCAATTTCCTTAGGGGGTCTACTTTCCAAAATGGGGTCATTTGGGGGGGTTTTGTACTGCCCTGCCATTTTAGCACCTCAAGAAATGAGATAGGCAGTCGTAAACTAAAAGCTGCGTAAATTCCAGAAAACGTACCTTAGTTTGTAGATGTGAAAACTTTTGCGCAAACCAATAAATATACAATTATTGACTTTTTTTTTACCAAAGACATGTGGCTGAATACATTTTGGCCTAAATGTATGACTAAAATTGAGTTTATTGGATTTTTCTAATAACAAAAAGTAGAAAATATCATTTTTTTTCAAAATTTGCGGTCTTTTTACGTTTATATCGCAAAAAATAAAAATCGCAGAGGCAATCAAATACCATCAAAAGAAAGCTCTATTTGTGGGAAGAAAAGGACGCAAATTTTGTTTGGGTACAACATTGCATGACCGCGCAATTACCAGTTAAAGCAGCGCAGTGCCAAAGTGTAAAAAGACCTCTGGTCATTTACCAGCAAAATGGTCCGGTCTGAAAGTGGTTAAACTGGATCCATGCCTCACTGCCTTGCTGCCTGATCAACAGCGTTCCTGTGCTTCCTGGTGATCTGTATCTGAACCTGAACCTGTACCTGTACCTGTATCCTGATCCGTATCGAACCCGGCTTGTTCCCGACTCTGCTGTTTGCTGCCTGCCCCCCGACTTTGGCTTTGTACCCGACTACTCTTCTGGATTCCGTTTCTGTACCTGATCTGCCCGCCTGTGCCTGACCTGGACTGTTACACCATCCGTCAACTGTAAGTTGCTTGCTGTTGTACTACAGGACACCTCCCAGTCCTCCGCAATATTTGGCTGTACTCCTTCTGCGTTTGTAGCCTTCTACCTTTGGCCGCAGACTACTGGACTCTTCCGCTTCCGCTTATCCATTGCACCTGCATCCGTTGTTGGACTACAATACCCCTCCGTTGTTTGTCACTTCCTGCAATCACTTGTAAGCCGTTGCTGGACTACAGGAACCCTTCTGCTGTCTGCTGGACCTTATCTCACCTTTGCCTGCATTCAGACACCGGACTACAATACACCTCCTCCTTCAACGGTCTTCTGCCTCTACCATCTGCTATCCAGTCAGGCACTTGTGCCCCTCTGTGCTCCTGAGCCCCTGTCACCACTACCAGGGTCTCTCGAGTCAGAGGTCTACGAGAGGCCACTCCCTGCACTCCGGGCTCTGCTTAAAGGTACGTGACAGTATCAGGCAGCCATGTCTGAGCCCACGCAGGGAGATTCGGCCATGGATGATTTATGCCGTCATCTTGCTGGACTTACCCAGGCTGTTAAATCTCTACAAGAAGGCTATTCTCGATTGGAAGAGCGTGTCCAGGTCTTATCTACCACAGGCCCTACCGTGTCGGGAACTTCTTCTGCGCCATCAGTGGTTATGTTACCCCCTGAACCCAAGGTCCCAACTCCGGAGAGGTTTTCGGGAAATCGCAGCAAGTATAGAGCTTTTCGCAATGCCTGTGAATTGTTTTTTGCACTTCAACCCAGAACTTTCTCTCTAGAATCCACTAAGGTGGGTTTTGTTATCTCCCTCCTACTGGGTGAGCCCCAGGCTTGGGCCCACCGCCTTTTGGAGCAAAAGGAAGCCTGCCTTAATAACCTGAATACCTTTTTTCAAGCCATGGGTTTGCTCTATGAGGATCCTCAACAGGCGGCCACAGCGGAAGCAGCTTTATATTCTCTTCAGCAAGGCCGCAGAGCGGCAGAGGACTATGCGTCTGAATTTCGGCGCTGGAGTTCCGATACTACCTGGAACGATGCTGCTCTGCGATACCAGTTTCGCATGGGACTCTCTGAACCTCTAAAGGATGAATTGGCCCGGGTGGGTGTTCCAGCAACTCTTGAAGCCCTTATCAACCTCTCCATCCAGATAGACAGACGCTTGAGAGAACGGAGAACAGAACGCACTGCCGGGCCGTCCCGACCAGTCTGGATGTTACCCCGTGTACCTAATCCCCCTGCACATCCTGCTGCTGACACGCCTGAACCCATGCAATTGGGCTTACTTAGACCAACGCTCACCACCGAGGAACGACAACGCCGGCAGCTCAACAGTCTGTGTCTTTACTGTGGAGAACCCGGACATTACGTGAGATCCTGTCCTGCCAAATTCCGTAAGCATTCTTCTGTATCTTCTCCTGTTTTACCTGCTGTGCCTAGTAATGCTACTCACCTGGCTGTTCCCGTCTCTCTTCAGCTACCCGGAGGGAACATTCAAGTCCCCGCAATAGTTGATTCTGGAGCGTGCAGTGGATTTATGGACTTATCGTTTGCCCAAAAGTTCCAAGTGCCCTTACGGCCCAGGGCGAAAGGGTTGTCTGTACACCTTGCCGATGGGTCAGCTATCAAATCAGGACCAGTGACACAAGAGACATGTCCTTTGACTGCTACTATTTCCGGTAACCATCAGGAACAACTCTGCCTGGACATTATTGAATCTCCCCTTTTCCCTATCATACTGGGTATGCCCTGGCTTCGGGCACACAACCCGCAAATAGACTGGTCCACCGGAAACATTTTCTTTTTCTCCCCCTATTGTCGTCAACACTGCTTTCAAGAATCAACTAAGGTTTCACCCCATTTAATGTGTATGGAGACCGATGTTGAGACTCGCCAGCACGTTCCTGAGACCTACCATGACTTCCTGGACGTGTTCAGCAAGAAGGGGGCAGAAACACTTCCCCCTCATAGACCCTACGATTGCCCAATTGAGATCCTTCCCGGAGCCGAAATCCCTTTCGGGAGAATATTTCCCTTAACAGAAGTGGAATTGGAGACTCTCAGGACTTACATTGATGACAATCTGAAAAAGGGGTTCATACGTCCTTCTACGTCCCCAGCTGGGGCAGGAATCTTTTTTGTAGAAAAGAAGGACCATTCTCTCCGCCCTTGTGTTGACTACCGGGACTTAAATAAAGTTACAGTCAAGAACCGGTACCCACTGCCTTTGGTACCCGAATTATTCCAGCGCCTTGGATCAGCTAGTATCTTCACAAAATTGGATCTTCGTGGAGCCTATAATTTGGTCCGTATCCGAAGCGGGGACGAATGGAAGACTGCCTTCCGCACCCGCTTCGGACATTTTGAATATCTCGTAATGCCCTTTGGGCTATGCAACGCTCCTGCGACTTTCCAGCATTTTGTGAATGATATCTTTAGAGATTTTCTCGACCTGTTTGTTATAGTATATCTGGACGACATCTTAATTTTCTCCCCCTCTCTGCCAGCTCACAGGGAACACGTTAAGAAGGTTCTCACTCGGCTTCGCCAACACGGCTTGTACGCAAAACCTGAGAAGTGCGAGTTTGAACGTCGCAGCATTCAGTTTTTGGGGCTGATTATTTCGGTGGATGGAATCAAGATGGATCCGCAAAAAGTTTCGGCCATCCTGGACTGGCCAGCCCCTACTGATAAAAGAGGAATACAACGCTTTGTGGGGTTTGCGAATTTTTATCGAAAATTCATCAAGGGATTTTCTACAATCATCGCTCCAATCACCAGATTAACGAGACAAGGTATCAAGTTCCAGTGGACTCCGGAGGCACAGGCCGCATTTTCTTCCCTTAAAGAACAGTTTGTGTCAGCATCTGTCCTGAAGCATCCTAATTCTGCGCTACCCTACATCCTTGAGGTGGATGCATCCGAAGTTGCAGTGGGAGCAGTCCTTTCTCAGAGACAGGGCCCAAAGGCTTTATTGCACCCAGTGGCGTTCTTCTCACGTAAATTGTCTGAAGCGGAAAAGAATTATGATGTCGGGGACAGGGAGCTACTCGCTATCAAAGCCGCAATTGAGGAATGGCGCTATCTCCTGGAGGGAGCAGCCCATCCCATTCTGGTATACACTGACCACAAGAACTTAGAGTATTTGAAGACTGCTAAGAGGCTGAAGCCGCGTCAGGCCAGATGGGCACTGTTCTTTACAAGATTTTCCTTCCACATAACCTATAGGCCCGGATCAAAGAACACCAAACCCGACGCGCTATCCCGGATGTTCAGCGAACCCGAAGTTCTTCAACCCACAGACACCATCCTTGCGCCCGGAAATTTCCTTATGCTCCAGGAAGATCTTCTATCCCAACTTAAGCAGGCTTCATCTTCAGCTCCACATCCCTCAAACACCACCTTACTCTCTAGCAATAACTTGTTATGGCATGAAAACAAGATCTACGTGCCCCAACAACTACGGGTTGCTGTTCTCAAGTCTTGCCACGACCACAAATTGGCCGGTCATTTTGGGGTACACAAGACCGCCGAACTTCTCCAACGCACCTTCTGGTGGCCTCAGCTGCTAAGAGACTGTAAACTTTATGTTGAATCTTGCATTACCTGTACCCAGAACAAGAGTAGCAAGACCAAAGCCTGGGGGTTGCTGAAACCACTCCCCATCCCGGAAAGGCCTTGGAAAATGATTTCCATAGACTTTATTGTAGAATTACCTCCGTCAGAAGGCTTCACCACTATCCTTGTGGTGGTCGACAGATTGTCCAAAATGGCTCACTTTCTGCCCATGAAGGGTACACCTTCTGCCCCTGAGACCGCAAGGATCTTCATTAAGGAGATTGTAAGACTCCACGGTATACCTGCGAACATTGTTTCCGACCGTGGAGTACAATTTACATCAAAATTTTGGAGAGCTTTATGTAAGTCTTTGAAAATTGATCTTTCGTTCTCGTCTGCCTATCATCCCCAGACCAACGGCCAGACCGAACGAACGAACCAGACCCTTGAGCAATATTTGCGGTGTTATTCTTCTTTTTCGCAAGACGATTGGGTATCCCTTTTACCACTTGCCGAGTTTTCCTACAATAACTCTGTTCATTCTGCAACTAATCAATCTCCCTTCTTTGCGAACTATGGTTTTCACCCTCAGTTCTTATCAGCCAATATCCCAGAATGCACGGTTCCAGCAGTTCAAGAAACTTTGGACTTTTTCTGCACCAATAACAAGTTGCTTCAAGAAACGATGGCAAGAACCCAAGAACGCAACAAAGCAGTTTTTGACAGAAAGAGGAGAGGGGAGCTCGACCTAAAACCCGGAGATTTGGTTTGGTTATCTACTCTGAATCTAAAATTAACATGCCCATCTAGAAAACTGGGTCCAAAATTTGTGGGTCCTTTCCCGATTTCCAGGAAAATTAACAATGTGGCTTATGAGCTGAAATTACCAGAATCGCTGCGTATTCACCCAGTGTTTCATGTGTCCCTCTTAAGACCTTCAATCCAGGATCCCTTCACCGATCGGAACGTGGGCCCTCCTGAACCTGTGCTTATTAATGGTGAAGAGGAGTTTGAAGTAGAAGCAATTTTGGATTGCAGAAAGAGACGCAACCAGGTCCAGTATCTGGTGAAGTGGAAGGGGTATGGTCCAGAAGAGAACTCCTGGGAACCAGAGACTGGCATCCACGCCAAGAGGTTGGTTCTGGCATTTAAAAGATCTCACCCAGGTAAGATGTCCCAGTTGGGCATCCTGAGGCTGCCCATTGGGGGGGGGCAATGTCAGGAAGATCCTCCTCACGGACGTCCGAGCGGCGAAAGTCGCAGAAGATCTCTTGCCCAGTTCCAGGAGCGTTACCGCGATCGGCGGTGCGCGCGCGCGGGAGCGCGCACGCGGGAGCGCGCACGCGGGTGCGCGCGTGGCCGTTTGACGCAAATTGGCGCCAATAGCGCTATTTAAACTGGATCCATGCCTCACTGCCTTGCTGCCTGATCAACAGCGTTCCTGTGCTTTCTGGTGATCCGTATCTGAACCTGAACCTGTACCTGTACCTGTATCCTGATCCGTATCGAACCCGGCTTGTTCCCGACTCTGCTGTTTGCTGCCTGCCCCCCGACTTTGGCTTTGTACCCGACTACTCTTCTGGATTCCGTTTCTGTACCTGATCTGCCCGCCTGTGCCTGACCTGGACTGTTACACCATCCGTCAACTGTAAGTTGCTTGCTGTTGTACTACAGGACACCTCCCAGTCCTCCGCAATATTTGGCTGTACTCCTTCTGCGTTTGTAGCCTTCTACCTTTGGCCGCAGACTACTGGACTCTTCCGCTTCCGCTTATCCATTGCACCTGCATCTGTTGTTGGACTACAATACCCCTCCGTTGTTTGTCACTTCCTGCAATCACTTGTAAGCCGTTGCTGGACTACAGGAACCCTTCTGCTGTCTGCTGGACCTTATCTCACCTTTGCCTGCATTCAGACACCGGACTACAATACACCTCCTCCTTCAACGGTCTTCTGCCTCTACCATCTGCTATCCAGTCAGGCACTTGTGCCCCTCTGTGCTCCTGAGCCCCTGTCACCACTACCAGGGTCTCTCGAGTCAGAGGTCTACGAGAGGCCACTCCCTGCACTCCGGGCTCTGCTTAAAGGTACGTGACACTGGTGCTGGTGCCACGACACTGCAACCTCTCCCATATACTCTAGTTGTAGTGCAGGAATGAGCCCGGCTGCAAAGCATTGCATCAAAAATTGTAATTAAACGCCCCTGTTAAACAAGGGCTGAAAAATTGGACCTTAGGCACTGGTGCTGGTGCCACGACACTGCAACCTCTCCCATATACTCTAGTTGTAGTGCAGGAATGAGCCCGGCTTCAAAGCATTGCATCAAAAATTGTAATTAAACGCCCCTGTTAAACAAGGGCTGAAAAATTGGGCCTTAGGCACTGGTACTGGTGCCACGACACTGCAACCTCTCCAATATACTCTAGTTGTAGTGCAGGAATGAGCCCGGCTGCAAAGCATTGCATCAAAAATTGTAATTAAATGCCCCTGTTAAACAAGGGCTGAAAAATTGGGCCTTAGGCACTGGTGCTGGTGCCACTACACTGCAACCTCTCCCAGTTACTCTAGTTGTAGTGCAGGAATGAGCCCGGCTGCAAAGCATTGCATCAAAAATTGTAATTAAACTCCCCTGTTAAACAGGGGCTGAAAAATTGGGCCTTAGGCACTGGTGCTGGTGCCACGACACTGCAACCTCTCCCATATACTCTAGTCGTGGTGCAGGAATGAGCCCTGCTGCAAAGCATTGCATCAAAAATTGTAATTAAATGCCCCTGTTAAACAGGGGCTGAAAATTGGGCTGTTGGCATCACCCAGAACCAAAAATGTTCTTCCAACATATCAGCGGAGGAGGAAGAGGATAGACAACCAACATAACAGGACAGTCACTCAGCATAGGCAGTCTTGAAGGGATGTGATATTTCAAAAAAAATTATTCGGTTACATCAGCTTCAGGTGCTTGGTAGCTGGGGGTGATCCAAGACTGATTCATCTTGATGAAGGTCAGTCGATCAACTGAGTCGGTGGACAGGCGCACCCTGTGATCGGTAACAAAGCCACCAGCAGCACTGAAGGTGCGTTCCGAAAGAACGCTGGATGCAGGACAGGCCAGTAGCTCAATTGCATACTGTGTAAGCTCTGGCCAGTGATCCATCCTCAAGACCCAGTAAGCCAGAGGATTTTCGGTGGGGAAGGTGTCCAAGTCTGACCTTGCCCCTAGGTATTCCTGCATCATGTAAATCAGACGCTGGCGATGGTTGCTGGAACCGATCATACCTTGGGGCTGCGGACTAAAAAATTGTCTGAACGCATCGGTCAGACGGCCACCTTCTCCACCGCTCCTTCTGACCGATGCCTCAGCAACACGTTGTCCAGGACCAGGAGTTTGTAACCTCCCAGTCTCTGGGAACGTGTTGCACAGACCTTTCTGCAAGGCCTCCCGGAGATGTCTTATCCTCTGCTCCCTCTGCGACGGCAAGATAAGGTTGGCAACCTTACCCTTGTACCGTGGATCAAGGAGAGTGGCCAGCCAGTAATGGTCCCTCTCCTTGATCCGAAGAATATGAGGATCCTTCTGCAGGCTTTGCAGGATCAGGGAGGCCATGCTGCATAGGTTAGCTGAGGCATTCGGTCCGGAGTCCTCTGGGTCACTAAGGACAACATGATCTGCAGCTACCTCCTCCCAGCCACATACAAGTCCACGGGTTTCTTGGGACTGTAAATCATCCCTACAAGACTGCTGCTGCTGCTGATGCTGAGTGCCAGCCTCCACCTCCATGCTGACACAATCATCCTCCTCCTCCTCCTCCTCCTCATCCTCTTCCTGTGTGATGGGTGGCACAGCAGGAACACTGTCTGGATAAAGGAGGCCTTGAGAGGCAAGGAAGTCCTCCTCTTCCTGCCTCTGTTCTGCCTCAAGTGCCCTGTCGATAGTTCCACGAGGCGTATGCTCCAAGAGGTGGACAAGAGGTACAATGTCACTGATGCATGCACTGTCACTGCTCACCATCCTTGTGGCCTCCTCAAATGGTGACAGGTCAGTGCATGCATCCCTGATCATGCCCACTGGCGTAGTGAGAAAAAACCGAGCTCCCCTGACCCTTTCCTGGTGCTGTAGTCGCACAGGTACTCATTGATGGCCCTCTGCTGCGTGTGCAGCCGCTGCAGCATGGCCAACGTTGAGTTCCACCTGGTGGGCATGTCACATATAAGGCGGTTCTTGGGCAGGTTCAACTCCTTTTGGAGCTCAGCCAGCCGAGCACAGGCATTAAATGATCTGCGGAAATGCACACAGACTTTCCTGGCCTGCTTCAGGACATCCTGTAAGCCCGGGTACCTGCCCAAGAACCGCTGCACCACCAGGTTAAGGACGTGAGCCACACAGGGCACATGGGTCAGTTTCCCCTGTTGGAGGGCGGAGAGGAGGTTGGTGCCATTGTCGCAAACCACCATTCCTGGCTTAGGCTGGCATGGCATCAACCACCTCTCGGCCTGCCACTGCAGAGCTGACAAAACATCTGCCCCAGTGTGTCTCCTGTCCCCCAAACAAACCAGCGCAAGCACGGCATGGCATCGTTTTGCCTGCGTACTTGCGTAGCCCCTGGAACGCCTACGGAGCACCGCTGGTTCTGAGGACAGAGCACTGGAAGCGGCCATGGAGGAAGAAGAAGAGGAGGGGGTGGAGGAAAAAGGTGTGTCACAACCAATAGTAGCATTTTGGAGGCGTGGTGGCGGAACAACCTCCAAAACTACTGCACCTTGTCCTGCATCCTTCCCAGCTGCCAGAAGAGTGACCCAATGGGCTGTGAAAGACAGGAAACGTCCCTGTCCATGCCTGCTGGATCATGAGTCAGTGGTAATATGCACCTTACCGCTGACCACCCTGTCCAGCGAGGCAAGGACATTGCCTTCCAAATGCCGGTAGAGAGCCGGAATCGCCTTCCGTGAGAAAATGTGGCGTTTGGGGACCTGCCACTGAGGAACCGCACATTGTATAAACTCACGGAAGGGGGCCGAGTCTACCAACTGAAAAGGCAGCAGTTGAAGTGCTAGCAATTTAGCCAAGCTAGCATTCAACCGCTGGGCATGTGGATGGCTGGGAGTGAACTTCTTTCGGCGGTCCAGCAGCTGGGGCAAGGACATTTGCCTGCTATAATCGGACATGGGTGTACTGCTAGCAGAGTGCCCGGAAGCACTTGGCTGTGACACACCTAATTCTTTACCTTTATTCCTCTCAGAGCAGGTTTCAGAGAGGACTGAAGGTCTAGTGGGGTTGGAGATCCCAGCTGATGAGGAGCAAGGAGAGGTCCGCTTTGTTCATTGGTGTGGGTCTTTGAAGTAAGCTTGCCAACGAGCTGCATGGCAGGTCAACATATGTCTGGTCAAGCATGTGGTGCCCAAGCGGCTGATGTTTTGGCCACGCGAGATACGCTTGAGACATATGTTGCAAATAACAGCGGTGTGATCTGATGCACTCGTCTCAAAAAAGGCCCACACCAAAGAACTTTTAGAATAGCGCGCAGAGGCAGCGCCCTGCACAGGCGGAGCTCTGCGGTGTGATTCAGTCGGTGTGCTGCCCCTAAGTTGGCCCCCGCAGGGCATCCTGCCTCGTTGGATATGTGCCTCCTCCTCTTCCTCTCTCCTACCAGGCACCCACGTGGAGTCAGTGCCCTCATCATCACCTCCCTCTTCATCGCTGGAGCAAACCTGGCAGTATGCTGTAGCTTGTGGAACATGACTGCCAGATTGCTGTCCTTCTTGAGCATCCCCTCTCTCTGCGCTCTCGCTACTGCCTTCCTCTAGCTGAGTATCATCATCAGAGCCAACAAAACACTGGGCATCCTCCTGGAGCATGTACCCAACACTGTGCTCAAAGAGTTCAGGAGACTCCTCAGGAGGACGTGGTGGGTCTAGGGAAGGAGTCACTGATGATGACATTGAGAGGAGGAAAGACGATGCGTTGGGAGCTACTTTGCTAGTACCCTGAGCCTGGGTGAGAGAGGATGAGTAGAATGAAGAGGGCTTGGTCATCCACTCTACCAAGTTTCCGGCATGTTGCGGCTCAACATGTCCAGCTGCCGAAAAGAAGGACAAGCGTGTCCCATGGCCACGTGCTGATGATGACGATGCACCGCGTCCACGACCAGCACTGTTGTCTCTAGACACAGAGCCTGCTTGCCATCTTTTATCGGCTCGCGCCTGTCTGCCTCTCCTTGCTGGCCTTCCAGACATGGTAATGGCCTGAAGGGAGATGGGAAAACCAGCAATTGGGTAGTGTATATTGTGCTGGAGGCACACACAACACCCACTCCTGCAGATGGCAGATGGCTCAATTAGAGAAGAGCTATGTAGGTGGATATAACAGTGTATACTGAGGTCAGGGCACGCAGACAGTATGTACAATCTCCTACAGCTGACTGCAAGCTCTATTTTAAAAGAGCAATATAGCTAGCTATATAGGTGGATATAGCAGTGTATTCTGCGGTCAGGGCACGCAGACAGCACGCACAATCTCCTACAGTTGACTGCAAGCTCTATTTTAAAAGAGCAATATAGCTAGCTATATAGGTGGATATTAACGGTGTATTCTGCGGTCAGGGCACGCAGACAGCACGCACAATCTCCTACAGCTGACTGCAAGCTCTATTTAAAAAGAGCAATATAGCTAGCTATATAGGTGGATATAGCGGTGTATTCTGCGGTCAGGGCATGCAGACAGCACGCACAATCTCCTACAGCTGACTGCAAGCTCTATTTAAAAAGAGCAATATAGCTAGCTATATAGGTGGATATAACGGTGTAGTCTGCGGTCAGGGCACGCAGACAGCACGCACAAGCTCCTACAGCTGACTGCAAGCTCTATTTAAAAAGAGCAATATCACTTCCGGTTCCGGCGCCGCATGTGATAGCTGCGCCTTCCTACAGCTCCCGCCCCGGGCACCCTAAATCGTCCTAAAAATTCGGCCTGAGTGGTCCTCCAGCCTAGACACCACCACCGGCTGCTCATCCTCACCATCCGGGCACAGATGGACCGATTTGTGGAGAAAACTGCCGCTCGTTCGTACGCGGCCGCAAATCGAGCCCCCGGCTTTGACCTACACTAACGCTGGAACGAACGCACTGGTGTCAGACATGGAGGTTAGTAGCGCTGCTGCTCCGGCTCTCCCTTCCTCACACGCCGCTCCGCCCCAGGGACAGAATCCTTCACTAGCCCAGCACCAGACCCCACCAGCGGTCACTCTCTCCCACAGCCCCACCTGGGATGAAGGCCACACGCATCGCATTGCACAGGCTGTGGCGGCTCTCCTTACCCCCATGATAGCAGCCTCTGTGGAGAAGGCAATTAACTTTGGCATGCAACAGCTAAAAACACAACTTACTGAACACACTGCCAGACGGAACGAACTGGAACACCGTGTATCAGAGGTAGAAGATGAACTCTACCAAGCTCAGGCCACAGAAGAATCCCAAGATAAAACCAACCAGTTCATTCTCCAAAAATTGGAAGACCTGGAAAATAGGTCCAGACGGAGCAACCTGCGTTTTGTAGGCGTCCCTGAGTCGCTCCCTGCAACTGCCCTAACGGAGTTCTGCTCAAAACGCATTCCACAAGCCATGGGCCTGCCAGGCCCTTTTACGGTAGAACGTGCTCACCGTATGAGATCCTTTAATGCCGAACGGAAGTCCCCATGACCCATCATTGCGAAATACCTCAACTATGCTGACAAGTCGCTCCTTCTCCAGAAATTCATGCAGTCCCCTGACCTCTACATTGATGGGGTTAAAATACTCCTTTTTGCCGACTATTCTATCGAAGTCTCCAAGAAGAGGAAAGCCTTCTGTTCTGTTCTGAACTATTCAAGCAGCAAATCAAGTTTACTCTGGCCTTCCCAGCTACCTTATGGATAAAGTCGCCTAAAGGAGACCAACTTTCTTTCCAGGACCCGTCGGAAGCGGAATCCTACCTTCACTCGCTTAGACCGGACCTGCACCCCCACATGCCTTCCAAATCTGGAACCAACCTCCGCTCTCTGGATCAACGTAGTCCGCGCAAGGATTCTCCTAAACCTTTCAGGCCTTCAGCTCCTGATCATCGTAACCGCAATACCCTGCGCTGATATCCCCTGGCTCGCCCATTGGACTTCTACCTCTCTACCTCAGGTCGTATGACTTGGTTTTCCTGTGTTTTCTCTTTATTTTTTTCTTCCAGAGCAGCTGGAATGTCTCACTCTGAAACTGCGGCCCTCCTGCTGCAGCCGAGAACTGACTTTTAGTTTTCGGCTCCCTGCTGGACTAATGGGGTCTGCTTTACCTCGGGCCTAGTCCCCCCCTGGGTATAGCAACTAGTCTCACTTGGTAGCCAACCCAGTCGGTATCTCCAGACTCTACTACATGGCCCCTTGGCCACCATATTTTATTTCATTTGTACATGTTGTTAGAGTTTCTCGTTTCAAGGTTCTCTCTCTTGTTATGTTATGTCGTACAGTCATTGCTGTGGTCTATGTTAGAAATGTGCCTTGTCTTTTCCCCAGGAGTCCACTGTGCACCGTCTCCGGCCATCTCCTATCATGGAGGACCCGGTCCAGACTGCCCTTATGTCCCCCCAGTGGTTTTCGGGTACTCGGGCTCCACTGCTATCCCTTTTTATACAGGGTCCCATGTGGGGAGCCGCTTCGCACAGTTTTCTCATGCGGAAAAAAGTGAAGCTTGCACTAATAGATGTTTTAAGTTTTATAATGTTCCTTCCTACCCTGACCTTTTTGTTTTTCCTCCCCCTCTCCCCCTCCCTCCCCTGTCCCTCCCCATGTGCCCTCTACCGGTGGGCTGGTTGCCTCTTTATTAAATTAGCCCGACTCTAAGTACACCATGTGCTTTCCCATTGATGAAACAATGCTCACATGGCCTTTCTGATTATTTCCCTCACACTGTGATCTCTTAGGGTAGTTTCATGGAATGTGAAGGGTCTCCGTTCTCCTCATAAAAGAATGAAGATCCTTCGACACTTTAAACGGTTAAAGACTGACATAGCCTTACTACAAGAAACCCACCTCCCAGCTTCTGATTTCCATCATATGCAGAAACTGTGGGTGGGCTCAGTATGGGCTCGGAATCGATTGGACGCAAAGCTGGTGTTCTCCTCCTGATTCATAGGAACCTCCCTTGTTCCGTCATCTCCACTCAAACAGACGACCAAGGGCGGTTTCTTTCGACACGAGTAAAAATAGAGTCTAAGGAATTTATGATCTCCAATATCTATGCCCCAACAGTCCCTCTAAAACCTTCTTTTGTCAATTATCCACTTGGCTCCTCGATACTTTACATATTCCTCATTTAATCGGAGGGGATTTTAATGATATCATGGACCCGGCGGTCGATAGATCCTCCCCGAAAACCCTCTCAAGTAATCCCACTCAAGCCGCTCCTTCCCCTTTGGCCTCCACTATGGATTCACTACACCTCACAGACATTTGGCGGTTATCCCACCCGATAGATAGGGAATTTACTTTCTACTCTAACCCCCACAAGGTCCATGTCTACCTACGGGTAACCAAGCTATTATCAAACTTCTTGCCAAGAAAGGAAAAGAACCTATATAGCGGTGTATTCTGCGGTCAGGGCACGCAGACAGCACGCACAATCTCCTACAGCTGACTGCAAGCTCTATTTAAAAAGAGCAATATAGCTAGCTATATAGGTGGATATAATGGTATACTGCACTACAGAAGAGCAAGAACGCAAAATCGGCCGATAACAAATGGTGTATACTGTGTTGAAGGTACACAGAACAACCACTAACTCCTACAGACGCCAACACACTACACAAGGCCGCCGTGCTGGCGGCCTTATATAGTGTGGGACGTGTACTACACAGCCTGAACTATGATTGGCCACAGGCATCCTGTCAATCAGTGACCCAAATCGCTAGCTATTTGGTACACAAAAGTTATTTTCAGGACTGGTATAGGTGTTAGGTGTAGTTCAGGATAGGCAGTGCTATGCTAGTGATTTACAGTGACCCAAATCGCTAGCTATTTGGTACACAAAATTTATTTTCAGGACTGGTATAGGTGTTAGGTGTAGTTCAGGATAGGCAGTGCTATGCTAGTGATTGTTGCAGCAGCCTGAGTGTCTTTTGTCAGTTTAGAGAAAGGGACAGGACGGTGTGTGCTGCAGGGACAGCCAGTTTAGTCATTAGCTGTTACTATCAGGTCCACAAAAGTGCTATTTCAATTATTGTTCCAGTAGCCTCTGTTTTGTCAGTTTATATAGGGACAGGCAGGAAGCAGTGTGTGAGGCAGTGAGGGTCAGTTTAATCAGTAGCTGTTACTATTAGTTCCACAAAGGTTATTTTCAGGACTGGTATCAGTGGTATGGTAATAGGCTTGTACACGTATAATATTCTTTCTTCCAAATACAGAAATAATATTATACTTGACTGCTGCCCTTCTGCTGCAGTCTGCTAATCATTCACAACCCACTTGTTCCACAAAGCTCCTTATAAGGACTGGTAACTTGGTCTGTCTAGGGTGCTACAGTACATAGGGTTGAGTGAGGTACAGTCTGCCATTCTATAAGGACTGGTATAGGTCCACAGTACATAGGGTTGAGGTGCACTACTGCTGACCGCTGCCCTATACTGCAGCAGTCCTTCATCGGTATAGGGACTGACGTACAGTCTGCTAATCACTCACACACAACCTACTTGGTCCACAAAAGTCCTTATAACGACTGGTAAGGTATAGGGTACTACAGTACATAGGGTTGAGTGAGGTACAGTCTGCCATTCTATAAGGACTGGTATAGGTCCACAATACATAGGGTTGAGGTGCACTACTGCTGACTGACCGCTGCCCTATACTGCAGCAGTCCTTCATCGGTATAGGGACTGACGTACAGTCTGCTAATCACTCACACACAACCTACTTGGTCCACAAAAGTCCTTATAACGACTGGTAAGGTATAGGGTACTACAGTACATAGGGTTGAGTGAGGTACAGTCTGCCATTCTATAAGGACTGGTATCGGTCCACAATACATAGGGTTGAGGTGCACTACTGCTGACCGCTGCCCTACACTGCAGCAGTCCTTCATCGGTATAGGGACTGACGTACAGTCTGCTAATCAGTCACAACCTACTTGTTCCACAAAGGTCCTTATAAGGACTGGTAAGGTATAGGGTACTACAGTACATAGGGTTGAATGAGGTACAGTCTGCCATTCTATAAGGACTGGTATCGGTCCACAATATATAGGGTTGAGGTGCACTACTGCTGACCGCTGCCCTATACTGCAGCAGTCCTTCATCGGTATAGGGACTGACGTACAGTCTGCTAATCACTCACACACAACCTACTTGGTTCACAAAGGTCCTTATAAGGACTGGTAAGGTATAGGGTACTACAGTAGATAGGGTTGAGTGAGGTACAGTCTGCCATTCTATATGGACTGGTATAGGTCCACAGTACATAGGGTTGAGGTGCACTACTGCTTACCGCTGCCCTATACTGCAGCAGTCCTTCATCGGTATAGGGACTGACGTACAGTCTGCTAATCACTCACACACAACCTACTTGGTCCACAAAAGTCCTTATAAGGACTGGTAACTTGGTCTGTCTAGGGTGCTAAAGTACATAGGGTTGAGTGAGGTACAGTCTGCCATTCTATAAGGACTGGTATAGGTCCACAGTACATAGGGTTGAGGTGCACTACTGCTGACCACTGCCCTATACTGCAGCAGTCCTTCATCGTTATAGGGACTGACGTACAGTCTGCTAATCACTCACACACAACCTACTTGGTCCACAAAAGTCCTTATAAGGACTGGTAACTTGGTCTGTCTAGGGTGCTACAGTACATAGGGTTGAGTGAGGTACAGTCTGCCATTCTATAAGGACTGGTATAGGTCCACAATACATAGGGTTGAGGTGCACTACTGCTGACTGACCGCTGCCCTATACTGCAGCAGTCCTTCATCGGTATAGGGACTGACGTACAGTCTGCTAATCACTCAAACACAACCTACTTGGTCCACAAAGGTCCTTATAAGGACTGGTAAGGTATAGGGTACTACAGTACATAGGGTTGAGTGAGGTACAGTCTGCCATTCTATAAGGACTGGTATCGGTCCACAATACATAGGGTTGAGGTGCACTACTGCTGACCGCTGCCCTATACTGCAGCAGTCCTTCATCGGTATAGGGACTGAGAGTTTTTGTCACAGGGTCATTTAAAACATGACAGGCAGAGGAAGAGGCAGGCCCTTCCGCAGGGGTGGTAGGGGTAGGGCAGGAGCAACAGGCTTGAGCCAAAGTGGGAAGTTGCAGAAGGTGCGTTCAATTACTTTAAAGGACGCACCAGACTTGGTTGAGTGGCTCGCTCAGCCTTACTCTTCTGCACCCTTCTCATCCTCTCGATCTGCACCCTCTTCTTCACTCTCTGCTATGTGCACCCCCAAAGACACTACCACCAACAACACCACCACCACCACCACATACCTTCCGCTTGAGTCACAGGAATTATTTTCCGATCCATATCAAGACATTTCTGATGCGCAGCCACTCTTGGTATTGGATCAGGAAGAGGAGGCAGCAACAACCGGTACTCAGCAGTCTGACGACAGTACCCAGATCAGCCCAAGGAGGAGGTTGGTCCCCGGTGTTGCTGCCTACTCCGAGATCTCTACTTATAGCGGTGGGGAAGGTGACGTTGATGAATACGTGTCTAGTGATGTCACGTGGGTGCCTACAAGAGAGGAAGAGGAGGGGAGTTCAGAGGGAGATATGGACCAGCAGATAGGGAGGAGAAGCAGGAATAACTTACATTGCACAGGAGGGACAAAGCAGACTGCAAATGTATCAGGAGTGAGTCATCGACCATGTACGGTTACATCTGGTGCTCCCAGGACACCGGCATATGGCTCCGCAGTGTGGGCTTTTTTTAACGTGTCCGCTGCTGACAATAGCGTTGCCATCTGCAATCTTTGCAGTCAACGCATTAGTCGCGGTAAGCCAAACACTCACCTAGGGACGACCGCCTTAAGAAGGCACATGAGCAGCCATCACCGAGCCGAGTGGGAGCAACGGAACACACAAAGCCACACTGCAGGCTCTCACCGTCCAGCCTCGTCTTCTACTTCTCCTTCTCCTCTCTCCTCCCAATTGTCCTCCACTCCACCTTCCATCACGCCAAGTTCACGTTTTTCTGCAAAAAGGCAGGCTTCCGTGGGCCTAATGTTCGAGCGTAAAAAAATGATGACGCCGGATAACCCTCTTGCCCAACGGTTGACGGCTGGCTTGTCAGAACTGATAGCCCGCCAACTACTGCCATATAAACTGGTGGACTCGGAGGCCTTTCACAAATTTGTGGCCATTGGAACACCACAATGGAAGGTCCCAGGAAGGAAGTATTTCTCAGAGACGGGCATCCCAGAGCTATATGGCCATGTTCAGTGGCAAGTGAATGTATCTCTGGCACACAGTGTCGGTGCCAAGATACATCTGACCACAGACACGTGGTCTAGCAAACACGGGCAGGGAAGGTATATCACTTTTACTGCCCACTGGGTGAACCTTCTGACGGCCGTCAAGCATGTAACCCGTGGCACCCGTGTAGATTTGGTTTTACCACCACGGATTGCATGCAGGGCTGACTCTTCTTCTCCTCCTCCTCCTACTCCATCCTCCTCCCTCTCCTCCTCAGCTGACTCCTCCTTTTCCGCTGCCAGCATCTCTTCCGCTGCGCCGCCCAAGCTCCCCAGAACCTATTCGACATGCCAGGTGAGACGTTGCCATGCTGCATCTGTTGTGCCTGGAAGCCAAGAGCCACACTGGCCCAGCACTCCTTTCAGCTTTGCGTTCACAGGCAGATCAGTGGCTAACACCGCTCAATTTGACAGTTGGTAAAGGGGTGTGTGACAACGGTGCCAATCTGCTTAGCGCATTGAAACAGTTCAAAATCACGCACGTGCTATGCATGGCACATGTCTTAAACTTTATCGTGCAGCGATTCCTTGTCAATTACCCTGGGGTCCAGGACATCTTGCGGCAGGCAAGGAAAATCTCGGCCCATTTCAGAAGATCTTACACGGCCATGGCTCGCCTTGCTGACATTCAGCGGCGACACAATCTGCCGGTCAGACGTCTTATTTGTGATTGCCCGACGCGATGGAACTCAACCTTCTATATGCTTGATAGGCTGCTCCAGCAGAAACGTGCAGTTAACGTCTACCTGTATGAACTCTGCGGCAGAACCGGTTCTGGGGAGCTGGGGTTTTTTTTCACCACGACAGTGGCTGCTCATGCGTGACACATGCAGACTTCTGCACCCATTTGAGGAGATCACCAAACTGGTCAGTCGCAGCCATGGCGCCATCAGTGACATGGTACCTTATGCCTTCTTTATGGAGCGTGCATTGCGTTGTGTCATTGATCAAGCTGTGGAGGAGCAGGAGCGGGAAGATGAGGAAGTCACAATGCTGGATGAATTCCCAGGGGGGGCTACTCTATGTGAGACAAGTGAACAACAGGAGTCTGAAGAGGAGTCAGAGGAGGATGGTGCTGGGGCGGATGAGGAGGAGCAAGAAGAGCATGCTTTAAACCTTTCTGGGATCCCTGTTGTGCGTGGATGGGGAGAGGAGAATGAAGAGGGCGACATTATCCTGGATGATGAGCAGGAGCCAGGCCACCACACCGCTTCCACTTTAGTGCAAATGGGGGCCTTCATGCTCCAGTGTTTTAATAGGGACCCCCGTATAAAAAGCATAAGGGTCAAGGACCAGTACTGGGTGGCAACGTACTTAGACCCCCGGTACAAACACAAAATGGCGGAAATGTTACCGCCGTCACAGAGGGCTGTCAGAATGCAGCACTTCCAGGCCTTGCTTCGAGAAATGCTGCATTCTGCTTTTGCGTGCGCTGGCAGAGGAGCAATTCCCACTCCCAGAGAAGGAATTGCGGGTACCAATCCAACAGCGCCTGCAAGAAGAGGCCGGTTTGAAGATGTGTTGGCGAGTTCGGATATGAGGTCATTCTTTCAGCCGACCCATCGACAGGTGTCATCCGGATCCAGCATCAGGGAACGCCTAGACCGTCAGGTGTCCGACTACATAGGTTAACGGCCGATGTGGACGCTCTGAGGAGTGATGAACCCCTGGACTACTGGGTGGGCAGGCTTGACCTCTGGCCAGAGCTTGCCCAATTTGCAATCGAACTGTTGGCTTGCCCCTCATCCAGTGTCCTGTCCGAAAGGACGTTCAGCGCAGCAGAGGGGATCGTGACTGATAAGCGTACTCACCTAGCTCACGACAGTGTTAACTACCTCACATTTCTAAAAATGAATGAGGCATGGATCTCGGAGGAATTCAACACATGTGACCAGTAGACCATGTATATGTCTATAAACAATTTTTTTAATCGAGCACAGAGACCTTCTTTCTTCATTTGGCTCACTTCCTTGTCCAAAAAAAGCACACCGTACTATATGCCCGTACCCTCCTCTTTGAAGAGGTTGAGCGGTGTCATATTTCTACTGGGGCTGCTTATTATGAGGGGCTCCCACCATCCCTGTGCTGTGCTGACATCCTCCTGGGGCTGTACCTCTGCTGTGCATATTATGAGGGGCTCCCACCATCCCTGTGCTGTGCTGACTTCCTCCTGGGGCTGTACCTCTGCTGTGCATATTTTGAGGTGCTCCCACCATCCCTGTGCTATGCTCATTATGAGGGGCTTCCACCATCCCTGTGCTGTGCTGACTTACTCCTGGGGCTGCTTATTATGAGGGGCTCCCACCATCCCTGTGCTATGTTGACATCCTCCTGGGGCTGCTTATTATGAGGGGCTCCCACCATCCCTGTGCTATGCTGACATTCTCCTGGGGCTGCTTATTATGAGGGGCTCCCACCATCCCTGTGCTGTGCTGACATCCTCCTGGGGCTGTACCTCTGCTGTGCATATTATGAGGGGCTCCCACCATCCCTGTGCTGTGCTGACTTCCTCCTGGGGCTGTACCTCTGCTGTGCATATTTTGAGGTGCTCCCACCATCCCTGTGCTATGTTTATTATGAGGGGCTCCCACCATCCCTGTGCTGTGCTGACTTACTCCTGGGGCTGCTTATTATGAGGGGCTCCCACCATCCCTGTGCTATGCTGACATCCTCCTGGGGCTGCTTATTATGAGGGGCTCCCACCATCCCTGTGCTATGCTGACATCCTCCTGGGGCTGCTTATTATGAGGGGCTCCCACCATCCCTGTGCTATGCTCATTATGAGGGGCTCCCACCATCCCTGTGCTATGCTGACTTCCTCCTGGGGCTGCTTACGGTGCAGGTGTCAGTGCTGTATATCACGGTGCTGATGTCAGTGCTCTCTGTCACGGTGCTGCTGTCAGTGCTGTATATCACAGTGCTGGTGTGAGTGCTTTATGTCACGCTGCTGATGTCAGTGCTCTCTATCACGGTGCTGCTGTCAGTGCTGTAAATCACAGTGCTGGTGTGAGTGCTTTATGTCATGCTGCTGATGTCAGTGCTCTCTATCACGGTGCTGCTGTCAGTGCTGTATATCACGGTGCTGGGGTGAGTGCTTTATGTCACGCTGCTGATGTCAGTGCTCTCTATCACGGTGCTGTTGTCAGATCACTCTATCACGGTGCATGTGTCATTGCTGTATGTCACGCTGCTGATGTCATGCTCTCTATCACGGTGCTGCTGTCAGATGACTCTATCACGCTGCAGATGTCATTGCTGTATGTCACGCTGCTGGTGATCATCTCCTGCACCCTCTTCTTTGCCTACCCTGGTCCCTGACCTTCCCTCTCCTCCATTGCCTTCATGCGCTCCACAGTCCTGAATTGTCACAACAATTTCCCATATAAAAAAAAATGCTTGTAGTTGTCGATCCCAGATTCACCTCATACATGTGTTATGTCATTGGCCATGTGGTGGGACTATGTTTGCACAGCTATTAATTATTGTGTGGCTGCAAATTTGACCTGTAGGTTTGCGAAGTTCGTCTCCCATTGAAGTCAATGGAGCCCGCCGCGAACGTTCCGCGTTCGCGAAATGTCCCGTCGGAAGTTCGTCCATCACTACTCCTCGCTGCCGGCGCTGTGATTGGCCAAGCATGCGGGGTCACAGTGCATGCTTGGCCAATCATAAGCCAGCAATGCACTGCAATGGCGCAGTGCATTGTGGGCCGTGAGCACCACACGAATTTGGCGCGAACGGCCCATAACGTTCGGTATTCGCCAAACGGGAAAACAGCCGATGACAAAGCTCATCCCTACTCATTATTACTGCTAGGTCCATCCCATTTCTCTAGGGACTCCAAGGCCTGCAGGGGCTTCCTCAGCCAATGCACTATTCATTTTGAGCTCCAGCCTCAAAACTTTCCGTCTGATCGGGCAAAGGTAGCCTATATCATTTCCCTCCTCTCCGGTGAAGCTTTAGCCTGGGCTGCTCCTCTTTGGGAGAAAAATGATCCGGTGGTTTCCAGCCTGTCCGACTTCTTGAAGCTCTTTCATAATATCTTCGAGGAGCCAGCTCGGGTTTCTTTTGCGGCTAGTGCACTTTTACGCCTTTGCCAAGAATCTTGTTCAGCGGGACAATATGCACTTCAGTTCCGTATCCTCACAGCTGAATTGAGCTGGAACAATGAGGCCCTGGTCGCAACCTTTTTATATGGCCTTTCTGACCGAGTGAAGGACGAATTAGCAGGAAGAGCTATTCCCGCCCGGTCTGGACGATGTCATTTCCTTATGTAATCAGATTGACATTCGTTTCCAGGAGAGGTCCTTAGAAAAAAGACGCCAGCACCCCCTAGGTCCTAGTCAGCCTGAATTTTTTGTCTGTTGCCCTGTGGAGCATCCTCTGCCTGCTGAGGAACCCATGCAGCTGGGCCGAATCAGACTAACCCCCGAAGAACGGGCTAGAGGCAGAACTCTGGGCTTGTGTCTTTATTGTGGGGGCAAGGGTCATTTTCGCAACTCCTGCTCGTTTCGTCCGGGAAACGCTGGGGTCTAATACATTTGGAAGGTGGAGTATTGGACCCAGAAACATCACCTTCTCGTCTTCTTCTTCCGGTGTTCCTCCATGTAGGCACTTCTCCCCAATCGGTCCTAGTATATCTGGACTCCAGGGCTGCCGGCAATTTTATGGACTGGAGAACTGCTTCTTCTATGAAGCTTACCCTTTCACCCCTCGCTACACCACTGGTAGTCTCGGCAATTGATGGCACTGTGCTCCCAGGGGGCCCTATCCATTTCCAGATGCTACCTATTAGGATGTCGGTAGGGATACTCCACCAGGAGTGGATTTCCTTCCTCATCCTACCCAAGGCCTCTACCCCCATTGTATTGGGCCTTCCTTGGCTACAGCTCCACTCCCCACATGTGGACTGGGGCTCTGGGCAGATCCTGGCTTGGGGTCCTTTGTGTTTCTCGTTCTGTCTTCTCAAGGTGGCCCCCAAGGGGAAACTTCCCATTGCTACCACATCCGTATCGTCTGATCTTCCCGCGGCATACAGCGATTACCGGGATGTGTTCTGTAAGAAGTCTGCTGAGGTGCTTCCTCCCCACAGATCTTTTGACTGTGCTATTGACCTTGTCCCTGGAGCAACCCTGCCCAGGGGTTGTACCTACCCTCTGTCCATTCCGGAGACCCAGGCCATGTCTGAATATGTCGCCGAGAATCTGGAGAGAGGTTTCATCTGGAAATACTCATCGCCTGCAGGAGCAGGATTCTTTTTTGTTGCCAAAAAGGATGGTACCCTCAGACTCTGCATCGACTTTAGAGGTGTAAACGCAGTGACTATCAAAAACCGATACCCCTTACCTCTAATATCTGAGCTAATCGACAGGTTGAAGGGGGCTTCCATTTTCACAAGTTGGATCTCAGAGGTGCACACAATCTCATTCAAATATGGGAAAGTGACGAATGGAACACTGCGTTTAACACTAGGGCATTACGAATACCTGGTTATGCCTTTTGGTTTGTGTAATGCTCCAGCTGTGTTCCAGAACTTTGTCAATAAAATCTTCAGGAATCTACTATACCAGTTTGTTGTCATCTATCTGGATGATATTCTCATCTTTTCCGAAAATCTGCCTGCACACAGAAACCATGTCCGCACTGTACTTCAGCGCCTTAGAGAGAATAATCTCTATGCCAAGATGGAGAACTGTTCCTTTGAATGTTCTGAGGTCCTTTTTCGGTGATGTTTTGTTTCTAGTTCGGGTCTTCGCATGGATCCCGGAAAGGTCTCAGCCATTACCAACTAGCCCCTTCCCGCTAGCCTCAAGGCCACACAGCGCTTTCTTGGTTTCACAAATTATTATAGGCAGTTCAAAAGGAATTACTCTTCCATTGCCGCTCCTATTATCGCTTTGACAAAAGTGTGCGAATGCCAAAGACTGGCCTCCCGAGGCTCTCTTCGTTTTATGATCTGAAACAGGCCTTTGTCTCCGGACCTCTCTTGAGGAGACCAAATCCTGGGGACCCATTTTTTATTGAAGTAGACGCTTCTTAGATGGGGGTGGGAGCTGTGCTTCGTCAGTTCTTTGAGAAGAAACGTCAACCATGTGCGTTCTTCTCCAAAAAAAATTCTCAGGCAGAGAGAAATTATGCCATTGGTGATTGGGAACTCCTCGCAATTAAATTGGCGTTGGAGGAGTGGCATCATCTCTTGGAAGGTTCCCCTCACTCCATAACGATCTTTACTGATCACAAGAATCTACAATACCTACAGAATGCTAAACGTCTGTACCCCAGATAGGCCAGGTGGAGTCTTCTTTTCCCATTTTAAATTCACGATTACGTACAAACCTGGTTCCTGCAACGGTCGAGCTGATGCGCTCTCTAGGTCATTTGACACTTTGGAGGAGGAGTCCACCCCTGATCCTGAGCCGATCATTCCTACCTCATGCATTGTTGCCCATTCTACCACCCTGGAATCAAAAATTCCTCCTGGCAAGACCTTTGTTCCCAAGGAGCTAAGAGCTAATATCCTTCGTTTGGGACATGATTCCAAGGTGGCAGGTCATGCTGGGTTCCTCCGATCCTTCCTGCTCATCAGTCGTCACTACTGGTGGCCTAATCTCCGCTCGGATGTTAAAGACTACGTTAAGGCTTGTCATGTCTGTGCTCAGTCTAAATCTTTCACTCAAGCCCCTGCTGGTCTTCTCATGCCCTTGCCCATTCCTAAGGAGCCCTGGTCTCATATCGCCATGGATTTTATCACTGATCTTCCACTGTCGGAGAATAATACGGCCATTTGGGTGGTAATCGATCGGTTCTCCAAGATGGCTCATTTTGTTCCTCTTCCTTGTCTCCCTTCTGCCCCTGCCTTGGTTCCCATTTATGTACGAGAGATTTTCCGCCTTCATGGTGTTCCTTCCCATGTCGTTTCGGACAGGGGTGTGCAGTTTACTTCTCCTTTTTGGAGAGCCTTTTGCAAATCCCTCAACATTACCTTGGATTTTACCTCTTCTTACCATCCCCAATCCAATGGCCAGACTGAGAGGGTTAATCAGGAGTTGGAGGTGTTTCTCCATACCTTGGTCTCGGCCCATCATGATGATTGGGCATCACTATTACCGTGGGCTGAGTTCTCCCACAATAATCATGTCAACGTCAGTTCTCAGAAAACACCCTTTGTCACTGTTTATGGAAGACATCCTCAACTCCCTCTTCCTATGACTTGTTCTTCTGACATTCCAGCTTTGGCTACTGTTCAGAAATCATTCAATTCCATGTGGGCTGACGTTCATGATTCCCTCCAGAAAGCTGCCAACAAATTCAAGAGTTTTGCTGACCGTCGCAGGCATAAGCCACCTTCTCTTCAGCCAGGAGACAAAGTCTGGCTCTCCACCAGGAACATCAAACTCCGGGTTCCTTCTCTCAAATTTTCCCCAAGATTCATTGGTCCGTACAAAATTAACTTCTAAACTGAATCCGGTTTGTTTCAAGCTCCAGATTCCCAAAAGCCTCAAAATCGCTAACTCCTTCCATGTTGCCCTTCTGAACCCTTTAGTCCTCAATAAGTTCTCTCGTCCTCTCTCTACCTTAGCACCAGTCTCTGAGGATGATCAGGAGTACGAGGTTAGCCAAATTTTGGATTCCCGACTCTGTAGAGGCATTCTCCAGTACCTTGTGCACTGGAAATGGTTTGGTCCTGAGGAGAGGTCTTGGATTTCGGCTTCCGAGGTCTTTGCACCTCGTCTGTTGAGGAAGTTTCATTTGAAGTTTCCCTCTAAACCTGGTCCCAGGCGGGGAAGGGGGAGGCCTCGTAAGAGGGGGGGTACTGTCATGGTTATGCAATAGAGAGTCTGCTTACCTGTCTCCATGTGTTTATCTCTAGAGACCAGCAGACCTTCACCTAACTGCTTTTGTAATCCATCCTCTGGCATGGCTCCACCCTAGCTGCTATCAGAGACCTGTGCATTGCAGGCCAACCCTGCTGATCAACCTTTGTGTGTTTGGCTTCCTGTTACCTGCCATGTGCTCTTCTGTTGTTCTGTTACCGACTTTGGCGTGTCCCTGACTATCCCTGTTTGCCTGTGATCCTGACCTTTTGGCATGTCCCTGACTATCCCTGTCTGCTTGTGGCCCCAATCTTGGCTTTATCCCTCACTATCCCTATCCTCCTGTTGCCTACTGTGGGTGTGAGCTGGGGGACCCTGGGGGTCGCGACCTGGAGCCAGTTGCAGCCCAGTCCATCCTCACCACTAGAGGCTCTGGTGAACACCTGCTGGCTCTTAGACTCCACGCCCCAGGGAATCTTAGGCTCTAACCCCGGTGGGATACGTCATGGTGTTCCGGCGGCCCTGCCTTCCTTATCACCTTGACTCCTGTCCGCATCAGTCAGCCGTAGGGTCCACAACCTTGCGGTGCACTCCTGATCCCTACGGTGTGCATCTGTCACCTGGCCTCTAGGTGACCTGACACTTAGCCTTTCAAAGACAGTGCAAACATGTTTGTGATGTTCCTCAAGGTTATTGGAAAAGATGAGAATATTATCCAGATAGCCAATCAAAAACTGGTTCAATAGGTCTTGAAAAGAATCATTGATGAAGTGTTGGAAAGTGGCAGGGGGGTTGCAGAGGCCAAAAGGCATAACCAGGGACTCAAAATGGCCATATCTTTTCTAAAGTTCTAAAGGCGGTTTACCGTTCATCTCCTTGATGTAGGCGGATGAGGTTATATGCCCCACCATAAGTCTAGTTTTGTGAAGGCTTTGGCAGAGCGGAGTCTTTCCAACATTTCAGAGATTAAAGGAAGTGGATAGCGGTTTTTAATAGTAATTTTATTAAGGTCCCGATAGTCAATGCATGGACACAAGGTGGAATATTTCTTTGCAACAAAGAACAGGGCTGCCCCCTGCAGGAGATGTTGAGGGTCTAATGAAGCCCTTCTCTAAATTCTCATCAATCCATTCTCTGAGAACCTTTAATTCAGGTTCTGGAAGATTGAAAAGGTGACCAAAAGGTATTTCAGCCCCTGGGAGCAGTTCAATGGGACAGTCATATGGGCGATGAGGAGGTAACTGATCGTCATTCTTCTCATCACAGACATCCCGGAACTCATGATATTGCGGAGGCAGGTTGTCATGACTGTGTAGTAACAGCATCCACCTGCCGTTCACCGGCAAAGAACTTGTTTGACAAGATTCTCTACAGAATTCCTCGCGATGGGGGGTGTAAAGTTTATAATCAGTGTTTCCCAATTGATGGAGGGATTATGAGTGGAAAACCAAGGAATGCCCAGGATGACAGAAAATTTGGGTGACGGAATCAGCTGAAAACGAATGGTCTCATGATGGTTAGCCTCAAATTGCAGTACCAAAGGGACTGTTTGATGGGTAACAGGTCCTGAAGTTTAGGGTGAACCATCGACCGTCTCCATATCGATAGAAGTAGACTTATTTCTTGTTTGGATATTATTAATGTGGGCAAATTCTATGTCCATAAAGTTCCCCAGGAGCAAGGAATTTCAATACCATCAGTGATGAGTTTAAGCCCTTGTACACACAGTCGGACATTCCGAGGGACAATGTCCAATAGGACCGTGTTGTCAGATAATCCGACAGTGTGTGGGCTCCGTCTGAATTTTTAACATTGCAGCGTGATGAATGTGCGAATGAGCGAGCGCTTCCGTGTCTGAATTTGATTGTGAGCATGTATGGCACCTTGTCCGTCGGAGTAGGCTACACATGATCGGACTATGTCCGATCGGAGCATGTTGTCGGAAAATTTTATAGCCAAGTTGGAAAACTTGGTCTGTCGGATACTCCGACGCACCAAGGTTTCCAACTTGGCTATAAAATTTTCCCACAACATGCTCCGATCGGACATAGTCCGATCATGTGTAGCCTACTCCGACGGACAAGGTGCCATGCATGCTCACAATTAAATTCGGACACGGAAGCGCTCGCTCATTCGCACATTCGTCATGCTGCAATGTTAAAAATTCTTTCATGCAGCGCATTCTCTTGTTCTTTACAATGCTGCAAGAACGAACTTGTTTTGATGCTCATATTCACACACACTTCTCCCAAACGTATTTCTTTATTCTTTTTACTCATTTCAGCAATACAATCTTTTAAATCGTCACATCTACCCAATCTTTTTTTTTATTTTTTTATTTTTTTTATTTTGTGGTTGTTTTTTTTAATCAATATCTCCTTTTTTGACAGTTTGCTCATCTTTGCATTTTTGTTGGTGTGTTTTGTGTGTCAACTTACCACAAGACCATTATTATCTTTTTAATTTACTTTTTCTTTTTAAATCTACAGGAGGTTGTTTGGTGTTGGTGCCCTTTGTTATTCATTTGACTTTGTATTTTTAAAATGTACCTGCCTGCTCACAAATAAACTGTCCTTTTTTAAGTAAAACACATACGCAAGTATTTCTTTAACAAAAAAAAAACTTTATTTAGGTGTCAAACAAATAAACAGGAAGGCAGTGCTGGAGAAACTGGTCAATTTGGCAATTCCTTTGGCCCCCAGGGCAGACATGAACTAATTAGCAAATGCAAAATTGGTGGCCTGAGGAGTACGTATCTCAGGGAGGGCAGTCTGGACCAGAAGTCCGCGAGATCAGGAAGAGCAGATGCCATCTATGTCCCCAGGCTGTGGTTCTACAAGAGGCTGCATCTTCTGTCAGACGAGACTGAACCCAGGCCATCACTCTCTGGTCTTCCTTGGGCACTTCCCTCCAGGCTTCCTTCCAGGCTGTGGCTCGGCTCCTGTAGTTGTGGCAGGAGGAGGAGGAGGAGGGAGATGGTCCACCTCCTGGCTGCCACTTGCCACAGCCTCCCCCTGGCTGAGGTCTTCCTGTGTATGAAAATGGGACATTCGTTTTTTTTTTTGGTCATCAATCACACAATTTTGTGCTCATGACTGTTGCTGTCAAGGACGTCCCAGTAATCCAGCGGTATATGGAAGACCTGCCCACAGAATCCCTATCCTAAGAGCTAACCGGTACACAAGGGTGCGCGTTAGCGTGAACGGGCGCACGCGGGTGCGTGATGCTGCGAACAGGCGCACGTGGGTGCGCGATGGCGTGAACGGGCGCACACGGGTGCACGCAGACGCGTCAGAAGGCTATTTAAGGGAATCTGTCACTGTGCCTCCTTGCTGTCCAGCCTACAGCGTTTCCTGTGATCCTGCTACCTGTTACCAGTTTACTTGATTCCTGTCTACCCGGCCTGCTCCTGACGACGTCTGTTTGCTGCCTGCCTCCGATTCCGGCCTGCCCGACTACGCTTCTGCCTCTTCCTTTGGATTGATCGCTGCCCGCCTGTTACCGACCCGGCCTGTATCTCGACTAACCTTCTGCCTCTGTGTGGTACCTGCTCTGCCCACTAATATTGATCCGGCCTGTCTGACCCTGCCTGTGTTCCTGCCTGACCCCTGAGTACCTTCCTGCTACCTGCTGTTCCAGCCTCCTGCCGTACTACAGGACACCTCCTCGCTGTCAGCTGTTTCAGAGTTCCTGCAAAGCTCAGGCATCCCCATACTTCCGCTGTTCAAGTGTTCCTGCCAAGTTTCTGTGCACCACTGTGCCTGCAGATCCTGCGCTCCTGCTGCACTACAGAACTCCTCCCAGCGGTCTGCGGTGTTCCGGTCACCAGTTCCAGCCTGCTGTTCCTGCCTGCCTTTCTACTGCTACTTCAGAGGTCCGGACCAGTCCCACACCTACCATCTATCAGGCACTTGTGCCCTCTGAACTCTTGAGTCCCTGTCTCCTCTACCAGGGGTTCTCAAGCCAGAGGCTTACGAGAGGCCACTCCCTGCATTCTGGGCTCCAACACCAGGTACGTGACAGTTGCAAATTGAATGTTACCAAATAGAACAGACTATCATTCTGAGCCCAGCATTTTTCATTCTTGTCCCAATCATTTTTGGTCACCACTGTCTATTGAGATGTAAACCACTTTGTTAAATCACAACTTACTGATCAATAATAACATCTAGTTAACATCATTAAATGTACGACAAGAAATATTTTCAACAATGCTATACCTGTCTCAAGCTGGGCCCCTCCACATGTTGCTGCCTGGAAGGCCCAGGTTGGACATCGGAAGCCTCAGCTGGGGGTGAAGGAATCCTTGAAGGAAGACTGAAGAGTGGTGGCGTGGGTTCCCCCTGGTCTGCCAGAAAATGCAGCCTCCCGTAGTACACCATCCTGGGGACATAAATGGCATCTGGATCTCCTGATCTCAGGGAATCCTGGTGCTTCTTTCGCTCCCTGAGATATGTACTCCTCAGGGCACCAATTTTAAACATCACATAGGCCATGTCTGCCATGGGGACCACGATCCGCACCAAAGTAAGAAGTTTCTCCAGTGCTGCCTTCCTCTTTCTTCGGTCATTATAAAAGGGGTTGTTCTTCTGCCACAGGCAGGGCACCTCCCTGAGCAGATCAATGAATAGCCCCATAAAATTGGAGTTTTTGAAGGGATCCATCTGGTCTGCAAGACACAACACAAGACAAACCCTAATAATAATAATGCCATGCTAAACTCTCCTAATCTTGTCCCAACATAAGCCTATATAGAAGCAGTATAGGCTAGTGATGTACCAAGTTAAAAATTGTACCTTCGTTTGCACGATCGGCGCGTCAGCTTCTCCCTCTGTTCACAGTTCGTATGTATGACACACGCGTGTTGCGTTTTATATACAGTGCGCATGCGTGAAACTCCGCCCACCCCTGACGTTCTTTCTAGACTATTCCCCGCCCCTTCTCTTTCGGCGCAGTGGGGAGAGCACATGGCGGAGACAACGCAGGTGCGCAATTAGAGTTCCACTAACGAGGAGGAGGGCAAGGAATGCCCGGAGCCTGAAACGTCACGATCCTGGAGCAGAAGATTTAAGGCCACAAATATGTCTTTTGGAGAGATGTTGGAGATGGTGGACATATTGAAGAGGAACGACTATGATGGGAAGTATTCACCTTACCCAAATCCAAATATCAGAAAGGCCAAGATCATGACTAAAGTTGTGAAGAGTCTTCAGAAGAATTTTGGGGTACGACGATCCAAGGATCAACTGAGAAAACGCTGGTCAGACCTGAAACTGAGGGAGCACGATCAGTACAGAAGGATCAAGTGAGTGCTTCAAAAAAAGTAAGTAGTTGTCGTGTGTTCATATTATTATTATTGCTTGCATACTGCTCCATGTGCTTTGGTTCATGGGTTGAATCGTTCGTAATAAACATTGTTCGTTAGCCCACTCCCAACACAATGTTTTCCCAACTTACACTTCACTACATTTGTTCACACTGCAGGTAAGTATTCCAGCTTTAGAAAGTGTCCAAAATAATGTTCTCACCTTTGAACTTGGCCAAAAAACACAATTGTACGACGCTTCCAAGCAATGTTTCATATTCCTAGTTCTGCCCTCTGTGTGCTAAGTATTACTTTTTTACATTCTCATAGGGGAGAGAAGACTCTGGAAGTCTGAGGACACCAGGGACCCCACACCTCCCAAAGAAGGTGAAATACCAAAACCAGAGGAGCAGGAGGAGGAAGGAGAGATTGTTGAAGTTGGACAAATTGTCACCACAACAGGTGAGTGTCGGAGACCACAGCTTCCAGTAAGCTAATCAATGTATGTCGGCCTATTTATAATACATGGTGTGTTTATTTTTGTTTTTTTAGGTGATGTGGAAGAAGAATCACATTTTACCAGTGAAAGTGCCCAGATCCTGATTGGGGAGATAATGGGGTGCAATCACAATTTAGAAATAATACAGAAAAACATCAATGATGTTCAACATAAAATGAAAAACATCATTGATGTTTTGGGGAGAGTTTGAAACACCCCAAACTAGCTCAGGTATTTTTTTTTTCAAACAAACAACTTTTGTATTTTACTAAAAGCCAAATTTGGAAGATGCACACAGTGTGCCAACATGTGGTATCTCCCATTATGGGGGATCAATGTACGTGTTTTTTGGAAAGTGGCTGAGATTAAGGGGTTGCACCCCAAAAACATGTACATTGATCCCCCATGATGGGAGATAGCCCATGTTGACACACTGTGTGCATCTTCCAAATTTGGCTTTTCCAGGGGTGACACCCCATGTGATGAAGGCAATATCAGCCCAGTTTGTACATACTCATGTCTGATATTGTCTTCACTTTTCAAAGTTGAACTTTGTAAGTTCCTTTGTTCTGTATGTTATGCTTTGATACATGCCTGTTTACACAAAAATGCCAAGTTACAAAAAATTATTATTTTTTATATACACCCAATATGTTGGTTTGTTGTAAAACCCTTTTCTAAAACGCACATGTGAATGTGCTTTGATTAAAAAGTGAAATTAAAAACAAATGTGTGGCTTCCTATTTCAATGCGCAAAAGCAGTATTTGGAATAAAGTTGTTGTTTTCTGTAGCAATGGGTGTTTTTTACTAAAGGCAAATCCACTTTGCACTCCAAGTGCAGTTTCAGGTGCACTTTTGCAGTGCACTTGTAGTGCATAGTGGATATGTGGATATGCCTTTAGTAAATAACACACACAGTGATGTGGAAATTTCCCCAATCATGCGATTTTCAGGACCCCACATATTCCTGCCATGGTGCTGAAAATTAGCAATATTTTTGTCAGTAATGCACTACATACATTAGCAACAAAAAGACGGTGTGTGTGTGTAGCAGACCCACAACATAAGATTATCTGAAGAAGAGACTGTCACCTCATCTCTCTCTGATCTTGGGTTTGCACTGTTGTAGAAAAAGGCCCCAAAAAAATAAATGAAAAAACCTAGGAGACACCTAAAACCAAGCCAAGCAGTAAATGAAAACAAAGATTATTGTAGTTTCAAAGAAAAATGTATTTAAAAAATGCCTCTCAGACATTGTCTGGCATATCAACGGCCCCCCTACCCACAAAGTACTCCATTTATTGGTTTCTGACCTCGTGGGTGCTTTGGGGGGCAAGCCAGGACGAGCAGCTTCAAGGGCCGTGAGGTTGTCATTTTCAGGCAAGTCTGCATCTGGGCCAACTAGGCGGAACCGCCTGGCCAGTATTACAAAAGTGTTCTCCACGACTCTTCTGGCTCTGGCCAGCCAGAAATTAAAGATCCTCTGATCCGGGGTGAGGGTCCTCATTGGGAAAGGCCGCATCAGGTGGTTTGCTAAGGCAAATGCCTCATCCGCGACTAATACAAACGGGAGTCCTTCCAGATTCTCCTCTGGGTGTGGCAAGCCCAGACTGCCACTCTGGAGACGCCAGTAGAATTCCGTCCGTGAGAACACTCCACCATCGGTCATCCGGCCATTTTGCCCCACGTCCACATACAGGAAGTCATAGGTCGCTGACACCACCGTCAACACCACGATACTATTAAACCCCTTGTAATTATAATAGTACGACCCCGAGTTGGGGGGTGGGACGATGCAGACGTGTTTCCCATCAATTGCACCTCCACAATTGGGAAAGTCCCAATGGCTGGCAAAGTGGGAGGCCACAGTCTGCCATTCCTGTGGCGTTGAAGGAAACTGTGGAGTAAAACAAGAAAAAAAAATAGTAATTTGGCACATCAACATTGCAAGCAGATTAGACACCAACATTTTGGCCAAGATCAGTATAACATTTTGGGAAATTAGTATTTAAAGCCTAAAGTATAAGGTCCCCTTATCATCACCCCCTCCCCCATCGGATGGGCCCTTGCAAAAAATGAGGGGGAGGGATGTTTTGGACAGGTAACCCTCTCCACTTCATTGAGAGCTGAATGCATAAATAGTGTGTGATACTTTGGGCAGCCCCTCCTTACTTACACTATTGACAGCCCACCGGAGAGGTAAGAAGTGTCATAATACCAAAAAAAATGTAAACACATTTTGACATTCTGCTATTACCTATTAAGATAATAATAGTAGAAAGAAAACAATAAACTGTAGCATTTGAAAATATTGAGGCAGGCCCTTGCACTACATGCTTTTTTGAATTCGTCCATAAAACTGACCAGAAAAAAGGTAGGTAGAGTGTGTATTGGGTTTGGCAAAGTCAGCAGATAGAGGATTGCTATCAGCTGACCTAGCAGTTGGGGGGAGGGGGGTTCCAAATGAGTTTGGCCCAACCCATAAAAAAAAATGGCACTCTGCATGAATTGAAGCACACACATAACATTTGTAGACATTTTAGAGGGTGTTTAGGGGAAAGTAATACTATGGAGCTGACAAAAGACATTGCTAAGTGACTAGACTATAGGTTTATGGTCCCAGAAGAGCATGGTAGGGAAGTTAGTGAAGGCAAATATGCATGAAGGACAAAAAAGAAACTTGAAAAGCTTCCAGCATGCATGAGGACAAAGGGGCACAGCATATCAATTAGAACATATTGCAATCATGGTAATTAGGGAATGAGGAAAGAAATCCAAGACATTAGCAATAGACATGTGCAGAGTAAAATATTTCGTTTCGGAATTTTGTTTTCGTCCGAAAAATTAATTTATTTAGTTACTCCCGAAATTTGTTTTTATTTATTTCGTTTTTCGTTCAAAAATTGCATTTGTACGAAAATCCACATGAATTATGGTCGAATTATGGTCGAATCTCTCTTTGAAGGCTTATGGTGTCTGTCGAATGTATAAAGAAGATTCAACGGAGCTAGTATATAGCATACTTCATGTGAACTTTAGAACCCTATTAAAGTCTATGGGACTCCAAGGTTCAAAATCTAAAGTGCTAATTTTAAAGGCTAATATGCAAGTTACTGTCCTAAAAAGTGTTTGGGGACCTGGGTCCTGCCCCAGGGGACATGTATCAATGCAAAAAAAAGTTTTAAAAACTGAAGTTTTTTCTGGAGCAGTGATTTTAATAATGATTAAAGTGAAACAATAAAAGTGTAATATTCCTTTAAATTTCGTAGCTGGGGGTGTCTATAGTATGCCTGTGAAGGGGCGCATGTTTCTGGTGCTTAGAACTGTCCCTGCACAAAGTGTCATTTATGCAGGAAAAAAAGTCCTTTAAAATCACTCGCAGCTATTATGAATTGTCAGGTCCGTAATACAGAGAACACGGATGATATCTCTCCAGCGATGGTTGATCTGATCCAGCGCAGCAAATCCATCCATCTTCTGTGCCTGTGTTACATCAGAGGGGGGCGGGGTCACCCATACGTCACGGGGAAGCCCGGGTTTCCCCTTGCATCAGAGGGGGGCGGGGTCAGGTGACGCGTGGCCCCACCCTCCGCATATAACAAACGTCAGGCTGCCGGGATCCCCGCAGTGTCTCCTCCGTGGAGACAGAAGATGGATGGATTCGCTGCGCTGGATCAGATCAACCATCGCTGGAGAGATATCATCCGTCGCTGGATAGCAAGAGTGGATTACCACCGCTGGAATCTTTTTGTTATTTTTTTTATTTTTAATAAAGGAATTTTTCAAAAGTGTGTTTGTCTTATTTAACTATTTTTTACACTTTCTTTGTGAAATGGTAGGGGTTGTTAAAAGGGGGCTTCCAGATTCTGATAAGCCCCCCGCCCGCAGACCCCCACAACCACCGGCCAGGGTTGTGGGGATGAGACCCTTCTCCACATCAACATGGGGACAAGGTGCTTTGAGGGGTCACAATGTTGAGGGCATGTGGCCTGGTACGGTTCAGGAGGGAGGGGGGCTGCTCTCTCGCCCCCCCCCCTCTTTCCTGCGACCTGCCAGGTTGCGTGCTCGGATAAAGGGTCTGGTATGGATTTTTAGGGGGACCCACACGTCAATTTTTTTTTAATTTGACGCGGGGTTCCCCTTTATATCCATACCAGACCTGAAGGGCCTGGTAATTGAATTTGGGGGACCCCCACGCTTTTTTTATTTATTTATTTTATCAATGACTTTCATTGAGTGTTCTCTGTATTACGGAGCCGACAATTCATAATAGCTGCGAGTGATTTTAAAGGACTTTTTTTCCTACATAAATGACACTTTGTGCAGGGACAGTTCTAAGCACCAGAAACATGCACCCCTTCACAGGCATACTGTAGACACCCCCCAGCTACGAAATTTAAATGAATATTACACTTTCATTGTTTCACTTTAATCATTATTAAAATCACTGCTCCCGAAAAAACGGCCATTATTAAAACTTTTTTTTGCATTGATACGTGTCCCCTGGGGCAGGACTTAGGTCCCCAAACACTTTTTAGAACAGTAACTTGCAGAATCTTTTCTCTCTGTCAAATCTTTTTTCTCTGTCGAATATTTTCTCTATATAATCTTGGATTAATAGAGGTAAGGTTAGGCACATTCGACCACAGGTTCTATAGACACAGATTGTTATTGTCAGAGTCACGTCGAATCTCCTATTCTATATCGAACTGTTGTAACAAGGAAAACTAAAATAAAGCATTTATTTATGTTGGATCTTTCGTTTTTCGGATTCTATGCTTTCGTTATCGTTTGTCAAAACGAAAATACCTGAAATTCGGACGAAAATGCATTCGGACGAAAACGAATGCACATGTCTAATTAGCAAATATTAAATACTTAGAATGTGATGTTAAAGGAGAAAACTTACCTTCATATAGTCCTTCTGCAGGACCTGAATGATGGCAGAACAAGTCTCTGGAATAATGATCCCCAGAGCCTGGGGGGAGATGCCTGTGGAGAACTTGAGGTCCTGAAGGCTTCGCCCTGTCACCAAGTAGCGCAACGTGGCGATGAGCCTCTGCTCCGGAGTGATGGCTTGCCGCATGCAGGTATCCTGCCTGGTGATATAAGGGGACATCAAAGCCAGCAGACGGTGAAAAACGGGGTCCGTCATCCGGAGAGAATTATTCTCCCGGATCTCACGAAGCAAAGGCATGTGCGAGAACTGGTCACACTGGCACAACCAATTCTTGGTCCACAAACTCCTCCTCGCCCAGTTCATGGACTGGGATTGTGTGAAAGCTAAAAGCCCAACACCAAGCCCCTGCACAGCACAAACTCTACGACGAGTACGTACATGAAACATGGTTTAAAACGGTCGGCTGGTCAGAACGGACAACAGAAAGCACCGATAAACAGCAATGCCTGAAAGAACGACCTGAAAAGCAGAAACAAGCAGACAATAAGCAATGCAAATCAAAGCGTACTATACCAAGATATAGTCCACAATGAGAAACAAATGCTTACTGACTACACGCACTGATAATCTGATACGCACAGACAAGCACAAACTGAACCGCAGTAACGAGCTGAAGCACAAATCTGAAAAGCGCGAATCGTCACCGCGTTCTTGGCAACCGGAAATTCCAACAACTTAGTCCGACCACGTGTATGCAACACCACTTCCGGACCACTTCCAGACTAAATCCGTCGGAATTTATCTGACGAATTTGGTTGCCAGAATGTCCGACCGTGTGTACAAGGGCTAATAGGGATGATAAAATGAGATGGTACAGAATTGACTTTTATTCTCTTCATAATTTAATGGGGAGATCGACTGGGTAATAGAGTTTATTTGTTCAGGCATGATCACATCAGTCGCCGCAATTGTTCTTCTAACCTTGTTAGGACAGTTAACTGCATAATGCCCACAATATAAACACAGGTTTTCTGTACGTCAAAACTCTTGAATCCTTCTGAACAAATGGACTAGCAGCGAAATGCATGCCACCATTACTTCAAAACAATTGCCAGTCTCTCCTTCCTCCTTTCTGTAAGTCTTTGATCAATTTGGATACATAGTTGGATGAAGGCCTCAAGATCATTAGGAACCTCCACTCTGGCAAGCTCATCTTTTACCTGTTCGGAAAGCCCTTGGCGGTACTGACTTTAGGTATCTGTGATCCAACGTCTGAATTCAGATGTGTACTCAGCAACAGAACATTTACCCTGCCGTAAACTATGCAACTTTGCTTCAGCAGTAGCACAGAGGTTGGGATCATCAAAATCCTGATTCATTGCAGCCTCAAAAGTCTGGTTATTGTTCAGCGTGGCACTGTCTTGCTCTATATAAGGGGAGGCCCAAGCTAGAGCTTCCCCAGTCAGGAGGTTCATAACAAACATTACCTTCTGTTTTTCAGAAGTGAATGCAGCAGGTCGCATTTGGAAATATATGCAACACTGGTTAAGAAAACCCACTGTAATGGCGGCACTCTCCATTAAACTTGGGTGGGTGAGGCATATGTGCATTAGCGTCATCTCGGGAAGATAGGTCCAGCAACTGTTTTTGCAGAGCACGGATCTCTTTGTGTTGCCTTTTCACCACACTTTCCAGTCCAGCATATTTTTCTTGGTAGGCGACACCAAACTCCTGCAGCTCTGCAATTTGCTGCCAGAAAGGAGCCACAGCATTTGCTATAGCAGCCATCCACGTTTTAGGCCAGGTTATTCTGTCACGATCAGGCGTCAGGCTTGAATAGCAGTTGCAGGACTACCACGACCAGCAGGATAGGTACACATGCAACCCTGGCAGATGACACAGGCTCACCTGAGGTGCAGAGTCTAAGAACTTACCGGTGTTCACCAGAGCCCCTGATGGTGGAGATGGATATAGCAGTGTTCTAGTACCAGGTCACAGCCCTCAGGTTTGCCCCACAAGGGTGTGAGCATGCCGGGGTCCAGAAACGGATGAGCAGATAAGGATCAAACAACAGAGTGGTCAGTAAACAAGCCAAAAGGTTGGTCACGAGTAGTTACAGGTTGGGATCAGGCAGTCGAGTAGTCAAGGAACAAGCCAAGGGTCGATCACGAGTGGTAGCAAAATACAGACAGCAGCAGGGAAGAAAAGAGCAAGGCACTGGCTGAGAAGGCACAATAACCTGGCAAAGAGGAAGTGGTGAGACAAGGCTTATATAGGAAGTTCATGGGAGGAGCAAGGAGTTCAGGGTTCAACAGCAATAAAAATACAAGGCAGGGTTATCCAATGGATCAGATAGGATTGTCCAATAGATCAGGCAGATAGTTATCCAGCATCCCAAATAGCTCAATGGGATGAGTCAACGCCAGACACTGAAGAGGTCCCAGGATCAAGCCCAGGTCCTGACAGTAGGACTGGTCCCCGTAGCCTCCACACCCCCTCTATGCTCCAGTAATTACAGCTCCCCTGACATCATCAAGATCAATGCAGAACCCATAACCATTTATTGAATGGGAAGATTTGTTGGCAAAGCAGCAATTCCCAGTGAAATGCTGATTTTTTTTTTTTTTTTTTTATGAAATGTCCCAATTTATGGGAAAAATTTGGCAAAGCAGAATCTCCCAAAGCTGAATTTTCTATGAAATTTTCAATTTTTTGGCAAAAGTTTGGCAAACCAGAATCCTCTATAGCAGGGGTGTCCAAACTTTTTTCAAAGAGGGCCAGATTTGATGAAGTGAACATGCTCGAGGGCCGACCATTTTGCTTGACATTCTTTAAACCATTAAAATTCAGTCTAAGTGTGTTCATCCGAGCACTAATACACGGCCCAACAAGAATTCTCTTGCCTTTGTGCTGTGTGTGGTGAATAGATGAGCTTGGGTGTGTTATTTGGATATACTGTATTTAATCGGCTTATACCACACACCTTAACTTTAAAAAGGAAGTCTCAGGAAAAAAAAATAAAAAATCTTACATTTTAAATAAAGACATGTGAAGCAAAATAAGGGTCAGTGCCCATCTGCAGCCCCCAGTGTATTGCCATGAATTCAGCCCCCAGCGTATTGCCATGAGTGCAGCCCCCAGCGTATTGCCATGAGTGCAGCCCCCAGCGTATTGCCATGAGTGCAGCCCCCAGCGTATTGCCATGAGTGCAGCCCCCAGCGTATTGCCATGAGTGCAGCCCCCAGCGTATTGCCATGAGTGCAGCCCCCAGCGTATTGCCATGAGTGCAGCCCCCAGCGTATTGCCATGAGTGCAGCCCCCAGCGTATTGCCATGAGTGCAGCCCCCAGCGTATTGCCATGAGTGCAGCCCCCAGCGTATTGCCATGAATGCAGCCCACACATTGCCATGAATGCAGCCCACACATTGCCATGAATGCAGCCCACACATTGCCATGAATGCAGCCCACACATTGCCATGAATGCAGCCCACACATTGCCATGAATGCAGCCCACACATTGCCATGAATGCAGCCCACACATTGCCATGAATGCAGCCCACACATTGCCATGAATGCAGCCCACACATTGCCATGAATGCAGCCCCCACATTGCCATGAATGCAGCCCCCACATTGCCAGGAATGCAGCCCCCACATTGCCATGAATGCAGCCCCCACATTGCCATGAATGTAGCCCCCACATTGCTATGAATGCAGCCCACACATTGCCATGAATGCAGCCCCCATATTGCCATGAATGCAGCCCCCATATTGCCATGAATGCAGCCCACACATTGCCATGAATGCAGCCCACACATTGCCATGAATGCAGCCCACACATTGCCATGAATGCAGCCCCCACATTGCCAGGAATGCAGCCCCCACATTGCCATGAATGTAGCCCCCACATTGCTATGAATGCAGCCCACACATTGCCATGAATGCAGCCCCCATATTGCCATGAATGCAGCCCCCATATTGCCATGAATGCAGCCCCCATATTGCCATGAATGCAGCCCACACATTTCCATGAATGCAGCCCCCCATATTGCCATGAATGCAGCCCACACATTTCCATGAATGCAGCCCACACATTTCCATGAATGCAGACTCACCATTGCCATCAGTGCAGCCTGATTCATGTCCCTCTGCAGCGTTGGAGGAGACAGGGAGGGGGGCGGGACGAGCACCGACAGACATACAGGAGAAACTCCTGTTTCTATGACGGCCTCTTTAATTGAAAGTCCCGCCTCCTGTGATGGACAAAACGGTTGTCCAATGGCAGCACAGGACGGGACTTCCTTTTACACAGGACGCTGTCCTGTATCCAGTCCACGGCACTCGTCCTGCCCCCTCCATGGCAGCTGAGCCAGCATATCTATCTTTTGTGGCCCCCGGCGATCGGGGATTCGTTGGGGGCCACAAAAGATAGATATGTGAACATGACCAGACGGGCCGTCCGAAACCGGAACGCGGGCCGCGATTGGCCCGCGGGCCGGACTTTGGACATGCCTGCTCTATAGAAATGCTAAATTTTGTATGAAATTTCCCAAATTGATGGCAAAATGTTTGGCAAAGCCGAAATTCCCACTGAAATGCAGATTGTTTTTTTCACGACACTTCACAATTTTTGTCAAAGCAGAAGTTTCTAGAGGAAAACAGAATTTTCTATGAAATTTCCCAATTTTCAGCAAAAGTTTGGCAAAGCAGAACCTCCCAAAGCTGAATTTTCTATGAAATTTCCCAATTTTTTCAGCAAAAGCTCGTCAAATCAGAAATTCCCAGTGAAATGCTGAATTTTCTATGAAATTTCCCAATTTTAGGCAAAAGTTCGGCAAACCAGAATCCTCTATAGAAATGCTAAATTTTCCCAATTGATGGCAAAATGCTTGGCAAAACAAAAATTCCCAGTGAAATGCAGATTTTTTTTTCACGCCACTTCACAATTTTTTGCAAAGCAGAAATTTCTAGAGCAATACAGAATTTTATATGAAATGTCCCAATTTTCAGCAAAAGTTTTGCAAGGCAGAACCTCCCAAAGCTAAAATTGTTCTATGAAATTTAACAATATTCGGCTAAAGAGTGGCAAAGCAGAAACTCCCAGTGAAATGCAGAATTTTCTATGAAAATTTACCAATTTTCGGCAAAAGTTTGGCAAAACAGAAGTTCCCAGTGAAATGCTGATTTTTTTTTTTTTTATGGAATTTCACAATTTTTGTCAAAGCAGAAACTGCCAGTGAAATTCTAGATTGTCTATGAAATTTAAAAATTTTCGACAAAAGTTTGGCAAAGCAGAACCCCCCAAAGCTGAAACTTCTATGAAAATTTCCAAATTCTTGGCAAAGTTTGGCAAAGTGGAATCTCCCAGCGCCTCTCACCAGTACAATATATTACTAAAGCAACAAAATGAAGGCTCAAAGTTCCACGGTCAAAGTTTTCGTTACATGTAAACACTTAGTTTTTACCTTCGGTGATAAAATTGTACTTTATGTTTTACTGTCACCATTCTGCGTTGCTTGTGCGCCTCGAGTCTGCAGAACTCTGTTATTAATGCTCGGTGTCCTCTGAATTAGATGTTTTTTGTGTGCACTTAATGATCCTTTGTCGCTGTCTAACCCCGGCGCTTCATGTTGCTATGGTGACAATAACATCATAGCCAGAGAAGTTGCTTTTCATTTGGAGTTTTCAATTAGGAGTCCTTCATGCCTCAAATTTCTGTGGTGGTGGCACAAAGGATGCCGGAGTCCCCTGCCAGCCCGCACCGTGTGAAGAAAAGCGACACAATAGAACTTCTGTGTAAACACTTCGTCCCGTACAATGTCAATGGATGGCGTCAGAACCGACCCTCACCTAAAGACAACACTCAGCCCTCCAATCGTGTTCTTATACATAACTGTTCTATTCTTCTATATTTGTATTCTCATCTATGCAGCTCACTCTTCATCAGTCACCACAATTACATCTGACCTCCATTCTCCAGGTTTACCGGCTCCTCTCCTGGACTGAAATGGCTTCCTCGGATTTCACTGCATACTCCGAGCTTCTCACAATGTGCATTAGAAGCTGCGGCAAGTCAGATAGTATTTTTGGGGGGTTTGTCCTGCTGCAGAATAAATTTGGGGCCAATCACACGCCTCCATGGTGGTATGGCATGATGGAGAAATATCTCCCTGAATTTTTCAGCATTGAGGACACCATTGACTGGGAAACGTTGAGGAACGTTAACGCAGTGGTCGGCCAAGGAAACAATGCAGATGAAAGGCACATCATGATGCTTCCCTTCCACATTAGAAGATGTCCAGCAGCGCCATCAGCATAGAACTGGTGGAAATGAGTGGGACCCAGGTAGCCCCATCTACTGTCCAGAGAATTCTGGAGGAAACCAGTGGGACTCAGTTATCCCCATCTACTGTCTGGAGCACTGGAAACAGAGGCGCCACTCTAAGTGCAGTGTTTATGAGCAATCTGATGGTGAAATATACAGTGTAAGAGTTAACGCTCACCCTACCCACCTGTATCTACTGTCTGTAGGAAACCGGTGGCACTCAGGTACACCCATCTACTGTCCAGAGAAGTCTGTAGAAAACCAGTGGGAGTCAGGTACAACCATCTGCTGTCTGAAGAAATCTGGTGGAAAGCAGCGTAAGCCAGGTGCCTCCATCTACTGTCTGGAGAAGTGTGGAGGAAACCAGTGGGACCCAGGTACACCCATCTACTGTCCAGAGAAGTCTGGAGGAAACCAGTGGGACCCAGATACCTCTATCCACTGTCCGGAGAAGACTGGCGGAAATCAGCGGGACCTAGTGTTTTTGCTAAATTTATATCTCACTTAAATGATTAACGATACAAGAAATAAGTGATTAAACCTTTGTCTATATAAGAATAAAAACGAATGAAAACAGTGCGAAAAGATAAACAATTACATTTATTTATACAGATAAGAAACTTTAGAATAATTAGAACTTATCATATAACTCAAGTGATGTTACAGGTACAGTGTTGCTTAGGCAGCAAAGATAACGTAGGCCATATGGTTACAATAGACATACACTTTCAATAGGGTTATCAATATTTCAAGACAAGTCCTAGGGAAGAAATAGGTTACAGATAGAAATAAGTTAGAGATACAAGTATACGTTGCACGGACATCCTGTCGCCCCCATGGTCTGGAACTGAACAGGCCAGTCAGTTAACTCTCGCCCTATTTTATATGCATTCTCGGCCAATCAGAAGATGGAGCACACCCATTGGCTCTGAGTTTGCATTAACCTCTGATTGGCTAATTCTGATGTCTAAATGCCTATTGGTTCTAGTTGACTCACACTCTGATTGGCTAACTCTGAAGCTCTCTGAAATGTCCATGTTTCAGGTCTAAACTTCCGGTGCCACTCAGTGTATTAATTAATGAACCACCTCCTTTGATCCTTCAGCCCAAACAGTTCCGACATTAGCATGTTAATGACCCCTGGGGAGATGGAGCCTCAATGTCTGCAAAGATGATTGGTAACACAAAAGGAAATTCACCTCACACCTGGGGACATTCAATGGTTCCCACGAGATAGGAGACATTTCTGTATTTCTAAAAAGGTCATGATATCATGATATCTTCCAGTAAAAAACTCTATATATATATATATATATATATATATATATATATATATATATACACACACATACACATAAACCTGAAAATATTAAGTCATACATTCCTGGGGGGCGTGGCCAAGATGGCAACCAGCTAGGACGTGTTTGCAGAGAGCTCCGCACCTGGCAGGCTATTTATCCGGCATTTAGGGACATATATCTATCCTCGTGGGCCGGTGAAGCGGTGGTGAGGCTCGGGGATGCGCAGGGGTAGCTCCGGTTCCCATAGGAAGAAGCACACAGCCCCGGGAACCCCGCTACAGACCCGCGCGGCACGCGGGCAGGCCTACACCAACATGGCGTCTCAAACGGACCACGCTGACACGCCACCGCTGGGTGCTGATCAATTCCAAGCTCTTATGCAAGCGATCACAGGCTGCCAGACTACCCTAACCACTAAGATAGAGCAGATACAGCTCGACATGGGGCTTATCCGGCGAGATATGGATAAACACCGGGAGCGGCTTGCCGAGGCGGAGCGGAGGGTTGGAGACGTGGAAGATGTTACCCGCGACCATGATGCCTCCCTCCGTGCCCTGCAGGTGCGGGTGAAGGCGCTGGAATCCAGGGCTGAGGACCACGAGAACAGGAATAGGAGGAACAACCTGAGGTTGGTGGGCCTGCCGGAGGGGTCGGAGGGCCGTGACACCGAAGCCTTTACCGAATGTTTGCTACGTACACTTCTCCCGCTCGCTGAGTTCTCTCCTCACTTTGTCGTGGAACGAGCGCATAGAATGCCGTCGGTTCGTGGCCCGCCGGGAGCCCCGCCGCGCACGTTTATTTTCCGTCTTTTGAACTTTAGAGACAGAGACCTGGTTCTTCGGGAGGCGAGGAAGGTGGGGGACCTGCGCTTTGAAAATGCTAAAGTAATGCTCTTTCCTGATTATTCTGTGGAGACGCAGAGGCAACGCAGGACATTCGACCAAGTCAAGGCCCAGCTGCGCACCAAAGGTCTCAAGTACAACATGATGTTCCCCGCGAAACTCAGAGTGATTGACGGAGAATCCGTTCGTTTCTTTACCTCCCCGAGTGAGGCCTCCAGATGGATCGACTCCCTTCCCCGGCATGGATAATTTTTGATGGTGATTACCTGACTGGGGTCCACAAGCATCACAAGATTCGCCCAGTGGCATGCGGATCGGTTTCCCCCCCCCCAGCTCTGTCCCTCCATCTTTGAACTTGGAGCTCCGGTTGGAGTGCCCCCCTCCTTTCCATTAGTGGTTTTGGGCAGGGGGAGAGGAGCCGACCTGATATTCTGATGCTCCTTGGGGGGGGTCTATGGGTTCATGTTTTCATATTACTGCCTTACGGGCCTTACCCCTCCCCTAGTTTATGCCCGGGGGGGTTTGCATGATTACTTCTGGACGTGGACACACTGTACCGAGGATGCTGGACCCCGTTACTCCGAAGTTGTCGTCCAAACTTTTGGGGGGGGGGGGGTTTTTTTTTTTTTTTTTTTTTCTTTTTGGTTTTTGTCTCCTTTTTGATGGACGAGTTGTAACTAAGAATGGGCCCTTGGAACATTCCAAGAGAATCTTGCACTTCAATCTGAGGCGTCACTTATACTATTGTTTGTTCCCCTTTAACTTGTTTTTTTTGCCTCCAGGAAGCGGCTGCGCTGGAGTCTGTCTACTCTGCGCAGGAGACTCTGTCCTAGGTGTGCTGGTTGATACGCACCGCCCCCACGGGAGATTTCTCCTTTAAATGGGTTTAATTACGTTTGGTTTGGGTTCTCAAACACCCTGGGGTTGTTTTTCTGGGGTGTGGGGTGGGAAGGGAGGGGAGTTCTGTTTTTTTTTCTGTTTTTTTTGTTGTTTTTTTGTTACATGCTTCCATGTTTTCTGCTATAGACAGCGCTACTATAACGAATGTACAGGGTATATCATTGCATTGCTTAAGATAAGATATTTGTGCCTTGGCCCCGGTCGGGCGGTCATATTCGTTGGTCCCCCCTGGCCTTCCAGGTTATGGCTCCGTTGAAGATCCTCTCCTGGAACGTTAGGGGGCTTAACCAGAAGATTAAACGCTCTCTTGTTTTTGACTACATGAAAAAATATGCTCCGCATATCTGTATTCTTCAGGAGACGCACCTAGTGGGGGGAAGGATTATGGGTTTGAAGAGGCCCTGGGTGGGATACCACTATCATGCCACATATTCCGGCTATGCCCGGGGGGTTAGCGTCCTGATCCATAAGTCCCTTAATTTTGAGCCTCTTGATATTGTTACAGATAAGGACGGGAGATACGTGCTGGTGCACGCCACAATAGATATGATAGAGATGGTGCTGGTGGGTCTTTATATGCCTCCTCCGGCGGATCTGTCTTTACTACATAAATTGACTGCCCTGATAGCCCAATTTCATACTGACAATGTGGTTATAGCAGGGGACTTTAATATTCCTCCTAATCCTTCCCTGGATAGGTTGACGCCTGACCGGGCCACAGACTCTCAAGTTTCTCGCTGGGCACAGGTGTTTGGGCTGGAGGATGTCTGGAGGTGGAAACACCCATCAGATCGCCGGTTTACGTGCCATTCCTCCTCCCACAACACACTCTCCCGTATTGACCTTGTTTACGCTGGTGCCCCCATGCTTCCCAGGGTCCTTGGAATAGAGTTACTTCCTCGGGGCATCTCTGACCACTCCCCACTGTTGTGTACATTGCAGACCTCTACCCCTCAGAGGGATAGACTATGGAGATTGTCTAGGTACTGGATTGAACATCCCACTATTGCCTTTGAGATGGGCGGTGAAATCCGGGGATTCTGGGCCTCAAACGTTGGCACGGCTTCTGGGGGGATGGTCTGGGATGCCTTCAAGGCCTATATGAGGGGGTGTTACCTCTCTTCCATTGGTCGGGAACGCAGGAATGATAGGATCACGGTAGAGGAGGCAGAAGCCAGGGCCCAAGAACTGGAGACCCGATTCACCCTCACGGGTAACCCGCTCACGGCTCAGGATATGAAAGTAGCGTACCGAGAGGTGGTGCTGCTTAGGGTGGCTAAGACAAGCAAACGTCAACTGGCTCAGACGCAGAGGATTTTTGAACAGGGTGAAAAGACGGGGAGGTTGTTGGCCTGGATCTCTAGGGAGCAGGCCCCAATATCCACTATCCCTCGAATACAGAATAGTGCTGGGACACTGGTGACGGATCCCCTTGCCATTAACGCTTGCTTTGCGGAGTTTTACTCCACCCTTTACTCATCTAGGGTGCAGTACTCAGCGCAGGAGTTAAGTGCCTTTTTAGAGGGGGTGGCGCTCCCTGCCCTTACTTCTGAGGCCAGGGATGGCCTGGACTCCCCGATCACTCTGGCGGAGGTCCGACTTGCACTGGGGTCCATGCAGCCGGGGAAGACCCCTGGAGAGGATGGGATACCCCCGGAATTTTATAAGCACTACCTGGAGGAGGTGTCAGTTAGAATGCATGATATGCTTACCGCGTCCCTCCGGGAGGGAGATCTTCCTCCATCTATGGCACAAGCCATCATAGTGGTGATCCCTAAACCTGGGAAGGACCCCCAGCTGTGCTCGTCATACCGACCCATCTCCCTGCTCAACTCGGACACGAAGGTGCTGACCAAAATCCTTGCCAGGCGACTGAATGAGGTTATACTTACCTTGATCCATGAGGATCAGTCTGGCTTTATGCCAGGGAAGGGGACGGATATTAATATTCGCAGGCTTTTTACTGTCTTGGCCTCGGGGGATGCAGAAGGCGGGGAGGAGGTTGTGGCCTCCCTGGACGCGGAGAAGGCCTTTGACTCCGTGGAGTGGGACTATTTGTGGGCAGTCCTCCGTAGATTTGGATTCGGTCCAGCCTTTATCTCGTGGGTCAGGGCGGTGTACAGAGCTCCCACGGCCAGAGTGCGTACGGGTGCGGTCCTCTCCCCGCTCTTTCCCCTACACAGGGGAACCAGGCAGGGGTGCCCCCTGTCCCCAGGGCTTTTTGCACTGGCAATTGAACCTATGGCGGCTCTCCTCCGCTCCTCTCCTGAGGTTCGGGGTATTGTCCGGGGTCCTTTGCAGGAAAAAGTTTTGTTATACGCTGATGATACCTTGTTGTATCTCAAGGACGACGGAGCCTCCCTACAGGCGGCATTGTCGCATATCGACCGGTTTGGACAGTTCTCGGGTATACGCATAAACTGGGCGAAATCAATTTTATTCCCACTACATGATGGTGCGGGTGGTTCCCGGGTGGATGGGCAACTGCAGAGGGTTTCTCAATTTAAATATCTGGGAGTGGAAATACACAGAGACTTGAAACAATTTATTACCCTTAACCTGAGTCCGGTGGTCACCCAGTTGACCCAGAGGTGTATTGGGTGGAGGTCCTTGCCGCTTTCACCAGTGGGACGGGTCAATTTAATTAAAATGTCGGTTCTTCCTCGGTTTACCTATCTCTTCCGTCAGACCCCAGTCCACATCCCGCTTAGATTCTTTAAGAAACTAGATGGCATTGTCTCGTCCTTCGTTTGGAATGGTAGGCCCCCTAGAATAGCTAAAACAACCCTCCAACGGCCCCTTGTGCGTGGCGGTCTGGCACTGCCCTGTTTTCTGAAATATTACTGGGCGGCAGTCCTAGTGACTGTCAGGTGGTGGCTCTCCGAGGGCCCAGTCAACCCTGCGTCCTCGTTGGAGGCGGCGTTGTTGGGCTCTTATGCGGAACTCAGGAACCTGATCTATAGGGGACCCCGATCTAACCCTGGGATAACTCTTCCGATGCGCACGACTCTTAAAATATGGGATCTGGTGAACAAAAGGTTGGTGGGCGCAGGGGTGTGGGCCCCGGGGACTCCCCTCTGGGGGAACCCCCGCTTGCCCCATTTTCAATCCATCCCTGATCCGATTGTTTGGGCCAGGCATGGAGTTACAACACTAGGGGACATAGTGTCTCAGGGGCAGCTACTCTCCTTCGATGCTATTAAACAGGCCAGGGACCTCCCGAACCATATGTTTTTCAGATTTCTGCAGCTGCGACACGCCTTCCGATCTCAATTCCCATCTAGAGTGACTCTGGGGGTGTCGGCGGTGGAGGAGGCGCTTGGTCCTGCGGGGGGAGGGACGCGCACACTGTCCACGATGTATGCCGCGCTGACCGTATTGGACGAGACTAGGATCTCCCATTTGTTTGAGCTCTGGCACGGTGACATTCCGGAGCTTACTGAGGAGGACTGGGAGGAGGGTTTACAGCAATACCTGACCCTGGCGATTTCTGCAAGGGATAGGTTTATACAATTGAAGTTCCTCCACCGGGTATATTTTTCACCGGCACGCCTGGCAAGGATTTACCCTGACCGATTGACTACCTGCCCCAGATGCAACGAAGATGATGCTGACTTTTTTCACATGGTGTGGTCCTGCCCTGGGGTAGTGGGATTTTGGAGGGGGGTCCTGGCCGACATTAATGCTGTGGGGGAGCTTACGATTCCACTTAGCCCGCTACCTCTCCTGCTGGGTATCTGTGATTTTTTGGATATCTCCTGGGGGAAGAAACTGTTTATTTTTTACACTACACTCTATGCGAGGAAAGCAATACTACTGCAATGGAATCAACCTCTCCCTCCTACTAAACAACTGTGGCAGTCCCTGGTGAACGCGGCTTTGCCGCTCTACAAACTCACATATCTGGGCAGGAACTGCCCTGGGAAATTTGGAAAGATTTGGGCGGCATGGGTTGAGGCGAAGCATTTGACCATTGCTTAGGCTAGGGGGAGTGGGGGGTGGGGGGGGGTGGGTTTCCCGTTTTTGTAATTTCTGTGGTTTTTTGTGTAGTGGGGGGAGGTCTCGGGGAGGTTTTGCATTCTATGCTGCAATGATTAGTGACTCTACACACTGTTAAGAACTGTCTGTGCTTTCTATGTGATACAATTTGATTATCTGTCTACTCAAAATACGTATGTACCCTGCTGATGCATGTCTGTTTTCTGTTTTTCTTTTGTTTGAAACATAAATAAAAATCTTTGTTAAAAAAAAAAAAAAGTCATACATTCCTATATATATATATATATATATATATATATATATATATATAAAAAATAGGGGGAAAAACACTGCGCTAGAATCAAATGTACACAAAAAGCACAGCAGCCAACACCTAAACAAACAAAGTTGAACAAGCAAAAGGTAAAAAATAGTGTAGCGCTTCTTAAGTGATAAATGTAATCAACATGTGTTAAGAGAATGATCATATAACAAAGATCGTATAAATAATATATATGAGCAAAATAAAGTCCAAGAAATGGGTATAAGCTTCCGTAATAAAGCTGGCACAAAGATGGTCAGACCGTATCAAAGTAAGAGGCAAATCCTACTAAACGAATATGTCCATGTACATCAGCTTGTCTGGAAACATTAAGGAAAGTAGATAGATACTTCTTACCAACTATGTTGGACTCACACAGTCGTATGACAGTTGAGTCAGTAAGGCTTGGGGTCTCAATCTGGGACCGAGGAGTGGATCAGGAAGGTCCGTCAACTTGGTGGGGAAACTCCAAAAGACTGTATGCCCAATGATGAATCTCACCGATGGAACTTCAGAATGGTTTGGAAATCCAGCTCAGATGCGGCCCATTACACACCGATACTCCAAATACCCCAAGATGAAGGGGAAGGTATTTTGGGGGTTTTTAGACCAAAAAAGAAAAAAGGAAGAAAGAGCTCCACATGGTGCGGGTCAGGCGGTAAAAATGGTAATTTATTAAAAGTCAAAAGAATTAATAATGACTTAGTGATCACAAAGCGAATAGAATAAAAATGAAAATAAAAGCAATGTGGGGTGCCAACAGCTAGCCCGACGCGTTTCGACACATATGTCTTCGACAGGGGCATGCTGTTGGCACCCCACATTGCTTTTATTTTCATTTTTATTCTATTCGCTTTGTGATCACTAAGTCATTATTAATTCTTTTGACTTTTAATAAATTACCATTTTTACCGCCTGACCCGCACCATGTGGAGCTCTTTCTTCCTTTTTTCTTTTTTGGTCTAAAAACCCCCAAAATACCTTCCCCTTCATCTTGGGGTATTTGGAGTATCGGTGTGTAATGGGCCGCATCTGAGCTGGATTTCCAAACCATTCTGAAGTTCCATCGGTGAGATTCATCATTGGGCATACAGTCTTTTGGAGTTTCCCCACCAAGTTGACGGACCTTCCTGATCCACTCCTCGGTCCCAGATTGAGACCCCAAGCCTTACTGACTCAACTGTCATACGACTGTGTGAGTCCAACATAGTTGGTAAGAAGTATCTATCTACTTTCCTTAATGTTTCCAGACAAGCTGATGTACATGGACATATTCGTTTAGTAGGATTTGCCTCTTACTTTGATACGGTCTGACCATCTTTGTGCCAGCTTTATTACGGAAGCTTATACCCATTTCTTGGACTTTATTTTGCTCATATATATTATTTATACGATCTTTGTTATATGATCATTCTCTTAACACATGTTGATTACATTTATCACTTAAGAAGCGCTACACTATTTTTTACCTTTTGCATATATATATATATATATATATATATATATATATATATAAAACAGGGCATAGAAGTTTAATTTGAAAGTCCTCAGAATGGTTTCCTTTAAGCTCCTTGCTATAAATATTATATTTCAAAATCTCCACCACAGTTCCCCCTGAAGTTCATTCTTGAACTTATATCCTCCTTCAATGATTTTGTACCCACCCACAACAGCCCAGAAGTCCCAACCCTTCCCCACAACGGCCTCCTCTTCCTTTCTTGAACACTCCGGAGCTCCTCCATGTAGGCTTGAGACAGCAAAGAAATCCTGGTGCCCTTGAGACTGCACATCCAAACCATGAGTGTCTGTACTGCAATGTTTCATCGCCCCTCTGCCTTGGAAGAGCAGAACTCCAACATTGATGGCGGCATCCTGGCATAACTTGTCCTGTAAGACCGTGTAATGGTTGCTCCGATTGGATCGGACCGCGAGACAGCACTTTTCAGCATGGTGAAGGACAGTTCAGGAGAGTGTTTTGCTCTTGTCTCAATGATGACTTGGTTGTCTTCTGGTGGTGGTTGGGCGGGCCTCCGGACAGTCATGCATGAATACAAAAAACAACAAAAAAAGGAGAATGTCAGTGTACAGATAGTGGAGGAATAGCAGACAGGAGCAGTGAGTTGGCCATTAAGACTTAATACTTATAAGGGGTGCAATGTGGACGAGTAAAGTGGGCTCCCCACAGGGAACAGAGTCCAGGCAACAGCCAGTAATATCCATGGCCCTTGATGGTAGGGATAGTCAACACTGTCTGCTATTGCCAAGTCCCTGGGTTCACCACACCTGCTTGCGGGGCTCAGGTTAAAGCAGTAGGTAGACTAGGGGGGTAGCATTACATTAAGACATAAAAACACGGGATGTGCAGGGATACTTTGGTTAAATGTATGGTAATGGCAGGCAGGAAAAATCCTTTTAAACAGAAATTATATGACTGATGTCTTATTTACATTATCTTGAGAAGATAGATGATAGAAACCAAAAGAAAAACTTAGCATACTATTAAAGAAGGAAAAGGAACAGAAGAGAGGTGAGTAATGAAAGTGAACAAGAAAATAGTGGAAATAATAATGAAAAAAAAATACAGATTTAATGCTGCTCCAACCAAGACTGTTAAAGAGCATGGAATCTGTATTAAAACAACAAATGCATCAGTTGGAGCAAAAAAAAAAAAATAAAAAAAAAAAAATAATAATAATAATAATAATAAAAATGAAAAAAACAAAAAAACAATAAAAATAACAAAAAAAAATTCTCCAATACTAGTAATTAGCAGTATTTTTGCAGGTCAGGTACGCAGATATTAGCAATGAGAGGGAGGGAAAAAATTTAAAAAATATTAAAACTTTTAGAATTTAGGTAAACCTGACTGCACATTATTACTACAAATTGAAGAGTCTTATCACTAGAACAACAAAAAAAACAAGAAAAAAATATAGTTCTAGGGTCCTCTCTTAAAGCGGGATTCCACCCTAAAGTGGAACCTCCGCTGATCGGATACCTCCCCCCCTCCGGTGTCACAATTGACACCTTTCAGGGGGGAGGGGGGTGGAGATACCTGTCAAAGACAGGTATTTTCACCCACTTCCGGGCATAGACTCCCGTGGGAGTCTACGCCATTTCCTGCCCTGCCGCGCTGTCTGCTGGGACACACACGGGTCCCAGTGACAGCGCGGAGATTTCCTATTGCGCGGCGCGGCTCGCGCATGCGCAGTAGGGAACCGGGAAGTGAAGCCGATTCGCTTCACTTCCTGATTCCCTCACCTAGAATGGTGGCGGCAGCAGCCGAGAGCCGAGCGATCGATCGGCCTCGGCTGCCGGCATCGCTGGAACCCGGGACAGGTGAGTGTCCATTTATTAAAAGTCAGCAGCTGTAGTATTTATAGCTGCTGGCTTTTAATATTTTTTTTTTTTGGTGGAATCCCTCTTTAAATGCACAAATTCTTTGTACTGGTCTGGATTGGATCAGGTTTCCTCAGAGGTTTGTTTCTGAGTTAGTGGCCTTTCTGTTCCTTGAGAGAAGATACCTAGTTGAGGTACACATTCTCATAGCTTTGGCGTTCATTCTCCTGATAGTAATGCACATTATTAATTGTATCAGGGAAAGTAATAAGGCTGCACAGATTAGGACAACAACAGGGTGGAGCAAAATGTTTAGGAAAATGTAGCGTTAGGGTTGTACCCAAATAAACTGTCCCACCAGGAAACCTTAGCGTCTGCGTCTAAAGCATGGGATACTCGGATCAATCTATTTTGATCATGGGTGAGACGTATGGTGGCTTGTTTCTCAGCATCTCTTAGCACATTTAATATTTCATTCTGTTGCCCGAAATCAAATAGCCAAGCTTTTAACTCAGCCCCAAATCCCAGAGGAAGTTTTTGTAAATGTATGGGGGTGTCCGGTTTGATATCAAGCCTTTTCTCTGGGGTAATAGGGGTCCGCCCTTATGTCTCTGCTATATCTATTCCAAGGACAGGGGAAGATGTGCAGTAGACTCCCTGAGGTAGCGTGCCACGCTGAGTGCAGTTCAACCCATATGCAGAACATAGGGCATCACTGGACGTTTGATACCAGCACCAACACCCTTGCCCCAATATTTTACATAAGGTTGGGACATTTCCTCGGCATCCATAAGACATGACCCTTTCTTGTGCCAGCATTGTTGTCTCAGGATTCTGTCCTGCTTCCCTTGGCATAGCACCACACCTTCCTTTCTCCAGTACCATCAGTATCAATCATTTGAGGTTGTCCGGACTCATAAACCATCAGATCATGATGGACTCGGGGGTGTTATACTGTAAAGCCCGATAGGATAGTACCCAAATTGACTGTGGTATAAGCACGATGTTCAGTCCCTGCAACCGGAATCAGGGATGAGACAGTGCAAGTCAAGTTTTTACAGCCATAGAATTGAGTCATCGCCCAATCCATATGACTCGTAGCAAACTTGGATACTACCCTACCTGCTTGTTTTCTCAAATTTAGTGGAAATTGTCCTGCTGAAAAAGAAGCAATCATTACTCTGAGGTCCTGGGACAATTTTGATTGCACCTGGGTGCAAGATAAAGCCAGTTGGATGCTTTCCTGTACTTTTGATAAACCCACTATCAATCCTGTGAACTTCTGTTTCATTACCTCAGATAGTGAGGCAGTAGCATTGATATGAGCATGTTGTAGATTTTCGAGAATATGATTCACGTCTAGCTGCACCTTAACCCCTTCCCCAACATGTTGTACCAACCCTCCTAACTTGTTTCTGAGTACTTCTAAATCCATAGTGTTTAGGCTACCCAGGGCAACACCCCCTGCTCCTAAGGCAGTCTCTATTAGGTCTCTCTTTACTCTAGTGTGGGAATATCCTGAATATCCAGATTGCAGCCACCCCTTCAACATGTATACCTGATTCTTTGTGAGGGCTGCACACCGTTGATCCTACTTATCCACCTGGAAATTCGATAAGGTTATCCTCCATGTATATAACATAAATTGTGTGTCTGTTAATACTGTCCAGTGAGAGGAGAGTAAAGGGATGACTAGATCTGATACCTTCACTATAGGAGCTTTACAGGATTCTGAACTAATATGTCATCATTTTTAAGCTTTGTCCAGGTCCAACAGCCTTCGTCAAATGCGTTGCAGAATGGCCATACAAATGGGCCATCTAGATGTAAGTCTAAATTCAGATCATATCCTTTGGAATCCTGCCAGTCTACAGTCATATGCATGCCTCTCATTTCTTCATTCATTGGCCTTCCATTCATCCACTCATTCAAGCTAGGCAGATCCACACCATTGCATAAGACATCCCACTTCCATGGGTTTGGACTGTTAAAAGCCAAGGACTGATTTGGGGAACAATAAGCGGTGTCAATAAAATAGTGATCCTCTGTTTCGGGAACACAAGTCTAGTCAGGGGGAAATTAAACAAATCTACACAAAAGTCAGCATAGCCACTGCCTTTTTTCAGAATTTGATCAGAACATACAACACACACTTAGGTAGTCCAAAACACACCCGAATGGGCTGACAAATAGAAGTACCAACTAGATAATGGTGCTGAATCCAGGAAAAAGAAAAAAAAATGTCTATGGAGGCTGCGGTATTCTTTGTTCTGAAAGCCCTGAAACCCAATTATCGAATCTGAAGGATAAAAACACCAATAAACTTTTAGTAATAAACATTAAATTTTTCCTCCTAGACACAAAATAAACCAATGGTTATATACCTGTAACCAGACATTAGCATATGAAAAAAATATACATTACATTACATGTAACAGTGCACTTTTTAAAATACCAGAAATCATTGAGCTCAACTTATTATTAATATGTATTACTTAATACATATACCACGTATATTTTTGTTTTATGGTATACCAATAATTACCCAAAAAATTTTAAAAAATGTATTTACCATGGTGAGAAAAAAAATTTGCAAACTGTAATAAATCTTTTAGCGGTACAATTTATCAACAAATTATAATACCTCACCACAAACCTCTTGCAGAACTGTCTTCTCTGGAAAACAAACACAATTTAGTAAATGCACCTTTCAATTCAGTATTACGGATAATTATCTTGGCTCAGGTAATTTGCATGTCAAAACAGTTTGCTTTACACTCATTTGGGTGGGCTGTCAGCAGCTGAGATAACAGACATCACGTAGGAGACCTGACACCCGCCGTGCTGGCTGCCAACCTGCGGTTGAAAACCCGCCCATCGGTAAAATCCGACAGGCAAAATTGAGTTTGCCTAGGACCGATTGCAATGTCCTCAGCTGAACCTTCCGAACCCCCAACAACTCTGTTATCTCCCGCCGCAAGTCCGCCAACTTGTCTTCAGGCAACCGGCACTCCATGGCCTCGGAATCCAAGACAATTCCCAGAAACACGATGACCGTGCGAGGTCCCTCAGTTTTGTCCGGTGCCAAAGGAATGCCAAATATGGCCGCAATATGCTGCAGCGTCGCCAGCAATATCGCGCAAACCTTGGAAGCTGGCGGCCCAATGCACAGAAAATCATCAAGGTAGTGAATAATCTAATTCACCCCCGACACATCCCTCACCACCCATTCAATGAACGAGCTAAATTGTTCAAACACCGCACAGGAAATTATACAGCCCATCGGTAAGCACTGGTCTACATAGAAACCATCCTCCCAATGACACCCTAACAAACGAAAACTATCTGGATGCACCGGCAACAAACGAAAGGCCGATTCCACGTCCGCTTTGGCCAGTAATGCCCCTTTTCCATATCTGCGCACCCAATTCACCGCCGCGTCAAACGACGTGTAGGACACGGAGCAAACTTCTTGATCGATCCCATCATTCACCGACCCACCCTTCGGAAAGGAAAGGTGGTGAATAAGCCTAAACTTGAGGGGCTCCTTTTTGGGCACCACACCCAATGGAGAGACCACCAAGTCGTCCAAAGGAGGCACCGGGAAAGGGCCACACATCCTACCCAACGCAACCTCCTTCCGCAGTTTTTCCGAAACCACCTCCGGATGTTGTAGGGCCGACTTCAAATTGGGTGCCAACGGTGGAATCACCGTCAATGCGCAAGGAATCCTAAATCCATCCGTGAACCCATCCTCTAGAAGCTTCGCTGCACTCCTGTCCGGATACCTACCGAGAAACGGCCGCATCCTTGCCACCATCACCGGAGTCCTCCCTCTTGTTGCCAACATCCCCCGGTCGGCCCTTCCCCTGCTTAAAGCATCAGGAGGCAGGGTGAGCTCCGCCGCAGCCCTAACACTCGTGTTTGAACCGGCAACCACTGCCGAACTTACAGGTACCAGAGTTGTACTGCCAACACACCCCTTTCTTATTTCCGGCCGGTTGTCCCAGGGGCCGAAGGTCCACCGCCCCCCCCCTGAAAAAACTGCCCCGGGGCCCTCGCCGTCGTCATCAAACGCATCCACAAGCTGATGTCCTTGTGGTCCCATCGCAGGTCCGGCCTTACCGCTCTCCGCTGCCTGAACTGCTCGTCATAGCGCAACCACGCAGTCCCGCCGTACACCCGGTAAGCCTCCCCAATCGAATCCTGATAACAAAACAAAGCCGAACAATGTTCGGAGTGTTTTTCCCCTATGACACTGGCCATAATGGCAAATGCCTGTAACCAATTCGCAAACGTCCTAGGAATTAATCGATACCTCCGTTTTTCCTCATCCTCCTTCTTGGAATCGTCAGGCTTCACCCTATCCAAGTTGAACTTCTCCAGCGGCAACAACGAGAAGATCTCCACATACTCACCCTTCCACAGCTTTTCCCGGACTTCCTGCTTTAGATGAGCCCCTAACGGTACCTCGTAACAAACGTAGACCTCACACCTAGCCGCGTCTGCCAGCCTAGTAATGTCCTGCCTCACACCTTTGTTGCTAGACGCCGCCACCTGTTCGCCCGCCGGAACCACACTCTTGTCACTCCCCACAGCGCCCACAACCGGCCCCCTAACCACAGGTCCCGGAACAGGCCGAGCCGCAGCTATGCTCGCCTCCGCCATACCGCCCCCTGGGGGCACCCATGCCGCCCCCGGCCCCACTGGTGCCGTAACCCCCCACTCAAACTGACACACCAGTTCTTTCAAACCCACCAAAAATCCTTGTAAGTCCTTAGAAACCCCCGCCCCCCCCTTACCCCAAACCCTGGCTAAGCCCCCCCCCACAGTCCCCCTGCTGCAAATTACCTGACGTAACCAATCCTGGTAAAGAAGCAGATGACTTACCGGGCTACACAGGAGACGCCCCATCAGCCGACCGCCCATTCACTCCGGACTTCCTCCCAACGCCAGGAAGGGCCGCATCGTCCACCGCAACCGATTCTACCATGGCTTCCATCTCTCGCTCCACCTCCTCCGATGATGAGGACCCGCCAGACCGCTCTCCTCTGGCTGCCGCTGTGCTTGCTGCCATCCGCGCCCTTCTGCGCTCTGCGTGACCGGCCTCCGACTTCCGCTTGGCCTTGCCCCGACCGGCGTACGCCCCCACAGTCCCGCAGTCTCCCTCCACGCTCCCTGTGTCCCTGGGCAGCCTCCGTCCCAGACTGCGGCGATCCCCTGCCGTGGCTGTGGCTGGCCCGGGGATAGCAGACATCCAATATCCCCCCCCAGCCCCCCCACTGCTCAGCTCCGCTCCGGGGGCGGGGCCAGCGTTCCGAAATGCCTCCCCACAGTGTCCCCCTGCCGTCACCACCGCAGGCCCGGGAACCACTGCTCTCCCTCGTTTGATGGCTGCTGGCTGCTCCTCTCCTGGGGGGTGGCCCGCGCTAAGAAGGGGCTCCAAAGCACAGTCCCTTGCCGACAAGTAAGCAGGCCTGGGGACATCAGCTCTCCCCCTCATGACTCCTGCTCGCTGCTCCGTTCTGGGGGCGGGGCCAGCGCTCACTGAAGCTGTTTTCCTGGCCGTGCTGTGTTCCATCCCCATCCCCCTGAGCCTCCCCCGTGTGGCAGATCCGGGCTGTGTAGCGCCCTGTCCCGGGAGACCCAAGCTGCCTGTGGCTAGTCCTGTCACCGGGGGTGCCGCCGATCGTCCCGCCAATCCGCCGCCCGCCGCCCCCCCCCCCCCCTGTCTGTCGGGCGAAAACCGCTCCGGCGGCCGGGAACGCCGCGCCCGTGTGCTCACCCTGGTCCCCCCAGCATTCACAGGCTCCGGCCGTGCTACCAAACCCCCCAAGGAATCCAAAAGCCAGTCCTCACCCCGGACCGCCGCCTGCTCCCTCAGCTGCATCAGAAGCCTCTCAACCGTGTCCATGCTGCAACTTTTTCCTCCGTCTTCTGTTAACTCCCAGCATGCCCCAGGAGACTATATTGACTTTTTCCCAACCCCTCCCCCTCGGCACCCTAGTCCTTCCCCTAATTCTTTCATCTGCTCTACTGTTAACCCCGTCATGTCCGCCCTGCACTTATCGCTTTTGGCTGTCAGCTCCGGGCTCTCTACAAAGAGGAGAGGGGCTTATCTCTCCAGTCTGGATTTGCAGTCATCAGTTTTTCCCGGATGTTTCCTCTTAACCCAGTAATGAAGCTATGTATCAATATGGGTGATAGGGCACTGTTAGTAATGTCCCCACCAGCTGATTCCACAGCTTGCTTAAAGTGATTGTAGTATGTCATACAATCTTCCTTTGGACTTTGGATCACGCCTGACACCTTGGTCCAAGACTGGGGAGGATAGACTGTTTTAATCAACTGTGCCAATTGCTTAGTGAGTATATCTCCTTGATGGCTGGAGTCAACATACAAGGTCCGTGGAATATTAGTTTTACTAATGATTTCATCAAAGTCCCGCTCTCCACAAACCCTTTTCATTATTTGAAGCATATCACTCCAGTTTGCATTGTAGCTTGCCTGGATGTCCAGCAGCACTTTGGCAAATTTAATAGGATCTGTCCTTGGATGGAGGATAACACTCAGAAATCCCTTCATCTCAGAGGGAGTCCATGGCACGTGATGTGTCATCTTTTCTGTGGATCTCCCACTGTTGTCATAAACCACCTGTTCTCACCTGTTCTCTCACAGTATAGACAGATATATCATCTGAAAAAGATATCAATTGTGGATTGCTCTTTTGGTCAATAAGACTGGAGAATATTGTTGCTGCCAGGTGGGGGCAGTTTATCCAACTGCAAAGTGCCCTGAAGGGTGGCATTAACAGTCCCATGATACGCAGGTGTGCCCATATTGGGCGATATCCTTTCACCATTAGATTGACTCCACACAGGTCCTTTCTGTGGGGTGCTAGCTACTTGGGGGTATAAAGGTACATAGGCCGTGTACTCTGTAGCAGAACCGCCCATATTGCTTACAGCAGCGGAATTGCTAGTTGACTTCTGTTTAGGGGAGAATGCTGACTCGCAGTCAGTAATATTGTCTCTGGAACTGAGAAGACTTTTCTCCCTTGATTCCAGCATTCCCTTCCCCTGGCTTGCTGCGCTATCTCTTTCCTTTTGTTTCAATTCTTCACATGAAGAGTTTTTGTGTGATTCATTGGGGGTTTTAAATGGGGTGTTAAACTTGGCAGCCAGTTGTGGCTTCCCTTTTTGTCATCTGCTGATAGATGACCATTCCTATCAGCTTCTGAGTACCTCGCCAACAAGGAACGGGCGATTGTATAAGGCCCCAATCCCGACGATTCCTCATCGTCCCCCTGTTCATCACTGTCCCTACACTGGGGATGTGGTTTTAGTGGCTGTCCCTGCTTACCCCTACTTCGCAGCATCATTTGGTGCGTTTTCTCCTTAACTCCCACCGTAAAAAAAAAAAAAAATATTCACATCATCAGTTCTATGCATGGATTCTAACATCCATGCGCTCCACGCATCTCTTTCATTTCTCAGTGTCATCTTCCCGCAGTGATTGTACCACAGGACTTCCCAAGCTTTTGGCTTAAAAGTACCTCTTTTGGAATATTTCTTGACAGTCCACTGATCCCAATCTTGCATATATTTCACAACCCAAGGCCCATATTTATCTATCATCTCCTCCTTCGGGGTCAAGTGGTTCCCCACGGTTAGACGCCCTCTTTGAAGCAATTCGATTACCCATCCTTTTTGGACACTGGTCCTTGATTCCCCCAATCTTTTTATAGGTTGTCTTTACCCCAGAGGTAGCTACTCTCTGGCCAAGAATTGGGTTGACAGGTACCGCCCCTGTCACCATTGGCGCTTTTTTTTTTTCACTACTTGTCAGAACAGTTTTTCTTTTTGGGTAATGCGTACAGAGAACCCGGCGCTTTACTTTTGGAGCAGTTATTGTTTGCGCCTTTATCACTATATCCGCCCCCGCATCTCCGATTATTTACACGGCCTGTGCGGGCTGCTAGCGTACTACTCCGAATGTTCCCTGTTCTGACTATAGTCCTTCAAAAAAATTAGCCTGGAGATTTTCCAAACTATAATAGTTCAGTCTCCCCGTGGACTTTTCTGAAGTATTCCAAAAGAAATGCTTAACAAAAGGTTATTACTTCTATTATCTCAAGAATGTTTAGCACAAACTTGGATAATCATGAGCCTATGCGCGCTTGTAGTACAGGAGGTAGTTAACTGATGCACACCTAATTGCAATACGATTTATAGCAGTAATTACAAAGCTTATGATCCCCAGTTAGTAGTTTACACAGAAAGATAGATTCATACACATCAAGGACATTCAGTGTGATCTAGGCCCACAGGTGCATTTCAATCTCAAAGATTGGGAAGCGTCTTGACCTAGACTCATGCAAGGGTCAACCAGAAGCACTTGTTGGCAGAAAGGCCCAGATCCTAATTCTTTTTACTGCCTTCAAGCGTCCAATCAGAGCCCCTATCATTCACTTTGACATCCTCCTGCAATTTTGGCCCAATCGAGCAGGATGTATTCTCACACAATCTCAGTACAATTTTATTTTACTTATACTGTTCATATCAGTCTCATCAAAGTATTATTATAGACAAAAGGTTTTATATATATATATATATATATATATATATAAACAATGTTCAAAGAAGCTTGCTAGTTTGATGTTCCTACAGGGGAGACAGACATACAATGACATAAAAATGCTTACCGTTTCTGGAGTTTGTCTGGTCCTCCACATACAAAATCCCAATTCGCTCAGCTTCCTCACATGAAGGGCACCATTTGTTTTGGCTAAATTTATATCTCACTTAAATGATTAACGATACAAGAAATAAGTGATTAAACCTTTGTCTATATAAGAATAAAAACGAACGATAACAGTGCGAAAAGATAAACAGTTACATTTATTTATACAGAGAAGAAACTTTAGAATAATTAGAACTTATCATATAACTCAAGTGATGTTACAGGTACAGTGTTGCTTAGGCAGCAAAGACAATTTAGGCCATATGGTTACAATAGACATACACTTTCAATAGGGTTATCAATATTTCAAGACAAGTCTTAGGGAAGAAATAGGTTAGAGATAGAAATAAGTTAGAGATACAAGTATACATTACACGGACATCCTGTTGCCCCCATGGTCTGGAACTGAACAGGCCATCAGCTAATTCTTGCCTTATTTTATATGTATTCTCAGCCAATCAGAAGATGGAACACACCCATTGGCTCTGAGTTTGCATCAACCTCTGATTGGCTAATTCTGAAGTCTAAATGCCTATTGGTTCTAGTTGGTTCACACTCTGATTGGCTAACTCTGAAGCTTTCTGAAATATCCATGTTTCAGGTCTAAACTTCCGGTGCCACTCAGTCTATTAATTAACCACTTCAGCGCGGACCATTTTGCTGGCTTAAGACAAGACCACTTTTTGCGATTCGGCACTGTGTCGCTTTAACTGACAATTGCGTGGTCGTGCGACGTGGCTCCCAAACAAAATTGACGTCCTTTTTTTCGCACAAATAGAGCTTCCTTTTGGTGGTATTTGATCACCCCTGCGGTTTTTATTTTTTGCCCTATAAACAAAAATAGAGCGACAATTTTCGAACAAAACATTTTTTTTGTTATAATAAATATCCCCTAAAAGTATATACAAATTTTTTTTTCCCCTCATTTTAGGCTGATACGTATTCTTCTACATATTTTTGGTAAAAAAAATTGCAATAAGCGATTATTGATTGGTTTGCGCAAAAGTTATAGCATTTACAAAATAGGGGATAGTTTTATGGCATTTTTATTAATAATTTTTTTTTTTACTAGTAATGGCAGCGATCATCGATTTTTATTGTGACTGCGACATTATGGCAGACACATCGGACATTTTTGACACATTTTTGGGACCATTGTCATTTATACAGCCATCACTGCTATACAAATGCAGCGATTCCTGTGTAAATGACACTGGCAGTGAAGGGGTTAACCAGTGGGTGGCAGTGTAGGGGTTAAGTGTTCCTAGGGGTGTGTTACTAACTGTTGGGAGCTGGGCTTTCTTTTAGTGAACACTGATCTCTGCTCCAATTACATGGAGCAGAGATCAGCATCACTTGTTGCTAGGCAGGACTGGGAGATGCGGTTTACAATGGCATCTCCTAGTTCAGCCGCCCCGTGAGACGATCGCAGGTATGCCCGCGGCGATCGAGTCCGCGGGACCCGCAACCGGACTCACGGGGGTCCCGGCATTCCCTTCCCCTGGCTTGCTGCGCTATCTCTTTCCTTTTGTTTCAATTCTTCACATGAAGAGTTTTTGTGTGATTGCCAGCATGCTCGCGATGGCAGGGTGGCAAATTAAAAGGGACGTATAGGTACGCCCATTTGCCTGCCCGTGGCATTCTGCCGACGTACATTCAGCGTGCGCCGGTCGGGAAGTGGTTAATGAATCTCCTTTGATCCTTCAGCCCAAACAGTTCCGACATTAGCATGTTAATGACCCCTGGGGAGATGGAGCCTTAACGTCTGCAAAGATGATTGGTAACACAAAAGGGAATTCACCTCACACCTGGGGACATTCAATGGTTCCCACGAGATAGGAGACATTTCTGTATTTCTAACAGGTAATCTATCATGATATCTTCCAGTAAAAAACTCTGCCCACATACACACCTTATATATATATATATACACACACACACATACATACACATAAACCTGAAAATATTAAGTCATACATTCATATATATATATATATATATATATATATATATATATATATATATATATATATATATATATATATACATACATAAAACAGGACATGGAAATTTAATTAGAAAGTCCTCAGAATGGTTTCCTTTAAGCTCCTTGCTATAAATATTATATTTCAAAATCTCCACCACACGTGGTACCCCCACCTACTGTTCGGAGAAGTCTGCCCAGAGGTGGTCTTCATGGAAGACTTGTGGGCAAAATGTTTGATGTGGAAACAAGGCTAATTGACTCAAATATGTAGGAAAACATAGGAAGTGCTGGGGGGGGGGGGGGGGGGGGGGGTGATGCAAAAAATAGCAACAGGTGCTGCTCTACACTGAGGAGTCAAAATGTGATATATGTAGCAGGAGGCAGTTTGTTGGGGGAATGGTTGGAGAGTGATACAACAATGAGTGTCTGCAGCCAACTGAAGCATGGCAGATGTTCTCTGCAAGTCTGGGGCTGAATTTCTGCAAATGGATTTGGGGATTTCGTCAGGATCAAAGGTAAAAATTTTTTTAAAATATTAGTAAACGCACTACAGGGGTGCCTGCATCTAGACACCACACAAGAGATATAATACTTGTTTAACCAGAAAGGTAAGTTCAGTGTAATCGTGGTACACCAATACGAACAATATAGTCAGAAGAATTATCAGAAAAGTAAACACACTACAGAGCCAGCTATAGTCAGCTGACTAACCATGCACCAGAATGGAAAATATAGGCTTAGCTCCGTCGCCTTCAGCAGACCCAGTAAGCAAAAATGTGCTATGTGCTAATAAAACCAGGGTAAATAAAATAACAACTGCATGTCTCTTGGTGCAATGTATAAAACTTAATTTAAAATAAAAGTGAAATCAAGTGACCAAAATAGATTAATAACAATCATAATGTGAGGAACATGATAAAATTATGAAATCTGTTTCTGAACGAAAAGTAAATACCCTACAGAGCCTCCATATCAGGTATGTAAGGTTTAGCTAGTTGAAAAGTGCTAAGTGCAATAAATTAATAAACGTGAATTTCATAAAGTAGACCAAAACATAGTGTGGGGAAAAAAAAACATATAATAAAAGTAAAAACCCTACAGAGCCACTAGATCAGGTATGTTAAACTTTTAAAAAATCACACAATTTCAAAAGTGCTAAATGCAATAAAGATTAGGTACCGATGCGCTGAAGAGACTCTAGGGCAGCATATGTGAGAGCAAAGGTGCAAAAATAATAAACACACTACAGAGCCAGGTTCGTATGTGCAGTGAGCTGCACATGGATCAGCAAGCTGTTGTATCTGCTTTAGAAAATTAGTCCAACACACAGGTGATGGAAGGGAACAGTGAGGGCACTTCAACAGTGTATATATAGTTCCTCAAGGTGCTTGTATTTTTGTTGTATCTGTGCAATCTGGTTGGAGAAACACCGCTTCCCAGTGAATTCCTTTTTTCCGTGACCATACACTCAGGTGGCCAATAGCCCCTTACCTTGTGGTAAGGCCAAAAACGCCTTAAGCTGGAGGTCTCTTTAAAGTTCTTCCCATCAGGTTAAACCTTCTCCTTTCCAATGTGTTTGGAGCTCCAGGGGACCATAGTAAATTAATACAAAAGGGGTACCATAGTGTAGTAATTTTAAATGATAACCAATTTATTAAAGAAATTTACACCGGGTACTCACAATTTTTAATTCATAAAATATCAATGTAAAAACGAGTAGCGAACTCGTATCTCTATGCAGCAGCAGAGGGCGTCCTTCCCGTCCCTAAGCGTGGCATCACGTCACGTGACTTCATCAGGGATATGATGAGAGGCATTTTTATTAAGAAGAGATGATTCATGGATGGTTAGAGATGTGGCCTCACCTCCAGATCAAACATTGTATTTCTGACGTTTGCAAATAATAGCTGGAATATGGGATCGCCCCCACCCCCCAGTCTCCCCTCCCCAAGTGATCAGACTGTACATTGTACTCAGCATGCTGCGGTTGTATGTGAGATAGGGACCTTAGAGTGTAAGCTCCTTGGGGCAGGGGCTGATGTCAATGTACGATACGTAAAGCTCTTCATGAATGGATAACATATAAAAACCTGTAATAAATATCAGGTTTTTCAGATCTTTAGAAGCTGAAGTATCAGTTCTGAGTGGAGTGACCCTTTAACATCAGAAAAAAAACAAAGCTCTTTCCTCTCACAGGACACAATCTGAGGTTCCTCTGTGGTTTCCCACACTTTTTGTGTCTTTTTCCTTTTTGTTGAATTTGATATTTGAATTGATACAACAGAAACATTCGTCAACAAGGAAGTATCAGGATAAATATTATGAAAAGACTTAAAAGGCTGCAAAGCCCGGCTGAAGGAAAGATCTCAGGAGGACACCATCGGGGAGTGTTTGGTCCCGTCTGTCTGTAGGCCATGTGACATCCTTATTGACGTTTTCTGCGGATGAATGTTGACTGCAATACATACACCGAACAATGATAGTAAACCACGGATCCAGGTAGGTCCCAACACTGTCCCCAAAAGACCCAGGTGATAGTCTGACTCGGCCCTGCAGAGTAGAATGGATGATGGCATCATCCAGCTTTTATCAGAGTGAACTCATCCATTCTACTTTGTATCTGTGAGACAAACACACTGATTATAAATGTAGACAAAGATTATTAGTGAATGGGTGAAGGATTAACTGGGATACTGGGACTTTACCAGATATTTGTGATCACTGTACTGCCAACAAACCATCACACCTGTATGAGCTTGTTGGACATCTCATCCCAAAACCATGACCAATAATATAAAGCTGCCTTGCCCACCATGGCCATTGATATGGAGCTGCCTCATCCAACATGGCCATTGATATGGAGCTGCCTCATCCACCATGGCCATTGATATGGAGTTACCTCCTCCACCATGGCCCTTGATATGGAGTTGTCTCCTTAACCATGGCCCTTGATATGGAGTTGCCTCCTCCACCATGGTCCTTGATATGGAGTTGCCTCCTCCACCATGGCCCTTGATATGGAGTTGCCTCCTCCATCATGGCCCTTGATATGGAGTTGCCTCCTCCACCATGGCTCTTGATATGGAGTTGCCTCCTCCACCATGGCCATTGATATGGAGTTGCCTCCTCCACCATGGCCATTGATATGGAGTTGCCTCCTCCACCATGGCCATTGATATGGAGTTGCCTCCTCCACCATGGCCATTGATATGGAGTTGCCTCCTCCATCATGGCCATTGATATGGAGTTGCCTCCTCCACCATGACCATTGATATAGCGTTGCCTCCTCCACCATGGCCATTAATACGAAGCTGCCTCCTCCTCCATGGCCATTATTATGGAATTTCCTCCTCCAACATGGCCATTAATATGGAGTTGCCTCCTCCACCATGGCCATTGATATTAAGTTGCCTCCTCGGCCAAGGACCATTAATATGGAGTTGCCCCCTTTGTGTCTATACTATCCTCCACTCTTCTGGGAAGACTTTCAACAAGATTTTGGAGGGTGTCTGTGGGAATTTGTGCCCGATTGTGAGATCAGGTACTGATGTTGGATGAGTAGATCTGGCTCATATGTTGAGCCTCACATTGGGCACCAAAAGAAAAAAGAAAAGAAAAGCAGAAAAGACCTGGCTCACCATCTGCGTTTCAGTTCATACCAAAGGTGATCAATAGCGATGAGATCAGGGCTTTGTGCAGAATATTGGAGTTCCTCCACACCAAACTGGTCACACCATGTCTTTATGGAGCCGGTTCCGCTCTTCTGGGAAGGCTTCCTACAAGATTTTGGAAAGGTGTCTGTGGGAATTTGGGCCCATTTTAGAGGTCAGTTACTGATGTTGGATGACAAGACCTGGCTCACCATCAGTGTTCCAATTCATCCCAAAGGTATTCAGTAGGGTTGAGGTCAGGACTCAGAGCTTGCTGGCTATCCCATTCCAAAATCATGGACATCAATACATCAATATGGAGTCCCCCCCAATCGCAACTAAATAACCTTCACTCTTCTGGGAAGACTTTCCACAAGATTTTGTAAAGTCATTCCAATAGTGTTCAGTAGGGCTGAGGTCAGTGCTCTGTGCAGGACACCCGAGTTCCTCCACCCATCACACTTACAGTATATGATCTTGTTGGACATCCATTTTCAAAACCATGGGCAATAATATTTAGCTGCCCCTTTTCCCCGTTCAAGGCCATTAATTCGGAGTTGCCCCTTTTGTGGCTATAACATCCACCATATTTCTGGGAAGACCACAGGATTTTGGAGGGTGTCTGAGAATTTGCGCCCATTTGTGAGGTCAGCTACTGATGTTGGATGAGAAGACTTGAATCACAATTGGCGTTCCAGTTCATCCCAAAGGTGTTCCAGTTAATACAAAAGGTGTTCAGTAAGGGGTTTTGGTCGGGGCTCTGTACAAGGCACTCGAGTTCCTCCATGGCCTCAAACCTACTTAACACCTTTGAGAAGGCCTCATCCTAAAGGTGTTCAGTAGGGGTTTTTATCGGGGCTCTGTACGGGGCACTCGAGTTCCTCCATGGCCTCAAACCTACTGAACACCTTTGAGAAGGCCTCATCCTAAAAGGTGTTCTGTAGGGTTAAGGGCAGGTACTTATCTTGGATGAGAAAACCTTAAACCAAAGGTTTTCCAAAAGTAGGGTTGAGGTCAGGGCTCTCTGCAGGACACTCAAGTTCTTTTACACTAAACTGGTTGAAAAAAAAAAGAAGGTCTTTATAGAGTTGTTTTTGTCTACAGAGGCACAGTCATGCTGGAACAGAAAAGGGCCTTCACCGAACTGTTATCACAAGGTGCCCAGGGCTCCCACTGACTCTGCATTATGGCGAGCTGAACCACTTCATTATATATTAGAATGTAACAATAGAAGCAATGCGCTTTGATCACCCTCACACCATATCAACCATGGTGCCATGATGATCGAAAATGCCAACACCAGCCATTGCCCACAATAAATTGCTTGCCACAGGTGTGAACCCTCCCCCCCCCCCCCCCCCCGGGCCTGCAAAAAGGTTGGTGATCGCTGCTATGGGCTCTAGCCCCAGATCTTTTGCAGACCTAGCAACGCCCCCGACACGGATACGGTTGCTGGATATTATGACAGGTCAGGAATTTATTGTAACATTCCTGCTGAGATTATTCTTGTTGCAATAAAGGATTTCAATGGCTGTAATTGCTTGTAAGGCGGCTCATTTGTTTATTCTGGATGAGAAGATTCCGTTCCCTTTGTGGTCTTTACAGGAAACAATAACTTTAAATAAAGGAAGGCAATGCACGGGATCCAAAATAAACATGTTCAGAGGAGCGAGCAACATGACTCTTCAGAGGAACTTCCAGAGGAGCCTGGTGTAGCCAGGTGATGCACGTTGTACAGGCGGTGCTGGCGCGGTATAGTGTATTATTCCTATGCATGGGGAGGTGATGGAAGGACGACACTTGTATTGTTTAGACATGTGCAATTCATTCCCAATTTAGTTTTTTCAACAAATTCATTAAGTAGGAAATATTTGAATTAATGAAAACCCGTTTCATTTATTTTTACGAAGATTCGAACAGAAGAATGAAAATCTGAAATAACCAACTAATAATAACTATTAAATTACAGGTATTGGAATTTCCTTTCAAATTTGGCTGTTAGTGAACGTAACGAACAAAAATTTATCCGAAGTTACGAATTATTCGAAATAACGAATGCCGCATCTAAACAACTGGAACGTAAGGAATAAAAAACAATAATAAAAACTGTAATATTAAATGTTATTTGTTACGTTCCATTTGTTTAGATGCGGCATTCATTACTGCCAATAAATTCTTATTAGTTACGTTCACTAACGAATGCTGCATCTAAACGAAAGGAGTTAATAATATTTAATAATAAACTTTTTTTTATTATTATTTTGTTGCGTTCCATTTGTTTAGATGCAACGTTTTTTAGTGAACGTAACTAATATGAAATTATCCGAAGTTACAAACGTTGCATCTAAACAAATGGAACGCAACAAATTAATAATAATAAAAAGTTTATTATTTAATATTATTAACTCGTCGCATTCCATTTGTTTAGATGTGGCATTTGTTAGTGAACGTAACTAATAGGAATGTATTGGAAGTAACCAATGCCGCATCTAAATGAATGGAACATAACAAATAATATTTAATGATAGGAATAAAAAATAATAATAATAATAACCATCATTAAATATTATTTGTTATGTTCCATTCGTTTAGATGCAGCATTGGTTACTTCCAATAAATTTGTATTAGTTACATTCACTAACGAATGCCCCATCTAAACGAGTGGAACGTAAAGAGTTAATATTTAATAACGTTTTTATTATTATTATTAATTTGAAACGAATGGAACATAACGAATAATATTTATTATTACAGTTTTTTTTTTTTTTTTTCTCTTACGTTCCATTTGTTTAGATGCAACATTCGTTATTTCATATAATTTGTAACTTCGGATAAATTCGCATTCGTTACGTTTGCCAACAGCCAAATTTGTAAGGAAATTCTAATACCTGTAATTAAATAGGTGTTAGTTATTTCAATCATTCAGAAAAATCTGAAATAATAACAACTATTTAATTATAGGTATTGGAATTTCCTTTCAAATTTGGCTGTTAGGGAACGCAACAAATACAAATTTAACTAAAGTTACAAATTATTCGAAATAAGGAATGCCGCATCTAAACAACTGGAACATAAGGAATAATAAAATAATAATAATAATTAAAAAAAATTATTCCTTACGTTCCAGTTATTTAGATGCAACATTCCTTATATCAGATAATTTGTAACTTCGGATAAATTCATATTCGTTGCGTTCCCCAACAACCAAATTTGAAAGGAAATTCCAATACCTGTAATTAAATAGTTAGTTGTTAGTTATTTAAATAATTTCGAAAAATCTGAAATAACTATTTAATTACAGGTATTGGAATTTCCTTACAAATTTGGCTGTTAGGGAACACAGTGAATACGAAGAGCCAAATTTGAAAGGAAATTCCAATACCTGTAATTAAATAGTTAGTTGTTATTTATTTAATTTAATTTAGAAAAATCTGAAATAACTATTTAATTACAGGTATTGGAATTTCCTCACAAATTTGGCTGTTAGGGAACGCAGTGAATACGAAGAGCCAAATTTGAAAGGAAATTCCAATACCTGTAATGAAATAGTTAGTTGTTAGTTATTTAAATAATTTAGAAAAATCTGAAATAACTATTTAATTACAGGTATTGGAATTTCCTTTCAAATTTGGCTCTTCGTATTCACTGCGTTCCCTAACAGCCAAATTTGTAAGGAAATTCCAATACCTGTAATTAAATAGTTGTTATCATTTCATATTTTTCGAAATTATTGAAATAACTAACCACTAACTATTTAATTACAGGTATTGGAATTTCATTTCAAATTTGGCTGTTAGGGAACGCAATGAAATTATCCGAAGTTACGAATTATCTGAAATAACTAATGTGGCATCTAAACAACTGGAACATAAGGTATAAAAAATAATAATAATAATAAAAACAATTTTTTATTCCTTACGTTACAGTTGTTTAGATGCCACATTCGTTATTTCGGATAATGCGTAACTTCGGATACATTTGTATTTGTTATGTTCACTAACAGTCAAATGTGAAAGGAAATTCCAATATCTATAATTAAATAGTTATTTCAATAATTCAGAAAAATCTGAAATGATAACAACTAATTACAGGTTTTGGAATTTCCTTTCAAATTTGGCTGTTTGGGAACGCAACGAACACGAATTTATCCAAAGTTACGAATTATCCAAAGTAACGAATGTCACATCTAAACAAATGGAAAGTAACAAATGAATAATAATAATAATAATATTTGGCATTGTCGGCAATACCTCTGGTCTCTCTATCTCCAACCCAAAATTGAACACAATTATTCATCCTACATAGGGTACATTATACACCCGAGAAATTATTTAAATGGAAACGGAGGGATACAGACCAATGCCCTAGATGTAAAGGAAGGGCAGATAACCTTATGCACATGATATGGAGATGCCCTAAACTCCATCGCTATTGGTATGGGGCAGTATCTATGATTAATAATGTATTCAAGATTAAGATGTCTATAGAACCGGGGGGGATGTCTCCTCTTATTATGGACGAACTAAGAGCTCTGGGGGGAATACATGGTATCAATAAATAGAAGCTTATTTCAGGCTTGTAAGCTTATAGCTCAAAAATGGTTGTCTCCATATCCACCTACAGTAGCGGAATGAAAAATGCAAGTAAGGGAAACCATAATTAAAGGAAAAAATAGGATTTTTGTACTCACCATAAAATCCTTTTCTCTGTAATTCAACGACCGACACAGCTCCTCTCTGTAAAAAAATGGGTTGTTAGCTCTATCACTGGAGATTACTAGGCAAAGTTGTAATACAACACTTCAGAACTTTTAGTTCCGCCCAGGGGGCGGTCCCTAGGCTACAATCCACACAGTCTGCCCTAGCAGCCTCAGTACGTCAACAAGCAGTATAACGTAAAGAGAAAAAAAGGAGGGGCGGGTGCTGTGTCGGTTGGTGAATTACAGAGAAAAGGATTTTACGGTGAGTACAAAAATCCTATTTTCTCTTATATTCACTGACCGACACAGCTCCTCTCTGTAACAAAATGGGACGTCCGCAAGCAGTGCCAAACGAGGGGTGGGAAAAACAGCATAAAAACTTCATCCACCATGGCAGGTGGGAACTAGTGAAACGAAACCCACAAAAAAACAGCAGTGCGTGGAAAAACCACCACAAAACCACAGGGTATCCTCAACAGGAGTGATCCCCGAGACCGCAGCCAACTTCGGAAGTAATGTAACAGTTTATTAACATAACAGTACTGCGTTTTTTTCCAGTACCAGGAAAAAATATCGGTTGCATATTCAATTGCAACTACATTGCCGCCTGCAAAACTTTGCGGCCAAAACAGGCATCAGCCGATGCACTGACGTCTACCCTGTAAAACTTGGTAAACGTATGGACAGACGACCAGGTCGCCGCCTTACACATCTGAACGTCCGATGCTTGGTGTCGGAAAGGCCCAAGACGTTCCGATTGCCCTTGTGGAGTGGCCCGTGACCAGGAAGAGGGGCACCTACCCCTTCAAGGCGTAGGCTTTTACTACAATCTGTCTGATCCACCTGGAAATGGTGGCCAACGAGACCGCCATGCCTTTCTTGGGACCAGCTACTGAAACAAACAGTGAGTCTGACTTCAGAAAGGGAGCCGTGGCAGACAAATACACCTTCAGAGCCCTAACCACGTCCAAAGCGTGAAGGGCCACCTCTTTAGGGTGCTTCGGCTTAGGACATAGTGAAGGTAATACAATGTCCTCATTAATATAAAAAGCCGAGACCACCTTCGGTAGAACGGACGGTTGCGGACACAACACCACCTTTTCCCTGTGGATAACCATATAGGGTGACTTGCAGGACAAGGCCGCCAATTCCGAAACCCTCCTGGCTAAGGTGATGGCCACTAGAAAGACCACTTTCTGGGAAAGAGTCAAAAGGGGAATCTCCCTGATATTCTCAAACGGCGGTTTTTGAAGCGCCGACAACACCAGGTTCCAATCCCATGGGGGTAACGGTGGACGCACTGGAGGGACTACGTGTCGTACCCCCGAACGAAGGTACTCACTAAGGAGTGCGATGCCAGGGGTCGTTGGAAAAAGACAGCTAAGGCTGAGATTTGCCCTTTGATGGTGCTTAATACCAATCTCTGGTCCACTCCCTGCTGGAGAAACAGCAGGATCCTGGATATGGAAAAGGATCGCGAATGCCATCCTTTCTCCTCACACATGGAGATGTAGGCCTTCCAGGTACGATGGTATATCTTCTGAGAAGAAGATTTCAGTGCCCTCAACATAGTTGGAATCACCGAGTCCGACAGACCCCGGCTCCTCAACAACTGGCTCTCAATAGCCATGCCGTTAAAGCCAGCGATGGTTAAGCAGGATGGCAAATTGGACCTTGAGATAGGAGGTCCTCACGCAACGGCAGTCGCCAGGGAGCATCTGCCAACAGACGCACCAGGTCTGCGTACCAAGGATGCTGAGGCCAATCTGGGGCAACCAGTATTACTGGGATCCCCTCGGCTTCCACTCTGCGAAGCAGACGTGGCAACAGTTTCAGTGGAGGAAAGGCATAAATCAGCTGGTACTGATCCCACGGAGCCACCAGCGCGTCTGACACGTCTGCCCACGGATCTCTTGTCCTGGACATGAATCTTGCCACCTTCCAATTGAGACGGGAGGCCAGTAGATCCACATCTGGTATTCCCCACTTCAGACACAGCAGCTTGAATGTCTCCGGATGCAATGCCCATTCTCCTGGGTCCAGCATCTGTCGACTCAGATAGTCCGCCTGCCAGTTCTCCACCCCCGGGATGTAAATGGCTGACAGGGCCGGTACGTGTCGCTCTGCCCACCGAAGTATGTGAGTGACCTCCCGAGCAGCGGCTGAGCTTCTTGTTCCCCCTTGGTGATTTACGTATGCGACAGCCGTGGCTTTGTCCGACTATATCCTGATCGGACGCCCTTGAAGACTCACCGACCATGTGTGGAGATACAGCCTGGTTGCTCTCAGTTTGAGCAGATTGATCGGCAACTCTGATTTAGTTGACCAGAGGCTCTGAGCCGACTGAACCCCCATCACTCCACCCCAGCTGGATAGGCTGGCGTCCGTAGTGATCACCGTCCATTTCAGAGGAAGGAACGATTTTCCAGACTAAATCACCAGGGACCACAACCACCAGATCAGAGAGTCCCTGACTGGCTGGCTCACCTGGATCTGTCGATCTAGGGACAACTGAGATTTGTCCCATTTTAACAAGATCTCCTTCTGCAGCACTCTGGTGTGGAACTGGGCATAGGGTACTGCCTCGAAGGAGGTTACCATGAGTCCCAGTACTCGCATGCAAAACCGGAGTGATGACCCCTTGCGGTTCATCAGTAGTTTGACCGTGGATCTGAGAGTCTGCAATTTGTCTGAAGGGAGAAAAACTCTCGCTTCCTTGGAGTCCAACAGCAAACCTAGGTACTCCAGACGCTGGGTCAGTACAATCACGACTTTAGGTTCAACAGCCACCCAAATTCTTGCAGGGTCTACATGGTGATTGCCACATCCTCCTCTAATTCTGCGGCAGAAGATGCTCTCAGGAGGAGATCGCCTAGGTAGCCCACGATCGCGATCCCACGTTGTCTCAGCAACGCCAATTCTGGAGCCAAAACTTTGGTAAAGACTCGGGGGGCTGATGCCAAACCAAAAGGAAGAGCCACAAATTGGTAATGGGCTTCCCCAACTGCAAAACGCAGACATTTTTGATGCCAAAGGCATATGGGTATGTGCAGGGACACATCCTGGATGTCTAAGGACGCCAGGGAGTCCCCTTGATGGAGCGCAGCGCCTATTGAGCGAACTGATTCCATTCGGAACCTCTGTACTTTAACAAAGTGATTGAGGGCTTTCAAGTACAAGATCGGACGTACCCCTTCCTTCTTGGGAACCGCAAACAGATTTTAGTAGAATCCCTGGAAGCACTCCAATTCCGTAACTGGTACAATCACCCCGCGATTCAACAAATCCCTTACCGCCCCCACCAGGGCCTCCCGGCGAACCGGGGATACGGGTATGCTGGAGGGGAAGAATCTGGCGGCCAAGAGAGAAACTCTATCTTGTAGCCTGTGGAAATCAGATCGCAAACCCATTGGTCGGATAACCGAGAGGACCACCGGGCTGCAAACTCCCAAAAGCGACCCCCCACCCGAGACATGGGTTGGGGCAAACCTTCATACGGTTGCACTTTTATGCACAGGCTTGTTAGGCTTGCGGTTCCAGGGACGTTTTTGACCGTCCGTGGGCGTCCTGTCGGGCTGGGGACATTTCGTCGAAGCTCTGGGTGGACGAAAAAGCCGATTGTGAGCGGAAAAAGAGGGCCCTTGCCTATGGCGTGGCTCCTTAGCTTTCCTGGCCTGTGGGAGTAGTGTACTCTTACCACCGGTGGCATTTTGAATAATGTCATCCAACGAGGCTCCGAAGAGCCGGTCGCCAAGGAAAGGAAGGTCCGTCAGGGCTTTTTTGGATGCCTGGTCAGCAGACCAGCATTTTTGCCGAATCAGGCGTCTCAGCACCACAGCTGACACTGAAGCCCTGGATAACAGAGGGAGAGTATCCAGGGCCGCGTCAAACTTAAGGCCTTGCACAAGTTGGTCTGCTAATTTCACACAGACAGGGGAGGCGTTCTGCTCTCCCAATTCCCGGTGCAAAAGTTTTGCCCACTCTGTCTGACACCAGTGCGGATGCCAGTACTGGTCGCACGGCTGACCCCCACAACCGTAAACAAGGAACGAGCCACTGCCTCGGCCTTCCTGTCTGTGGGATCCTTGAATGCAGGAGTCCCCCTCTACCGGGATTGTGGTTACTTTATTTAACCTGGATAATGGGGGGAGTCCACAACCTGAGGAGCCGACCACTTCTTGAGAAGGCTTTCCGCAAAAGGGGTAACATGTTTTTGGGGTTAAGGACAAGGGCCGCGTCACAGACGTACTTAAGGCCTTACACTAGTTGGTCTCCTAGTTCCATGCAGACAGTGGAGGCCAGTTGCTCTCCCAATTCGTGGTGCAAAAGTTTTGCCCACTCAGTCAGTGTCTGCGACACCAGTGCGGATGCCAGTACAGGTTGCACGGCTGACCCCACAACCGTTAACAAGGAACAAGCCACCGCCTCGGCCTTCCTGTCCGTGGGATCCTTGAATGCAGGAGTCCCCTCAACCGGGATCATGGTTACTTTATTTAACCTGGATACTGGGGGAACCACGACCGGAGGAGCCGACCATTTCTTGAGTAGGCTTTCCTCAAAAGGGTAACGCACCGCCATGTATTTGGGGCCCGAAAAACCATTCCTTGTAAATGAACAAAATAAGTCAGATACGGGAATACCTTAGGTGAACGTGCTGGCTTGCAGGACCCAAAAGGGACTGGTACATCAGCAGAAGGATCCGCTGGCTCCTGAATCTTCAGGGTATCACGCACACCTGTGATAAGTGCTCCCACAAGCGCTTTGTCGCGCCCGGACCCGGACGGGGACTCATCCTCACTGTCCGATCGGTCCTGGTCAGCGTCATCTGACAAGACAGAGCAGGGGTCACCGGCCTCAGCAGGACCCGAGTCTGTGTCAGAGCTCTCCCCAGAGGACGGGGGGGCAGGGGCCGCTTTTTAGCACCTTTCTTCCCACGCACCGCCTCTATCTTGGCAACGAGCGAATTGAGGACCGCCGTCAGGGTGTCCATAGGGACCGCGCAGTCCACAGGTGACCTGGTTGCAATTGCCTGGATTTCGGGGGAAGAAGCACCAGTTTCTGAAGCCATGCTGACCCTACCCTGTCTGCCACCCGAAGGGGACTTAGGACAGTGACAGTCCCACCCTCCTTGCTGCCGCTGACTGAGGGGTTCTAACCAGCCGGACTCACCACCCTGAGGAGTTCTGCACTGTTTTACAGCAGTGCCTGTAGATCCCTAGCGCTCCCAGATGCAGAGGGACCAAAGCTGTGTCGTTGGCAGTCCATCAGCACGATCAGCGAACGATCACTGAGCGATCTGACACACGTGTCCAGATTATACAGAAAGCCTCCCAGCGCTCTGTGATGACAAAACAGAAAGCTGAGGGCACAGGAGCTGCTGCTAGAGCACAAAAAACGTGGTTCGGCTTCAAGAAAATGGCCGCCAGTATTCTGAATAGGGAATCACCAGGAAAATGGCCGCCTGAAGCCCAGAAGCATGCTGTCCCTTGCCCACACTGAAAATGGCCACCAGCCAGCGCCATGAGAGGCAGAAAGAAAACACGTGGCAGACACAGCGCTGCACCAACACAGGGGCAAATCTCACAGGCACCCTCCGGGATTAAAGCACACAGGACTCAGGCACCCCAGCACAGCCAGAAGCCAGACAAGCTTCTGCATCAAAAAACACAGACCTATGGGCCCGCAGGGTTCCTAGGTGTATCTCCTTCACTCAGCAAAATAAAACTGAGGCTGCTAGGGCAGGGTGGGGGTTGTAGCCTAGGGACCGCCCCCTGGGCGGAACTAAAAGTTCTGAAGTGTTGTATTACAACTTTGCCTAGTAATCTCCAGTGATAGGGCTAACAACCCATTTTGATACAGAGAGGAGCTGTGTCGCTGTATATTTCTTGCTAGTTTTTTTTTGCATTGGATTTAAACTGACATTTAAAGGGACAGTACAGTGAATTTATGTCCTGTGTTAAAGCCGCACAACTGCTGAAAGTTGAAACAATGGAGGAGCTAATTAAACAGCTGTCCTTGGCTAATATGCAAGCGCAGACTCGCCATGAGGAAGATAATCAGCGCTTAGCAACCCAGCTGGAGGTACAAAAAACGTACCACAATGAGGAGCTGGCTCTGCAGCAAGAAAATACTCACCTGTTGGTGGCCCAGTTGGTAGCCCAGCAAGCGACCCAACAAGGGGTTATGCAGGCTCAGGTGACTGCCTTAAAAGAAGTAGTGCAGCAGCTTTCTCAGGGCCGTGAACAAGCGGCCGTTGCTCCTGGCAACCAGGTGACCATAAGGAAAAAGCCATTTTCTGCAGAAGTTGTCCCTGAGTGATGATGTAGAGGCATTTCTGGCTACATTTGAGAGGACGGCAGAGAGAAAAGGGTGGCCCCAGGACCAGTGGGCCGGCTTAATTGCTCCTTTCCTCAACGGAGATCCCCAAAAAGCCTATTTCGACCTACCACCAGAAGACGCTAAAGATTATCAAAAACTAAAGGCAGAAATACTGGCTCGGTTGGGGGTGACTACGGCTGTTCGAGTGCACCAATGGAAGTATCGTTCGGGTTGGCCACCACGGTCTCAAATGCATGACCTGGTGCAACTAGTAAAAAAGTGGCGGCAGTCCGAAGTGTTGTCTGGCCCCCAAATTGTGGATCGGGTCGTGCTGGACCGATAATTAAGGTCACTGCCAGACAACCATCAGCGGTGGGTTAGCCATGGAGACGCCAAAACTGTGAACCTCCTTGTCGAGATGGTGGAACGATATACAGTGGTGGAGGATCTGCTTGGCCTTACCAAGCGTCAAGGGCCCAGTCTGCCACAGCCTTTCCGATCGACTGCCGCTCTTCAAAAGGACATCCCCAGGAGCCCTGGAACCAACACCCCAGATGGCCAAGAGTCACTCCTGTTACCCCCTCAGCGATCTGTTCCTGTTCGGAGAGGAGGGGATGTACAATGTTGAAGATGTCATGCCTAGGGCCATACCCGGGCCCACTGCCCATTGCAAGAAGAGCCCATGGAATGCGGAGTTCTTCGGAGGGGGTCTTTTTATGCCCATAAAGTGTGTACAACACATCTTGACCTTGAAGAGGGGAAAATTGAGTGTGAAGTCCAAGTGAACCACCACCCTGCCTGGGCTTTGCTGGTCTCAGGAAGCATGGTAACCCTGGTTCATCCTAGAGTAATTGGGAAGATGGGTCCGGTAAGCAAAATTGAGTTGTGTGCATTCATGGGGACTCTAGAGAGTACCCTCTCATCTCAGTGTCCATCTCCACAGCATGTGGCACTGGTACTCAAGAGGTGGGGATGGTAAAGAACTTGGTACATGACGTTATCATAGGACGAGACTGTCCGTTATTTGCAAAACTCTGGGAACAAGGAGAACTATCTGAATGGTCCAGAGACTGGGGAGAAACTAGTCACCCTGTTGCTGCTGTTGAGGGTAATAACCCTGAGATGCCACATGTTCTTAATATGGATCCAGTTGATAAAAATACCAATGATTTGGTTAATGGTGATGAAAGTAGTGCTGATACTGTTAAAATGTCAAAATGTGTGGTTCACAGACCTACCTGAACACTGAGGGGGGGAACCTTCCCCACTTCAGGTAATGCTGGGGGAAGAGGATGAGGAAGTGACCTCTACCCCTGCCTTGCCAGATTTGGGTGTTCCCCAGGGGGCATTTGGTACTGCCCAGATGCAGGACCCCACTTTGGCCCGGGCGCGGGAAAAGGTTGTAGTAATAAATGGGGATCCCCAAGAGCCAGGTGCGAATGAGTGGTGGCCACACTTTGCAATATGTAATGAATTGCTTTATCAGGTTACCAACGTGAGAGAAAATGTGGTAGAACAATTATTGGTACCCCAACAGTATAGACGCAAGGTCCTGGACCTGGCCCATGATGATGTTTTAGGGGGACACCTGGGAGTTGAAAAGACGGAGGCACGGATCGCCGACCTGTTTTACTGGCCAGGCCTGAAAGCAGAGGTAAGGAGATACTGTACCTCTTGTCCCACCTGTCAGTTGACCGCTCCGACGACCCACTTCCGGAACCCGTTGGTCCCTCTGCCCATAATTGAGGTCCCATTCAAGAGGACAGCCATGGATATAGTGGGTCCTTTGGTAAAGTCGGCTCGAGGTCACTCTTACATACTGGTGATCCTCGACTATGCCACTCGATATCCTGAGGCGCTATCCCTGCGGAATAACTCCTCTAAGGCTATTGCCCGGGTACTATTCCATATGTTTACACGGACTGGTTTTCCCAAGGAAATACTCACAGACCAGGGCATCCCGTTTATGTCGAAGGTTATGGCTGATGTATACAAACTGTTCCAGATTAAACAGCTGCGCATATCGGTCTACCATCCCCAAACAGATGGATTGGTAGAACGATTTAATAAGACCCTTAAGTCTATCCTCAAGAGAGTGGTACAAAGGGATGGGAAAGACTGGGACTGCCTGTTACCAGCTCTCCTGTTTGCTATCCGGGAAGTGCCCCAGGCCTCCACTGGGTTTTTGCCCTTTGAATTGGTATATGGGTGGAGACCACGTGGACTACTGGACTTTGTTAAAGAAGAATGGGAAAGTGAACCAATTCAGCATAAGAGTGTTCTTGAATATGTCTCCCAAATGCAGGGGAGGATCCAAACTGTGATGCCACTAGTTAAGGAACATTTACAAAAAGCCTAGGAGGCTCAACGAAGGGTCTATAATAGGGCTGCCAAAATTAGGAACTTCCAAGTGGGGGATCGAGTAGCAGTGTTGATTCCCACTGTTGAAAGTAAATTCTTGGCCAGACCCTTTTGAGGTTGTAGAAAACGTGGGAGAGGTAAATTATAGAAGCCCCCAGCCGTGCAAGAGGAAACCCTATCAGATATATCATGTAAACTTGTTAAAGCCCTGGACAGACAGGGAACCGGTGACCTCCCTGGCTAGTGCAAAACTTGAGCCTCGGGTTGGGGTGGAGAATGTCCAAGTAGCAAATACCCTGTCTAAAACCCAAAGTCAGTAGGCAAAGGAGTTCTTGCAGAGAAATAAAGAAAAGTTTTCAGACTTGCCAGGGCTCACTAGTGTCATAGAGCATGATATTATCACGGAACCAGGAGTCAAAGTTTTGTCTGGCCCTACCGCATCCCAGAGGCTCAAAGGAAGGCAGTTTCAGAGGAAGTGAAGAAGATGTTAGACCTGGGGATTATTGAAGAATCGCAGAGTGAGTGGTCGAGCCCGATTGTGTTGGTACCGAAGCCCAGCGGGACTCTGCGATTCTGCAATGATTTCCAGAAACGTAATCAAATTTCACGTTTTGATGCCTACCCCATGCCCCGTAGATGAGCTTATTGAGAGACTAGGTCCAGCCAGGTATATCACTACATTATACCTTACCAAGGGGTATTGGCAAATCCTGTTGACTAAGGCTGCTAGAGAGAAAACAGTTTTTCTACCCCAGAGGGGAGTTTTCAGTACAAAAGAATGCCTTTTGGATTTCAAACTGCTCCAGCCACGTTCCAGAGAGCAATGGATAGGATTTTACGACCTCACCGAGAGTGTGCCTCAGTGTACTTGGACGATATAATCATTTTTAGCAAAGACTGGGAATCACATTTGCCCAAAGTTCAGGCAGTGTTGGACTCTGTTTGGAAGGAGGGGTTTACAATAAACCCTGAAAAATGTGTTTTGGGAATGGAGGAGGTGAAATACCTGGGCTATATCATGGGTAGAGGGATAGTGAAACCTCAGGTCAACAAGATAGAGGCTATACAGAATTGGCCCGACCCCTCACAAAAAAGCAGGTATGTGCATTCCTGGGCATGGTGGGATATTACAGGAGGTTTGTACCCAACTTTGCCACATTGGCGGCCCCCGTTGACCGATCTGACTAAGGGTCGGAAATCAGTCATGGTGGAGTGGAATGCAGATGATGAGAAGGCTTTTTTGGAGCTCAAGTCGGCACTGTGCCAACACCCTATCCTGGTAGCACCCAATTTTTCAAAGCGTTTGTTGTCCAGACTGATGCTTCCGATGTAGGATGGGGAGCGGTGTTGTCATGGCCAGGAACAACCGGTAGTCTTCCTCAGCAGAAAGTTGACACCAGCGGAGAAAAACTACACTATAATTGAACGAGAGTGTCTGACCATTAAGTGGGCTCTGGAATCCCTCAGATATTACCTTTTGGGGAGGACGTTTAGGCTGGTTTCCGATCATGCCCCTTTAACGTGCCTGAGACAAGTAAAAGGGACTAATGCCAGGGTTACTCGGTGGTTCCTGGCACTCCAGGAATTTAAATTTGTAGTGGAGCATAGGCCCGGGAGACTGCATCAAAATGCAGATGCTTTCTCCCGAGTCCATTGCTTGAGCTCAACTGTTGCCTCCACCTCCTTGGTGTTGGGGCACAGGGGGTGGATATGTACAGGACGCCGTGGCTGGGTCCTGGAAGGACGCTATGCTTCCCCTCTGTTTGGACTGTGGTCCCTTTAAGGTGGTTAACTCACCTGTCAGAGGAAGTGGGTTTAAAACAAGACAGGAAGTTGTAGATGGGTGTGGAGGAGTGTAGAGAAGATGGTGTTTTGTGTTTGGTTTGCAGCAACAAAAGTGGACAGCAGTGTCCTGCCTGGAAGCCTCCTTGCAGGGGTATCTACCTGCAACAGAAATCAAGGACTGTTTGATTGAGATAGCAATTCTGGACTTTGCAAGTCGGTGAGACTGAAATCTTTTTCTTTTGTTTTTCGCTGCTGTAAAGCTATTTAAGATCAATAAACCTCCTTTTGAGTGAAAAGCCTGTGTCCTGCGATCTAGCTGGTCCCCCTAACTTTACAATATATATATATATATATATATATATATATATATATATATATATATATATATACACACATACACAAAAAAATATATTTTTATATATATATATAAAAAATATATATATATTTTATATATAAAAGGATATTTTTTTTGTGTATGTATATGTGTGTGTATGTATGTGTAAAATATATATATATATATATATATATATATATATATATATATATATATATATATTCCCTCTCTATACGTGCTGGGTTGTATGTTGTTAATGATGTTTGTATATACTGTAAAAGAAATTAAAAAAATTATTTGGTTTAAACAAAAACAAAAATATAATATTTAATAACTATTTCTTAATTCATAATGTTCCATTCATTTAGATGTGGCATTCGTTAGTGAACGCAACGAATACAAATTTATCAGAAGTAACGAATGCTGCATCTAAAACGAATGGAATGTGATGAATAATAAAAACATTATTAAATATTATTATTAGCGGTATGTTGTGACTGACCTCGATTAGCTTTTAACTAATAACCATTGGATTTTACCAATGGGTGACGTCTTCTCGTCTTTTTTTCCATGGCCACTCATACATGATGAGATTGCCCATATCCGCAACTCCTGGTTTTGAATACCAGTTACCAAGCCTGCAGTGTAGTGTAGTGTTGTGTTTCATGTAAAGTCCCAATTACCCGCCTGCCCCTATTTCCGTTTTCAGTTACCAAGCCTGTCGGCTGTTACTGCCACACCTGGGATTGCTGGACCCCCTAAGTTGGAAGTCCATGAGAACGCCAGATTGGTGCTCGTAGGAGTTGCCCACAACAGCGGGAGAGCTTTACTACCCCAGGAGTGGGTGACATGCCTATTTTATTGGCTCTCTGGTAAACCTGTATTCTTTAGTGTTACTGTTGGTCACTCGGTACACATTTTTCAGTTTTCCGTAATATTTTATTGAATGTTCCAGATATATATATATATATATATGTAATACACACACACACACACACACACACACACACACACACACACACACACACACACACACACACACACACACACACACGTATATACAATACCAAGCTTTACATGAGCCCCTAGGCCTGGGGAAATACAAATAAGTCAAAACCAAAAGAATATAATAGTATACATTCGCGTTATAATGATAAAGAGAGGTATACGGGAGATATATGGTGCACTCAGGAAAAAAAAAATCAGCGGGGTAGTATGGTGGATGTAAGCAATCTATGTAGTTCAGGGGCCCGAATGGTCCTAAATTTTCGGGAGAGCAGGTCTGCGAGTGAGGTTGGTTACTTGGGTTCAGGGGCCCGGATGGTCCTAAATTTTCGGGAGGGCAGGTCTGCAGAGTTAGGTTGGTTACTTGGGTTCAGGGGCCCGGATGGTCCTAAATTTTCGGGAAGGCAGGTCTGCGGAGTTAGGTTGGTTACTTGGGTACAGGGGCCCGAATGGTCCTAAATTTTCAGGAGGGCAGGTCTGCGAGTGAGGATGGTTACTTGGGTTCAGGGGCCCGAATGGTCCTACATTTTTGGGAGGGCAGGTCTGCAAGTGAGGTTGGTTACTTGGGTTCAGGGGTCCGAAAAGGTCCTAAATTTTTGGGAGGGCAGGTCTTCGAGTGAGGTTGGTTACTTGGGTTCAGGGGCCCAAATGGTTCTAAATTTTCGGGAGGGCAGGTCTGCGGCGTGAGTTTGGTTACTTGGGTTCAGGGGCCCCAATGGTCCTCAATTTTCGGTAGGGCAGGTCTGCGGAGTTCGGTTGGTTACTTGGGTTCAGGGGCCCGAATGGTCCTAAATTTTCGGGAGGGCAGGTCTGCAAGTGAGGTTGGTTACTTGGGTTCAGGGGTCCGAAAAGGTCCTAAATTTTTTGGGAGGGCAGGTCTTCGAGTAAGGTTGGTTACTTGGGTTCAGGGGCCCCAATGGTTCTAAATTTTCCGGAGGGCAGGTCTGCGGCGTGAGTTTGGTTACTTGGGTTCAGGGGCCCGAATGGTCCTTAATTTTCGGCAGGGCAGGTCTGCGGAGTTAGGTTGGTTACTTGGGTTCAGGGGCCCGAATGGTTCTAAATTTTCGGGAGGGCAGGTCTGCGAGTGAGGTTGGTTACTTGGGTTCAGGGGCCCGAATGGTCCTTAATTTTCGGCAGGGCAGGTCTGCAGAGTTAGGTTGGTTACTTTGGTTCAGGGGCCCGGATGGTCCTAAATTTTCGGGAGGGCAGGTCTGCAGAGTTAGGTTGGTTACTTGGGTTCAGGGGCCCGAATGGTCCTACATTTTCGGGAGGGCAGGTCTGCGAGTGAGGTTGGATACTTGGGTTCAGGGGTCCGAAAAAGTCCTACATTTTTGGGAGGGCAGGTCTTCGAGTGAGGTTGGTTCCTTGGGTTCAGGGGCCAAAATGGTCCTAAATTTTCGGGAGGGCAGGTTTGCAGAGTTAGGTTGGTTACTTGGGATCAGGGTCCCGAAAGGTCCTAAATTTTCAGGAGGGCAGGTCTCCGAGTGAGGATGGTTACTTGGGTTCAGGGGCCCAAATGGTTCTAAATTTTCGGGAGGGCAGGTCTGCAGAGTGTGGTTGGTTACTTGGGTTCAGGGGCCCGAATGGTCCTAAATTTTCGGGAGGGCGGGTCTGCGGAGTTAGGTTGGTTACTTGGGTTCAGGGGCCCGAATGGTCCTAAATTTTCAGGAGGGCAGGTCTGCGAGTGAGGATGGTTACTTGGGTTCAGGGGCCCGAATGGTCCTAAATTTTTGGGAAGGCAGGTCTGCAAGTGAGGTTGGTTACTTGGGTTCAGGGGCCCGGATGGTCCTAAATTTTCGGGAGAGCAGGTCTGCGAGTGAGGTTGGTTACTTGGGTTCAGGGGCCCGGATGGTCCTAAATTTTCGGGAGGGCAGGTCTGCGGAGTTAGGTTGGTTACTTGGGTTCAGGGGCCCGAATGGTCCTAAATTTTCAAGAGGGCAGGTCTGCGAGTGAGGATGGTTACTTGGGTTCAGGGGCTCGAATGGTCCTAAATTTTTGGGAGGGCAGGTCTGCAAGTGAGGTTGGTTACTTGGGTTCAGGGGTCCGAAAAGGTCCTAAATTTTTGGGAGGGCAGGTCTTCGAGTGAGGTTGGTTACTTGTGTTCAGGGGCCCAAATGGTTCTAAATTTTCGGGAGGCCAGGTCTGCGGCGTGAGTTTGGTTACTTGGGTTCAGGGGCCCCAATGGTCCTCAATTTTCGGTAGGGCAGGTCTGCGGAGTTAGGTTGGTTACTTGGGTTCAGGGGCCCGAATGGTCCTACATTTTCGGGAGAGCAGGTCTGCGAGTGAGGTTGGTTACTTGGGTTCAGGGGCCCGGATGGTCCTAAATTTTCGGGAGGGCAGGTCTGCAGAGTTAGGTTGGTTACTTGGGTTCAGGGGCCCGGATGGTCCTAAATTTTCGGGAAGGCAGGTCTGCGGAGTTAGGTTGGTTACTTGGGTTCAGGGGCCCGAATGGTCCTAAATTTTTGGGAGGGCAGGTCTGCAAGTGAGGTTGGTTACTTGGGTTCAGGGGTCCGAAAAGGTCCTAAATTTTTGGGAGGGCAGGTCTTCGAGTGAGGTTGGTTACTTGGGTTCAGGGGCCCAAATGGTTCTAAATTTTCGGGAGGGCAGGTCTGCGGCGTGAGATTGGTTACTTGGGTTCAGGGGCCCGAATGGTCCTCAATTTTCGGTAGGGCAGGTCTGCGGAGATAGGTTGGTTACTTGGGTTCAGGGGCCCGAATGGTCCTAAATTTTTGGGAGGGCAGGTCTGCAAGGGAGGTTGGTTACTTGAGTTCAGGCGCCCGAATGGTCCTAAATTTTTTGGGAGGGCAGGTCTTCGAGTGAGGTTGGTTACTTGGGTTCAGGGGCCCAAATGGTTCTAAATTTTCTGGAGGGCAGGTCTGTGGCGTGAGTTTGGTTACTTGGGTTCAGGGGCCCGAATGGTCCTTAATTTTCGGCAGGGCAGGTCTGCGAAGTTAGGTTGGTTACTTGGGTTCAGGGGCCCGAATGGTTCTAAATTTTCGGGAGGGCAGGTCTGCGAGTGAGGTTGGTTACTTGGGTTCAGGGGCCTGAATGGTCCTTAATTTTCGGCAGGGCAGGTCTGCAGAGTTAGGTTGGTTACTTGGGTTCAGGGGCCCGAATGGTCCTACATTTTCGGGAGGGCAGGTCTGCGAGTGAGGTTGGTTACTTGGGTTCAGGGGTCCGAAAAAGTCCTACATTTTTGGGAGGGCAGGTCTTCGAGTGAGGTTGGTTCCTTTGGTTCAGGGGCCCAAATGGTCCTAAATTTTCGGGAGGGCATGTTTGCAGAGTTAGGTTGGTTACTTGGGTTCAGGGGCCCGAAAGGTCCTAAATTTTCAGGAGGGCAGGTCTCCGAGTGAGGATGGTTACTTGGGTTCAGGGGCCCAAATGGTTCTAAATTTTCGGGAGGGCAGGTCTGCAGAGTGTGGTTGGTTACTTGGGTTCAGGGGCCCGAATGGTCCTAAATTTTCAGGAGGGCAGGTCTGCGGAGTTAGGTTGGTTACTTGGGTTCAGGGGCCCGAATGGTCCTAAATTTTCAGGAGGGCAGGTCTGCGAGTGAGGATGGTTACTTGGGTTCAGGGGCCCGAATGGTCCTAAATTTTTGGGAGGGCAGGTCTGCAAGTGAGGTTGGTTACTTGGCTTCAGGGGTCCGAAAAGGTCCTAAATTTTTGGGAGGGCAGGTCTTCGAGTGAGGTTGGTTACTTGGGTTCAGGGGCCCAAATGGTTCTAAATTTTCGGGAGGGCAGGTCTGCGGCGTGAGTTTGGTTACTTGGGTGCAGGGGCCCCAATGGTCCTCAATTTTCGGTAGGGCAGGTCTGCGGAGTTAGGTTGGTTACTTGGGTTCAGGGGCCCGAATGGTCCTAAATTTTCGGGAGAGCAGGTCTGCGAGTGAGGTTGGTTACTTGGGTTCAGGGGCCCGGATGGTCCTAAATTTTCGGGAGGGCAGGTCTGCAGAGTTAGGTTGGTTACTTGGGTTCAGGGGCCCGGATGGTCCTAAATTTTCGGGAAGGCAGGTCTGCGGAGTTAGGTTGGTTACTTGGGTTCAGGGGCCCGAATGGTCCTAAATTTTCAAGAGGGCAGGTCTACGAGTGAGGATGGTTACTTGGGTTCAGGGGCCCGAATGGTCCTATATTTTTGGGAGGGCAGGTCTGCAAGTGAGGTTGGTTACTTGGGTTCAGGGGTCCGAAAAGGTCCTAAATTTTTGGGAGGGCAGGTCTGTGAGTGAGGTTGGTTACTTGGGTTCAGGGGCCCGAATGGTCTTAAATTTTTAGGAGGGCAGGTCAGCGGAGTGAGGTTGGTTACTTGGGTTCAGGGACCAGAATGGTCCTTAAATTTTCGGGAGGGCAGGTCTGCGGAGTGAGGTTGGTTACTTGGGTTAAAGGGTTCGAATGGTCCTAAATTTTTGGGAGGGCAGGTCTGCGGTGTTAGGTTGGTTACTTGGGTTCAGGGGCCCGAATGGTCCTAAATTTTCAGGAGGGCAGGTCTGCAAGTGAGGTTGGTTACTTGGGTTCAGGGGTCCGAAAAGGTCCTACATTTTTGGGAGGGCAGGTCTTCGAGTGAGGTTGGTTACTTGGGTTCAGGGGCCCAAATGGTTCTAAATTTTCGGGAGGGCAGGTCTTCGGCGTGAGTTTGCTTACTTGGGTTCAGGGGCCCGAAGGGTCCTTAATTTTCGGCAGGCCAGGTCTGCGGAGTTAGGTTGGTTACTTGGGTTCAGGGGCCCGAATGGTCCTACATTTTCGGGAGGGCAGGTCTGCGAGTGAGGTTGGTTACTTGGGTTCAGGGGCCCGAATGGTCCTAAATTTTCGGCAGGGCAGGTCTGCAGAGTTAGGTTGGTTACTTGGGTTCAGGGGCCCGAATGGTCCTACATTTTTGGGAGGGCAGGTCTTCGAGTGAGGTTGGTTACTTGGGTTCAGGGGCCCAAATGGTTCAAAATTTTCGGGAGTTCAGGTCTGTGGCTTGAGTTTGGTTACTTGGGTTCAGGGGCCCCAATGGTCCTCAATTTTCGGTAGGGCAGGTCTGCGGAGTTAGGTTGGTTACTTGGGTTCAGGGGCCCGAATGGTCCTAAATTTTCGGGAGAGCAGGTCTGCGAGTGAGGTTGGTTACTTGGGTTCAGGGGCCCGGATGGTCCTAAATTTTCGGGAGGGCCGGTCTGCAGAGTTAGGTTGGTTACTTGGGTTCAGGGGCCCGGATGGTCCTAAATTTTCGGGAAGGCAGGTCTGCGGAGTTAGGTTGGTTACTTGGGTTCAGGGGCCCGAATGGTCCTAAATTTTCAGGAGGGCAGGTCTGCGAGTGAGGATGGTTACTTGGGTTCAGGGGCCCGAATGGTCCTAAATTTTTGGGAGGGCAGGTCTGCAAGTGAGGTTGGTTACTTGGGTTCAGGGGTCCGAAAAGGTCCTAAATTTTTGGGAGGGCAGGTCTTCGAGTGAGGTTGGTTACTTGGGTTCAGGGGCCCAAATGGTTCTAAATTTTCGGGAGGGCAGGTCTGCGGCGTGAGTTTGGTTACTTGGGTTCAGGGGCCCCAATGGTCCTCAATTTTCGGTAGGGCAGGTCTGCGGAGTTAGGTTGGTTACTTGGGTTCAGGGGCCCGAATGGTCCTAAATTTTCAGGAGGGCAGGTCTGCGAGTGAGGATGGTTACTTGGGTTCAGGGGCCCGAATGGTCCTAAATTTTTGGGAGGGCAGGTCTGCAAGTGAGGTTGGTTACTTGGGTTCAGGGGTCCGAAAAGGTCCTAAATTTTTGGGAGGGCAGGTCTTCGAGTGAGGTTGGTTACTTGGGTTCAGGGGCCCAAATGGTTCTAAATTTTCGGGAGGGCAGGTCTGCGGCGTGAGTTGGGTTACTTGGGTTCAGGGGCCCCAATGGTCCTCAATTTTCGGTAGGGCAGGTCTGCGGAGTTAGGTTGGTTACTTGGGTTAAGGGGCCCGAATGGTCCTAAATTTTCGGGAGAGCAGGTCTGCGAGTGAGGTTGGTTACTTGGGTTCAGGGGCCCGGATGGTCCTAAATTTTCGGGAGGGCAGGTCTGCAGAGTTAGGTTGGTTACTTGGGTTCAGGGGCCCGGATGGTCCTAAATTTTCGGGAAGGCAGGTCTGCGGAGTTAGGTTGGTTACTTGGGTACAGGGGCCCGAATGGTCCTAAATTTTCAGGAGGGCAGGTCTGCGAGTGAGGATGGTTACTTGGGTTCAGGGGCCCGAATGGTCCTACATTGTTGGGAGGGCAGGTCTGCAAGTGAGGTTGGTTACTTGGGTTCAGGGGTCCGAAAAGGTCCTAAATTTTTGGGAGGGCAGGTCTTCGAGTGAGGTTGGTTACTTGAGTTCAGGGGCCCAAATGGTTCTAAATTTTCGGGAGGGCAGGTCTGCAGCGTGAGTTTGGTTACTTGGGTTCAGGGGCCCCAATGGTCCTCAATTGTCGGTAGGGCAGGTCTGCGGAGTTCGGTTGGTTACTTGGGTTCAGGGGCCCGAACGGTCCTAAATTTTCGGGAGGGCAGGTCTGCAAGTGAGGTTGGTTACTTGGGTTCAGGGGTCCGAAAAGGTCCTAAATTTTTTGGGAGGGCAGGTCTTCGAGTGAGGTTGGTTACTTGGGTTCAGGGGCCCAAATGGTTCTAAATTTTCCGGAGAGCAGGTCTGCGGCGTGAGTTTGGTTACTTGGGTTCAGGGGCCCGAATGGTCCTTAATTTTCGGCATGGCAGGTCTGCGGAGTTAGGTTGGTTACTTGGGTTCAGGGGCCCGAATGGTTCTAAATTTTCGGGAGGGCAGGTCTGCGAGTGAGGTTGGTTACTTGGGTTCAGGGGCCCGAATGGTCCTTAATTTTCGGCAGGGCAGGTCTGCAGAGTTAGGTTGGTTACTTTGGTTCAGGGGCCCGGATGGTCCTAAATTTTCGGGAGGGCAGGTCTGCAGAGTTAGGTTGGTTACTTGGGTTCAGGGGCCCGAATGGTCCTACATTTTTGGGAGGGCAGGTCTTCGAGTGAGGTTGGTTCCTTGGGTTCAGGGGCCCAAATGGTCCTAAATTTTCGGGAGGGCAGGTTTGCAGAGTTAGGTTGGTTACTTGGGATCAGGGTCCCGAAAGGTCCTAAATTTTCAGGAGGGCAGGTCTCCGAGTGAGGATGGTTACTTGGGTTCAGGGGCCCAAATGGTTCTAAATTTTCGGGAGGGCAGGTCTGCAGAGTGTGGTTGGTTACTTGGGTTCAGGGGCCCGAATGGTCCTAAATTTTCGGGAGGGCATGTCTGCGGAGTTAGGTTGGTTACTTGGGTTCAGGGGCCCGAATGGTCCTAAATTTTCAGGAGGGCAGGTCTGCGAGTGAGGATGGTTGCTTGGGTTCAGGGGCCCGAATGGTCCTAAATTTTTGGGAAGGCAGGTCTGCAAGTGAGGTTGGTTCCTTGGGTTCAGGGGCCCGGATGGTCCTAAATTTTCGGGAGAGCAGGTCTGCGAGTGAGGTTGGTTACTTGGGTTCAGGGGCCCGGATGGTCCTAAATTTTCGGGAGGGCAGGTCTGCGGAGTTAGGTTGGTTACTTGGGTTCAGGGGCCCGAATGGTCCTAAATTTTCAAGAGGGCAGGTCTGCGAGTGAGGATGGTTACTTGGGTTCAGGGGCCCGAATGGTCCTAAATTTTTGGGAGGGCAGGTCTGCAAGTGAGGTTGGTTACTTGGGTTCAGGGGTCCGAAAAGGTCCTAAATTTTTGGGAGGGCAGGTCTTCGAGTGAGGTTGGTTACTTGTGTTCAGGGGCCCAAATGGTTCTAAATTTTCGGGAGGCCAGGTCTGCGGCGTGAGTTTGGTTACTTGGGTTCAGGGGCCCCAATGGTCCTCAATTTTCGGTAGGGCAGGTCTGCGGAGTTAGGTTGGTTACTTGGGTTCAGGGGCCCGAATGGTCCTAAATTTTCGGGAGAGCAGGTCTGCGAGTGAGGTTGGTTACTTGGGTTCAGGGGCCCGGATGGTCCTAAATTTTCGGGAGGGCAGGTCTGCAGAGTTAGGTTGGTTACTTGGGTTCAGGGGCCCGGATGGTCCTAAATTTTCGGGAAGGCAGGTCTGCGGAGTTAGGTTGGTTACTTGGGTTCAGGGGCCCGAATGGTCCTAAATTTTCAAGAGGGCAGGTCTGCGAGTGAGGATGGTTACTTGGGTTCAGGGGCCCGAATGGTCCTAAATTTTTGGGAGGGCAGGTCTTCGAGTGAGGTTGGTTACTTGGGTTCAGGGGCCCAAATGGTTCTAAATTTTCGGGAGGGCAGGTCTGCGGCGTGAGTTTGGTTACTTGGGTTCAGGGGCCCGAATGGTCCTTAATTTTCAGCAGGGCAGGTCTGCGGAGTTAGGTTGGTTACTTGGGTTCAGGGGCCCGAATGGTCCTAAATTTTCGGGAGGGCAGGTCTGCGAGTGAGGTTGGTTACTTGGGTTCAGGGGCCCGGATGGTCCTAAATTTATCGGGAGGGCAGGTCTGCAGAGTTAGGTTGGTTACTTGGGATCAGGGGCCCGGATGGTCCTAAATTTTCGTGAGGGCAGGTCTGCAGAGTCAGGTTGGTTACTTGGGTTCAGGGGCCCGAATGGTCCTACATTTTCGGGAGGGCAGGTCTGCGAAGTTAGGTTGGTTACTTGGGTTCAGGGGCCCGAATGGTCCTATATTTTCAGGAGGGGAGGTCTGCGAGTGAGGATGGTTACTTGGGTTCAGGGGCCCGAATGGTCCTAAATTTTTGGGAGGGCAGGTCTGCAAGATAGGTTGGTTACTTGGGTTCAGGGGTCCGAAAAGGGCCTACATTTTTGGGAGGGCAGGTCTTCGAGTGAGGTTGGTTACTTGGGTTCAGGGGCCCAAATGGTTCTAAATTTTAGAGAGGGCAGGTCTGCGGCGTGAGTTTGGTTACTTGGGTTCAGGGGCCCCAATGGTCCTCAATTTTCGGTAGGGCAGGTCTGCGGAGTTAGGTTGGTTACTTGGGTTCAGGGGCCCGAATGGTCCGAATTTTTCGGGAGAGCAGGTCTGCGAGTGAGGTTGGTTACTTGGGTTCAGGGGCCCAGATGGTCCTAAATTTTCAGGAAGGCAGGTCTGCAGAGTTAGGTTGGTTACTTGGGTTCAGGGGCCCGAATGGTCCTTAATTTTCGGGAGGGCAGATCTGCGAGTGAGGTTGGTTACTTGGGTTCAGGGGTCCGTAAAGGTCCTAAATTTTTGGGAGGGCAGGTCTTCGAGTGAGGTTGGTTACTTAGGTTCAGGGGCCCAAATGGTTCTAAATTTTCGGGAGGGCAGGTCTGCGCCGTAAGTTTGGTTACTTGGGTTCAGGGGCCCCAATGGTCCTCAATTTTCAGGAGGGCAGGTCTGCGGAGTTAAGTTGGTTACTTGGGTTCAGGGGCCCGAATGGTCCTAAATTGTCGGGAGAGCAGGTCTGCGAGTGAGGTTGGTTACTTGGGTTCAGGGGCCCGGATGGTCCTAAATTTTCGGGAGGGCAGGTCTGCAGAGTTAGGTTGGTTACTATGGTTCAGGGGCCCGGATGGTCCTAAATTTTCGGGAAGGCAGGTCTGCGGAGTTAGGTTGGTTACTTGGGTTCAGGGGCCCGAATGGTCCTAAATTTTCAGGAGGGCAGGTCTGCGGCGTGAGTTTGGTTACTTGGGTTCAGGGGCCCCAATGGTCCTCAATTTTCGGTAGGGCAGGTCTGCGGAGTTAGGTTGGTTACTTGGGTTCAGGGGCCCGAATGGTCCTAAATTTTCGGGAGAGCAGGTCTGCGAGTGAGGTTGGTTACTTGGGTTCAGGGGCCCGGATGGTCCTAAATTTTCGGGAGGGCAGGTCTGCAGAGTTAGGTTGGTTACTTGGGTTCAGGGGCCCGGATGGTCCTAAATTTTCGGGAAGGCAGGTCTGCGGAGTTAGGTTGGTTACTTGGGTTCAGGGGCCCGAATGGTCCTACATTTTCAAGAGGGCAGGTCTGCGAGTGAGGATGGTTACTTGGGTTCAGGGGCCCGAATGGTCCTAAATTTTTGGGAGGGCAGGTCTGCAAGTGAGGTTGGTTACTTGGGTTCAGGGGTCCGAAAAGGTCCTACATTTTTGGGAGGGCAGGTCTTCGAGTGAGGTTGGTTACTTGGGTTCAGGGGCCCAAATGGTTCTAAATTTTCGGGAGGGCAGGTCTGCGGCGTGAGTTTGGTTACTTGGGTTCAGGGGCCCGAATGGTCCTTAATTTTCAGCAGGGCAGGTCTGCGGAGTTAGGTTGGTTACTTGGGTTCAGGGGCCCGAATGGTCCTAAATTTTCGGGAGGGCAGGTCTGCGAGTGAGGTTGGTTACTTGGGTTCAGGGGCCCGGATGGTCCTAAATTTATCGGGAGGGCAGGTCTGCAGAGTTAGGTTGGTTACTTGGGATCAGGGGCCCGGATGGTCCTAAATTTTCGTGAGGGCAGGTCTGCAGAGTCAGGTTGGTTACTTGGGTTCAGGGGCCCGAATGGTCCTACATTTTCGGGAGGGCAGGTCTGCGAAGTTAGGTTGGTTACTTGGGTTCAGGGGCCCGAATGGTCCTAAATTTTCAGGAGGGGAGGTCTGCGAGTGAGGATGGTTACTTGGGTTCAGGGGCCCGAATGGTCCTAAATTTTTGGGAGGGCAGGTCTGCAAGATAGGTTGGTTACTTGGGTTCAGGGGTCCGAAAAGGGCCTACATGTTTGGGAGGGCAGGTCTTCGAGTGAGGTTGGTTACTTGGGTTCAGGGGCCCAAATGGTTCTAAATTTTCGAGAGGGCAGGTCTGCGGCGTGAGTTTGGTTACTTGGGTTCAGGGGCCCCAATGGTCCTCAATTTTCGGTAGGGCAGGTCTGCGGAGTTAGGTTGGTTACTTGGGTTCAGGGGCCCGAATGGTCCTAATTTTTCGGGAGAGCAGGTCTGCGAGTGAGGTTGGTTACTTGGGTTCAGGGGCCCAGATGGTCCTAAATTTTCAGGAAGGCAGGTCTGCAGAGTTAGGTTGGTTACTTGGGTTCAGGGGCCCGAATGGTCCTTAATTTTCGGGAGGGCAGGTCTTCGAGTGAGGTTGGTTACTTAGGTTCAGGGGCCCAAATGGTTCTAAATTTTCGGGAGGGCAGGTCTGCGCCGTAAGTTTGGTTACTTGGGTTCAGGGGCCCCAATGGTCCTCAATTTTCAGGAGTGCAGGTCTGCGGAGTTAAGTTGGTTACTTGGGTTCAGGGGCCCGAATGGTCCTAAATTGTCGGGAGAGCAGGTCTGCGAGTGAGGTTGGTTACTTGGGTTCAGGGGCCCGGATGGTCCTAAATTTTCGGGAGGGCAGGTCTGCAGAGTTAGGTTGGTTACTTGGGTTCAGGGGCCCGGATGGTCCTAAATTTTCGGGAAGGCAGGTCTGCGGAGTTAGGTTGGTTACTTGGGTTCAGGGGCCCGAATGGTCCTAAATTTTCAGGAGGGCAGGTCTGCGAGTGAGGATGGTTACTTGGGTTCAGGGGCCCGAATGGTCCTAAATTTTTGGGAGGGCAGGTCTGCAAGTGAGGTTGGTTACTTGGGTTCAGGGGTCCGAAAAGGTCCTAAATTTTTGGGAGGGCAGGTCTTCGAGTGAGGTTGGGTACTTGGGTTCAGGGGCCCAAATGGTTCTAAATTTTCGGGAGGGCAGGTCTGCGGCGTGGGATTGGTTACTTGGGTTCAGGGGCCCGAATGGTCCTCAATTTTCGGTAGGGCAGGTCTGCGGAGATAGGTTGGTTACTTGGGTTCAGGGGCCCGAATGGTCCTAAATTTTTGGGAGGGCAGGTCTGCAAGTGAGGTTGGTTACTTGAGTTCAGGCGCCCGCATGGTCCTAAATTTTTTGGGAGGGCAGGTCTTCGAGTGAGGTTGGTTACTTGGGTTCAGGGGCCCAAATGGTTCTAAATTTTCTGGAGGGCAGGTCTGTGGCGTGAGTTTGGTTACTTGGGTTCAGGGCCCGAATGGTCCTTAATTTTCGGCAGGGCAGGTCTGCGAAGTTAGGTTGGTTACTTGGGTTCAGGGGCCCGAATGGTTCTAAATTTTCGGGAGGGCAGGTCTGCAAGTGAGGTTGGTTACTTGGGTTCAGGGGTCCGAACAGGTCCTAAATTTTTGTGAGGGCAGGTCTTCAAGTGAGGTTGGTTACTTGGGTTCAGGGGCCCAAATGGTTCTAAATTTTCGGGAGGGCAGGTCTGCGGCGTGAGTTTGGTTACTTGGGTTCAGGGGCCCGAATGGTCCTTAATTTTCGGCAGGGCAGGTCTGCGGAGTTAGGTTGGTTACTTGGGTTCAGGGGCCCGAATGGTCCTAAATTTTCGGGAGGGCAGGTCTGCGAGTGAGGTTGGTTACTTGGGTTCAGGGGCCCGGATGGTCCTAAATTTATCGGGAGGGCAGGTCTGCAGAGTTAGGTTGGTTACTTGGGATCAGGGGCCCGGATGGTCCTAAATTTTCGTGAGGGCAGGTCTGCAGAGTCAGGTTGGTTACTTGGGTTCAGGGGCCCGAATGGTCCTACATTTTCGGGAGGGCAGGTCTGCAAAGTTAGGTTGGTTACTTGGGTTCAGGGGCCCGAATGGTCCTAAATTTTCAGGAGGGGAGGTCTGCGAGTGAGGATGGTTACTTGGGTTCAGGGGCCCGAATGGTCCTAAATTTTTGGGAGGGCAGGTCTGCAAGATAGGTTGGTTACTTGGGTTCAGGGGTCCGAAAAGGGCCTACATTTTTGGGAGGGCAGGTCTTCGAGTGAGGTTGGTTACTTGGGTTCAGGGGCCCAAATGGTTCTAAATTGTCGAGAGGGCAGGACTGTGGCGTGAGTTTGGTTACTTGGGTTCAGGGGCCCCAATGGTCCTCAATTTTCGGTAGGGCAGGTCTGCGGAGTTAGGTTGGTTACTTGGGTTCAGGGGCCCGAATGGTCCTAATTTTTCGGGAGAGCAGGTCTGCGAGTGAGGTTGGTTACTTGGGTTCAGGGGCCCAGATGGTCCTAAATTTTCAGGAAGGCAGGTCTGCAGAGTTAGGTTGGTTCCTTGGGTTCAGGGGCCCGAATGGTCCTTAATTTTCGGGAGGGCAGATCTGCGAGTGAGGTTGGTTACTTGGGTTCAGGGGTCCGAAAAGGTATTAAATTTTTGGGAGGGCAGGTCTTCGAGTGAGGTTGGTTACTTAGGTTCAGGGGCCCAAATGGTTCTAAATTTTCGGGAGGGCAGGTCTGCGCCGTAAGTTTGGTTACTTGGGTTCAGGGGCCCCAATGGTCCTCAATTTTCAGGAGGGCAGGTCTGCGGAGTTAGGTTGGTTACTTGGGTTCAGGGGCCCGAATGGTCCTAAATTTTCGGGAGAGCAGGTCTGCGAGTGAGGTTGGTTACTTGGGTTCAGGGGCCCGGATGGTCCTAAATTTTCGGGAGGGCAGGTCTGCAGAGTTAGGTTGGTTACTTGGGTTCAGGGGCCCGGATGGTCCTAAATTTTCGGGAAGGCAGGTCTGCGGAGTTAGGTTGGTTACTTGGGTTCAGGGGCCCGAATGGTCCTAAATTTTCAGGAGGGCAGGTCTGCGAGTGAGGATGGTTACTTGGGTTCAGGGGCCCGAATGGTCCTAAATTTTTGGGAGGGCAGGTCTGCAAGTGAGGTTGGTTACTTGGGTTCAGGGGTCCGAAAAGGTCCTACATTTTTGGGAGGGCAGGTCTTCGAGTGAGGTTGGTTACTTGGGTTCAGGGGCCCAAATGGTTCTAAATTTTCGGGAGGGCAGGTCTGCGGCGTGAGATTGGTTACTTGGGTTCAGGGGCCCGAATGGTCCTCAATTTTCGGTAGGGCAGGTCTGCGGAGATAGGTTGGTTACTTGGGGTCAGGGGCCCGAATGGTCCTAAATTTTTGGGAGGGCAGGTCTGCAAGTGAGGTTGGTTACTTGAGTTCAGGCGCCCGAATGGTCCTAAATTTTTTGGGAGGGCAGGTCTTCGAGTGAGGTTGGTTACTTGGGTTCAGGGGCCCAAATGGTTCTAAATTTTCTGGAGGGCAGGTCTGTGGCATGAGTTTGGTTACTTGGGTTCAGGGGCCCGAATGGTCCTTAATTTTCGGCAGGGCAGGTCTGCGAAGTTAGGTTGGTTACTTGGGTTCAGGGGCCCGAATGGTTCTAAATTTTCGGGAGGGCAGGTCTGCGAGTGAGGTTGGTTACTTGGGTTCAGGGGCCCGAATGGTACTTAATTTTTGGCAGGGCAGGTCTGCAGAGTTAGGTTGGTTACTTGGGTTCAGGGGCCCGAATGGTCCTACATTTTCGGGAGGGCAGGTCTGCGACTGAGGTTGGTTACTTGGGTTCAGGGGTCCGAAAAAGTCCTACATTTTTGGGAGGGCAGGTCTTCGAGTGAGGTTGGTTCCTTGGGTTCAGGGGCCCAAATGGTCCTAAATTTTCGGGAGGGCATGTTTGCAGAGTTAGGTTGGTTACTTGGGTTCAGGGGCCCGAAAGGTCCTAAATTTTCAGGAGGGCAGGTCTCCGAGTGAGGATGGTTACTTGGGTTCAGGGGCCCAAATGGTTCTAAATTTTCGGGAGGGCAGGTCTGCAGAGTGTGGTTGGTTACTTGGGTTCAGGGGCCCGAATGGTCCTAAATTTTCGGGAGGGCAGGTCTGCGGAGTTAGGTTGGTTACTTGGGTTCAGGGGCCCGAATGGTCCTAAATTTTCAGGAGGGCAGGTCTGCGAGTGAGGATGGTTACTTAGGTTCAGGGGCCCGAATGGTTCTAAATTTTTGGGAGGGCAGGTCTGCGGAGAGAGGTTGGTTACTTGGGTTCAGGGGCCCGAATGGTCCTAAATTTTTGGGAGGGCAGGTCTGCAAGTGAGGTTGGTTACTTGAGTTCAGGCGCCCGAATGGTCCTAAATTTTTTGGGAGGGCAGGTCTTCGAGTGAGGTTGGTTACTTGGGTTCAGGGGCCCAAATGGTTCTAAATTTTCTGGAGGGCAGGTCTGTGGCGTGAGTTTGGTTACTTGGGTTCAGGGGCCCGAATGGTCCTTAATTTTCGGCAGGGCAGGTCTGCGAAGATAGGTTGGTTACTTGGGTTCAGGGGCCCGAATGATTCTAAATTTTCGGGAGGGCAGGTCTGCGAGTGTGGTTGGTTACTTGGGTTCAGGGGCCCGAATGGTACTTAATTTTTGGCAGGGCAGGTCTGCAGAGTTAGGTTGGTTACTTGGGTTCAGGGGCCCGAATGGTCCTACATTTTCGGGAGGGCAGGTCTGCGACTGAGGTTGGTTACTTGGGTTCAGGGGTCCGAAAAAGTCCTACATTTTTGGGAGGGCAGGTCTTCGAGTGAGGTTGGTTCCTTGGGTTCAGGGGCCCAAATGGTCCTAAATTTTCGGGAGGGCATGTTTGCAGAGTTAGGTTGGTTACTTGGGTTCAGGGGCCCGAAAGGTCCTAAATTTTCAGGAGGGCAGGTCTCCGAGTGAGGATGGTTACTTGGGTTCAGGGGCCCAAATGGTTCTAAATTTTCGTGAGGGCAGGTCTGCAGAGTGTGGTTGGTTACTTGGGTTCAGGGGCCCGAATGGTCCTAAATTTTCGGGAGGGCAGGTCTGCGGAGTAAGGTTGGTTACTTGGGTTCAGGGGCCCGAATGGTCCTAAATTTTCAGGAGGGCAGGTCTGCGAGTGAGGATGGTTACTTGGGTTCAGGGGCCCGAATGGTCCTAAATTTTTGGGAGAGCAGGTCTGCAAGTGAGGTTGGTTACTTGGGTTCAGGGGTCCGAAAAGGTCCTAAATTTTTGGGAGGGCAGGTCTTCGAGTGAGGTTGGTTACTTGGGTTCAGGGGCCCAAATGGTTCTAAATTTTCGGGAGGGCAGGTCTGCGGCGTGAGTTTGGTTACTTGGGTGCAGGGGCCCCAATGGTCCTCAATTTTCGGTAGGGCAGGTCTGCGGAGTTAGGTTGGTTACTTGGGTTCAGGGGCCCGAATGGTCCTAAATTTTCGGGAGAGCAGGTCTGCGAGTGAGGTTGGTTACTTGGGTTCAGGGGCCCGGATGGTCCTAAATTTTCGGGAGGGCAGGTCTGCAGAGTTAGGTTGGTTACTTGGGTTCAGGGGCCCGGATGGTCCTAAATTTTCGGGAAGGCAGGTCTGCGGAGTTAGGTTGGTTACTTGGGTTCAGGGGCCCGAATGGTCCTACATTTTCGGGAGGGCAGGTCTGCGACTGAGGTTGGTTACTTGGGTTCAGGGGTCCGAAAAAGTCCTACATTTTTGGGAGGGCAGGTCTTCGAGTGAGGTTGGTTCCTTGGGTTCAGGGGCCCAAATGGTCCTAAATTTTCGGGAGGGCATGTTTGCAGAGTTAGGTTGGTTACTTGGGTTCAGGGGCCCGAAAGGTCGTAAATTTTCAGGAGGGCAGGTCTCCGAGTGAGGATGGTTACTTGGGTTCAGGGGCCCAAATGGTTCTAAATTTTCGGGAGGGCAGGTCTGCAGAGTGTGGTTGGTTACTTGGGTTCAGGGGCCCGAATGGTCCTAAATTTTCGGGAGGGCAGGTCTGCGGAGTTAGGTTGGTTACTTGGGTTCAGGGGCCCGAATGGTCCTAAATTTTCAGGAGGGCAGGTCTGCGAGTGAGGATGGTTACTTGGGTTCAGGGGCCCGAATGGTCCTAAATTTTTGGGAGGGCAGGTCTGAAAGTGAGGTTGGTTACTTGGGTTCAGGGGTCCGAAAAGGTCCTAAATTTTTGGGAGGGCAGGTCTTCGAGTGAGGTTGGTTACTTGGGTTCAGGGGCCCAAATGGTTCTAAATTTTCGGGAGGGCAGGTCTGCGGCGTGAGTTTGGTTACTTGGGTGCAGGGGCCCCAATGGTCCTCAATTTTCGGTAGGGCAGGTCTGCGGAGTTAGGTTGGTTACTTGGGTTCAGGGGCCCGAATGGTCCTAAATTTTCGGGAGAGCAGGTCTGCGAGTGAGGTTGGTTACTTGGGTTCAGGGGCCCGGATGGTCCTAAATTTTCGGGAGGGCAGGTCTGCAGAGTTAGGTTGGTTACTTGGGTTCAGGGGCCCGGATGGTCCTAAATTTTCGGGAAGGCAGGTCTGCGGAGTTAGGTTGGTTACTTGGGTTCAGGGGCCCGAATGGTCCTAAATTTTCAAGAGGGCAGGTCTGCGAGTGAGGATGGTTACTTGGGTTCAGGGGCCCGAATGGTCCTATATTTTTGGGAGGGCAGGTCTGCAAGTGAGGTTGGTTACTTGGGTTCAGGGGTCCGAAAAGGTCCTAAATTTTTGGGAGGGCAGGTCTTCGAGTGAGGTTGGTTACTTGGGTTCAGGGACCCAAATGGTTCTAAATTTTCGGGAGGGCAGGTCTGCGGCGTGAATTTGGTTACTTGGGTTCAGGGGCCCCAATGGTCCTCAATTTTCGGTAGGGCAGGTCTGCGGAGTTAGGTTGGTTACTTGGATTCAGGGGCCCGAATGGTCCTAAATTTTCGGGAGAGCAGGTCTGCGAGTGAGGTTGGTTACTTGGGTTCAGGGGCCCGGATGGTCCTAAATGTTTGGGAGGGCAGGTCTGCAGAGTTAGGTTGGTTACTTGGGTTCAGGGGCCCGGATGGTCCTAAATTTTCGGGAAGGCAGGTCTGCGGTGTTAGGTTGGTTACTTGGGTTCAGGGGCCCGAATGGTCCTAAATTTTAAGGAGGGCAGGTCTGCGAGTGAGGATGGTTACTTGGGTTGAGGGGCCCGAATGGTCCTAAATTTTTGGGAGGGCAGTTCTGCAAGTGAGGTTGGTTACTTGGGTTCAGGGGTCCGAAAAGGTCCTAAATTTTTGGGAGGGCAGGTCTTCGAGTGAGGTTGGTTACTTGGGTTCAGGGGCCCAAACGGTTCTAAATTTTCGGGAGGGCAGGTCTGCGGCGTGAGTTTGGTTACTTGGGTTCAGGGGCCCCAATGGTCCTCAATTTTCGGTAGGGCAGGTCTGCGGAGTGAGGTTGGTTACTTGGGTTCAGGGGCCCGAATGGTCCTGAATTTTCGGGAGAGCAGGTCTGCGAGTGAGGTTGGTTACTTGGGTTCAGGGCCCCGGATGGTCCTAAATTTTCGGGAGGGCAGGTCTGCAGAGTTAGGTTGGTTACTTGGGTTCAGGGGCCCGGATGGTCCTAAATTTTCGGGAAGGCAGGTCTGCAGAGTTAGGTTGGTTACTTGGGTTCAGGGGCCCGAATGGTCCTTAATTTTCGGGAGGGCAGGTCTGCGAGTGAGGTTGGTTACTTGGGTTCAGGGGTCCGAAAAAGTCCGACATTTTTGGGAGGGCAGGTCTTCGAGTGAGGTTGGTTCATTGGGTTCAGGGGCCCAAATGGTCCTAAATTTTCGGGAGGGCAGGTCTGCGGCGTGAGTTTGGTTACTTTGGTTCAGGGGCCCGAATGGTCCTAAATTTTCCGGAGGGCAGGTCTGCGAGTGAGGTTGGTTACTTGGGTTCAGTGGCCAGGTGGTCCTAAATTTTCGGGAGGGCAGGCCTGCAGATTTAGGTTGGTTACTTGGGTTCAGGGGCCCGAATGGTCCTATATTTTCGGGAGGGCAGGTCTGCGAGTGAGGTTGGTTACTTGGGTTCAGGGGCCCGAATGGTCCTCAATTTTCGGGAGGGCAGGTCTGTGGAGTGAGGTTGGTTACTTGGGTTCAGGGTCCTGAATGGTCCTAAATTTTCGGGAGGGCAGGTCTGCGAGTGAGGTTGGTTACTTGGGTTCAGGGGCCCGAATGGTCCTCAATTTTAAGGAGGGCAGGTCAGCGGAGTGAGGTTGGTTACTTGGGTTCAGGGACCCGAATGGTTCTCATTTTTCGGGAGGGCAGGTCTGCGGAGTTAGGTTGGTTACTTGGGTTCAGGGGCCCGAATGGTTCTAAATTTTCGGGAGGGCAGGTCTGCAAGTGAGGTTGGTTACTTGGGTTCAGGGGTCCGAAAAGGTCCTAAATTTTTGTGAGGGCAGGTCTTCAAGTGAGGTTGGTTACTTGGGTTCAGGGGCCCAAATGGTTCTAAATTTTCGGGAGGGCAGGTCTGCGGCGTGAGTTTGGTTACTTGGGTTCAGGGGCCCGAATGGTCCTTAATTTTCGGCAGGGCAGGTCTGCGGAGTTAGGTTGGTTACTTGGGTTCAGGGGCCCGAATGGTCCTAAATTTTCGGGAGGGCAGGTCTGCGAGTGAGGTTGGTTACTTGGGTTCAGGGGCCCGGATGGTCCTAAATTTATCGGGAGGGCAGGTCTGCAGAGTTAGGTTGGTTACTTGGGATCAGGGGCCCGGATGGTCCTAAATTTTCATGAGGGCAGGTCTGCAGAGTAAGGTTGGTTACTTGGGTTCAGGGGCCCGAATGGTCCTACATTTTCCGGAGGGCAGGTCTGCGAGTGAGGTTGGTTACTTGGGTTCAGGGGTCTGAAAAAGTCCTAAATTTTTGTGAGGGCAGGTCTTCAAGTGAGGTTGGTTACTTGGGTTCAGGGGCCCAAATGGTTCTAAATTTTCGGGAGGGCAGGTCTGCGGCGTGAGTTTGGTTACTTGGGTTCAGGGGCCCGAATGGTCCTTAATTTTCGGCAGGGCAGGTCTGCGGAGTTAGGTTGGTTACTTGGGTTCAGGGGCCCGAATGGTCCTAAATTTTCGGGAGGGCAGGTCTGCGAGTGAGGTTGGTTACTTGGGTTCAGGGGCCCGGATGGTCCTAAATTTATCGGGAGGGCAGGTCTGCAGAGTTAGGTTGGTTACTTGGGATCAGGGGCCCGGATGGTCCTAAATTTTCATGAGGGCAGGTCTGCAGAGTAAGGTTGGTTACTTGGGTTCAGGGGCCCGAATGGTCCTACATTTTCCGGAGGGCAGGTCTGCGAGTGAGGTTGGTTACTTGGGTTCAGGGGTCTGAAAAAGTCCTACATTTTTGGGAGGGCAGGTCTTCGAGTGAGGTTGGTTCCTTGGGTTCAGGGGCCCAAATGGTCCTAAATTTTCGGGAGGGCAGGTCTGCGGCGTGAGTTTGGTTGCTTTGGTTCAGGGGCCCGAATGGTCCTAAATTTTCGGGAGGGCAGGTCTGCGGAGTTAGGTTGGTTACTTGGGTTCAGGGGCCCGAATGGTCCTAAATTTTCGGGAGGGCAGGTCTGCGAGTGAGGTTGGTTACTTGGGTTCAGGGGCCCGGATGGTAGTAAAATTTTTCGGGAGGGCAGGTCTGCAGAGTTAGGTTGGTTACTTGGGTTCAGGGGCCCGGATGGTCCTAAATTTTCGTGAGGGCAGGTCTGCAGAGTAAGGTTGGTTACTTGGGTTCAGGGGCCCGAATGGTCCTACATTTTCGGGAGGGCAGGTCTGCGACTGAGGTTGGTTACTTGGGTTCAGGGGTCCGAAAAAGTCCTACATTTTTGGGAGGGCAGGTCTTCGAGTGAGGTTGGTTCCTTGGGTTCAGGGGCCCAAATGGTCCTAAATTTTCGGGAGGGCATGTTTGCAGAGTTAGGTTGGTTACTTGGGTTCAGGGGCCCGAAAGGTCCTAAATTTTCAGGAGGGCAGGTCTCCGAGTGAGGATGGTTACTTGGGTTCAGGGGCCCAAATGGTTCTAAATTTTCGGGAGGGCAGGTCTGCAGAGTGTGGTTGGTTACTTGGGTTCAGGGGCCCGAATGGTCCTAAATTTTCGGGAGGGCAGGTCTGCGGAGTTAGGTTGGTTACTTGGGTTCAGGGGCCCGAATGGTCCTAAATTTTCAGGAGGGCAGGTCTGCGAGTGAGGATGGTTACTTGGGTTCAGGGGCCCGAATGGTCCTAAATTTTTGGGAGGGCAGGTCTGCAAGTGAGGTTGGTTACTTGGGTTCAGGGGTCCGAAAAGGTCCTAAATTTTTGGGAGGGCAGGTCTTCGAGTGAGGTTGGATACTTGGGTTCAGGGGCCCAAATGGTTCTAAATTTTCGGGAGGGCAGGTCTGCGGCGTGAGTTTGGTTACTTGGGTGCAGGGGCCCCAATGGTCCTCAATTTTCGGTAGGGCAGGTCTGCGGAGTTAGGTTGGTTACTTGGGTTCAGGGGCCCGAATGGTCCTAAATTTTCGGGAGAGCAGGTCTGCGAGTGAGGTTGGTTACTTGGGTTCAGGGGCCCGGATGGTCCTAAATTTTCGGGAGGGCAGGTCTGCAGAGTTAGGTTGGTTACTTGGGTTCAGGGGCCCGGATGGTCCTAAATTTTCGGGAAGGCAGGTCTGCGGAGTTAGGTTGGTTACTTGGGTTCAGGGGCCCGAATGGTCCTACATTTTCGGGAGGGCAGGTCTGCGACTGAGGTTGGTTACTTGGGTTCAGGGGTCCAAAAAAGTCCTACATTTTTGGGAGGGCAGGTCTTCGAGTGAGGTTGTTTCCTTGGGTTCAGGGGCCCAAATGGTCCTAAATTTTCGGGAGGGCATGTTTGCAGAGTTAGGTTGGTTACTTGGGTTCAGGGGCCCGAAAGGTCCTAAATTTTCAGGAGGGCAGGTCTCCGAGTGAGGATGGTTACTTGGGTTCAGGGGCCCAAATGGTTCTAAATTTTCGGGAGGGCAGGTCTGCAGAGTGTGGTTGGTTACTTGGGTTCAGGGGCCCGAATGGTCCTAAATTTTCGGGAGGGCAGGTCTGCGGAGTTAGGTTGGTTACTTGGGTTCAGGGGCCCGAATGGTCCTAAATTTTCAGGAGGGCAGGTCTGCGAGTGAGGATGGTTACTTGGGTTCAGGGGCCCGAATGGTCCTAAATTTTTGGGAGGGCAGGTCTGCAAGTGAGGTTGGTTACTTGGGTTCAGGGGTCCGAAAAGGTCCTAAATTTTTGGGAGGGCAGGTCTTCGAGTGAGGTTGGTTACTTGGGTTCAGGGGCCCAAATGGTTCTAAATTTTCGGGAGGGCAGGTCTGCGGCGTGAGTTTGGTTACTTGGGTGCAGGGGCCCCAATGGTCCTCAATTTTCGGTAGGGCAGGTCTGCGGAGTTAGGTTGGTTACTTGGGTTCAGGGGCCCGAATGGTCCTAAATTTTCGGGAGAGCAGGTCTGCGAGTGAGGTTGGTTACTTGGGTTCAGGGGCCCGGATGGTCCTAAATTTTCGGGAGGGCAGGTCTGCAGAGTTAGGTTGGTTACTTGGGTTCAGGGGCCCGGATGGTCCTAAATTTTCGGGAAGGCAGGTCTGCGGAGTTAGGTTGGTTACTTGGGTTCAGGGGCCCGAATGGTCCTAAATTTTCAAGAGGGCAGGTCTGCGAGTGAGGATGGTTACTTGGGTTCAGGGGCCCGAATGGTCCTATATTTTTGGGAGGGCAGGTCTGCAAGTGAGGTTGGTTACTTGGGTTCAGGGGTCCGAAAAGGTCCTAAATTTTTGGGAGGGCAGGTCTTCGAGTGAGGTTGGTTACTTGGGTTCAGGGACCCAAATGGTTCTAAATTTTCGGGAGGGCAGGTCTGCGGCGTGAATTTGGTTACTTGGGTTCAGGGGCCCCAATGGTCCTCAATTTTCGGTAGGGCAGGTCTGCGGAGTTAGGTTGGTTACTTGGATTCAGGGGCCCGAATGGTCCTAAATTTTCGGGAGAGCAGGTCTGCGAGTGAGGTTGGTTACTTGGGTTCAGGGGCCCGGATGGTCCTAAATTTTTGGGAGGGCAGGTCTGCAGAGTTAGGTTGGTTACTTGGGTTCAGGGGCCCGGATGGTCCTAAATTTTCGGGAAGGCAGGTCTGCGGTGTTAGGTTGGTTACTTGGGTTCAGGGGCCCGAATGGTCCTAAATTTTAAGGAGGGCAGGTCTGCGAGTGAGGATGGTTACTTGGGTTCAGGGGCCCGAATGGTCCTAAATTTTTGGGAGGGCAGTTCTGCAAGTGAGGTTGGTTACTTGGGTTCAGGGGTCCGAAAAGGTCCTAAATTTTTGGGAGGGCAGGTCTTCGAGTGAGGTTGGTTACTTGGGTTCAGGGGCCCAAACGGTTCTAAATTTTCGGGAGGGCAGGTCTGCGGCGTGAGTTTGGTTACTTGGGTTCATGGGCCCCAATGGTCCTCAATTTTCGGTAGGGCAGGTCTGCGGAGTGAGGTTGGTTACTTGGGTTCAGGGGCCCGAATGGTCCTGAATTTTCGGGAGAGCAGGTCTGCGAGTGAGGTTGGTTACTTGGGTTCAGGGGCCCGGATGGTCCTAAATTTTCGGGAGGGCAGGTCTGCAGAGTTAGGTTGGATACTTGGGTTCAGGGGCCCAAATGGTTCTAAATTTTCGGGAGAGCAGGTCTGCGAGTGAGGTTGGTTACTTGGGTTCAGGGGCCCGGATGGTCCTAAATTTTCGGGAGGGCAGGTCTGCAGAGTTAGGTTGGTTACTTGGGTTCAGGGGCCCGGATGGTCCTCAATTTTCGGTAGGGCAGGTCTGCGGAGTTAGGTTGGTTACTTGGGTTCAGGGGCCCGAATGATTCTAAATTTTCGGGAGGGCAGGTCTGCGAGTGTGGTTGGTTACTTGGGTTCAGGGGCCCGAATGGTACTTAATTTTTGGCAGGGCAGGTCTGCAGAGTTAGGTTGGTTACTTGGGTTCAGGGGCCCGAATGGTCCTACATTTTCGGGAGGGCAGGTCTGCGACTGAGGTTGGTTACTTGGGTTCAGGGGTCCGAAAAAGTCCTACATTTTTGGGAGGGCAGGTCTTCGAGTGAGGTTGGTTCCTTGGGTTCAGGGGCCCAAATGGTCCTAAATTTTCGGGAGGGCATGTTTGCAGAGTTAGGTTGGTTACTTGGGTTCAGGGGCCCGAAAGGTCGTAAATTTTCAGGAGGGCAGGTCTCCGAGTGAGGATGGTTACTTGGGTTCAGGGGCCCAAATGGTTCTAAATTTTCGGGAGGGCAGGTCTGCAGAGTGTGGTTGGTTACTTGGGTTCAGGGGCCCGAATGGTCCTAAATTTTCGGGAGGGCAGGTCTGCGGAGTTAGGTTGGTTACTTGGGTTCAGGGGCCCGAATGGTCCTAAATTTTCAGGAGGGCAGGTCTGCGAGTGAGGATGGTTACTTGGGTTCAGGGGCCCGAATGGTCCTAAATTTTTGGGAGGGCAGGTCTGAAAGTGAGGTTGGTTACTTGGGTTCAGGGGTCCGAAAAGGTCCTAAATTTTTGGGAGGGCAGGTCTTCGAGTGAGGTTGGTTACTTGGGTTCAGGGGCCCAAATGGTTCTAAATTTTCGGGAGGGCAGGTCTGCGGCGTGAGTTTGGTTACTTGGGTGCAGGGGCCCCAATGGTCCTCAATTTTCGGTAGGGCAGGTCTGCGGAGTTAGGTTGGTTACTTGGGTTCAGGGGCCCGAATGGTCCTAAATTTTCGGGAGAGCAGGTCTGCGAGTGAGGTTGGTTACTTGGGTTCAGGGGCCCGGATGGTCCTAAATTTTCGGGAGGGCAGGTCTGCAGAGTTAGGTTGGTTACTTGGGTTCAGGGGCCCGGATGGTCCTAAATTTTCGGGAAGGCAGGTCTGCGGAGTTAGGTTGGTTACTTGGGTTCAGGGGCCCGAATGGTCCTAAATTTTCAAGAGGGCAGGTCTGCGAGTGAGGATGGTTACTTGGGTTCAGGGGCCCGAATGGTCCTATATTTTTGGGAGGGCAGGTCTGCAAGTGAGGTTGGTTACTTGGGTTCAGGGGTCCGAAAAGGTCCTAAATTTTTGGGAGGGCAGGTCTTCGAGTGAGGTTGGTTACTTGGGTTCAGGGACCCAAATGGTTCTAAATTTTCGGGAGGGCAGGTCTGCGGCGTGAATTTGGTTACTTGGGTTCAGGGGCCCCAATGGTCCTCAATTTTCGGTAGGGCAGGTCTGCGGAGTTAGGTTGGTTACTTGGATTCAGGGGCCCGAATGGTCCTAAATTTTCGGGAGAGCAGGTCTGCGAGTGAGGTTGGTTACTTGGGTTCAGGGGCCCGGATGGTCCTAAATGTTTGGGAGGGCAGGTCTGCAGAGTTAGGTTGGTTACTTGGGTTCAGGGGCCCGGATGGTCCTAAATTTTCGGGAAGGCAGGTCTGCGGTGTTAGGTTGGTTACTTGGGTTCAGGGGCCCGAATGGTCCTAAATTTTAAGGAGGGCAGGTCTGCGAGTGAGGATGGTTACTTGGGTTGAGGGGCCCGAATGGTCCTAAATTTTTGGGAGGGCAGTTCTGCAAGTGAGGTTGGTTACTTGGGTTCAGGGGTCCGAAAAGGTCCTAAATTTTTGGGAGGGCAGGTCTTCGAGTGAGGTTGGTTACTTGGGTTCAGGGGCCCAAACGGTTCTAAATTTTCGGGAGGGCAGGTCTGCGGCGTGAGTTTGGTTACTTGGGTTCAGGGGCCCCAATGGTCCTCAATTTTCGGTAGGGCAGGTCTGCGGAGTGAGGTTGGTTACTTGGGTTCAGGGGCCCGAATGGTCCTGAATTTTCGGGAGAGCAGGTCTGCGAGTGAGGTTGGTTACTTGGGTTCAGGGCCCCGGATGGTCCTAAATTTTCGGGAGGGCAGGTCTGCAGAGTTAGGTTGGTTACTTGGGTTCAGGGGCCCGGATGGTCCTAAATTTTCGGGAAGGCAGGTCTGCAGAGTTAGGTTGGTTACTTGGGTTCAGGGGCCCGAATGGTCCTTAATTTTCGGGAGGGCAGGTCTGCGAGTGAGGTTGGTTACTTGGGTTCAGGGGTCCGAAAAAGTCCGACATTTTTGGGAGGGCAGGTCTTCGAGTGAGGTTGGTTCATTGGGTTCAGGGGCCCAAATGGTCCTAAATTTTCGGGAGGGCAGGTCTGCGGCGTGAGTTTGGTTACTTTGGTTCAGGGGCCCGAATGGTCCTAAATTTTCCGGAGGGCAGGTCTGCGAGTGAGGTTGGTTACTTGGGTTCAGTGGCCAGGTGGTCCTAAATTTTCGGGAGGGCAGGCCTGCAGATTTAGGTTGGTTACTTGGGTTCAGGGGCCCGAATGGTCCTATATTTTCGGGAGGGCAGGTCTGCGAGTGAGGTTGGTTACTTGGGTTCAGGGGCCCGAATGGTCCTCAATTTTCGGGAGGGCAGGTCTGTGGAGTGAGGTTGGTTACTTGGGTTCAGGGTCCTGAATGGTCCTAAATTTTCGGGAGGGCAGGTCTGCGAGTGAGGTTGGTTACTTGGGTTCAGGGGCCCGAATGGTCCTCAATTTTAAGGAGGGCAGGTCAGCGGAGTGAGGTTGGTTACTTGGGTTCAGGGACCCGAATGGTTCTCATTTTTCGGGAGGGCAGGTCTGCGGAGTTAGGTTGGTTACTTGGGTTCAGGGGCCCGAATGGTTCTAAATTTTCGGGAGGGCAGGTCTGCAAGTGAGGTTGGTTACTTGGGTTCAGGGGTCCGAAAAGGTCCTAAATTTTTGTGAGGGCAGGTCTTCAAGTGAGGTTGGTTACTTGGGTTCAGGGGCCCAAATGGTTCTAAATTTTCGGGAGGGCAGGTCTGCGGCGTGAGTTTGGTTACTTGGGTTCAGGGGCCCGAATGGTCCTTAATTTTCGGCAGGGCAGGTCTGCGGAGTTAGGTTGGTTACTTGGGTTCAGGGGCCCGAATGGTCCTAAATTTTCGGGAGGGCAGGTCTGCGAGTGAGGTTGGTTACTTGGGTTCAGGGGCCCGGATGGTCCTAAATTTATCGGGAGGGCAGGTCTGCAGAGTTAGGTTGGTTACTTGGGATCAGGGGCCCGGATGGTCCTAAATTTTCATGAGGGCAGGTCTGCAGAGTAAGGTTGGTTACTTGGGTTCAGGGGCCCGAATGGTCCTACATTTTCCGGAGGGCAGGTCTGCGAGTGAGGTTGGTTACTTGGGTTCAGGGGTCTGAAAAAGTCCTAAATTTTTGTGAGGGCAGGTCTTCAAGTGAGGTTGGTTACTTGGGTTCAGGGGCCCAAATGGTTCTAAATTTTCGGGAGGGCAGGTCTGCGGCGTGAGTTTGGTTACTTGGGTTCAGGGGCCCGAATGGTCCTTAATTTTCGGCAGGGCAGGTCTGCGGAGTTAGGTTGGTTACTTGGGTTCAGGGGCCCGAATGGTCCTAAATTTTCGGGAGGGCAGGTCTGCGAGTGAGGTTGGTTACTTGGGTTCAGGGGCCCGGATGGTCCTAAATTTATCGGGAGGGCAGGTCTGCAGAGTTAGGTTGGTTACTTGGGATCAGGGGCCCGGATGGTCCTAAATTTTCATGAGGGCAGGTCTGCAGAGTAAGGTTGGTTACTTGGGTTCAGGGGCCCGAATGGTCCTACATTTTCCGGAGGGCAGGTCTGCGAGTGAGGTTGGTTACTTGGGTTCAGGGGTCTGAAAAAGTCCTACATTTTTGGGAGGGCAGGTCTTCGAGTGAGGTTGGTTCCTTGGGTTCAGGGGCCCAAATGGTCCTAAATTTTCGGGAGGGCAGGTCTGCGGCGTGAGTTTGGTTGCTTTGGTTCAGGGGCCCGAATGGTCCTAAATTTTCGGGAGGGCAGGTCTGCGGAGTTAGGTTGGTTACTTGGGTTCAGGGGCCCGAATGGTCCTAAATTTTCGGGAGGGCAGGTCTGCGAGTGAGGTTGGTTACTTGGGTTCAGGGGCCCGGATGGTAGTAAAATTTTTCGGGAGGGCAGGTCTGCAGAGTTAGGTTGGTTACTTGGGTTCAGGGGCCCGGATGGTCCTAAATTTTCGTGAGGGCAGGTCTGCAGAGTAAGGTTGGTTACTTGGGTTCAGGGGCCCGAATGGTCCTACATTTTCGGGAGGGCAGGTCTGCGACTGAGGTTGGTTACTTGGGTTCAGGGGTCCGAAAAAGTCCTACATTTTTGGGAGGGCAGGTCTTCGAGTGAGGTTGGTTCCTTGGGTTCAGGGGCCCAAATGGTCCTAAATTTTCGGGAGGGCATGTTTGCAGAGTTAGGTTGGTTACTTGGGTTCAGGGGCCCGAAAGGTCCTAAATTTTCAGGAGGGCAGGTCTCCGAGTGAGGATGGTTACTTGGGTTCAGGGGCCCAAATGGTTCTAAATTTTCGGGAGGGCAGGTCTGCAGAGTGTGGTTGGTTACTTGGGTTCAGGGGCCCGAATGGTCCTAAATTTTCGGGAGGGCAGGTCTGCGGAGTTAGGTTGGTTACTTGGGTTCAGGGGCCCGAATGGTCCTAAATTTTCAGGAGGGCAGGTCTGCGAGTGAGGATGGTTACTTGGGTTCAGGGGCCCGAATGGTCCTAAATTTTTGGGAGGGCAGGTCTGCAAGTGAGGTTGGTTACTTGGGTTCAGGGGTCCGAAAAGGTCCTAAATTTTTGGGAGGGCAGGTCTTCGAGTGAGGTTGGATACTTGGGTTCAGGGGCCCAAATGGTTCTAAATTTTCGGGAGGGCAGGTCTGCGGCGTGAGTTTGGTTACTTGGGTGCAGGGGCCCCAATGGTCCTCAATTTTCGGTAGGGCAGGTCTGCGGAGTTAGGTTGGTTACTTGGGTTCAGGGGCCCGAATGGTCCTAAATTTTCGGGAGAGCAGGTCTGCGAGTGAGGTTGGTTACTTGGGTTCAGGGGCCCGGATGGTCCTAAATTTTCGGGAGGGCAGGTCTGCAGAGTTAGGTTGGTTACTTGGGTTCAGGGGCCCGGATGGTCCTAAATTTTCGGGAAGGCAGGTCTGCGGAGTTAGGTTGGTTACTTGGGTTCAGGGGCCCGAATGGTCCTACATTTTCGGGAGGGCAGGTCTGCGACTGAGGTTGGTTACTTGGGTTCAGGGGTCCAAAAAAGTCCTACATTTTTGGGAGGGCAGGTCTTCGAGTGAGGTTGTTTCCTTGGGTTCAGGGGCCCAAATGGTCCTAAATTTTCGGGAGGGCATGTTTGCAGAGTTAGGTTGGTTACTTGGGTTCAGGGGCCCGAAAGGTCCTAAATTTTCAGGAGGGCAGGTCTCCGAGTGAGGATGGTTACTTGGGTTCAGGGGCCCAAATGGTTCTAAATTTTCGGGAGGGCAGGTCTGCAGAGTGTGGTTGGTTACTTGGGTTCAGGGGCCCGAATGGTCCTAAATTTTCGGGAGGGCAGGTCTGCGGAGTTAGGTTGGTTACTTGGGTTCAGGGGCCCGAATGGTCCTAAATTTTCAGGAGGGCAGGTCTGCGAGTGAGGATGGTTACTTGGGTTCAGGGGCCCGAATGGTCCTAAATTTTTGGGAGGGCAGGTCTGCAAGTGAGGTTGGTTACTTGGGTTCAGGGGTCCGAAAAGGTCCTAAATTTTTGGGAGGGCAGGTCTTCGAGTGAGGTTGGTTACTTGGGTTCAGGGGCCCAAATGGTTCTAAATTTTCGGGAGGGCAGGTCTGCGGCGTGAGTTTGGTTACTTGGGTGCAGGGGCCCCAATGGTCCTCAATTTTCGGTAGGGCAGGTCTGCGGAGTTAGGTTGGTTACTTGGGTTCAGGGGCCCGAATGGTCCTAAATTTTCGGGAGAGCAGGTCTGCGAGTGAGGTTGGTTACTTGGGTTCAGGGGCCCGGATGGTCCTAAATTTTCGGGAGGGCAGGTCTGCAGAGTTAGGTTGGTTACTTGGGTTCAGGGGCCCGGATGGTCCTAAATTTTCGGGAAGGCAGGTCTGCGGAGTTAGGTTGGTTACTTGGGTTCAGGGGCCCGAATGGTCCTAAATTTTCAAGAGGGCAGGTCTGCGAGTGAGGATGGTTACTTGGGTTCAGGGGCCCGAATGGTCCTATATTTTTGGGAGGGCAGGTCTGCAAGTGAGGTTGGTTACTTGGGTTCAGGGGTCCGAAAAGGTCCTAAATTTTTGGGAGGGCAGGTCTTCGAGTGAGGTTGGTTACTTGGGTTCAGGGACCCAAATGGTTCTAAATTTTCGGGAGGGCAGGTCTGCGGCGTGAATTTGGTTACTTGGGTTCAGGGGCCCCAATGGTCCTCAATTTTCGGTAGGGCAGGTCTGCGGAGTTAGGTTGGTTACTTGGATTCAGGGGCCCGAATGGTCCTAAATTTTCGGGAGAGCAGGTCTGCGAGTGAGGTTGGTTACTTGGGTTCAGGGGCCCGGATGGTCCTAAATTTTTGGGAGGGCAGGTCTGCAGAGTTAGGTTGGTTACTTGGGTTCAGGGGCCCGGATGGTCCTAAATTTTCGGGAAGGCAGGTCTGCGGTGTTAGGTTGGTTACTTGGGTTCAGGGGCCCGAATGGTCCTAAATTTTAAGGAGGGCAGGTCTGCGAGTGAGGATGGTTACTTGGGTTCAGGGGCCCGAATGGTCCTAAATTTTTGGGAGGGCAGTTCTGCAAGTGAGGTTGGTTACTTGGGTTCAGGGGTCCGAAAAGGTCCTAAATTTTTGGGAGGGCAGGTCTTCGAGTGAGGTTGGTTACTTGGGTTCAGGGGCCCAAACGGTTCTAAATTTTCGGGAGGGCAGGTCTGCGGCGTGAGTTTGGTTACTTGGGTTCATGGGCCCCAATGGTCCTCAATTTTCGGTAGGGCAGGTCTGCGGAGTGAGGTTGGTTACTTGGGTTCAGGGGCCCGAATGGTCCTGAATTTTCGGGAGAGCAGGTCTGCGAGTGAGGTTGGTTACTTGGGTTCAGGGGCCCGGATGGTCCTAAATTTTCGGGAGGGCAGGTCTGCAGAGTTAGGTTGGATACTTGGGTTCAGGGGCCCAAATGGTTCTAAATTTTCGGGAGAGCAGGTCTGCGAGTGAGGTTGGTTACTTGGGTTCAGGGGCCCGGATGGTCCTAAATTTTCGGGAGGGCAGGTCTGCAGAGTTAGGTTGGTTACTTGGGTTCAGGGGCCCGGATGGTCCTCAATTTTCGGTAGGGCAGGTCTGCGGAGTTAGGTTGGTTACTTGGGTTCAGGGGCCCGAATGGTCCTAAATTTTCGGGAGAGCAGGTCTGCGAGTGAGGTTGGTTACTTGGGTTCAGGGGCCCGGATGGTCCTAAATTTTCGGGAGGGCAGGTCTGCAGAGTTAGGTTGGTTACTTGGGTTCAGGGGCCCGGATGGTCCTAAATTTTCGGGAAGGCAGGTCTGCGGAGTTAGGTTGGTTACTTGGGTTCAGGGGCCCGAATGGTCCTAAATTTTCAAGAGGGCAGGTCTGCGAGTGAGGATGGTTACTTGGGTTCAGGGGCCCGAATGGTCCTATATTTTTGGGAGGGCAGGTCTGCAAGTGAGGTTGGTTACTTGGGTTCAGGGGTCCGAAAAGGTCCTAAATTTTTGGGAGGGCAGGTCTTCGAGTGAGGTTGGTTACTTGGGTTCAGGGACCCAAATGGTTCTAAATTTTCGGGAGGGCAGGTCTGCGGCGTGAATTTGGTTACTTGGGTTCAGGGGCCCCAATGGTCCTCAATTTTCGGTAGGGCAGGTCTGCGGAGTTAGGTTGGTTACTTGGATTCAGGGGCCCGAATGGTCCTAAATTTTCGGGAGAGCAGGTCTGCGAGTGAGGTTGGTTACTTGGGTTCAGGGGCCCGGATGGTCCTAAATTTTTGGGAGGGCAGGTCTGCAGAGTTAGGTTGGTTACTTGGTTTCAGGGGCCCGGATGGTCCTAAATTTTCGGGAAGGCAGGTCTGCGGTGTTAGGTTGGTTACTTGGGTTCAGGGGCCCGAATGGTCCTAAATTTTAAGGAGGGCAGGTCTGCGAGTGAGGATGGTTACTTGGGTTCAGGGGCCCGAATGGTCCTAAATTTTTGGGAGGGCAGTTCTGCAAGTGAGGTTGGTTACTTGGGTTCAGGGGTCCGAAAAGGTCCTAAATTTTTGGGAGGGCAGGTCTTCGAGTGAGGTTGGTTACTTGGGTTCAGGGGCCCAAACGGTTCTAAATTTTCGGGAGGGCAGGTCTGCGGCGTGAGTTTGGTTACTTGGGTTCAGGGGCCCCAATGGTCCTCAATTTTCGGTAGGGCAGGTCTGCGGAGTGAGGTTGGTTACTTGGGTTCAGGGGCCCGAATGGTCCTGAATTTTCGGGAGAGCAGGTCTGCGAGTGAGGTTGGTTACTTGGGTTCAGGGGCCCGGGTTGGTCCTAAATTTTCGGGAGGGCAGGTCTGCAGAGTTAGGTTGGTTACTTGGGTTCAGGGGCCCGGATGGTCCTAAATTTTCGGGAAGGCAGGTCTGCAGAGTTAGGTTGGTTACTTGGGTTCAGGGGCCCGAATGGTCCTTAATTTTCGGGAGGGCAGGTCTGCGAGTGAGGTTGGTTACTTGGGTTCAGGGGTCCGAAAAAGTCCTACATTTTTGGGAGGGCAGGTCTTCGAGTGAGGTTGGTTCATTGGGTTCAGGGGCCCAAATGGTCCTAAATTTTCGGGAGGGCAGGTCTGCGGCGTGAGTTTGGTTACTTTGGTTCAGTGGCCCGAATGGTCCTAAATTTTCCGGAGGGCAGGTCTGCGAGTGAGGTTGGTTACTTGGGTTCAGTGGCCAGGTGGTCCTAAATTTTCGGGAGGGCAGGCCTGCAGATTTAGGTTGGTTACTTGGGTTCAGGGGCCCGAATGGTCCTATATTTTCGGGAGGGCAGGTCTGCGAGTGAGGTTGGTTACTTGGGTTCAGGGGCCCGAATGGTCCTCAATTTTCGGGAGGGCAGGTCTGTGGAGTGAGGTTGGTTACTTGGGTTCAGGGTCCTGAATGGTCCTAAATTTTCGGGAGGGCAGGTCTGCGAGTGAGGTTGGTTACTTGGGTTCAGGGGCCCGAATGGTCCTCAATTTTCAGGAGGGCAGGTCAGCGGAGTGAGGTTGGTTACTTGGGTTCAGGGACCCGAATGGTCCTCAATTTTCGGGAGGGCAGGTCTGCGGAGTTAGGTTGGTTACTTGGGTTCAGGGGCCCGAATGGTTCTAAATTTTCGGGAGGGCAGGTCTGCAAGTGAGGTTGGTTACTTGGGTTCAGGGGTCCGAAAAGGTCCTAAATTTTTGTGAGGGCAGGTCTTCAAGTGAGGTTGGTTACTTGGGTTCAGGGGCCCAAATGGTTCTAAATTTTCGGGAGGGCAGGACTGCGGCGTGAGTTTGGTTACTTGGGTTCAGGGGCCCGAATGGTCCTTAATTTTCGGCAGGGCAGGTCTGCGGAGTTAGGTTGGTTACTTGGGTTCAGGGGCCCGAATGGTCCTAAATTTTCGGGAGGGCAGGTCTGCGAGTGAGGTTGGTTACTTGGGTTCAGGGGCCCGGATGGTCCTAAATTTATCGGGAGGGCAGGTCTGCAGAGTTAGGTTGGTTACTTGGGATCAGGGGCCCGGATGGTCCTAAATTTTCATGAGGGCAGGTCTGCAGAGTAAGGTTGGTTACTTGGGTTCAGGGGCCCGAATGGTCCTACATTTTCCGGAGGGCAAGTCTGCGAGTGAGGTTGGTTACTTGGGTTCAGGGGTCTGAAAAAGTCCTACATTTTTGGGAGGGCAGGTCTTCGAGTGAGGTTGGTTCCTTGGGTTCAGGGGCCCAAATGGTCCTAAATTTTCGGGAGGGCAGGTCTGCGGCGTGAGTTTGGTTGCTTTGGTTCAGGGGCCCGAATGGTCCTATATTTTCGGGAGGGCAGGTCTGCGGAGTTAGGTTGGTTACTTGGGTTCAGGGGCCCGAATGGTCCTAAATTTTCGGGAGGGCAGGTCTGCGAGTGAGGTTGGTTACTTGGGTTCAGGGGCCCGGATGGTAGTAACATTTTTCGGGAGGGCAGGTCTGCAGAGTTAGGTTGGTTACTTGGGATCAGGGGCCCGGATGGTCCTAAATTTTCGTGAGGGCAGGTCTGCAGAGTAAGGTTGGTTACTTGGGTTCAGGGGCCCGAATGGTCCTACATTTTCCGGAGGGCAGGTCTGCGAGTGAGGTTAGTTACTTGGGTTCAGGGGTCTGAAAAAGTCCTACATTTTTGGGAGGGCAGGTCTTCGAGTGAGGTTGGTTCCTTGGGTTCAGGGGCCCAAATGGTCCTAAATTTTCGGGAGGGCAGGTCTGCGAGTGAGGTTGGTTACTTGGGTTCAGGGGCCCGAATGGTCCTACATTTTCGGGAGGGCAGGTCTGCGGAGTGAGGTTGGTTACTTGGGTTCAAGGGCCCGAATGGTCCTAAATTTTCCGGAGGGCAGGTCTGCGAGTGAGGTTGGTTAATTGGGTTCAGGGGCCCGAATGGTCCTAAATTTTCAGGAGGGCAGGTCAGCGGAGTGAGGTTGGTTACTTGGGTTCATGGACCCGAATGGTCCTAAATTTTCAGGAGGGCAGGTTTGCGGAGTGAGGTTGGTTGCTTGGGTTACAGGGTCCGAATGGTCCCAAATTTTTGGGAGGGCGGGTCTTCGAGTGAGGTTGGTTACTTGGGTTCAGGGGCCCAAATCGTTCTAAATTTTCGGGAGGGCAGGTCTGCGGTGTGAATTTGGTTACTTGGGTTCAGGGGCCCAAATGGTTCTAAATTTTCGGGAGGGCAGGTCTGCAGAGTGTGGTTGGTTACTTGGGTTCAGGGGCCCGAATGGTCCTAAATTTTCGGGAGGGCAGGTCTGCGCAGTTAGGTTGGTTACTTGGGTTCAGGGGCCCGAATGGTCCTAAATTTGCAGGAGGGCAGGTCTGCGAGTGAGGATGGTTACTTGGGTTTAGGGGCCCGAATGGTCCTAAATTTTTGGGAGGGCAGGTCTGCAATTGAGGTTGGTTACTTGGGTTCAGGGGTCCGAAAAGGTCCTACATTTTTGGGAGGGCAGGTCTTCGAGTGAGGTTGGTTACTTGGGTTCAGGAGTCCAAATGGTTCTAAATTTTCGGGAGGGCAGGTCTGCGGCGTGAGGTTGGTTACTTGGGTTCAGGGGCCCGAATGGTCCTCAATTTTCGGTAGGGCAGGTCTGCGGAGTTAGGTTGGTTACTTGGGTTCAGAGGCCCGAATGGTCCTAAATTTTAGGGAGAGCAGGTCTGCGAGTGAGGTTGGTTACTTGGGTTCAGGGTCCCGGATGGTCCTAAATTTTCAGGAAGGCAGGTCTGCAGAGTTAGGTTGGTTACTTGGGTTCAGGGGCCCGAATGGTTCTTAATTTTCGGGAGGGCAGGTCTGCGAGTGAGGTTGGTTACTTGGGTTCAGGGGTCCGAAAAGGTCCTACATTTTTGGGAGGGCAGGTCTTCGAGTGAGGTTGGTTACTTAGGTTCAGGGGCCCAAATGGTTCTAAATTTTCGGAAGGGCAGGTCTGCGGCGTAAGTTTGGTTACTTGGGTTCAGGGGCCCCAATGGTCCTCAATTTTCGGTAGGGCAGGTCTGCGGAGTTAGGTTGGTTAATTGGGTTCAGGGGCCCGAATGGTCCTAAATTTTCGGGAGAGCAGGTCTGCGAGTGAGGTTGGTTACATGGGTTCAGGGGCCCGGATGGTCCTAAATTTTCGGGAGGGCAGGTCTGCAGAGTTAGGTTGGTTACTTGGGTTCAGGGGCCCCGATGGTCCTAAATTTTCGGGAAGGCAGGTCTGCGGAGTTAGGTTGGTTACTTGCGTTCAGGGGCCCGAATGGTCCTAAATTTTCAGGAGGGCAGGTCTGCGAGTGAGGATGGTTACTTGGGTTCAGGGGCCCGAAAAGGTCCTAAATTTTTGGGAGGGCAGGTCTTCGAGTGAGGTTGGTTACTTGGGTTCAGGGGCCCAAATGGTTCTAAATTTTCAGGAGGGTAGGTCTGCGGCGTGAGTTTGGTTACTTTGGTTCAGGGGCCCGAATGGTCCTAAATTTTCAGGAGGGCAGGTCTGCGAGTGAGGTTGGTTACTTGGGTTCAGGGGCCCGAATGGTCCTAAATTTTCGGGAAAACAGGTCTGCGGAGTTAGGTTGGTTACTTGGGTTCAGGGGCCCGAATGGTCCTAAATTTTTCAGGAGGGCAGGTCTGCGAGTGAGGATGGTTACTTGGGTTCAGGGGCCCGAATGGTCCTAAATTTTTGGGAGGGCACGTCTGCAAGTGAGGTTGGTTACCTGGGTTCAGGGGTCCGAAAAGGTCCTAAATTTTTGGGAGGGCAGGTATTCGAGTGAGGTTGGTTACTTGGGTTCAGGGGCCCAAATGGTTCTAAATTTTCAGGAGGGCAGGTCTGCGGCGTGAGTTTGGTTACTTGGGTTCAGGGGCCCCAATGGTCCTCAATTTTCAGTCGGGCAGGTCTGCGGAGTTAGGTTGGTTACTTGGGTTCAGGGGCCCGAATGGTCCTATATTTTCGGGAGAGCAGGTCTGCGCGTGAGATTGTTTACTTGGGTTCAGGGGCCCGGATGGTCCTACATTTTCGGGAGGGCAGGTCTGCAGAGTTAGGTTGGTTACTTGGGTTCAGGGGCCCGGATGGTCCTAAATTTTCGGGAAGGCAGGTCTGCGGAGTTAGGTTGGTTACTTGGGTTCAGGGGCCCGAATGGTCCTAAATTTTCAGGAGGGCAGGTCTGCGAGTGAGGATGGTTACTTGGGTTCAGGGGCCCGAAAAGGTCCTAAATTTTTTGGGAGGGCAGGTCTGCAGAGTTAGGTTGGTTACTTGGGTTCAGGGGCTGGAATGGTCCTTAATTTTCCGGAGGGCAGGTCTGCGAGTGAGGTTGGTTACTTGGGTTCAGGGGTCCGAAAAAGTCCTAAATTTTTGGGAGGGCAGGTCTTCAAGTGAGGTTGGTTCCTTGGGTTCAGGGGCCCAAATGGTCCTAAATTTTCGGGAGGGCAGGTCTGCGGCGTGAGTTTGGTTACTTTGGTTCAGGGGCCTGAATGGTCCTTAATTTTCGGCAGGGCAGGTCTGCAGAGTTAGGTTGGTTACTTGGGTTCAGGGGCCCGAATGGTCCTATATTTTCGGGAGAGCAGGTCTGCGCGTGAGGTTGTTTACTTGGGTTCAGGGGCCCAGATGGTCCTAAATTTTCCGGAGGGCAGGTCTGCGAGTGAGGTTGGTTACTTGGGTTCAGGGGCCCGAATGGTCCTAAATTTTCAGGAGGGCAGGTCTGCGAGTGAGGATGGTTACTTGGGTTCAGGGGCCCGAATGGTCCTTAATTTTTGGGAGGGCAGGTCTGCAAGTGAGGTTGGTTACTTGGGTTCAGGGGTCCGAAAAGGTCCTACATTTTTGGGAGGGCAGGTCTTCGAGTGAGGTTGGTTACTTGGGTTCAGGGGCCCAAATGGTTCTAAATTTTCGGGAGGGCAGGTCTGCGGCGTGAGTTCAGTTACTTGGGATCAGGGGCCCCAATGGTCCTCAATTTTCGGTAGGGAAGGTCTGCGGAGTTAGGTTGTTACTTGGGTTCAGGGGCCCGAATGGACCTAAGTTTTCGGGAGAGCAGGTCTGCGAGTGAGGTTGGTTACTTGGGTTCAGGGGCCCGGATGGTCCTAAATTTTCGGGAGAGCAGGTCTGCAGAGTTAGGTTGGTCACTTGGGTTCAGGGGCCGGGATGGTCCTAAATTTTCGGGAAGGCAGGTCTGCGAAGTTAGGTTGGTTACTTGGGTTCAGGGGCCCCAATGGTCCTCAATTTTCGGTAGGGCAGGTCTGCGGAGTGAGGTTGGTTACTTGGGTTCAGGGGCACGAATGGTCCTATATTTTCGGGAGAGCAGGTCTGCGAGTGAGGTTGGTTACTTGGGTACAGGGGCCCGGATGGTCCTAAATTTTCGGGAGGGCAGGTCTGCAGAGTTAGGTTGGTTACTTGGGTTCAGGGGCCCGGATGGTCCTAAATTTTCGGGAAGGCAGGTCTGCAGATTTAGGTTGGTTACTTGGGTTCAGGGGCCCGAATGGTCCTAAATTTTCAGGAGGGCAGGTCTGCGAGTGAGGATGGTTACTTGGGTTCAGGGGCCCGAATGGTCCTAAATTTTCAGGAGGGCAGGTCTGCGAGTGAGGATGGTTACTTGGGTTCAGGGGCCCGAATGGTCCTAAATTTTTGGGAGGGCAGGTCTGCAAGTGAGGTTGGTTACTTGGGTTCAGGGGTCCGAAAAGGTCCTACATTTTTGGGAGGGCAGGTCTTCGAGTAAGGTTGGTTACTTGGGTTCAGGATCCCAAATGGTTCTAAATTTTCGGGAGGGCAGGTCTGCTGCGTGAGTTTGGTTACTTGGGATCCGGGGCCCCAATGGTCCTCAATTTTCGGTAGGGCAGGTCTGCGGAGTTAGGTTGGTGCTTGGGTTCAGGGGCCCGAATGGTCCTAAATTTTCGGGAGAGCAGGTCTGCGAGTGAGGTTGGTTACTTGGGTTCAGGGGCCCGGATGGTCCTAAATTTTCGGGAGGGCAGGTCTGCAGAGTTAGGTTGGTCACTTGGGTTCAGGGGCCGGGATGGTCCTAAATTTTCGGGAAGGCAGGTCTGCGGAGTTAGGTTGGTTACTTGGGTTCAGGGGCCCCAATGGTCCTCAATTTTCGGTAGGGCAGGTCTGCGGAGTGAGGTTGGTTACTTGGGTTCAGGGGCCCGAATGGTCCTTAATTTTCGGGAGAGCAGGTCTGCGAGTGAGGTTGGTTACTTGGGTTCAGGGGCCCGGATGGTCCTAAATTTTCGGGAGGGCAGGTCTGCACAGTTAGGTTGGTTACTTGGGTTCAGGGGCCCGGATGGTCCTAAATTTTCGGGAAGGCAGGTCTGCAGTGTTAGGTTGGTTACTTGGGTTCAGGGGCCCGAATGGTCCTTAATTTTCGGGAGGGCAGGTCTGCGAGTGAGGTTGGTTACTTGGGTTCAGGGGCCCAAATGGTTCTAAATTTTCGGGAGGGCAGGTCTGCGGCGTGAGTTTGGTTACTTGGGTTCAGGGGCCCCAATGGTCCTCAATTTTCGGTAGGGCAGGTCTGCGGAGTTAGGTTGGTACTTGGGTTCAGGGGCCCGAATGGTCCTAAATTTTCGGGAGAGCAGGTCTGCGAGTGAGGTTGGTTACTTGGGTTCAGGGGCCCCAATGGTCCTCAATTTTCGGTAGGGCAGGTCTGCGGAGTTAGGTTGGTTACTTGGGTTCAGGGGCCCGAATGGTCCTAAATTTTCAGGAGGGCAGGTCTGCGAGTGAGGATGGTTACTTGGGTTCAGGGGCCCGAATGGTCCTAAATTTTTGGGAGGGCAGGTCTGCAAGTGAGGTTGGTTACTTGGGTTCAGGGGTCCGAAAAGGTCCTACATTTTTGGGAGGGCAGGTCTTCGAGTAAGGTTGGTTACTTGGGTTCAGGATCCCAAATGGTTCTAAATTTTCGGGAGGGCAGGTCTGCTGCGTGAGTTTGGTTACTTGGGATCCGGGGCCCCAATGGTCCTCAATTTTCGGTAGGGCAGGTCTGCGGAGTTAGGTTGGTGCTTGGGTTCAGGGGCCCGAATGGTCCTAAATTTTCGGGAGAGCAGGTCTGCGAGTGAGGTTGGTTACTTGGGTTCAGGGGCCCGGATGGTCCTAAATTTTCGGGAGGGCAGGTCTGCAGAGTTAGGTTGGTCACTTGGGTTCAGGGGCCGGGATGGTCCTAAATTTTCGGGAAGGCAGGTCTGCGGAGTTAGGTTGGTTACTTGGGTTCAGGGGCCCCAATGGTCCTCAATTTTCGGTAGGGCAGGTCTGCGGAGTGAGGTTGGTTACTTGGGTTCAGGGGCCCGAATGGTCCTTAATTTTCGGGAGAGCAGGTCTGCGAGTGAGGTTGGTTACTTGGGTTCAGGGGCCCGGATGGTCCTAAATTTTCGGGAGGGCAGGTCTGCACAGTTAGGTTGGTTACTTGGGTTCAGGGGCCCGGATGGTCCTAAATTTTCGGGAAGGCAGGTCTGCAGTGTTAGGTTGGTTACTTGGGTTCAGGGGCCCGAATGGTCCTTAATTTTCGGGAGGGCAGGTCTGCGAGTGAGGTTGGTTACTTGGGTTCAGGGGCCCAAATGGTTCTAAATTTTCGGGAGGGCAGGTCTGCGGCGTGAGTTTGGTTACTTGGGTTCAGGGGCCCCAATGGTCCTCAATTTTCGGTAGGGCAGGTCTGCGGAGTTAGGTTGGTACTTGGGTTCAGGGGCCCGAATGGTCCTAAATTTTCGGGAGAGCAGGTCTGCGAGTGAGGTTGGTTACTTGGGTTCAGGGGCTCGGATGGTCCTAAATTTTCGGGGGGGCAGGTCTGCAGAGTTAGGTTGGTTACTTGGATTCAGGGGCCCGGATGGTCCTAAATTTTCGGGAAGGCAGGTCTGTGGAGTTAGGTTGGTTACTTGGGTTCAGGGGCCCGAATGATCCTAAATTTTCAGGAGGGCAGGTCTGCGAGTGAGGATGGTTACTTGGGTTCAGGGGCCCAAATGGTCCTAACTTTTTGGGAGGGCAGGTCTGCAATTGAGGTTGGTTACTTGGGTTCAGGGGTCCGAAAGGGTCCTAAATTTTCGGGAGGGCAGGTCTGCGGCGTGAGTTTGGTTACTTTGGTTCAGGGGCCCGAATGGTCCTAAATTTTCCGGAGGGCAGGTCTGCGAGTGAGGTTGGTTACTTGGGTTCAGGGGCCCGAATGGTCCTAAATTTTCGGGAGGGCAGGTCTGCGGAGTTAGGTTGGTTACTTGGGTTCAGGGGCCCGAATGGTCCTAAATTTTCAGGAGGGCAGGTCTGCGAGTGAGGATGGTTACTTGGGTTCAGGGGCCCGAATGGTCCTAAATTTTTGGGAGGGCAGGTCTGCAAGTGAGGTTGGTTACTTGATTTCAGGGGTCCGAATAGGTCCTATATTTTTGGGAGGGCAGGTCTTCGAGTGAGGTTGGTTACTTGGGTTCAGGGGCCCAAATGGTTCTAAATTTTCGGTAGGGCAGGTCTGCGGAGTTAGGTTGGTTACTTGGGTTCAGGGGCCCGAATGGTCCTACATTTTCGGGAGAGCAGGTCTGCGAGTGAGGTTGGTTACTTGGGTTCAGGGGCTCGGATGGTCCTAAATTTTCGGGGGGGCAGGTCTGCAGAGTTAGGTTGGTTACTTGGATTCAGGGGCCCGGATGGTCCTAAATTTTCGGGAAGGCAGGTCTGTGGAGTTAGGTTGGTTACTTGGGTTCAGGGGCCCGAATGATCCTAAATTTTCAGGAGGGCAGGTCTGCGAGTGAGGATGGTTACTTGGGTTCAGGGGCCCAAATGGTCCTAACTTTTTGGGAGGGCAGGTCTGCAATTGAGGTTGGTTACTTGGGTTCAGGGGTCCGAAAGGGTCCTAAATTTTCGGGAGGGCAGGTCTGCGGCGTGAGTTTGGTTACTTTGGTTCAGGGGCCCGAATGGTCCTAAATTTTCCGGAGGGCAGGTCTGCGAGTGAGGTTGGTTACTTGGGTTCAGGGGCCCGAATGGTCCTAAATTTTCGGGAGGGCAGGTCTGCGGAGTTAGGTTGATTACTTGGGTTCAGGGGCCCGAATGGTCCTAAATTTTCAGGAGGGCAGGTCTGCGAGTGAGGATGGTTACTTGGGTTCAGGGGCCCGAATGGTCCTAAATTTTTGGGAGGGCAGGTCTGCAAGTGAGGTTGGTTACTTGATTTCAGGGGTCCGAATAGGTCCTATATTTTTGGGAGGGCAGGTCTTCGAGTGAGGTTGGTTACTTGGGTTCAGGGGCCCAAATGGTTCTAAATTTTCGGTAGGGCAGGTCTGCGGAGTTAGGTTGGTTACTTGGGTTCAGGGGCCCGAATGGTCCTACATTTTCGGGAGAGCAGGTCTGCGAGTGAGGTTGGTTACTTGGATTCAGGGGCCCGGATGGTCCTAAATTTTCGGGAGGGCAGGTCTGCAGAGTTAGGTTGGTTACTTGGGTTCAGGGGCCCGGATGGTCCTAAATTTTCGGGAAGGCAGGTCTGCGGAGTTAGGTTGGTTACTTGGGTTCAGGGGCCCGAATGGTCCTAAATTTTTCAGGAGGGCAGGTCTGCGAGTGAGGATGGTTACTTGGGTTCAGGGGCCCGAATGGTCCTAAATTTTTGGGAGGGCAGGTCTGCAAGTGAGGTTGGTTACTTCGGTTCATTGGTCCGAAAAGGTCCTAAATATTTGGGAGGGCAGGTCTTCGAGTGAGGTTGGTTACTTGGGTTCAGGGGCCCAAATGGTTCTAAATTTTCGGGAGGGCAGGTCTGCGGCGTGAGTTTGGTTACTTGGGTTCAGGGGCCCCAATGGTCCTCAATTTTCGGTAGGGCAGGTCTGCGGAGTTAGGTTGGTTACTTGGGTTCAGGGGCCCGAATGGTCCTACATTTTCGGGAGAGCAGGTCTGCGCGTGAGGTTGTTTACTTGGGTTCAGGGGCCCGGATGGTCCTACATTTTCGGGAGGGCAGGTCTGCAGAGTTAGGTTGGTTACTTGGGTTCAGGGGCCCGGATGGTCCTAAATTTTCGGAAAGGCAGGTCTGCGGAGTTAGGTTGGTTACTTGGGTTCAGGGGAGTACTATGAATAGATCTGGCGCTATACCTATATATGAAAATATATGTTGCCAAAAACTTAATAGTGTACTAAATTAAAAGTGTTATATCAAACTGGTGTGTAAGTGCCAATGTGCAATAAATAATTCTAGTATTGAAATAAAAATATAAATATATGAACTATAAACGAAAAAGTATGTGTATAGAATATTTGTCGCGTTGGTAAGTATTTGCCAGCGTGCTGGCTATAAAATGTAAGATTAGCTTGGGTGCAATGGAAAACCTGAAATAGTGATCACTTCTTAAACTCTAGAACATGTAAATACCTTAAACTTGTGAACTGCTTAATATATTAGTGATCAATTGGATAAGAATTATACAAATAAAATATGAACCGCAAAAAAATATAACCCAGTAATTGGATTTAGAGTGCACAGATGTGACAATAAGGTCTATGCATGCAGTAATAAAATGTACAAAAAATATATGATAAATATCAGTACATCAAGTGAAACATGCCAAATATTGGGACTGAAAAAATAAAAATAAAAATTGTTTTTCAAAAATAAAAATGAAAATAAAAATAAATATAAATAAAAATAAAAATAAAAATAAAAATAAAAATAAAAAATAAAAATAAATATAAAATAAAAAATAAAAAATAAATAAAAATAAAAATTAAATATTTGTCCCGGAAAAAGTCTAAAAATATAAAAGATAAAAAGTAGACAAGCAAGAAGTCTCTAGTGCAGTGCAATTAGTGGGGGATTTCCCGTGGGTGAAGGAAGGGATGTGATGGATCCAAACTATTCTTCATGCATTGTGGACACTTCTAGGTTGTACTCTCACCAGAAAAATAACCCCATCCGGGGTGGATCAGCCTCCACAGTATGAGCTACTGTGTTGCTCTCTGGCTTGCTTCAAAATGGGCTGCTGAGGATCCCTCGTTATTTCCAGGTGGAGTGTGCCACAGTATATATATATTAAAAGAGAGGACCATCCATAGTGTGATACCGTATAAATCAATTTATTTAAGAAGATACTTAAAACTACTCACACTTTTGGTAGGAGTAATAGCATGAATGGATACAGTATAAAGGATGCAATGTGAAAGGTATGGAAGCTGCTGGGAGCGTTCCGTTCGGCTTCCCCGCCGTCTGTAATGGAGCTGGGAGCGTTCCGTTCGGCTTCCCCGCCGTCTGTAATGGAAGTGTGTATTCGATAGGCCACGCCCTACGCGTTTCGTCACTGGGACGTCATCCGGAGCGGCCATCTTTACACACCTCACGCTTTATATAGGACACAATGCACCTATCGCGCATGCGCGGACAACCGCCGCCATTTTAACTGTGGGAATGCCCTTATGTCTAATAAAGCGCGGTGGTGATTGTGTTCCTATTACCATCCTATGCAGTGTTCTGCCGTTTGACCCACCGAAGGTTTTTCATGCAGAGCTATATATGTCTGCTAGTTTACTAGTATGTGATTATGCTGCTTACTAAAACCAAATTTAAATTACGCATGAATATAATACATATGAAGTTACAAATAGAAATTACTGAAAAAAACATAAAAATATAAAAATAAGTGACATTAACAATAGACAAACCGTGTTATAAAAGAATTACTAACCGATCATAAAACGATAGAGGCTTTGGGCGGATAAAATTTGGGCGGATAAAATTTGGATTTAATTGTGTAATACGGAGGGAAAGAGAAAGTATAATAAAAACATGTGTGTGTAATGAATAAAATAGCTGAAAAAATGGGGTGGAAGATAAGAATAAAATATACAATATAAAAATTAAAAAGTTAAAATTGTGGGATTGGATTAAGATGAAATAAATAATTTTTAATAAATTTAACTTAATGTAGGATATTTTGGTTTCCTGGCTACGTGAGTGTATGTGTACAGAAGAGAGGAATATTTCAAGGCTAAATGTGCCCTTCCTTGATTACTATTTTTCTTTTTGGAGTAATGGGTTGGGGTGTTCATTAGTTGAATAGGTAACATTCGACCCTCAGTGCTGTAGTTTGCATTCAACCAGAAATTCAACCTACAAACATCTATACTTATTTCTTCAACGGTAATACAAATGAAATTGTATTCGTGCGATATTAACATTATTAGTTGATAGGCAGCATTCGACCCCAGATGCTATAAACTATATTCGATCAGGAATTCGGCACTGAATAATATATTATCTTTGGTAATCGTGTAAATAGGATTGCGTTCCTTCTAGATAAATTGTTGAAAAATTAAAAATTAGAAATTAAGAATTGAAGTGTGGGAAGAATTATATTTTTTATATAAAACTATTATATTAAAATAAAAATTAAAATTAAAAATTGGTTATAAAACAGTTCAAATCCAGGTCTATATTCATTCCTGCTGGATGTAAACTTTCTAAATTAAAAATCCACTTTGTTTCATTCTGTGAAATCTTCTTAGTCATGTCTTCACCTCTCCAGTGTCCCTTCACTTTGTCAATGGCATAAAAAATCATTTGGTTGGGATCTTGGTTGTGAAAATCCCTAAAATGCCGCGAGACACTGTGTTTGTCATATCCCTTCCTAATGTTTTTAATGTGTTCACCAATTCTTATATGTAGTTCTCGTGTTGTTCTTCCTACATATTGTTTGCGGCACGGACATTCTATGACGTATGTCACATGCGTGCTTTTACAGGAGATCAATTCTTTTATGGGGAATGTCCTTCCATTGGTAACTGACATGAATTTAGTGGTTTTCCTTTGGGTTTTTTTGCTTTTGCGACATGGAAGACATTGTCCACACTTAAAAAAACCTTTTAGATGTTTACTAATTGTTATATGTCGTGGGGGGTCGATCGTGTTTTTAACCAATTTATTTCTTAGATTAGGGGCCTTCTTATAAATAAACGCAGGATTATTGGGTAATAATTTCTTTAGCGTTTCGTCCGTTTTTAGGATTGGCCAATGTTTTTTTATGATCTTTTCTATTTGTTTATGATGTCTGTTGAAACCTGTGAAGAAGGCCATTTCTATATTTTTCTTATTCCTGCCGGTCGTTTTGTCCTCTATTAATTTTTTCCTCTCAGTTTTCGTTATAGTTTCTTTGAGGGCTCTGAGGTAGGGTTCTTTATATCCTTTTTGTATAAATCTTCTAATGATAACCTCTGCTTGTACGTCAAAATCCTCTCTTTTAGTGCAGTTTCTATATATTCTTAGGAGTTGCCCTTTGGGTATGTTGCCCATCCATCTTGGATGGTGGCAACTTGACGTAGGTATATACCCATTTCTGTCCGTAGCCTTAAAAAAGGTTTTTGTACCCAGTGATCCTTCTGACTTAAAAATTTGTAGATCTAAGTAGTCTATACTTTGTGTGTCGCATTTTTCTGTAAATGTGATACCATAAATATTAGAATTTATTTCTTCCAGGAAGGACCGTAGTTCGTCTTGGGAACCACCCCAGACTATTAAAATGTCATCTATATACCTTCTGTACATTTTTAAATTCTCTCTGGGGATTCCATAAATTTGCTCTTCCTCCCAGTGGTCCAGGAATAAATTTGCTACGCTGGGTGCGTATTTAGCCCCCATGGCAACTCCCTTGGTTTGAACATAATATTTGTCTTTGTACCAGAAGTGGTTATGTTTCATCGCCAGGTCTAGTCCTTCAAGTACATAGTCTATTTGTTCTTGTTTTAAGTCCGATCTTCTGTGGAGGGCCCATTCTACCGCATTGAGGCCGTCCTTTTGTTTAATGTTGGTGTATAGAGAATTGACATCAATGGTGACCAATAAATCCTTTTCCTCAATCTTAATGTTATCCAATTCCTTCAACAGTTGTCTGCTGTCTCTCAAATAGGATTTGCCTTTGGTTACCAGTGGTTGTAAAAAACCGTCCACATATGCTCCCAGTCTTGAAAAAAGGGAGTCGATCCCACTTACTATGGGTCTCCCCGGGGGTTGCGTTTGGCTTTTGTGGATTTTTGGGACATAGTAAATTACAGGAGTTTTTGGTGCTTTTGGGATTAAGTATTGGGCTTCTTTTTTGTTAAGAATCCCTTTATTTAGGCCTTTTTGGACATAGTTCTTCAGTTTATTTTTATATGCCGTTTTTGGATTTTTCTTTAATTGTAGGTAAGTGTCCGGAATGCTTAAAAGATTGGCCATCTCCTGTTCGTAGTCTATTTTGTTAAGTATGACCAGTCCTCCGCCCTTGTCCGCTGGTCTTATGACTATATCCTTCTTTTTTTCCAACTGTTTTATGGTCTTCCAGATGCCCTTCTTCTTAGAGGGTTTGATTGTTAATTCCCTAATATCTCTTTCAACTAATTTTTTAAAAACTTTGATTCCCTCGTTTTGCTGCTGGTTGGGGTTAAAAATTGAATTATTTCTCAGCTCAGAATGTTTAAAATTTGTTTTTTCTTTCTCTTTCCCTGAGTTTGTGTTGTTGGCAAAAAACTTTTTAATATTTAATTTCCTAATGAATTTTTGTAAATCAATAAAGGTTTCAAATTTATCCAAGTTCTTGTCCGGCGCATATTTTAGGCCTAGGTCAAGTACTTTGAGTTCCTCCTCGCTGAAAGTGGTCCCGCTTAGGTTGTATATACCTTCACCTAATATTCTCGCCTTCTTTTTCTTGAGGCCTCCTCTTTTGCCCCTCTTTCGTTTCCTTCTGCCCACCTTGGGGGTCTGTATTCCCTCCCCTGGTTCTCTCGGTAGTCCTGTTGTGCTGGATATTCTTCTCTCGTGTTTCCTGGGCCTGTCCACCTGGGATTCCATCCTCCATTCCTCCTCGGAGGTCTCTGATATTGGTTTCTTGTTGGATATCGGAAAGGCCTCCAGCCGTCTCTTGGTCCAAATGGGGGATTCCTCGGGGGTCTGTGACCTTGCCCCCCATGAAAAGGACCATTTTGATACCTGTTCTGAAAGGGGGTAGTTTGGGGGTATCTTCTAAGGGGGGAGTACCTATTGTAATGTCTTGGAATATTATAAGGGTCCGGGTGTGGTTGTGGGACATGTCTAGGAGTATCCCATTCTCTTCTGTCCCGGTTAGTATTATGGTTGGTTTCTGATCCTCGGTAATTGGGTGTATGAGGTTCTATCAATCTGATTGCTCTGTTGGGTGTTTGGGTGGGTTGTTGCCATTCTACATCTTCTCCATTTCCTTGGTCTTCGTCTGGGTCATCACCCATGGAAATGTTGTTGTCCTCATCTGTATAAGTGGTGTCCATTTGCCACTTGTAAATTTGCTGATTTTTATAGTCCAATACATCCCTCCGGAATTTTTTCTGCTTTTTTTGTTGGACTTCTTTGTCATATTTCTTGATTGCTTCTTGTAGATTTTTTTCTTTCTCCTTATATTCAGTTGTCTCTTTATAAGGTGACAGTTGTTCTTTAATGTGTGAAATCTCTACTTCAATATTTTTAAGTTTGACTTGTCTTCTTAGTACAATCTTTTGTAATAGCATAGTTTCACTTTCATTGAAAAATTTAAACCAGTCTTCCATTAAATGTTTATCGTTAAGGGCATCATTGGGGGAAACGTCCCATCTTAGTCTCCTAGGAGTGATTTTTGCTGAGATATACATCTCCAAGATGGCTATGTCCCACCATACTCTTAATTGCTTTTCTAAATTGTGTTTTAATTGTTTGAACAGACTGTCTAAATCCTGTTTATTGGCTACATGTTCTTGGTTAAAGATTTCCATAAGATTAATGGCTCTGCTATCAACGTATTTAAAAAGATCCATTGCTGCAACCTGTTATTGGGAGTCAAAAAAGGCTCCGAATAAGAATGAAAGAATAAAGGTAGTAGGTTGCGCTATGGAACTTATGTAAAAAATACAGGGTAGATAAAAAATATATAGGGGAAGGAAAAAATAGGTAAGAGCTGCCTCTATTACTATCCACCTGGTGGGGTGGAGAATGTTAGATGGGGAGTACTATGAATAGATCTGGCGCTATACCTATATATGAAAATATATGTTGCCAAAAACTTAATAGTGTACTAAATTAAAAGTGTTATATCAAACTGGTGTGTAAGTGCCAATGTGCAATAAATAATTCTAGTATTGAAATAAAAATATAAATATATGAACTATAAACGAAAAAGTATGTGTATAGAATATTTGTCGCGTTGGTAAGTATTTGCCAGCGTGCTGGCTATAAAATGTAAGATTAGCTTGGGTGCAATGGAAAACCTGAAATAGTGATCACTTCTTAAACTCTAGAACATGTAAATACCTTAAACTTGTGAACTGCTTAATATATTAGTGATCAATTGGATAAGAATTATACAAATAAAATATGAACCGCAAAAAAATATAACCCAGTAATTGGATTTAGAGTGCACAGATGTGACAATAAGGTCTATGCATGCAGTAATAAAATGTACAAAAAATATATGATAAATATCAGTACATCAAGTGAAACATGCCAAATATTGGGACTGAAAAAATAAAAATAAAAATTGTTTTTCAAAAATAAAAATGAAAATAAAAATAAATATAAATAAAAATAAAAATAAAAATAAAAATAAAAATAAAAATAAAAAATAAAAATAAATATAAAATAAAAAATAAATAAAAATAAAAATTAAATATTTGTCCCGGAAAAAGTCTAAAAATATAAAAGATAAAAAGTAGACAAGCAAGAAGTCTCTAGTGCAGTGCAATTAGTGGGGGATTTCCCGTGGGTGAAGGAAGGGATGTGATGGATCCAAACAAATGGAGAAGATGTAGAATGGCAACAACCCACCCAAACACCCAACAGAGCAATCAGATTGATAGAACCTCATACACCCAATTACCGAGGATCAGAAACCAACCATAATACTAACCGGGACAGAAGAGAATGGGATACTCCTAGACATGTCCCACAACCACACCCGGACCCTTATAATATTCCAAGACATTACAATAGGTACTCCCCCCTTAGAAGATACCCCCAAACTACCCCCTTTCAGAACAGGTATCAAAATGGTCCTTTTCACGGGGGGCAAGGTCACAGACCCCCGAGGAATCCCCCATTTGGACCAAGAGACGGCTGGAGGCCTTTCCGATATCCAACAAGAAACCAATATCAGAGACCTCCGAGGAGGAATGGAGGATGGAATCCCAGGTGGACAGGCCCAGGAAACACGAGAGAAGAATATCCAGCACAACAGGACTACCGAGAGAACCAGGGGAGGGAATACAGACCCCCAAGGTGGGCAGAAGGAAACGAAAGAGGGGCAAAAGAGGAGGCCTCAAGAAAAAGAAGGCGAGAATATTAGGTGAAGGTATATACAACCTAAGCGGGACCACTTTCAGCGAGGAGGAACTCAAAGTACTTGACCTAGGCCTAAAATATGCGCCGGACAAGAACTTGGATAAATTTGAAACCTTTATTGATTTACAAAAATTCATTAGGAAATTAAATATTAAAAAGTTTTTTGCCAACAACACAAACTCAGGGAAAGAGAAAGAAAAAACAAATTTTAAACATTCTGAGCTGAGAAATAATTCAATTTTTAACCCCAACCAGCAGCAAAACGAGGGAATCAAAGTTTTTAAAAAATTAGTTGAAAGAGATATTAGGGAATTAACAATCAAACCCTCTAAGAAGAAGGGCATCTGGAAGACCATAAAACAGTTGGAAAAAAAGAAGGATATAGTCATAAGACCAGCGGACAAGGGCGGAGGACTGGTCATACTTAACAAAATAGACTACGAACAGGAGATGGCCAATCTTTTAAGCATTCCGGACACTTACCTACAATTAAAGAAAAATCCAAAAACGGCATATAAAAATAAACTGAAGAACTATGTCCAAAAAGGCCTAAATAAAGGGATTCTTAACAAAAAAGAAGCCCAATACTTAATCCCAAAAGCACCAAAAACTCCTGTAATTTACTATGTCCCAAAAATCCACAAAAGCCAAACGCAACCCCCGGGGAGACCCATAGTAAGTGGGATCGACTCCCTTTTTTCAAGACTGGGAGCATATGTGGACGGTTTTTTACAACCACTGGTAACCAAAGGCAAATCCTATTTGAGAGACAGCAGACAACTGTTGAAGGAATTGGATAACATTAAGATTGAGGAAAAGGATTTATTGGTCACCATTGATGTCAATTCTCTATACACCAACATTAAACAAAAGGACGGCCTCAATGCGGTAGAATGGGCCCTCCACAGAAGATCGGACTTAAAACAAGAACAAATAGACTATGTACTTGAAGGACTAGACCTGGCGATGAAACATAACCACTTCTGGTACAAAGACAAATATTATGTTCAAACTAAGGGAGTTGCCATGGGGGCTAAATACGCACCCAGCGTAGCAAATTTATTCCTGGACCACTGGGAGGAAGAGCAAATTTATGGAATCCCCAGAGAGAATTTAAAAATGTACAGAAGGTATATAGATGACATTTTAATAGTCTGGGGTGGTTCCCAAGACGAACTACGGTCCTTCCTGGAAGAAATAAATTCTAATATTTATGGTATCACATTTACAGAAAAATGCGACACACAAAGTATAGACTACTTAGATCTACAAATTTTTAAGTCAGAAGGATCACTGGGTACAAAAACCTTTTTTAAGGCTACGGACAGAAATGGGTATATACCTACGTCAAGTTGCCACCATCCAAGATGGATGGGCAACATACCCAAAGGGCAACTCCTAAGAATATATAGAAACTGCACTAAAAGAGAGGATTTTGACGTACAAGCAGAGGTTATCATTAGAAGATTTATACAAAAAGGATATAAAGAACCCTACCTCAGAGCCCTCAAAGAAACTATAACGAAAACTGAGAGGAAAAAATTAATAGAGGACAAAACGACCGGCAGGAATAAGAAAAATATAGAAATGGCCTTCTTCACAGGTTTCAACAGACATCATAAACAAATAGAAAAGATCATAAAAAAACATTGGCCAATCCTAAAAACGGACGAAACGCTAAAGAAACTATTACCCAATAATCCTGCGTTTATTTATAAGAAGGCCCCTAATCTAAGAAATAAATTGGTTAAAAACACGATCGACCCCCCACGACATATAACAATTAGTAAACATCTAAAAGGTTTTTTTAAGTGTGGACAATGTCTTCCATGTCGCAAAAGCAAAAAAAACCAAAGGAAAACCACTAAATTCATGTCAGTTACCAATGGAAGGACATTCCCCATAAAAGAATTGATCTCCTGTAAAAGCACGCATGTGACATACGTCATAGAATGTCCGTGCCGCAAACAATATGTAGGAAGAACAACACGAGAACTACATATAAGAATTGGTGAACACATTAAAAACATTAGGAAGGGATATGACAAACACAGTGTCTCGCGGCATTTTAGGGATTTTCACAACCAAGATCCCAACCAAATGATTTTTTATGCCATTGACAAAGTGAAGGGACACTGGAGAGGTGAAGACATGACTAAGAAGATTTCACAGAATGAAACAAAGTGGATTTTTAATTTAGAAAGTTTACATCCAGCAGGAATGAATATAGACCTGGATTTGAACTGTTTTATAACCAATTTTTAATTTTAATTTTTATTTTAATATAATAGTTTTATATAAAAAATATAATTCTTCCCACACTTCAATTCTTAATTTCTAATTTTTAATTTTTCAACAATTTATCTAGAAGGAACGCAATCCTATTTACACGATTACCAAAGATAATATATTATTCAGTGCCGAATTCCTGATCGAATATAGTTTATAGCATCTGGGGTCGAATGCTGCCTATCAACTAATAATGTTAATATCGCACGAATACAATTTCATTTGTATTACCGTTGAAGAAATAAGTATAGATGTTTGTAGGTTGAATTTCTGGTTGAATGCAAACTACAGCACTGAGGGTCGAATGTTACCTATTCAACTAATGAACACCCCAACCCATTACTCCAAAAAGAAAAATAGTAATCAAGGAAGGGCACATTTAGCCTTGAAATATTCCTCTCTTCTGTACACATACACTCACGTAGCCAGGAAACCAAAATATCCTACATTAAGTTAAATTTATTAAAAATTATTTATTTCATCTTAATCCAATCCCACAATTTTAACTTTTTAATTTTTATATTGTATATTTTATTCTTATCTTCCACCCCATTTTTTCAGCTATTTTATTCATTACACACACATGTTTTTATTATACTTTCTCTTTCCCTCCGTATTACACAATTAAATCCAAATTTTATCCGCCCAAATTTTATCCGCCCAAAGCCTCTATCGTTTTATGATCGGTTAGTAATTCTTTTATAACACGGTTTGTCTATTGTTAATGTCACTTATTTTTATATTTTTATGTTTTTTTCAGTAATTTCTATTTGTAACTTCATATGTATTATATTCATGCGTAATTTAAATTTGGTTTTAGTAAGCAGCATAATCACATACTAGTAAACTAGCAGACATATATAGCTCTGCATGAAAAACCTTCGGTGGGTCAAACGGCAGAACACTGCATAGGATGGTAATAGGAACACAATCACCACCGCGCTTTATTAGACATAAGGGCATTCCCACAGTTAAAATGGCGGCGGTTGTCCGCGCATGCGCGATAGGTGCATTGTGTCCTATATAAAGCGTGAGGTGTGTAAAGATGGCCGCTCCGGATGACGTCCCAGTGACGAAACGCGTAGGGCGTGGCCTATCGAATACACACTTCCATTACAGACGGCGGGGAAGCCGAACGGAACGCTCCCAGCTCCATTACAGACGGCGGGGAAGCCGAACGGAACGCTCCCAGCAGCTTCCATACCTTTCACATTGCATCCTTTATACTGTATCCATTCATGCTATTACTCCTACCAAAAGTGTGAGTAGTTTTAAGTATCTTCTTAAATAAATTGATTTATACGGTATCACACTATGGATGGTCCTCTCTTTTAATATATATATACTGTGGCACACTCCACCTGGAAATAACGAGGGATCCTCAGCAGCCCATTTTGAAGCAAGCCAGAGAGCGACACAGTAGCTCATACTGTGGAGGCTGATCCACCCCGGATGGGGTTATTTTTCTGGTGAGAGTACAACCTAGAAGTGTCCACAATGCATGAAGAATAGTTTGGATCCATCACATCCCTTCCTTCACCCACGGGAAATCCCCCACTAATTGCACTGCACTAGAGACTTCTTGCTTGTCTACTTTTTATCTTTTATATTTTTAGACTTTTTCCGGGACAAATATTTAATTTTTATTTTTATTTATTTTTTATTTTTTATTTTATATTTATTTTTATTTTTTATTTTTATTTTTATTTTTATTTTTATTTTTATTTATATTTATTTTTATTTTCATTTTTATTTTTGAAAAACAATTTTTATTTTTATTTTTTCAGTCCCAATATTTGGCATGTTTCACTTGATGTACTGATATTTATCATATATTTTTTGTACATTTTATTACTGCATGCATAGACCTTATTGTCACATCTGTGCACTCTAAATCCAATTACTGGGTTATATTTTTTTGCGGTTCATATTTTATTTGTATAATTCTTATCCAATTGATCACTAATATATTAAGCAGTTCACAAGTTTAAGGTATTTACATGTTCTAGAGTTTAAGAAGTGATCACTATTTCAGGTTTTCCATTGCACCCAAGCTAATCTTACATTTTATAGCCAGCACGCTGGCAAATACTTACCAACGCGACAAATATTCTATACACATACTTTTTCGTTTATAGTTCATATATTTATATTTTTATTTCAATACTAGAATTATTTATTGCACATTGGCACTTACACACCAGTTTGATATAACACTTTTAATTTAGTACACTATTAAGTTTTTGGCAACATATATTTTCATATATAGGTATAGCGCCAGATCTATTCATAGTACTCCCCATCTAACATTCTCCACCCCACCAGGTGGATAGTAATAGAGGCAGCTCTTACCTATTTTTTCCTTCCCCTATATATTTTTTATCTACCCTGTATTTTTTACATAAGTTCCATAGCGCAACCTACTACCTTTATTCTTTCACTTGGGTTCAGGGGCCCGAATGGTCCTAAATTTTCAGGAGGGCAGGTCTGCGAGTGAGGATGGTTACTTGGGTTCAGGGGTCCGAAAAAGTCCTAAATTTTTGGGAGGGCAGGTCTTCGAGTGAAGTTGGTTCCTTGGGTTCAGGGGCCCAAATGGTCCTAAATTTTCGGGAGGGCAGGTCTGCGGCGTGAGTTTGGTTACTTTGATTCAGGGGCCCGAATGGTCCTAAATTTTCGGGGGGGCAGGTCTGCAGAGTTAGGTTGGTTACTTGGATTCAGGGGCCCGGATGGTCCTAAATTTTCGGGAAGGCAGGTCTGTGGAGTTAGGTTGGTTACTTGGGTTCAGGGGCCCGAATGATCCTAAATTTTCAGGAGGGCAGGTCTGCGAGTGAGGATGGTTACTTGGGTTCAGGGGCCCAAATGGTCCTAACTTTTTGGGAGGGCAGGTCTGCAATTGAGGTTGGTTACTTGGGTTCAGGGGTCCGAAAAGGTCCTAAATTTTCGGGAGGGCAGGTCTGCGGCGTGAGTTTGGTTACTTTGGTTCAGGGGCCCGAATGGTCCTAAATTTTCCGGAGGGCAGGTCTGCGAGTGAGGTTGGTTACTTGGGTTCAGGGGCCCGAATGGTCCTAAATTTTCGGGAGGGCAGGTCTGCTGAGTTAGGTTGGTTACTTGGGTTCAGGGGCCCGAATGGTCCTAAATTTTCAGGAGGGCAGGTCTGCGAGTGAGGATGGTTTCTTGGGTTCAGGGGCCCGAATGGTCCTAAATTTTTGGGAGGGCAGGTCTGCAAGTGAGGTTGGTTACTTGAGTTCAGGGGTCCGAAAAGGTCCTATATTTTTGGGAGGGCAGGTCTTCGAGTGAGGTTGGTTACTTGGGTTCAGGGGCCCAAATGGTTCTAAATTTTCGGTAGGGCAGGTCTGCGGAGTTAGGTTGGTTACTTGGGTTCAGGGGCCCGAATGGTCCTACATTTTCGGGAGAGCAGGTCTGCGAGTGAGGTTGGTTACTTGGATTCAGGGGCCCGGATGGTCCTAAATTTTCGGGAGGGCAGGTCTGCAGAGTTAGGTTGGTTACTTGGGTTCAGGGGCCCGGATGGTCCTAAATTTTCGGGAAGGCAGGTCTGCGGAGTTAGGTTGGTTACTTGGGTTCAGGGGCCCGAATGGTCCTAAATTTTTCAGGAGGGCAGGTCTGCGAGTGAGGATGGTTACTTGGGTTCAGGGGCCCGAATGGTCCTAAATTTTTGGGAGGGCAGGTCTGCAAGTGAGGTTGGTTACTTGGGTTCAGGGGCCGGAATGGTCCTTAATTTTTGGGAGGGCAGGTCTGCAAGTGAGGTTGGTTACTTGGGTTCAGGGGTCCGAAAAGGTCCTAAATTTTTGGGAGGGCAGGTCTTCGAGTGAGGTTGGTTACTTGGGTTCAGGGGCCCAAATGGTTCTAAATTTTCGGGAGGGCAGGTTTGCGGCGTGAGTTTGGTTACTTGGGTTCAGGGGCCCCAATGGTCCTCAATTTTCGGTAGGGCAGGTCTGCGGAGTTAGGTTGGTTACTTGGGTTCAGGGGCCCGAATGGTCCTAAATTTTCGGGAGAGCAAGCCTGCGAGTGAGGTTGGTTACTTGGGTTCAGGGGCCCGGATTGTCCTAAATTTTCGGGAAGGCAGGTCTGCAGAGTTAGGTTGGTTACTTGGGTTCAGGGGCCCGAATGGTCCTTAATTTTCGGGAGGGCAGGTCTGCGAGTGAGGTTGGTTACTTGGGTTCAGGGGTCCGAAAAAGTCCAAAATTTTTGGGAGGGCAGGTCTTCGAGTGAGGTTGGTTCCTTGGGTTCAGGGGCCCAAATGGTCCTAAATTTTCGGGAGGGCAGGTCTGCGGCGTGAGTTTGGTTACTTTGGTTCAGGGGCCCGAATGGTCCTAAATTTTCCGGAGGGCAGGTCTGCGAGTGAGGTTGGTTACTTGGGTTCAGGGGCCCGAATGGTCCTAAATTTTTGGGAGGGCAGGTCTTCGAGTGAGATTGGTTACTTGGGTTCAGGGGCCCAAATGGTTCTAAATTTTCGGGAGGGCAGGTCTGCGGCGTGAGTTTGGTTACTTGGGTTCATGGGCCCGAATGGTCCTAAATTTTCAGGAGGGCAGGTCTGCAAGTGAGGATGGTTACTTGGGTTCAGGGGCCCGAATGGTCCTCAATTTTTGGGAGGGCAGGTCTGCAAGTGAGGTTGGTTACTTGGGTTCAGGGGTCCGAAAAGGTCCTACATTTTTGGGAGGGCAGGTCTTCGAGTTGGGTTGGTTACTTGGGTTCAGGGGCCCGAATGGTCCTAAATTTTCGGGAGAGCAAGTCTGCGAGTGAGGTTGGTTACTTGGGTTCAGGGGCCCGGATTGTCCTAAATTTTCGGGAAGGCAGGTCTGCAGAGTTAGGTTGGTTACTTGGGTTCAGGGGCCCGAATGGTCCTTAATTTTCGGGAGGGCAGGTCTGCGAGTGAGGTTGGTTACTTGGGTTCAGGGGTCCGAAAAAGTCAAAAATTTTTGGGAGGGCAGGTCTTCGAGTGAGGTTGATTCCTTGGGTTCAGGGGCCCAAATGGTTCTAAATTTTCGGGAGGGCAGGTCTGCGGCGTGAGTTTGGTTACTTTGGTTCAGGGGCCCGAATGGTCCTAAATTTTCCGGAGGGCAGGTCTGCGAGTGAGGTTGGTTACTTGGGTTCAGGGGCCCGAATGGTCCTAAATTTTCGGGAGAGCAGGTCTGCGAGTGAGGTTGGTTACTTGGGTTCAGGGGCCCGGATGGTCCTAAATTTTCGGGAGAGCAGGTCTGCAGAGTTAGGTTGGTCACTTGGGTTCAGGGGCCGGGATGGTCCTAAATTTTCGGGAAGGCAGGTCTGCGAAGTTAGGTTGGTTACTTGGGTTCAGGGGCCCCAATGGTCCTCAATTTTCGGTAGGGCAGGTCTGCGGAGTGAGGTTGGTTACTTGGGTTCAGGGGCACGAATGGTCCTATATTTTCGGGAGAGCAGGTCTGCGAGTGAGGTTGGTTACTTGGGTACAGGGGCCCGGATGGTCCTAAATTTTCGGGAGGGCAGGTCTGCAGAGTTAGGTTGGTTACTTGGGTTCAGGGGCCCGGATGGTCCTAAATTTTCGGGAAGGCAGGTCTGCAGAGTTAGGTTGGTTACTTGGGTTCAGGGGCCCGAATGGTCCTAAATTTTCAGGAGGGCAGGTCTGCGAGTGAGGATGGTTACTTGGGTTCAGGGGCCCGAATGGTCCTAAATTTTTGGGAGGGCAGGTCTGCAAGTGAGGTTGGTTACTTGGGTTCAGGGGTCCGAAAAGGTCCTACATTTTTGGGAGGGCAGGTCTTCGAGTAAGGTTGGTTACTTGGGTTCAGGATCCCAAATGGTTCTAAATTTTCGGGAGGGCAGGTCTGCTGCGTGAGTTTGGTTACTTGGGATCCGGGGCCCCAATGGTCCTCAATTTTCGGTAGGGCAGGTCTGCGGAGTTAGGTTGGTGCTTGGGTTCAGGGGCCCGAATGGTCCTAAATTTTCGGGAGAGCAGGTCTGCGAGTGAGGTTGGTTACTTGGGTTCAGGGGCCCGGATGGTCCTAAATTTTCGGGAGGGCAGGTCTGCAGAGTTAGGTTGGTCACTTGGGTTCAGGGGCCGGGATGGTCCTAAATTTTCGGGAAGGCAGGTCTGCGGAGTTAGGTTGGTTACTTGGGTTCAGGGGCCCCAATGGTCCTCAATTTTCGGTAGGGCAGGTCTGCGGAGTGAGGTTGGTTACTTGGGTTCAGGGGCCCGAATGGTCCTTAATTTTCGGGAGAGCAGGTCTGCGAGTGAGGTTGGTTACTTGGGTTCAGGGGCCCGGATGGTCCTAAATTTTCGGGAGGGCAGGTCTGCACAGTTAGGTTGGTTACTTGGGTTCAGGGGCCCGGATGGTCCTAAATTTTCGGGAAGGCAGGTCTGCAGTGTTAGGTTGGTTACTTGGGTTCAGGGGCCCGAATGGTCCTTAATTTTCGGGAGGGCAGGTCTGCGAGTGAGGTTGGTTACTTGGGTTCAGGGGCCCAAATGGTTCTAAATTTTCGGGAGGGCAGGTCTGCGGCGTGAGTTTGGTTACTTGGGTTCAGGGGCCCCAATGGTCCTCAATTTTCGGTAGGGCAGGTCTGCGGAGTTGGGTTGGTACTTGGGTTCAGGGGCCCGAATGGTCCTAAATTTTCGGGAGAGCAGGTCTGCGAGTGAGGTTGGTTACTTGGGTTCAGGGGCTCGGATGGTCCTAAATTTTCGGGGGGGCAGGTCTGCAGAGTTAGGTTGGTTACTTGGATTCAGGGGCCCGGATGGTCCTAAATTTTCGGGAAGGCAGGTCTGTGGAGTTAGGTTGGTTACTTGGGTTCAGGGGCCCGAATGATCCTAAATTTTCAGGAGGGCAGGTCTGCGAGTGAGGATGGTTACTTGGGTTCAGGGGCCCAAATGGTCCTAACTTTTTGGGAGGGCAGGTCTGCAATTGAGGTTGGTTACTTGGGTTCAGGGGTCCGAAAGGGTCCTAAATTTTCGGGAGGGCAGGTCTGCGGCGTGAGTTTGGTTACTTTGGTTCAGGGGCCCGAATGGTCCTAAATTTTCCGGAGGGCAGGTCTGCGAGTGAGGTTGGTTACTTGGGTTCAGGGGCCCGAATGGTCCTAAATTTTCGGGAGGGCAGGTCTGCGGAGTTAGGTTGGTTACTTGGGTTCAGGGGCCCGAATGGTCCTAAATTTTCAGGAGGGCAGGTCTGCGAGTGAGGATGGTTACTTGGGTTCAGGGGCCCGAATGGTCCTAAATTTTTGGGAGGGCAGGTCTGCAAGTGAGGTTGGTTACTTGATTTCAGGGGTCCGAATAGGTCCTATATTTTTGGGAGGGCAGGTCTTCGAGTGAGGTTGGTTACTTGGGTTCAGGGGCCCAAATGGTTCTAAATTTTCGGTAGGGCAGGTCTGCGGAGTTAGGTTGGTTACTTGGGTTCAGGGGCCCGAATGGTCCTACATTTTCGGGAGAGCAGGTCTGCGAGTGAGGTTGGTTACTTGGATTCAGGGGCCCGGATGGTCCTAAATTTTCGGGAGGGCAGGTCTGCAGAGTTAGGTTGGTTACTTGGGTTCAGGGGCCCGGATGGTCCTAAATCTTCGGGAAGGCAGGTCTGCGGAGTTAGGTTGGTTACTTGGGTTCAGGGGCCCGAATGGTCCTAAATTTTTCAGGAGGGCAGGTCTGCGAGTGAGGATGGTTACTTGGGTTCAGGGGCCCGAATGGTCCTAAATTTTTGGGAGGGCAGGTCTGCAAGTGAGGTTGGTTACTTCGGTTCATTGGTCCGAAAAGGTCCTAAATATTTGGGAGGGCAGGTCTTCGAGTGAGGTTGGTTACTTGGGTTCAGGGGCCCAAATGGTTCTAAATTTTCGGGAGGGCAGGTCTGCGGCGTGAGTTTGGTTACTTGGGTTCAGGGGCCCCAATGGTCCTCAATTTTCGGTAGGGCAGGTCTGCGGAGTTAGGTTGGTTACTTGGGTTCAGGGGCCCGAATGGTCCTACATTTTCGGGAGAGCAGGTCTGCGCGTGAGGTTGTTTACTTGGGTTCAGGGGCCCGGATGGTCCTACATTTTCGGGAGGGCAGGTCTGCAGAGTTAGGTTGGTTACTTGGGTTCAGGGGCCCGGATGGTCCTAAATTTTCGGGAAGGCAGGTCTGCGGAGTTAGGTTGGTTACTTGGGTTCAGGGGCCCGAATGGTCCTAAATTTTCAGGAGGGCAGGTCTGCGAGTGAGGATGGTTACTTGGGTTCAGGGGCCCGAAAAGGTCCTAAATTTTTGGGAGGGCACGTCTGCAGAGTTAGGTTGGTTACTTGGGTTCAGGGGCCGGAATGGTCCTTAATTTTCCGGAGGGCAGGTCTGCGAGTGAGGTTGGTTACTTGGGTTCAGGGGTCCGAAAAAGTCCTACATTTTTGGGAGGGCAGGTCTTCGAGTGAAGTTGGTTCCTTGGGTTCAGGGGCCCAAATGGTCCTAAATTTTCGGGAGGGCAGGTCTGCGGCGTGAGTTTGGTTACTTTGATTCAGGGGCCCGAATGGTCCTAAATTTTCGGGGGGGCAGGTCTGCAGAGTTAGGTTGGTTACTTGGATTCAGGGGCCCGGATGGTCCTAAATTTTCGGGAAGGCAGGTCTGTGGAGTTAGGTTGGTTACTTGGGTTCAGGGGCCCGAATGATCCTAAATTTTCAGGAGGGCAGGTCTGCGAGTGAGGATGGTTACTTGGGTTCAGGGGCCCAAATGGTCCTAACTTTTTGGGAGGGCAGGTCTGCAATTGAGGTTGGTTACTTGGGTTCAGGGGTCCGAAAAGGTCCTAAATTTTCGGGAGGGCAGGTCTGCGGCGTGAGTTTGGTTACTTTGGTTCAGGGGCCCGAATGGTCCTAAATTTTCCGGAGGGCAGGTCTGCGAGTGAGGTTGGTTACTTGGGTTCAGGGGCCCGAATGGTCCTAAATTTTCGGGAGGGCAGGTCTGCGGAGTTAGGTTGGTTACTTGGGTTCAGGGGCCCGAATGGTCCTAAATTTTCAGGAGGGCAGGTCTGCGAGTGAGGATGGTTTCTTGGGTTCAGGGGCCCGAATGGTCCTAAATTTTTGGGAGGGCAGGTCTGCAAGTGAGGTTGGTTACTTGAGTTCAGGGGTCCGAAAAGGTCCTATATTTTTGGGAGGGCAGGTCTTCGAGTGAGGTTGGTTACTTGGGTTCAGGGGCCCAAATGGTTCTAAATTTTCGGTAGGGCAGGTCTGCGGAGTTAGGTTGGTTACTTGGGTTCAGGGGCCCGAATGGTCCTACATTTTCGGGAGAGCAGGTCTGCGAGTGAGGTTGGTTACTTGGATTCAGGGGCCCGGATGGTCCTAAATTTTCGGGAGGGCAGGTCTGCAGAGTTAGGTTGGTTACTTGGGTTCAGGGGCCCGGATGGTCCTAAATTTTCGGGAAGGCAGGTCTGCGGAGTTAGGTTGGTTACTTGGGTTCAGGGGCCCGAATGGTCCTAAATTTTTCAGGAGGGCAGGTCTGCGAGTGAGGATGGTTACTTGGGTTCAGGGGCCCGAATGGTCCTAAATTTTTGGGAGGGCAGGTCTGCAAGTGAGGTTGGTTACTTGGGTTCAGGGGCCGGAATGGTCCTTAATTTTTGGGAGGGCAGGTCTGCAAGTGAGGTTGGTTACTTGGGTTCAGGGGTCCGAAAAGGTCCTAAATTTTTGGGAGGGCAGGTCTTCGAGTGAGGTTGGTTACTTGGGTTCAGGGGCCCAAATGGTTCTAAATTTTCGGGAGGGCAGGTCTGCGGCGTGAGTTTGGTTACTTGGGTTCAGGGGCCCCAATGGTCCTCAATTTTCGGTAGGGCAGGTCTGCGGAGTTAGGTTGGTTACTTGGGTTCAGGGGCCCGAATGGTCCTAAATTTTCGGGAGAGCAAGCCTGCGAGTGAGGTTGGTTACTTGGGTTCAGGGGCCCGGATTGTCCTAAATTTTCGGGAAGGCAGGTCTGCAGAGTTAGGTTGGTTACTTGGGTTCAGGGGCCCGAATGGTCCTTAATTTTCAGGAGGGCAGGTCTGCGAGTGAGGTTGGTTACTTGGGTTCAGGGGTCCGAAAAAGTCCAAAATTTTTGGGAGGGCAGGTCTTCGAGTGAGGTTGGTTCCTTGGGTTCAGGGGCCCAAATGGTCCTAAATTTTCGGGAGGGCAGGTCTGCGGCGTGAGTTTGGTTACTTTGGTTCAGGGGCCCGAATGGTCCTAAATTTTCCGGAGGGCAGGTCTGCGAGTGAGGTTGGTTACTTGGGTTCAGGGGCCCGAATGGTCCTAAATTTTTGGGAGGGCAGGTCTTCGAGTGAGATTGGTTACTTGGGTTCAGGGGCCCAAATGGTTCTAAATTTTCGGGAGATCAGGTCTGCGGCGTGAGTTTGGTTACTTGGGTTCATGGGCCCGAATGGTCCTAAATTTTCAGGAGGGCAGGTCTGCAAGTGAGGATGGTTACTTGGGTTCAGGGGCCCGAATGGTCCTCAATTTTTGGGAGGGCAGGTCTGCAAGTGAGGTTGGTTACTTGGGTTCAGGGGTCCGAAAAGGTCCTACATTTTTGGGAGGGCAGGTCTTCGAGTTGGGTTGGTTACTTGGGTTCAGGGGCCCGAATGGTCCTAAATTTTCGGGAGAGCAAGTCTGCGAGTGAGGTTGGTTACTTGGGTTCAGGGGCCCGGATTGTCCTAAATTTTCGGGAAGGCAGGTCTGCAGAGTTAGGTTGGTTACTTGGGTTCAGGGGCCCGAATGTTCCTTAATTTTCGGGAGGGCAGGTCTGCGAGTGAGGTTGGTTACTTGGGTTCAGGGGTCCGAAAAAGTCCAAAATTTTTGGGAGGGCAGGTCTTCGAGTGAGGTTGATTCCTTGGGTTCAGGGGCCCAAATGGTTCTAAATTTTCGGGAGGGCAGGTCTGCGGCGTGAGTTTGGTTACTTTGGTTCAGGGGCCCGAATGGTCCTAAATTTTCCGGAGGGCAGGTCTGCGAGTGAGGTTGGTTACTTGGGTTCAGGGGCCCGAATGGTCCTAAATTTTCGGGAGAGCAGGTCTGCGAGTGAGGTTGGTTACTTGGGTTCAGGGGCCCGGATGGTCCTAAATTTTCGGGAGGGCAGGTCTGCGAGTGAGGTTGGTTACTTGGGTTCAGGGGCCCGGATGGTCCTAAATTTTCGGGAAGGCAGGTCTGCAGAGTTAGGTTGGTTACTTGGGTTCAGGGGCCCGAATGGTCCTAAATTTTCAGTAGGGCAGGTCTGCGAGTGAGGATGGTTACTTGGGTTCAGGGGCCCGAATGGTCCTAAATTTTTGGGAGGGCAGGTCTGCAAGTGAGGTTGGTTACTTGGGTTCAGGGGTCTGAAAAGGTCCTAAATTTTTGGGAGGGCAGGTCTTCGAGTGGGGTTGGTTACTTGGGTTCAGGGGCCCAAATGGTTCTAAATTTTCGGGAGGGCAGGTCTGCAGCGTGAGTTTGGTTACTTGGGTTCAGGGGCCCCAATGGTCCTCAATTTTCGGTAGGGCAGGTCTGCGGAGTTAGATTGGTTACATGGGTTCAGGGGCCCAAATGGTCCTAAATTTTCGGGAAAGCAGGTCTGCGAGTGAGGTTGGTTACTTGGGTTCAGGGGCCCGGATGGTCCTAAATTTTCGGGAGGGCAGGTCTGCAGAGTTAGGTTGGTTACTTGGGTTCAGGGGCCCGGATGGTCCTAAATTTTCGGGAAGGCAGGTCTGCGGAGTTAGGTTGGTTACTTGGGTTCAGGGGCCCGGATGGTCCTAAATTTTCAGGAAGGCAGGTCTGCAGAGTTAGGTTGGTTACTTGGGTTCAGGGGCCCGAATGGTCCTAAATTTTCGGGAGAGCAGGTCTGCGAGTGAGGTTGGTTACTTGGGTTCAGGGGCCCGGATGGTCCTAAATTTTCGGGAAGGAAGGTCTGCGGAGTTAGATTGGTTAGTTGGGTTCAGGAGCCCGAATGGTCCTAAATTTTCAGGAGGGCAGGTCTGCGAGTGAGGATCGTTACTTGGGTTCAGGGGCCCAAATGTTCCTAAATTTTCGGGAGGGCAGGTCTGCGGCGTGAGTTTGGTTTCTTTGGTTCAGGGGCCCGAATGGTCCTAAATTTTCCGGAGGGCAGGTCTGCGAGTGAGTTTGGTTACTTGGGTTCAGGGGCCCCAATGGTCCTCAATTTTCGGTAGGGCAGGTCTGCAGAGTTAGGTTGGTTACTTGGGTTCAGGGGCCCCAATGGTCCTCAATTTTCGGTAGGGCAGGTCTGCGGAATTAGGTTGGTTACTTGGGTTCAGGGGCACGAATGGTCCTAAAATTTCAGGAGGGCAGGTCTGCGAGTGAGGATGGTTACTTGGGTTCAGGGCCCCGAATGGTCCTAAATTTTTGGGAGGGCAGATCTGCAAGTGAGGTTGGTTACTTGGGTTCATGGGTCCGAAAAGGTCCAAAATTTTTAAGAGGGCAGGTCTTCGATTGAGGTTGGTTACTTGGGTGCAGGGGCCCAAATGGTTCTAAATTTTCGGGAGGGCAGGTCTGCGGCGTGAGTTTGGTTACTTGGGTTCAGGGGCCCCAATGGTCCTCAATTTTCGGTAGGGCAGGTCTGCGAGTGAGGTTGGTTACTTGGGTTCAGGGGCCCGGATGGTCCTAAATTTTCGGGAGGGCAGGTCTGCAGAGTTAGGTTGGTTACTTAGGTTCAGGGGCCCGGATGGTCCTAAATTTTCGGGAAGGCAGGTCTGCGGAGTTAGGTTGGTTACTTGGGTTCAGGGGCCCGAATGGTCCTAAATTTTCAGGAGGGCAGGTCTGCGAGTGAGGATGGTTACTTGGGTTCAGGGGCCCGAATGGTCCTAAATTTTTGGGAGGGCAGGTCTGCAAGTGAGGTTGGTTACTTGGGTTCAAGGGTCCGAAAAGGTCCTAAATTTTTGGGAGGGCAGGTCTTCGAGTGAGGTTGGTTACTTGGGTTCAGGGGCCCAAATGGTTCTAAATTTTCGGGAGGGCAGGTCTGCGGCGTGGGTTTGGTTACTTGGGTTCAGGGGCCCCAATGGTCCTCAATTTTCGGTAGGGCAGGTCTGCGGAATTAGGTTGGTTACTTAGGTTCTGGGGCCCGAATGGTCCTAAATTTTCGGGAGAGCAGGTCTGCGAGTGAGGTTGGTTACTTGGGTTCAGGGGCCCGGATGGTCCTAAAATTTCGGGAAGGTAGGTCTGCAGAGTTAGGTTGGCTACTTGGGTTCAGGGGCCCGAATGGTCCTTAATTTTCGGGAGGGCAGGTCTGCGAGTGAGGTTGGTTACTTGGGTTCAGGGGTCCGAAAAAGTCCTAACTTTTTGGGAGGGCAGGTCTTCGAGTGAGGTTGGTTCCTTGGGTTCAGGGGCCCAAATGGTCCTAAATTTTCGGGAGGGCAGGTCTGCGGCGTGAGTTTGGTTACTTTGGTTCAGGGGCCCGAATGGTCCTAAATTTTCCGGAGGGCAGGTCTGCGAGTAAGGTTGGTTACTTGGGTTCAGGGGCCCGAATGGTCCTAAATTTTCGGGAGGGCAGGTCTGCGGCGTGAGTTTGGTTACTTGGGTTCAGGGGCCCCAATGGTCCTCAATTTTCGGTAGGGCAGGTCTGTAGAGTTAGGTTGGTTACTTGGGTTCAGGGGCCCCAATGGTCCTCAATTTTCGGTAGGGCAGGTCTGCGGAGTTAGGTTGGTTACTTGGGTTCAGGGGCCCGAATGGTCCTAAATTTTCGGGAGAGCAGGTCTGCGAGTGAGGTTGGTTACTTGGGTTCAGGGGCCCGGATGGTCCTAAATTTTCGGGAAGGCAGGTCTGCAGAGTTAGGTTGGTTACTTGGGTTCAGGGGCCCGAATGGTCCTTAATTTTCGGGAGGGCAGGTCTGCGAGTGAGGTTGGTTACTTGGGTTCAGGGGTCCGAAAAAGTCCTACATTTTTGGGAGGGCAGGTCTTCGAGTGAAGTTGGTTCCTTGGGTTCAGGGGCCCAAATGGTCCTAAATTTTCGGGAGGGCAGGTCTGCGGCGTGAGTTTGGTTACTTTGATTCAGGGGCCCGAATGGTCCTAAATTTTCGGGGGGGCAGGTCTGCAGAGTTAGGTTGGTTACTTGGATTCAGGGGCCCGGATGGTCCTAAATTTTCGGGAAGGCAGGTCTGTGGAGTTAGGTTGGTTACTTGGGTTCAGGGGCCCGAATGATCCTAAATTTTCAGGAGGGCAGGTCTGCGAGTGAGGATGGTTACTTGGGTTCAGGGGCCCAAATGGTCCTAACTTTTTGGGAGGGCAGGTCTGCAATTGAGGTTGGTTACTTGGGTTCAGGGGTCCGAAAAGGTCCTAAATTTTCGGGAGGGCAGGTCTGCGGCGTGAGTTTGGTTACTTTGGTTCAGGGGCCCGAATGGTCCTAAATTTTCCGGAGGGCAGGTCTGCGAGTGAGGTTGGTTACTTGGGTTCAGGGGCCCGAATGGTCCTAAATTTTCGGGAGGGCAGGTCTGCGGAGTTAGGTTGGTTACTTGGGTTCAGGGGCCCGAATGGTCCTAAATTTTCAGGAGGGCAGGTCTGCGAGTGAGGATGGTTTCTTGGGTTCAGGGGCCCGAATGGTCCTAAATTTTTGGGAGGGCAGGTCTGCAAGTGAGGTTGGTTACTTGAGTTCAGGGGTCCGAAAAGGTCCTATATTTTTGGGAGGGCAGGTCTTCGAGTGAGGTTGGTTACTTGGGTTCAGGGGCCCAAATGGTTCTAAATTTTCGGTAGGGCAGGTCTGCGGAGTTAGGTTGGTTACTTGGGTTCAGGGGCCCGAATGGTCCTACATTTTCGGGAGAGCAGGTCTGCGAGTGAGGTTGGTTACTTGGATTCAGGGGCCCGGATGGTCCTAAATTTTCGGGAGGGCAGGTCTGCAGAGTTAGGTTGGTTACTTGGGTTCAGGGGCCCGGATGGTCCTAAATTTTCGGGAAGGCAGGTCTGCGGAGTTAGGTTGGTTACTTGGGTTCAGGGGCCCGAATGGTCCTAAATTTTTCAGGAGGGCAGGTCTGCGAGTGAGGATGGTTACTTGGGTTCAGGGGCCCGAATGGTCCTAAATTTTTGGGAGGGCAGGTCTGCAAGTGAGGTTGGTTACTTGGGTTCAGGGGCCGGAATGGTCCTTAATTTTTGGGAGGGCAGGTCTGCAAGTGAGGTTGGTTACTTGGGTTCAGGGGTCCGAAAAGGTCCTAAATTTTTGGGAGGGCAGGTCTTCGAGTGAGGTTGGTTACTTGGGTTCAGGGGCCCAAATGGTTCTAAATTTTCGGGAGGGCAGGTCTGCGGCGTGAGTTTGGTTACTTGGGTTCAGGGGCCCCAATGGTCCTCAATTTTCGGTAGGGCAGGTCTGCGGAGTTAGGTTGGTTACTTGGGTTCAGGGGCCCGAATGGTCCTAAATTTTCGGGAGAGCAAGCCTGCGAGTGAGGTTGGTTACTTGGGTTCAGGGGCCCGGATTGTCCTAAATTTTCGGGAAGGCAGGTCTGCAGAGTTAGGTTGGTTACTTGGGTTCAGGGGCCCGAATGGTCCTTAATTTTCAGGAGGGCAGGTCTGCGAGTGAGGTTGGTTACTTGGGTTCAGGGGTCCGAAAAAGTCCAAAATTTTTGGGAGGGCAGGTCTTCGAGTGAGGTTGGTTCCTTGGGTTCAGGGGCCCAAATGGTCCTAAATTTTCGGGAGGGCAGGTCTGCGGCGTGAGTTTGGTTACTTTGGTTCAGGGGCCCGAATGGTCCTAAATTTTCCGGAGGGCAGGTCTGCGAGTGAGGTTGGTTACTTGGGTTCAGGGGCCCGAATGGTCCTAAATTTTTGGGAGGGCAGGTCTTCGAGTGAGATTGGTTACTTGGGTTCAGGGGCCCAAATGGTTCTAAATTTTCGGGAGATCAGGTCTGCGGCGTGAGTTTGGTTACTTGGGTTCATGGGCCCGAATGGTCCTAAATTTTCAGGAGGGCAGGTCTGCAAGTGAGGATGGTTACTTGGGTTCAGGGGCCCGAATGGTCCTCAATTTTTGGGAGGGCAGGTCTGCAAGTGAGGTTGGTTACTTGGGTTCAGGGGTCCGAAAAGGTCCTACATTTTTGGGAGGGCAGGTCTTCGAGTTGGGTTGGTTACTTGGGTTCAGGGGCCCGAATGGTCCTAAATTTTCGGGAGAGCAAGTCTGCGAGTGAGGTTGGTTACTTGGGTTCAGGGGCCCGGATTGTCCTAAATTTTCGGGAAGGCAGGTCTGCAGAGTTAGGTTGGTTACTTGGGTTCAGGGGCCCGAATGTTCCTTAATTTTCGGGAGGGCAGGTCTGCGAGTGAGGTTGGTTACTTGGGTTCAGGGGTCCGAAAAAGTCCAAAATTTTTGGGAGGGCAGGTCTTCGAGTGAGGTTGATTCCTTGGGTTCAGGGGCCCAAATGGTTCTAAATTTTCGGGAGGGCAGGTCTGCGGCGTGAGTTTGGTTACTTTGGTTCAGGGGCCCGAATGGTCCTAAATTTTCCGGAGGGCAGGTCTGCGAGTGAGGTTGGTTACTTGGGTTCAGGGGCCCGAATGGTCCTAAATTTTCGGGAGAGCAGGTCTGCGAGTGAGGTTGGTTACTTGGGTTCAGGGGCCCGGATGGTCCTAAATTTTCGGGAGGGCAGGTCTGCGAGTGAGGTTGGTTACTTGGGTTCAGGGGCCCGGATGGTCCTAAATTTTCGGGAAGGCAGGTCTGCAGAGTTAGGTTGGTTACTTGGGTTCAGGGGCCCGAATGGTCCTAAATTTTCAGTAGGGCAGGTCTGCGAGTGAGGATGGTTACTTGGGTTCAGGGGCCCGAATGGTCCTAAATTTTTGGGAGGGCAGGTCTGCAAGTGAGGTTGGTTACTTGGGTTCAGGGGTCTGAAAAGGTCCTAAATTTTTGGGAGGGCAGGTCTTCGAGTGGGGTTGGTTACTTGGGTTCAGGGGCCCAAATGGTTCTAAATTTTCGGGAGGGCAGGTCTGCAGCGTGAGTTTGGTTACTTGGGTTCAGGGGCCCCAATGGTCCTCAATTTTCGGTAGGGCAGGTCTGCGGAGTTAGATTGGTTACATGGGTTCAGGGGCCCAAATGGTCCTAAATTTTCGGGAAAGCAGGTCTGCGAGTGAGGTTGGTTACTTGGGTTCAGGGGCCCGGATGGTCCTAAATTTTCGGGAGGGCAGGTCTGCAGAGTTAGGTTGGTTACTTGGGTTCAGGGGCCCGGATGGTCCTAAATTTTCGGGAAGGCAGGTCTGCGGAGTTAGGTTGGTTACTTGGGTTCAGGGGCCCGGATGGTCCTAAATTTTCAGGAAGGCAGGTCTGCAGAGTTAGGTTGGTTACTTGGGTTCAGGGGCCCGAATGGTCCTAAATTTTCGGGAGAGCAGGTCTGCGAGTGAGGTTGGTTACTTGGGTTCAGGGGCCCGGATGGTCCTAAATTTTCGGGAAGGAAGGTCTGCGGAGTTAGATTGGTTAGTTGGGTTCAGGAGCCCGAATGGTCCTAAATTTTCAGGAGGGCAGGTCTGCGAGTGAGGATCGTTACTTGGGTTCAGGGGCCCAAATGTTCCTAAATTTTCGGGAGGGCAGGTCTGCGGCGTGAGTTTGGTTTCTTTGGTTCAGGGGCCCGAATGGTCCTAAATTTTCCGGAGGGCAGGTCTGCGAGTGAGTTTGGTTACTTGGGTTCAGGGGCCCCAATGGTCCTCAATTTTCGGTAGGGCAGGTCTGCAGAGTTAGGTTGGTTACTTGGGTTCAGGGGCCCCAATGGTCCTCAATTTTCGGTAGGGCAGGTCTGCGGAATTAGGTTGGTTACTTGGGTTCAGGGGCACGAATGGTCCTAAAATTTCAGGAGGGCAGGTCTGCGAGTGAGGATGGTTACTTGGGTTCAGGGCCCCGAATGGTCCTAAATTTTTGGGAGGGCAGATCTGCAAGTGAGGTTGGTTACTTGGGTTCATGGGTCCGAAAAGGTCCAAAATTTTTAAGAGGGCAGGTCTTCGATTGAGGTTGGTTACTTGGGTGCAGGGGCCCAAATGGTTCTAAATTTTCGGGAGGGCAGGTCTGCGGCGTGAGTTTGGTTACTTGGGTTCAGGGGCCCCAATGGTCCTCAATTTTCGGTAGGGCAGGTCTGCGAGTGAGGTTGGTTACTTGGGTTCAGGGGCCCGGATGGTCCTAAATTTTCGGGAGGGCAGGTCTGCAGAGTTAGGTTGGTTACTTAGGTTCAGGGGCCCGGATGGTCCTAAATTTTCGGGAAGGCAGGTCTGCGGAGTTAGGTTGGTTACTTGGGTTCAGGGGCCCGAATGGTCCTAAATTTTCAGGAGGGCAGGTCTGCGAGTGAGGATGGTTACTTGGGTTCAGGGGCCCGAATGGTCCTAAATTTTTGGGAGGGCAGGTCTGCAAGTGAGGTTGGTTACTTGGGTTCAAGGGTCCGAAAAGGTCCTAAATTTTTGGGAGGGCAGGTCTTCGAGTGAGGTTGGTTACTTGGGTTCAGGGGCCCAAATGGTTCTAAATTTTCGGGAGGGCAGGTCTGCGGCGTGGGTTTGGTTACTTGGGTTCAGGGGCCCCAATGGTCCTCAATTTTCGGTAGGGCAGGTCTGCGGAATTAGGTTGGTTACTTAGGTTCTGGGGCCCGAATGGTCCTAAATTTTCGGGAGAGCAGGTCTGCGAGTGAGGTTGGTTACTTGGGTTCAGGGGCCCGGATGGTCCTAAAATTTCGGGAAGGTAGGTCTGCAGAGTTAGGTTGGCTACTTGGGTTCAGGGGCCCGAATGGTCCTTAATTTTCGGGAGGGCAGGTCTGCGAGTGAGGTTGGTTACTTGGGTTCAGGGGTCCGAAAAAGTCCTAACTTTTTGGGAGGGCAGGTCTTCGAGTGAGGTTGGTTCCTTGGGTTCAGGGGCCCAAATGGTCCTAAATTTTCGGGAGGGCAGGTCTGCGGCGTGAGTTTGGTTACTTTGGTTCAGGGGCCCGAATGGTCCTAAATTTTCCGGAGGGCAGGTCTGCGAGTAAGGTTGGTTACTTGGGTTCAGGGGCCCGAATGGTCCTAAATTTTCGGGAGGGCAGGTCTGCGGCGTGAGTTTGGTTACTTGGGTTCAGGGGCCCCAATGGTCCTCAATTTTCGGTAGGGCAGGTCTGTAGAGTTAGGTTGGTTACTTGGGTTCAGGGGCCCCAATGGTCCTCAATTTTCGGTAGGGCAGGTCTGCGGAGTTAGGTTGGTTACTTGGGTTCAGGGGCCCGAATGGTCCTAAATTTTCGGGAGAGCAGGTCTGCGAGTGAGGTTGGTTACTTGGGTTCAGGGGCCCGGATGGTCCTAAATTTTCGGGAAGGCAGGTCTGCAGAGTTAGGTTGGTTACTTGGGTTCAGGGGCCCGAATGGTCCTTAATTTTCGGGAGGGCAGGTCTGCGAGTGAGGTTGGTTACTTGGGTTCAGGGGTCCGAAAAAGTCCTAAATTTTTGGGAGGGCAGGTCTTCGAGTGAGGTTGGTTCCTTGGGTTCAGGGGCCCAAATGGTCCTAAATTTTCGGGAGGGCAGGTCTGCGGCGTGAGTTTGGTTACTTTGGTTCAGGGGCCCGAATGGTCCTAAATTTTCCGGAGGGCAGGTCTGCAAGTGAGGTTAGTTACTTGGGTTCAGGGGCCCGAATGGTCCTAAATTTTTGGGAGGGCAGGTCTGCGGAGTTAGGCTGGTTACTTGGGTTCAGGGGCCCGAATGGTCCTAAATTTTTGGGAGGGCAGGTCTGCAAGTGAGGTTGGTTACTTCGGTTCAGGGGTCCGAAAAGGTCCTAAATTTTTGGGAGGGCAGGTCTTCGAGTGAGGTTGGTTACTTGGGTTCAGGGGCCCCAATGGTCCTCAATTTTCGGTAGGGCAGGTCTGCGGAGTTAGGTTGGTTACTTGGGTTCAGGGGCCCGAATGGTCCTAAATTTTCGGGAGAGCAGGTCTGCGAGTGAGGTTGGTTACTTGGGTTCAGGGGCCCGGATGGTCCTAAGTTATCGGGAGGGCAGGTCTGCAGAGTTAGGTTGGTTACTTGGGTTCAGGGGCCCCAATGGTCCTCAATTTTCGGTAGGGCAGGTCTGCGGAGTTAGGTTGGTTACTTGGGTTCAGGGGCCCGAATGGTCCTAAATTTTCGGGAGAGCAGGTCTGCGAGTGAGGTTGGTTACTTGGGTTCAGGGGCCCGGATGGTCCTAAATTTTCGGGAAGGCAGGTCTGCAGAGTTAGGTTGGTTACTTGGGTTCAGGGGCCCGAATGGTCCTTAATTTTCGGGAGGGCAGGTCTGCGAGTGAGGTTGGTTACTTGGGTTCAGGGGTCCGAAAAAGTCCTAAATTTTTGGGAGGGCAGGTCTTCGAGTGAGGTTGGTTCCTTGGGTTCAGGGGCCCAAATGGTCCTAAATTTTCGGGAGGGCAGGTCTGCGGCGTGAGTTTGGTTACTTTGGTTCAGGGGCCCGAATGGTCCTAAATTTTCCGGAGGGCAGGTCTGCAAGTGAGGTTAGTTACTTGGGTTTAGGGGCCCGAATGGTCCTAAATTTTTGGGAGGGCAGGTCTGCGGAGTTAGGCTGGTTACTTGGGTTCAGGGGCCCGAATGGTCCTACATTTTTGGGAGGGCAGGTCTGCAAGTGAGGTTGGTTACTTCGGTTCAGGGGTCCGAAAAGGTCCTACATTTTTGGGAGGGCAGGTCTTCGAGTGAGGTTGGTTACTTGGGTTCAGGGGCCCCAATGGTCCTCAATTTTCGGTAGGGCAGGTCTGCGGAGTTAGGTTGGTTACTTGGGTTCAGGGGCCCGAATGGTCCTAAATTTTCGGGAGAGCAGGTCTGCGAGTGAGGTTGGTTACTTGGGTTCAGGGGCCCGGATGGTCCTAAGTTATCGGGAGGGCAGGTCTGCAGAGTTAGGTTGGTTACTTGGGTTCAGGGGCCCGGATAGTCCTAAATTTTCGGGAAGGCAGGTCTGCGGAGTTAGGTTGGTTACTTGGGTTCAGGGGCCCGAATGGTCCTAAATTTTCAGGAGGGCAGGTCTGCGAGTGAGGATGGTTACTTGGGTTCAGGGGCCCGAATGGCCCTAAATTTTTGGGAGGGCAGGTCTGCAAGTGAGGTTGGTTACTTGGGTTCAGGGGTCCGAAAAGGTCCTAAATTTTTGGGAGGGCAGGTCTTCGAGTGAGGTTGGTTACTTGGGTTCAGGGGCCCAAATGGTTCTAAATTTTCGGGAGGGCAGGTCTGCGGCGTGAGTTTGGTTACTTGGGTTCAGGGGCCCGAATGGTCCTAAATTTTCGGGAGAGCAGGTCTGCGAGTGAGGTTGGTTACTTGGGTTCAGGGGCCCGGATGGTCATATATTTTCGGGAGGGCAGGTCTGCAGAGTTAGGTTGGTTACTTGGGTTCAGGGGCCCGGATGGTCCTAAAGTTTCGGGAAGGCAGGTCTGCGGAGTTAGGTTGGTTACTTGGGTTCAGGGGCCCGAATGGTCCTAAATGTTCAGGAGGGCAGGTCTGCGAGTGAGGATGGTTACTTGGGTTCAGGGGCCCGAAAAGGTTCTAAATTTTTGGGAGGGCAAGTCTTCGAGTGATGTTGGTTCCTTGGGTTCAGGGGCCCAAATGGTCCTAAATTTCCGGGAGGGCAGGTCTGCGGCGTGAGTTTGGTTACTTTGGTTCAGGGGCCCGAATGGTCCTAAATTTTCCGGAGGGCAGGTCTGCGAGTTAGGTTGGTTACTTGGGTTCAGGGGCCCGAATGGTCCTAAATTTTCAGGAGGGCAGGTCTGCGAGTGAGGATGGTTACTTGGGTTCAGGGGCCCAAATGGTCCTAAATTTTTGGGAGGGCAGATCTGCAAGTGAGGTTGGTTACTTGGGTTCAGGGGTCCGAAAAGGTCCTAAATTTTTGGGAGGGCAGGTCTTCGAGTGAGGTTGGTTACTTGGGTGCAGGGGCCCAAATGGTTCTAAATTTTCGGGAGGGCAGGTCTGCGGCGTGAGTTTGGTTACTTGGGTTCAGGGGCCCCAATGGTCCTCAATTTTCGGTAGGGCAGGTCTGCGGAGTTAGGTTGGTTACTTGGGTTCAGGGGCCCGAATGGTCCTAAATTTTCAGGAGGGCAGGTCTGCGAGTGAGGATGGTTTCTTGGGTTCAGGGGCCCGAATGGTCCTAAATTTTTGGGAGGGCAGGTCTGCAAGTGAGGTTGGTTACTTGAGTTCAGGGGTCCGAAAAGGTCCTATATTTTTGGGAGGGCAGGTCTTCGAGTGAGGTTGGTTACTTGGGTTCAGGGGCCCGGATGGTCCTAAATTTTCGGGAGGGCAGGTCTGCACAGTTAGGTTGGTTACTTGGGTTCAGGGGCCGGATGGTCCTAAATTTTCGGGAAGGCAGGTCTGCGGAGTTAGGTTGGTTACTTGGGTTCAGGGGCCCGAATGGTCCTAAATTTTCAGGAGGGCAGGTCTGCGAGTGAGGATGGTTACTTGGGTTCAGGGGCCCGAATGGTCCTAAATTTTTGGGAGGGCAGGTCTGCAAGTGAGGTTGGTTACTTGGGTTCAGGGGTCCGAAAAGGTCCTAAATTTTCGGGAGGGCAGGTCTTCGAGTGAGGTTGGTTACTTGGGTTCAGGGGCCCAAATGGTTCTAAATTTTCGGGAGGGCAGGTCTGCGGTGTGAGTTTGGTTACTTGGGTTCAGGGGCCCCAATGGTGCTCAATTTTCGGTAGGGCAGGTCTGCAGAGTTAGGTTGGTTACTTGGGTTCAGGGGCCCGAATGGTCCTAAATTTTCGGGAGAGCAGGTCTGCGAGTGAGGTTGGTTACTTGGGTTCAGGGGCCCGGATGGTCCTAAATTTTCGGGAGGACAGGTCTGCAGAGTTAGGTTGGTTACTTAGGTTCAGGGGCCCGGATAGTCCTAAATTTTCGGGAAGGCAGGTCTGCGGAGTTAGGTTTGTTACTTGGGTTCAGGGGTCCGAATTGTCCTAAATTTTCAGGAGGGCAGGTCTGCGAGTGAGGATGGTTACTTGGGTTCAGGGGCCCGAAAAGGTCCTAAATTTTTGGGAGGACATGTCTTCGAGTGAGGTTGGTTACTTGGGTTCAGGGGCCCGAATGGTCCTAAGTTTTCGGGAGGGCAGGTCTGCGGAGTTAGGTTGGTTACTTGGGTTCAGGGGCCCGAATGGTCCTAAATTTTCAGGAGGGCAGGTCTGCGAGTGAGGATGGTTACTTGGGTTCAGGGGCCCGAATGGTCCTAAATTTTTGGGAGGGCAGGTCTGCAAGTGAGGTTGGTTACTTGGGTTCAGGGGTCCGAAAAGGTCCTAAATTTTTGGGAGGGCAGGTCTTCGAGTGAGGTTGGTTACTTGGGTTCAGGGGCCTAAATGGTTCTAAATTTTCGGGAGGGCAGGTCTGCGGCGTGAGTTTGGTTACTTGGATTCAGGGGCCCCAATGGTCCTCAATTTTCGGGAGGGCACGTCTGTGAGTGAGGTTGGTTACTTGGGTTCAGGGGCCCGAATGGTCCTCAATTTTCAGGAGGGCAGGTCAGCGGAGTGAGGTTGGTTACTTGGGTTCAGGGGCCCGAATGGTCCTAAATTTTCGGGAGAGCAGGTCTGCGAGTGAGGTTGGTTACTTGGGTTCAGGGGCCCGGATGGTCCTAAATTTTTGGGAGGGCAGGTCTGCGGAGTTAGGTTGGTTACTTGGGTTCAGGGCCCCGGATGGTCCTAAATTTTCGGGAAGGCAGGTCTGCGGAGTTAGGTTGGTTACTTGGGTTCAGGGGCCCGAATGGTCCTAAATTTTCAGAAGGGCAGGTCTGCGAGTGAGGATGGTTATTTGGGTTCAGGGGCCCGAATGGTCCTAAATTTTCAGAAGGGCAGGTCTGCGAGTGAGGATGGTTACTTGGGTTCAGGGGCCCGAATGGTCCTAAATTTTTGGGAGGGCAGGTCTGCAAGTGAGGTTGGTTACTTGGGTTCAGGGGTCCGAAAAGGTCCTACATTTTTGGGAGGGCAGGTCTTCGAGTGAGGTTGGTTACTTGGGTTCAGGGGCCCAAATGGTTCTAAATTATCGGGAGGGTAGGTCTGCGGCGTGAGTTTGGTTACTTGGGTTCAGGGGCCCCAAGGTCCTCAATTTTCGGTAGGGCAGGTCTGCGGAGTTAGGTTGGTTACTTGGGTTCAGGGGCCCGAATGGTCCTAAATTTTCGGGAGAGCAGGTCTGCGAGTGAGGTTGGTTACTTGGGTTCAGGGGCCGGATGGTCCTAAATTTTCGGGAGGGCAGGTCTGCAGAGTTAGGTTGGTTACTTGGGTTCAGGGGCCCGGATGGTCCTAAATTTTCGGGAAGGCAGGTCTGCAGAGTTAGGTTGGTTACGTGGGTTCAGGGGCCCGAATGGTCCTTAATTTTCGGGAGGGCAGGTCTGCGAGTGAGGTTGGTTACTTGGGTTCAGGGGTCCGAAAAAGTCCTAAATTTTTGGGAGGGCAGGTCTTCGAGTGAGGTTGGTTCCCTGGGTTCAGGGGCCCAAATTGTCCTAAATTTTCGGGAGGGCAGGTCTGCGGCGTGAGTTTGGTTACTTTGGTTCAGGGGCCCGAATGGTCCTAAATTTTCCGGAGGGCAGGTCTGCGAGTGAGGTTGGTTACTTGGGTTCAGGGGCCCGAATGGTCCTAAATTTTCGGGAGGGCAGGTCTGCGGAGTTAGGTTGGTTACTTGGGTTCAGGGGCCCGAATGGTCCTAAATTTTCAGGAGGGCAGGTCTGCGAGTGAGGATGGTTACTTGGGTTCAGGGGCCCGAATGGTCCTAAATTTTTGGGAGGGAAGGTCTGCAAGTGAGGTTGGTTACTTGGGTTCAGGGGTCCGAAAAGGTCCTAAATTTTTGGGAGGGCAGGTCTTCGAGTGAGGTTGGTTACTTGGGTTCAGGGGCCCAAATGGTTCTAAATTTTCGGGAGGGCAGGTCTGCGGCGTGAGTTTGGTTACTTGGGTTCAGGGGCCCCAACGGTCCTCAATTTTCGGCAGGGCAGGTCTGCGAAGTTAGGTTGGTTACTTGGGTTCAGGGGCCCGAATGGTCCTAAATTTTTGGGAGAGCAGGTCTGCGAGTGAGGTTGTTTACTTGGGTTCAGGGGCCCGGATGGTCCTAAATTTTCGGGAGGGCAGGTCTGCAGAGTTAGGTTGGTTACTTGGGTTCAGGGGCCCAAATGGTTCTAAATTTTCGGGAGGGCAGGTCTGCGGCGTGAGTTTGGTTACTTGGATTCAGGGGCCCCAATGGTCCTCAATTTTCGGGAGGGCACGTCTGTGAGTGAGGTTGGTTACTTGGGTTCAGGGGCCCGAATGGTCCTCAATTTTCAGGAGGGCAGGTCAGCGGAGTGAGATTGGTTACTTGGGTTCAGGGACCCGAATGGTCCTAAATTTTCGGTAGGGCAGGTCTGCGGAGTGAGGTTGGTTACTTGGGTTAAAGGGTCCGAATGGTCCTAAATTTTTGGGAGGGCAGGTCTGCGGAGTTAGGTTGGTTACTTGGGTTTAGGGGTCCGAATGGTCCTAAATTTTCAGGAAGGCAGGTCTGCAGGTCTGAGGTTGGTTACTTGGGTTCAGGGGTCCGAAAAGGTCCTAAATTGTTGGGAGGGCAGGTCTTCGAGTGAGGTTGGTTACTTGGGTTCAGGGGCCCAAATGGTTCTAAATTTTCGGGAGGGCAGGTCTGCGCGTGAATTTGGTTACTTGGGTTCAGGGGCCCGAATAGGCCTCAATTTTCGGCAGGGCAGGTCTGCGGAGTTAGGTTGGTTACTTGGGTTCAGGGGCCCGAATGGTCCTAAATTTTCGGGAGGGCAGGTCTGCAAGTGAGGTTGGTTACTTGGGTTCAGGGGCCCGGATGGTCCTAAATTTTTGGGAGGGCAGGTCTGCGGAGTTAGGTTGGTAACTTGGGTTCAGGGGCCCGAATGGTCCTAAATTTTCAGGAGGGCAGGTCTGCGAGTGAGGATGGTTACTTGGGTTCAGTGGCCCGAATGGTCCTAAATTTTTGGGAGGGCAGGTGTGCAAGTGAGGTTGGTTACTTGGGTTCAGGGGTCCGAAAAGGTTCTAAATTTTCGGGAGGGCAGGTCTGCGGTGTGAGTTTGGTTACTTGGGTTCAGGGGCCCGAATGGTCCTCAATTTTCGGGAGGGCAGGTCTGCGGAGTTAGGTTGGTTACTTGGGTTCAGGGGCCCGAATGGTCCTAAATTTTCGGAAGGGCAGGTCTGCGAGTGAGGTTGGTTACTTGGGTTCAGGGGCCGGATGGTCCTAAATTTTCGGGAGGGCAGGTCTGCAGAATTAGGTTGGTTACTTGGGTTCAGGGGCCCGAATGGTCCTACATTTTCGGGAGGGCAGGTCTGCGAGTGAGGTTGGTTACTTGGGTTCAGGGGTCCGAAAAAGTCCTAAATTTTTGGGAGGGCAGGTTTTTCGAGTGAGGTTGGTTCCTTGGGTTCAGGGGCCCAAATGGTCCTCAATTTTCTGGAGGGTAGGTATGCGGCGTGAGTTTGGTTACTTTGGTTCAGGGGCCCGAATGGTCCTAAATTTTCCGGAGGGCAGGTCTGCGAGTGAGGTTGGTTACTTGGGTTCAGGGGCCCGGATGGTCCTAAATTTTCGGGAGGGCAGGTCTGCGAGTGAGGTTGGTTACTTGGGTTCAGGGGCCCGAATGGTCCTCAATTTTCAGGAGGGCAGGTCAGCGGAGTGAGGTTGGTTACTTGGGTTCAGGGGCCCGAATGGTCCTAAATTTTCGGGAGGGCAGGTCTGCGGAGTGAGGTTGGTTACTTGGGTTAAAGGGTCCGAATGGTCCTAAATTTTTGGGAGGGCAGGTCTGCGGAGTTAGGTTGGTTACTTGGGTTCAGGGGCCTGAATGGTCCTAAATTTTCGGGAGGGCAGGTCTGCGGAGTGAGGTTGGTTTCTTGGGTTCAGGGGCCGAATGGTCCTAAATTTTTGGGAGGGGAGGTCTGCGAGTGAGGTTGGTTACTTGGGTTCAGGGGCCCCGAATGGTCCTAAATTTTCGGGAGGGCAGGTCTGCGGAGTGAGGTTGGTTCCTTGGGTTCAGGGGCCCGAATGGTCCACAATTTTCGGGAGGGCAGGTCTGCAGCGTGAGGTTGGTTACTTGAGATAATTGCGATCGGATGGGGGAATCTCTGTATAGTTATGAGTGAGCATAATTTCCATCATAGTAGGTTACGTGGAGTAGGTATAATCCACGTTTGGGGGAGGCTTTCCCTGATTGACAGGCCAGTTGGCAATCGGGGTTTTGGTGTATTCCTTGAAACTGAGCAGGAGGCTGCAGAGTGAGGACAGAGGAATCATCATGTCGGGGACAGTCAGCTGACCTGCCTTGTGTGCAGCAGCAGGTCAGTGTGTAATCACAGCATGTCTCTGATCACCAGCCATGCTCACTGTGTGTTCCTTCTTCCCCAATGCCCATCTACCAGATGCTATTCCCTGGTACACTGATAGGTGTACACTGAGTGTCCCTCAGTGTACAGATATATCAGTATTGTATATAAGGAATAGCTCTCAGTATACAGATATCAGTGTATAGATGTCAGTTATATATAGAGAATAGCACTTAGTGATATTTCCTTACGTGTTACACTGACATCTATACACTGAGTGCTTTCTCTAACACTGATATCTGTATACTGAGAGCTATTCCTTATATACAACACTGATATATCTGTACACTTCAGCGGAAAGAACGATCAGTGAGAAGAATGTTCCTTACATTGGTGGTCAGCAGAAAGAATGTTCCTTACATTGGTGGTCAGTGAGAATAATGTTCCTTACACTGGTGATCAGCGGGAAGAATATTCCTTACATTGGTGGTCAGTGAGAATAATGTTCCTTAGACTGGTGATCAGCGGGAAGAATGTTCCTTACATTGGTGGTCAGCAGAAAGAATGTTCCTTACATTGGTGGTCAGTGGGAAGAATGTTCCTTACATTGGTGGTCAGCAGAAAGAATGTTCCTTACATTGGTGGTCAGCGGAAAGAATGTTCCTTACATTGGTGGTCAGTGGGAAGAATGTTCCTTACATTGGTGGTCAGCAGAAAGAATGTTCCTTACATTGGTGGTCAGTGAGAATAATGTTCCTTACATTGGTGATCAGCGGGAAGAACGTTCCTTACATTGGTGATCAGCAGGAAGAATGTTCCTTACATTGGTGATCAGCAGGAAGAATGTTCCTTACATTGGTGATCAGTGAGAATAATGTTCCTTACATTGGTGATCAGCGGGAAGAATGTTCCTTACATTGGTGGTCAGCAGAAAGAATGTTCCTTACATTGGTGGTCAGTGGGAAGAATGTTCCTTACATTGGTGGTCAGCAGAAAGAATGTTCCTTACATTGGTGGTCAGCAGAAAGAATGTTCCTTACATTGGTGGTCAGTGGGAAGAATGTTCCTTACATTGGTGGTCAGCAGAAAGAATGTTCCTTACATTGGTGGTCAGCAGAAAGAATGTTCCTTACATTGGTGATCAGCGGGAAGAATGTTCCTTACATTGGTGATCAGCGGGAAGAATGTTCCTTACATTGGTGATCATGGTGGTCAGTAACAAGAATGTCCCTTACATTGGTGGTCAGCAGAAAGAATGTTCCTTACATTGGTGGTCAGTGAGAATAATGTTCCTTACATTGGTGATCAGCGGGAAGAATGTTCCTTACATTGGTGGTCAGCAGAAAGAATGTTCCTTACATTGGTGGTCAGTGAGAATAATGTTCCTTACATTGGTGATCAGCGGGAAGAATGTTCCTTACATTGGTGGTCATGGTGGTCAGTAACAAGAATGTCCCTTACATTGGTGGTCATGGTGGTCAGTAACAAGAATGTCCCTTACATTGGTGGTCAGCAGAAAGAATGTTCCTTACATTGGTGGTCAGTGAGAATAATGCTCCTTACACTGGTGGTCAGCAGAAAGAATGTTCCTTACATTGGTGGTCAGTGAGAATAATGTTCCTTACACTGGTGATCAGCGGGAAGAATATTCCTTACATTGGTGGTCAGTGAGAATAATGTTCCTTACACTGGTGATCAGTGGGAAGAATGTTCCTTACATTGGTGGTCAGCAGAAAGAATGTTCCTTACATTGGTGGTCAGTGAGAAGAATGTTCCTTACATTGGTGGTCAGCAGAAAGAATGTTCCTTACATTGGTGGTCAGCAGAAAGAATGTTCCTTACATTGGTGGTCAGTGGGAATAATGTTCCTTACATTGGTGATCAGCGGGAGAACGTTCCTTACATTGGTGATCAGCAGGAAGAATGTTCCTTACATTGGTGATCAGTGAGAATAATGTTCCTGACATTGGTGATCAGCGGGAAGAATGTTCCTTACATTGGTGATCAGCAGGAAGAATGTTCCTTACATTGGTGATCAGTGAGAATAATGTTCCTGACATTGGTGATCAGCGGGAAGAATGTTCCTTACATTGGTGGTCAGTGGGAATAATGTTCCTGACATTGGTGATCAGCGGGAAGAATGTTCCTTACATTGGTGATCAGCGGGAAGAATGTTCCTTACATTGGTGATCATGGTGGTCAGTAACAAGAATGTCCCTTACATTGGTGGTCAGCAGAAAGAATGTTCCTTACATTGGTGGTCAGTGAGAATAATGTTCCTTACATTGGTGATCAGCGGGAAGAATGTTCCTTAATTGGTGGTCAGCAGAAAGAATGTTCCTTACATTGGTGGTCAGTGAGAATAATGTTCCTTACATTGGTGATCAGCGGGAAGAATGTTCCTTACATTGGTGGTCATGGTGGTCAGTAACAAGAATGTCCCTTACATTGGTGGTCAGTAACAAGAATGTCCCTTACATTGGTGGTCAGCAGAAAGAATGTTCCTTACATTGGTGGTCAGTGAGAATAATGCTCCTTACACTGGTGGTCAGCAGAAAGAATGTTCCTTACATTGGTGGTCAGTGAGAATAATGTTCCTTACACTGGTGATCAGCGGGAAGAATATTCCTTACATTGGTGGTCAGTGAGAATAATGTTCCTTACACTGGTGATCAGTGGGAAGAATGTTCCTTACATTGGTGGTCAGCAGAAAGAATGTTCCTTACATTGGTGGTCAGTGGGAAGAATGTTCCTTACATTGGTGGTCAGCAGAAAGAATGTTCCTTACATTGGTGGTCAGTGGGAAGAATGTTCCTTACATTGGTGGTCAGCAGAAAGAATGTTCCTTACATTGGTGGTCAGTGAGAATAATGTTCCTTACATTGGTGATCAGCGGGAAGAACGTTCCTTACATTGGTGATCAGCAGGAAGAATGTTCCTTACATTGGTGATCAGTAAGAATAATGTTCCTGACATTGGTGATCAGCGGGAAGAATGTTCCTTACATTGGTGATCAGCGGGAAGAATGTTCCTTACATTGGTGATCATGGTGGTCAGTAACAAGAATGTCCCTTATATTGGTGGTCAGCAGAAAGAATGTTCCTTACATTGGTGGTCAGTGAGAATAATGTTCCTTACATTGGTGATCAGCGGGAAGAATGTTCCTTACATTGGTGGTCAGCAGAAAGAATGTTCCTTACATTGGTGGTCAGTGAGAATAATGTTCCTTACATTGGTGATCAGCGGGAAGAATGTTCCTTACATTGGTGGTCATGGTGGTCAGTAACAAGAATGTCCCTTACATTGGTGGTCAGTAACAAGAATGTCCCTTACATTGGTGGTCAGCAGAAAGAATGTTCCTTACATTGGTGGTCAGTGAGAATAATGCTCCTTACACTGGTGGTCAGCAGAAAGAATGTTCCTTACATTGGTGGTCAGTGAGAATAATGTTCCTTACACTGGTGATCAGCGGGAAGAATATTCCTTACATTGGTGGTCAGTGAGAATAATGTTCCTTACACTGGTGATCAGTGGGAAGAATGTTCCTTACATTGGTGGTCAGCAGAAAGAATGTTCCTTACATTGGTGGTCAGTGGGAAGAATGTTCCTTACATTGGTGGTCAGCAGAAAGAATGTTCCTTACATTGGTGGTCAGCAGAAAGAATGTTCCTTACATTGGTGGTCAGTGGGAAGAATGTTCCTTACATTGGTGGTCAGCAGAAAGAATGTTCCTTACATTGGTGGTCAGTGAGAATAATGTTCCTTACATTGGTGATCAGCGGGAAGAATGTTCCTTACATTGGTGGTCATGGTGGTCAGTAACAAGAATGTCCCTTACATTGGTGGTCAGTAACAAGAATGTCCCTTACATTGGTGGTCAGCAGAAAGAATGTTCCTTACATTGGTGGTCAGTGAGAATAATGCTCCTTACACTGGTGGTCAGCAGAAAGAATGTTCCTTACATTGGTGGTCAGTGAGAATAATGTTCCTTACATTGGTGATCAGCGGGAAGAATGTTCCTTACATTGGTGGTCAGCAGAAAGAATGTTCCTTACATTGGTGGTCAGTGAGAATAATGTTCCTTACATTGGTGATCAGCGGGAAGAATGTTCCTTACATTGGTGGTCATGGTGGTCAGTAACAAGAATGTCCCTTACATTGGTGGTCAGTAACAAGAATGTCCCTTACATTGGTGGTCAGCAGAAAGAATGTTCCTTACATTGGTGGTCAGTGAGAATAATGCTCCTTACACTGGTGGTCAGCAGAAAGAATGTTCCTTACATTGGTGATCATGGTGGTCAGTAACAAGAATGTCCCTTACATTGGTGGTCAGCAGGAAGAATGTTCCTTACATTGGTGGTCAGTGAGAATAATGTTCCTTACATTGGTGATCAGCGGGAAGAATGTTCCTTACATTGGTGGTCAGCAGAAAGAATGTTCCTTACATTGGTGGTCAGTGAGAATAATGTTCCTTACATTGGTGATCAGCGGGAAGAATGTTCCTTACATTGGTGGTCATGGTGGTCAGTAACAAGAATGTCCCTTACATTGGTGGTCAGTAACAAGAATGTCCCTTACATTGGTGGTCAGCAGAAAGAATGTTCCTTACATTGGTGGTCAGTGAGAATAATGCTCCTTACACTGGTGGTCAGCAGAAAGAATGTTCCTTACATTGGTGGTCAGTGAGAATAATGTTCCTTACACTGGTGATCAGCGGGAAGAATATTCCTTACATTGGTGGTCAGTGAGAATAATGTTCCTTACACTGGTGATCAGTGGGAAGAATGTTCCTTACATTGGTGGTCAGCAGAAAGAATGTTCCTTACATTGGTGGTCAGTGGGAAGAATGTTCCTTACATTGGTGGTCAGCAGAAAGAATGTTCCTTACATTGGTGGTCAGCAGAAAGAATGTTCCTTACATTGGTGGTCAGTGGGAAGAATGTTCCTTACATTGGTGGTCAGCAGAAAGAATGTTCCTTACATTGGTGATCAGTGAGAAGAATGTTCCTTACATTGGTGATCAGTGGGAAGAATGTTCCTTATATTGGTGATCAGTGGGAAGAATGTCCCTTACATTGGTGGTCAGTGGGAAGGAGGAGGAGGACACACCCAAAGAGCTCTCTGTGAGAACCACCCATTTTTCAAGCCTGGGCCTTGCCTGCTAGCTTGGCCCAGGAATAATGCCTGATCCTGGGGGAGGCCCTGAGATGGATCCCCCTGATGACACGGGGCCCAGTGAGGAGGAGGTGGAGGATCTGACTATGGGTCCGGGCCCTGGTATGGATGCCAGTGTCTTCAGCCTTAAGGTTGTTAATCGCTTTAGGGCGATTGGGAGAGCGGAGGAGAAACTTAAAGTTTTGAGAGTGGAGCTTAAAAACTTCAAAGCCAAATACTTCCAGGCCTGGAGTAAGAATCGCACCGCCATGAAGCCTGAGTTACAGGATTTGGAGGAAAAAGTAAAGCAGCAAACTTTATTGTTGGGAAAACTAAAAGAAAAAAGTGGAGCATTTAAAGAAAAGTTTGAAAACGAGAGAAGGTTTGTCAGCCAGTCCTCAGCATGTTCCGTGGATCAGCCTCAGCATATGGATGACCCGGGTCCATCTGCCTCTGCTCCTCTCCACCCATGTAAGGCCTTGGAGTCGCCGGCAGCAACCAGCCAGGGGGTTGACAGTGAGAATGGCACCCTGACCTTCATCCAGCGAATGGAATCCCCCCTGAGAGGAGACAAGCTTGTAATGTCTGATAATCCATCAGAGGTCCCGGAGGATGTTCAGAAAAATCAGCCAGGGAATGAGGATGAACCTGCACCAAATCCCCTGAACATGGATGTTGCTGCACCTGCATGTGCTGAGACCTGTAGTTCCACTACCACATTTGCTGCATGTGTTTCACACACTGTGTCTGACACCTGCAATGTGATTGCCTCACCTGAGCCTCTCTGTGTTCCAGCAGAGCTGATTGATTCTGGTGGGGGAGGGGGTCAGAATACTGCACCATGTGCAATGGAAGCCATGGATGTGTCAGTCCAGCCTGCACTGTCCTCTGCAGAAAGTCCTGTCCTGATGGAAGAGAACAGGCCAGCTGAAGATTCCACCAGCACAGCAGTGGGAACTGACACTGCTGGGAAGACTGCAGGACATGTGAATATACCAGCAAGTATTAACAATGACAGTCATGATAAAACAATGAATGTGGTGGGTGGTGGTGGTGATGGTGGAGGGGTTAATACTGCTGGGAAAAACAAAAATGACATTTCTCTCTCTGCTCAGAGGAAAGACTCATCGATTGTACAGACCAAATCTGTACAATCGATATCTGCTAAAGATGTCTCAGACAGTTCAAAACACACAAATATATCTTCTGCTGGGAGGAATATGGGGAGTTATGCGTCTGTTGTGGGGAGTCGCACCAAGGAGGGTGGGGGGAATGCTGTAAATATTGGTGGTCACAATATAGGGGGGTTTGGTGGTGGGATTGGTAGTGGGTATAGGAGGAGGAATGTGGTTCAGTTCAAGTGGGAGGGGGAGGGGACCCCACCAGTGAGGGGGAGGGTGGCTGAGTTGATTTTGGAAATGGGGTTTAAAGCTGTGGATATTTTTGCTTTGATTTGCCCAGTGGGAAGTTATGAATTTGATTTATCTTTTGTAAAACCTGAGGGGTTGGACTTATTTTGGGAGCGACATAGGAGGTGCCAGGGCCTTTCGCAGTGGAGTGGTTTGGTGCCAAAGGTTATTTCCAGGCAGCCCCTGATAAAATCGGTGACCATCCTGGTGCGCAACGAATCCATACCAGAGGCTGATTTGATAGTATGGCTACGCCGATATGGTGAGGTCCTCACTCCACTGCGGAAGGTCCTGGATGAACATGGGATATGGACAGGGGCCTGGACGGTGTCACTAAAACTGGGGGTGCTGGGCAATGTAGTCCAACATCTGCCCTGTTCAGCTTTTCTGGGAAGAGATCGGCTGACTATTTTCTACCAGGGACAGCCCAAAGTCTGCAATAAATGTGGTGAAAAGGGCCATTTTGCCTCTACCTGCACCCGTAAAAAGTGTTCGCTATGCCAGGGTCTGGACCATTTGGCAAAAGATTGTACCCAAATTCGGTGCAATCTGTGCCAAAAGCTTGGCCATCCTTACAGTAAGTGTCCAGAGGCTTTACATAACCTGCCAGGATTGGAGGCTGAGCTGCAGAGGCTGGATAAGGAGGATGAGGCCGCTGTAACTGTTGTTGTCCCTCCTGTGTCAGTTCCATCTGTTTCAGGTTCTGTTTCCCCTGGTAATGTGGTCCCTGAGTCTGTCCCTCCTGTGTCTGTTCCATCTGTTTCAGGTTCTGTTTCCCCTGGTAATGTGGTCCCTGAGTCTGTCCCTCCTGTGTCAGTTCCATCTGTTGCTTCAGATTCTGTTCCCTCTAGTGATGTGGTCCCTAAGTCTGTCCCCCATGTGGTTGTCCCTATTCCTGCTGTACGTAGATCCTCCAGACTAGCGGAGGCTGCTGGGGGGGCAGGTTTAGCGGATCTTCCTTCTCAGCCTCCAGTCCCTGTCCCTCGGCAGCGCAAACGTGGTCAGGGGAATGTGGGGGTGCTGGATGGGGGTGGGGCTGATGGAAGGGTGTCCATATCCCATGTCTCACCCTCTGTTGGGGGGGATTCGGATGATGAGGGGTGGGAGACGTTTAGGAGGAAGAAAAAGAAGAAGAGGAAGACAAATAAGGTGGTAATTTCTTCCTCAAAGTCGGACCCAGGAGGGGTTCCTCCTGGTAACCCTTTTTCAGTTTTGTCAGGTGATGGGATGTCTGATTTATCTTTTTCTTTATCATCCATGGATGAGGGGGAGTCACATAGTTTGAAGAGAGCTGTTTCTGGTGATGAGAGTGGGGCAAAGGTTAAGAAACGACTACCCCAATCATCCTGATGGCAGTTCCCACTCCGATAAAGGTGGCGACCATTAATGTCGCCAGCATGAAATCTGCAAGAGCTCGTGATATTGCCTTATTTTTGCTCAGCGAGTTTGATGCCGAGATTTTATTTTTGCAAGAGACCTGGCTCAATACTTTGGCCGATGTCCAACTAGCAAAAAGCGAGTGGAGATGCGGTCCCTCCTTTTGGTCTCTTGCGGCAGAGCCCTGCAGCGGAGTTGCGGTCCTTTTTAAAACCGATATGGTAACGTGCCGGCGGGTAATTGAGGTAGAGATTGGGAGATGCATGGTCTTGGACGTCTCTGTTAGGGGGCAGGATCTGCGTTTGATTAATATCTATGGACCGCAGTCAAGATGGGGCAGGAAATGCCTCCTCACAGAGATCAAGCCCTTCCTTTTTACGTCCCAGCAGGTTGTCTTTGGAGGTGATTTTAACACCATAATTAGGCCTGAAGACAGGAGAGGCTCCATAGACAGGCTGGCGTACGATAGCGTTTTTCTTAGAGATATGGTGAGACAAGCAGGCCTGGTAGATGTGCATATTAAGCACTGCCCTGGCAGCACGGGATTCACATTTCAGAGAGAGAATAGTCAGAGTAGGATAGATAGTTTTTTTTTAAAGGAGAACTCTGCTTTCTCGGCTCCTGAGTTGAGGGCGGTGGAGTTCTCTGACCACTGTATGCTGTCTGTGACTCTGAATGCCTCGGACACTCCACCCAGGGGAAGGGGTACCTGGAAACTGAATTCGGCTCTCCTGGAAGACGTAGAGGTAAGACAATCCTTTGAGGATTTTTTCCAGGCACAGGTTTCTATTCTGGACTTTTGCAGCACTAAGTCAGAGTGGTGGGAACTTGTGAAACAAAGGGCGATTGGACTTTTCAAGGCCATAAGTAAGAAGAAGCAGCTTGGTATGTACATTGCCTACCAGCATTTGCGGAGGAAGCTTGATCGTCTTGTCTCGTATAGAGGAGATCCAGGGGAGATCTCTGAGGTGAAGTTTCTTCTTAGAAAGTGTCAATACGACCGGCATGCCTCCTTGGTTCTGGAGAGGGATTATGGAAAATATCACTCGCCTGATCCTTACCAGAACTGTAAGCAAGGCATAGCAGTTAAGACGGTCATAGGCCTGAGGGATAGTACGGGTTCCCTGGTGAAGTCCAGATCAGGGATCCTGGAGATCTTCAGATCATATTATGCAGACCTTCTGGGAAGAAAGGACCTTTGTCGGGACAAGATGGAAAGCTTTCTGCATTCTACTCCAGGATTGGGAAATGGTACATTGCCTTTGATGGATTTGACAGAACCAATTTCAGTGGATGAGGTAGTCCATGCTATAGAGAAGCTGGCTACCAAAAAATCGCCTGGGCCAGATGGGTTGACAGCTGAATTCTACAAGTGTTTTAAGTCCATTCTGGCTCCCTTTTTAGCGGAGGTTTATAACAGCTGTCTAGAAGAGGGTTCGCTCCCTCCCTCCATGAGGCAATCCGCTGTGATTCTTCTGTCAAAAGGTAAAGACCCCTCAATGATTGAGAACTGGCGCCCCATCAGTCTTCTCAATGTTGATAGAAAGATCTTGGCGAAGATTCTTTTTTGGCGCTTGTCGTCAGTGGCAGGCGATTTGTTGTCCAGTCATCAGCACTGCTCGGTCCAAGGTAGAAGTACCTTTTCAGCGGTTTTAGCTGTCCGGGAGGCTTTGGAGCGATGCAGGGCTGCTGGATGGAGAAAGTACTTGCTGGCATTGGATCAGGCGAAGGCTTTTGATAGAGTCAATCACGAGTACCTGTATTTGCTACTTGGTAGATACGGCCTGCAGGGGAGGTTTATAGATTGGCTGAAGACATTATATAAAGGGGCTGAGAGCTTCCCACTGGTTAATGGTTGGGTTGGACGGCCTTTTGAGGTTGGCTCTGGTGTGCACCAGGGATGTCCTCTGAGCCCCCTGTTATATGTATTCGCAATCGACCCCTTCATAAGAAGGCTAGAGAGTGGATCTTTGTGCGGGGTGCCTTTGGGCATTGCTGGTGTGCCACCTTTGAAGGTCGTGGCCTATGCCGATGATGTGTCTGTTATTGTCTCTGGAACGGAGGAGGCGCAGGAGGTGGTCTCTATGATAGAGCAGTACACGGAGGCTTCTGGTTCTAAAGTCAACCATGAAAAGAGTGAAGTTTTCTGGATGGGTGAGGAAGGTGAAAGCTTCGAACTTCCGGATGCCTTCCCAGAGCCCCAGCAGGAAATTAAAGTGTTGGGCATCAAATTTGGTCCTGGTGACTATGGTCATCGAAATTGGGAAAGCAGGTTGGTGTGTGCCAATGCCAAAGTAGCAAGTTGGAAGAAATGGAAGCTTTCATTGAGGGAGAGGGTTGACTTGATCAAAACGTACCTGGTCCCAATTTTTTTATATGTCAGCTTCGTCTGTATCTTGCCAGTATCTCTCTATGCAAGGGTGTACAGCTGCTTTTTCCAACTGTTATGGGGAAGTAGGCTGAACCTGATCAAACGCAATGTAACTTACCTGTCTAGGCGGGGGGGTGGCCTAGGAATGGTCAACCCAATAGTTTTCTTTTCTCTGCTGTTTTTAAAGTACAATCTTGGTAACATGCTAGCAGAGAACCCGCCGGGATGGGTGGGTATTTTTCAATCTTGTTTTAGGCCTTTTCTGCGATCCTGGGAAGATGGCGGGCCAGTGAAAAGTCTGAGAGTCCGACATGGCAAGCTCCCGGCTTATGTTGCCCCGTGTCTGAAAATACTTCGGCAGTGGCAGGTGACAGTGGAGGATATCAAGTCCCTCCCCAGGAAGCTTCTGGAGAAGAGGATTTTGGGCTCTGCTTTCAGTGTGTCACTGGCCTTAAGGGATTGCCCAGGCTCTGTAATGAGGGAAGGGTTGCGTTTAATCAATTTAGAAAGAATCCCCTTGAAGTTTAGGGATCAAGCCTGGCTCGCCTTCCATGGAAGGCTCTATGTGAGAGGGAACTTGAAGCATCGCCCTGTGGATGATCGGGATTGTCCTAGAGCGGAGTGTGTTGGTAAAGTGGAGTCTATGGACCACTTTTTGCTCCAGTGTCCCTTTAACATAGAGGTGTATAAAAAGGTGGGGAGGGCTCTAGGCATCCCCTTTTTCTATCGCATGAGTTATGCGGAGTGGGTGTATGGGGCATTTCCGACTCACTGGGATTTGGATACACTGTTTTTAGTTAGTATAGTTGTCCGTTACTTCACATGGAATGCACGGTGCCAGATTACCCTGCGGAAGAAAGTACTCTCTGTTGAGGTGGTGGTGCATGATATTCTGGGTGAGGTTGGGAAAATTCGGGGTCTTGAGAAGGGCAGGGAGCCTCGGGCAGTCTGGATAAGGGCGTGGAGGAATATCAGACCTGCCTTTGGTGAACTGCCCATCTCTGGGTGAGGAGCTCTTTTCTTTTTCTGGTTCTTTCACTCCCTTAGCTTTTGTTGGTTAATATCTTCTTTTTGAAGAAGGGCTGCATGCATAATGGGTGCGGGATTGTTTCTTAACCTCACAAGTTTGATGTCTGGTGTAATGGTGTGAGTCGTAATAGGATTTATGTTATTGCTGTAAAGTATTTTCTTTTTTTGGTTTGAGAGCAGTTTTGCTATATTTATTTTAATTTATGTAAATATGTATATATTTATGTATATTTATATATTGTGATTTTATGCTTAATGATTGCAAGACTTTTAATAAAGAAAAATTGGGAAGAATGTTCCTTACATTGGTGGTCAACAGAAAGAATGTTCCTTACATTGGTGATCAGTGAGAAGAATGTTCCTTATATTGGTGATCAGTGGGAAGAATGTCCCTTACATTGGTGATCAGTGGGAAGAATGTCCCTTACATTGGTGATCAGTGAGAAGAATGTTCCTTATATTGGTGATCAGTGGGAAGAATGTCCCTTACATTGGTGGTCAGTGGGAAGGAGGAGGAGGACACACCCAAAGAGCTCTCTGTGAGAACCACCCATTTTTCAAGCCTGGGCCTTGCCTGCTAGCTTGGCCCAGGAATAATGCCTGATCCTGGGGGAGGCCCTGAGATGGATCCCCCTGATGACACGGGGCCCAGTGAGGAGGAGGTGGAGGATCTGTCTGTGGGTCCGGGCCCTGGTATGGATGCCAGTGTCTTCAGCCTTAAGGTTGTTAATCGCTTTAGGGCGATTGGGAGAGCGGAGGAGAAGCTGAAGGTTTTGAGAGCGGAGCTTAAGAACTTCAAAGCCAAATACTTCCAGGCCTGGAGTAAGAATCGCACCGCCATGAAGCCTGAGCTACAGGAAGTGGAAGAAAAAGTGAAGCAGCAAATTTTATTGTTGCAAAAACTAAAAGAAAAAAGTGGAGCATTTAAAGAAAAATTTGAAAATGAGAGGAGATTTGTCAGCCAGTCCTCAGCGTGTTCAGTGGATCAGCCTCAGCATATGGATGACCCGGGTCCATCTGCCTCTGCACCTCTTCCCCCATGTAAGGCCTTGGAATCGCTGGCGGCAACCAGCCAGGGGGTTGAGAGTGAGAATGCCACCCTGACCTTCATCCAGCGGATGGAATCCCCCCTGAGAGGAGGCAAGTTTACCGTTTGTGATGACCCATCAGAGGTCCCTGTGGATGTGCAGAAGAATCAGCCAGGGAATGAGGATGAACCTGCACCAAATCCCCTGAACATGGATGTTGCTGCACCTGCATGTGCTGAGACCTGTAGTCCCTCTATCAAGTTTGCTGTTTCACACACTGTGTCTGACACCTGCAATGTGATTGCCTCACCTGAGCCTCTCTGTGTTCCAGCAGAGCTGATTGATGCTGGTGGGGGAGGGGATCAGAATACTGCACCATGTGCAATGGAAGCCATGGATGTGTCAGTCCAGCCTGCACTGTCCTCTGCAGAAAGTCCTGTCCTGATGGAAGAAAACAGGCCAGCTGAAGATTCCACCAGCACAGCAGTGGGAACTGATACTGCTGGGAAGACTGCAGGACATGTGAATATACCAGCAAGTATTAACAATGACAGTCATGATAAAACAATGAATGTGGTGGTGGGTGGTGGTGGTGGTGGTGGTGGTGATGGTGGAGGGGTTAATACTGCTGGGAAAAACAAAAATGACATTCCTCCCTCTGCTCAGAGGAAAGACTTGTCGATTGTGCAGACCAAATCTGTACAATCGATATCTGCTAGAGATGTCTCAGACAGTTCAAAACACACAAATGTCTCTTCTGCTGGGAGGAATATGGGGAGTTATGCGTCTGTTGTGGGGAGTCGCACCAAGGAGGGTGGGGGGAATGCTGTAAATATTGGTGGTCACAATATAGGGGGGTTTGGTGGTGGGTATAGGAGGAGGAATGTGGTTCAGTTCAAGTGGGAGGGGGAGGGGACCCCACCAGTGAGGGGGAGGGTGGCTGAGTTGATTTTGGAAATGGGGTTTAAAGCTGTGGATATTTTTGCTTTGATTTGCCCAGTGGGGAGTTATGAATTTGATTTATCTTTTGTAAAACCTGAGGGGTTGGATTTATTTTGGGAGCGACATAGGAGGTGCCAGGGCCTTCCGCAGTGGAGTGGTTTGGTGCCAAAGGTGATTTCCAGGCAGCCCCTGATAAAATCGGTGACCATCCTGGTGCGTAACGAATCCATACCAGAGGCTGATTTGATAGTATGGCTACGCCGATATGGTGAGGTCCTCACTCCACTGCGGAAGGTCCTGGATGAACATGGGATATGGACAGGGGCCTGGACAGTGTCGCTAAAATTGGGGGTGCTGGGCAATGTAGTCCAACATCTGCCCTGCTCAGCTTTCCTGGGAAGAGATCGGCTGACTATATTCTACCAGGGACAGCCCAAAGTCTGCAATAAATGTGGTGAAAAGGGCCATTTTGCCTCTACCTGCACCCATAAAAAGTGTTCGCTATGCCAGGGTCTGGACCATTTGGCAAAAGATTGTACCCAAATTCGGTGCAATCTGTGCCAAAAGCTTGGCCATCCTTACAGTAAGTGTCCAGAGGCTTTACATAACTTGCCAGGATTGGAGGCTGAGCTGCAGAGGCTGGATAAGGAGGATGAGGCCGCTGTAACTGTTGTTGTCCCCCCTGTGTCTGTTCCATCTGTTGTTTTGGATTCTGTTTCCCCTGGTAATGTTGTCCCTGAGTCTGTCCCTCATGTGTCAGTTCGTTCTGTTTCCCTTGGTAATGTGGTCCCTGAGTCTGTCCCTCCTGTATCAGTTCCATCTGTTGTTTCAGATTCTGTTCCCTCTAGTGATGTGGTCCCTAAGTCTGTCCCCCATGTGGTGGTCCCTATTCCTGCTGTACGTAGGTCCTCCAGACTAGCGGAGGCTGCTGGGGGGGCAGGTTTAGCGGATCTTCCTTCTCAGCCTCCAGTCCCTGTCCCTCGGCAGCGCAAACGTGGTCAGGGGAGTGTGGGGGTGCTGGATGGGGGTGGGGCTGATGGAAGGGTGTCCATATCCCATGTCTCACCCTCTGTTGGGGGGGATTCGGATGATGAGGGGTGGGAGACGTTTAGGAGGAAGAAAAAGAAGAAGAGGAAGACAAATAAGGTGTTAATTTCTTCCTCAGAGTCGGACCCAGGAGGGGTTCCTCTTGGCAACACCTTTTCAGTTTTGTCAGGTGATGGGATGTCTGATGTATCTTTTTCTTTATCATCCATGGATGAGGGGGAGTCACATAGTTTGAAGAGAGCTGTTTCTGGTGATGAGAGTGTGGCAAAGGTTAAGAAACAACTACCCCAATCATCCTGATGGCAGTTCCCACTCCGATAAAGGTGGCGACCATTAATGTCGCCAGCATGAAATCTGCAAGAGCTCGTGATATTGCCTTATTTTTGCTCAGCGAGTTTGATGCCGAGATTTTATTTTTGCAAGAGACCTGGCTCAATACTTTGGCCGATGTCCATCTAGCAAAAAGGGAGTGGAGATGCGGTCCCTCCTTTTGGTCTCTTGCGGCAGAGCCCTGCAGCGGAGTTGCGGTCCTTTTTAAAACCGATATGGTAACGTGCCGGCGGGTAATTGAGGTAGAGATTGGGAGATGCATGGTCTTGGACGTCTCTGTTGGGGGGCAGGACCTGCGCCTGATTAATATCTATGGACCGCAGTCAAGATGGGGCAGGAAATGCCTCCTCACAGAGATCAAGCCCTTCCTTTTTACGTCCCAGCAGGTTGTCTTTGGAGGTGATTTTAACACCATAATTAGGCCTGAAGACAGGAGAAGCTCCATAGACAGGCTGGCGTACGATAGCGTTTTTCTTAGAGATATGGTGAGACAAGCAGGCCTGGTAGATGTGCATATTAAGCACTGCCCTGGCAGCACGGGATTCACATTTCAGAGAGGGGATAGTCAGAGTAGGATAGATAGTTTTTTTTTTAAAGGAGAACTCTGCTTTCTTGGCTCCTGAGTTGAGGGCGATGGAGTTCTCTGACCACTGTATGCTGTCTGTGACTCTGAATGCCTCGGACACTCCACCCAGGGGAAGGGGTACCTGGAAACTGAATTCGGCTCTCCTGGAAGACGTAGAGGTAAGACAATCCTTTGAGGATTTTTTCCAGGCACAGGTTTCTATTCTGGACTTTTGCAGCAGTAAGTCAGAGTGGTGGGAACTTGTGAAACAAAGGGCGATTGGACTTTTCAAGGCCATAAGTAAGAAGAAGCAGCTTGGTATGTACATTGCCTACCAGCATTTGCGGAGGAAGCTTGATCGTCTTGTCTCGTATAGAGGAGATCCAGGGGAGATCTCTGAGGTGAAGTTTCTTAGAAAGTGTCAATACGACCGGCATGCCTCCTTGGTTCTGGAGAGGGATTATGGAAAATATCACTCGCCTGATCCTTACCAGAACTGTAAGCAAGGCATAGCAGTTAAGACGGTCATAGGCCTGAAGGATAGTACGGGTTCCCTGGTGAAGTCCAGATCAGGGATCCTGGAAATCTTCAGATCCTATTATGCAGATCTTCTAGGAAGAAAGGACCTTTGTCGGGACAAGATGGAAAGCTTTCTGGATTCTACTCCAGGATTGGGAAATGGTACATTGCCTTTGATGGATTTGACAGAACCAATTTCAGTGGATGAGGTAGTTCATGCTATAGAGAAGTTGGCTACCAAAAAATCGCCTGGGCCAGATGGGTTGACAGCTGAATTCTACAAGTGTTTTAAGTCCATTCTGGCTCCCTTTTTAGCGGAGGTTTATAACAGCTGTCTAGAAGAGGGTTCGCTCCCTCCCTCCATGAGGCAATCCGCTGTGATTCTTCTGTCAAAAGGTAAAGACCCCTCAATGATTGAGAACTGGTGCCCCATCAGTCTTCTCAATGTTGATAGAAAGATCTTGGCGAAGATTCTTTTTTGGCGCTTGTCGTCAGTGGCAGGCGATTTGTTGTCCAGTCATCAGCACTGCTCGGTCCAAGGTAGAAGTACCTTTTCAGCGGTTTTAGCTGTCCGGGAGGCTTTGGAACGATGCAGGGCTGCTGGATGGAGAAAGTACTTGCTGGCATTGGATCAGGCGAAGGCTTTTGATAGAGTCAATCACGAGTACCTGTATTTGCTACTTGGTAGATACGGCCTGCAGGGGAGGTTTATAGATTGGCTGAAGACATTATATAAAGGGGCTGAGAGCTTCCCACTGGTTAATGGTTGGGTTGGACGGCCTTTTGAGGTTGGCTCTGGTGTGCGCCAGGGATGTCCTCTGAGCCCCCTGTTATATGTATTCGCAATCGACCCCTTCATAAGAAGGCTAGAGTGTGGATCTTTGTGCGGGGTGCCTTTGGGCATTGCTGGTGTGCCACCTTTGAAGGTCGTGGCCTATGCCGATGATGTGTCTGTTATTGTCTCTGGAACAGAGGAGGCGCAGGAGGTGGTCTCTATGATAGAGCAGTACACGGAGGCTTCTGGTTCTAAAGTCAACCATGAAAAGAGTGAAGTTTTCTGGATGGGTGAGGAAGGTGAAAGCTTCGAACTTCCGGATGCCTTCCCAGAGCCCCAGCAGGAAATTAAAGTGTTGGGCATCAAATTTGGTCCTGGTGACTATGGTCATCGAAATTGGGAAAGCAAGTTGGTGTGTGCCAATGCCAAAGTAGCAAGTTGGAAGAAATGGAAGCTTTCATTGAGGGAGAGGGTTGACTTGATCAAAACGTACCTGGTCCCAATTTTTTTATATGTCAGCTTCGTCTGTATCTTGCCAGTATCTCTCTATGCAAGGGTGTACAGCTGTTTTTTCCAACTGTTATGGGGAAGTAGGCTGAACCTGATCAAACGCAATGTAACTTACCTGTCTAGGCGGGGGGGTGGCCTAGGAATGGTCAACCCAATAGTTTTCTTTTCTCTGCTGTTTTTAAAGTACAATCTTGGTAACATGCTAGCAGAGAACCCGCCGGGATGGGTGGGTATTTTTCAATCTTGTTTTAGGCCTTTTCTGCGATGCTGGGAAGATGGCGGGCCAGTGAAAAGTCTGAGAGTCCGACATGGCAAGCTCCCGGCTTATGTTGCCCCGTGTCTGAAAATACTTCGGCAGTGGCAGGTGACAGTGGAGGATATCAAGTCCCTCCCCAGGAAGCTTCTGGAGAAGAGGATTTTGGGCTCTGCTTTCAGTGTGTCACTGGCCTTAAGGGATTGCCCAGGCTCTGTAATGAGGGAGGGGTTGCGTTTAATCAATTTAGAAAGAATCCCCTTGAAGTTTAGGGATCAAGCCTGGCTCGCCTTCCATGGAAGGCTCTATGTGAGAGGGAACTTGAAGCATCGCCCTGTGGATGATCGGGATTGTCCTAGAGCGGAGTGTGTTGGTAAAGTGGAGTCTATGGACCACTTTTTGCTCCAGTGTCCCTTTAACATAGAGGTGTATAAAAGGGTGGGGAGGGCTCTAGGCATCCCCTTTTACATCGCATGAGTTATGCGGAGTGGGTGTATGGGGCATTCCTGACTCACTGGGATTTTGATTTGGATACACTGTTTTTAGTTAGTATAGTTGTCCGTTACTTCACATGGAATGCACGGTGCCAGATTACCCTGCGGAAGAAAGTCCTCTCTGTTGAGGTGGTGGTGCACGATATTCTGGGTGAGGTTGGGAAAATTCGGGGTCTTGAGAAGGGCAGGGAGCCTCGGGCAGTCTGGATAAGGGCGTGGAGGAATATCAGACTTGCCTTTGGTGAACTGCCCATCTCTGGGTGAGGAGCTCTTTTTCTGTTTCTTTCACTCCCTTAGCTTTTGTTGGTTAGTATCTTCTTTTTGAAGAAGGGCTGCATGCATAATAGGTGCGGGATTGTTTCTTAACCTCACAAGTTTGATGTCTGGTGTAATGGTGTGAGTCGTAATAGGATTTATGTTATTGCTTAAAGTATTTTTTTGGTTTGAGAGCAGATTTGCTATATTTATTTTAATTTATGTAAATATGTATATATTTATGTATATTTATATATTGTGATTTTATGATTATTGATTGCAAGACTTTTAATAAAGAAAAATTGGGAAGAATGTTCCTTACATTGGTGGTCAGTGAGAATAATGTTCCTTACATTGGTGGTCAGTGAGAAGAATGTTCCTTACATTGGTGGTCAGTGAGAAGAATGTTCCTTACATTGGCGATCAGTGAGAAGAATGTTCCTTACATTGGTGGTCAGTGAGAAGAATGTTCCTTGCATTGGAGATCAGTGAGAAGAATGTTCCTTACATTGGTGATCAGCAGAAAGAATGTCCCTTACATTGGTGGTCAGTGAGAAGAATGTTCCTTACATTGGTCATCAGTGAGAAGAATGTCCCTTACATTGGTGATCAGTGAGAAGAATGTTCCTTACATTGGTGATCAGTGAGAAGAATGTTCCTTACATTGGTGATCAGTGAAAATGATATAAAGTAAATAGAAATTATAAAAAAAAAAAAAAAATGTAAAGCACACCCATGACCCCCGCACACGCTCTACATGAAAAGCTTTATTTATGTAGGATGAGCACATGTATGTAAATATGTGTCTATAGACAAAAAAGATGGACTCAGGAGCATGCTGTAAGGTCGTCGCCCCCCCCCTCCCCCCCCCGGGAGATCGCTTCTTGTAGGGGGTTATCTGATGCAGGGAGAAGCCGTGAGGGCCACCGCCGGACCCCAGAAGACAAGAATCAGGGCCACTCTGTGCAAAACGAACTGCACAGTGGAGGTAAATATATGTTTGTTATTTTTTTTTTTAAAAGAGTCTTTACAAACACAAACTTATGTAGTATGGGCAGTGCAATATGATTGTGGGGATTTGTGTGGGTGTGGCTTGACTGTGGGTGGGAACACATGGGTGGGGACAGAGGGGCCCCACGATCTCCTATTGCCCGGGGGCCCCATGAGTTGTCAGTCCGCCCCTGGTTGAAAGAGTGAGTGTAATGTATGGGTAGGAGGTGTAGGGGTGACCATAGAGGGTAAGGGAAGGGTTTTAGGTGGTTAGGGGATGGAAAGGTGCAGGAGATGAGGCGTGTGGTGAAGGTGGAATATGCAGGCGGGACAGACCGAAACGGGGGGGGGAGCATGTGCTTCCTGTCTGACACATTTTGTCATTATTACTAATTCACCAATCACAGCAGCTCCTTTTAGTTTCTTAGTTCCTACAGTGTTGCATATCACTTTAAGGTGCAGCTACAGCACTTTATTTAATAGCGCAGTTTTTTCTGAACCATACCTATAATGGTCATCAGATGGGATGTACTGCACAGGGAAACCGAGTCCAGTCGGTGAGATAGCATTAACCATCAGCTCCAAGAGCACCCACGATCAAGGGCAGCTGATCTGACAGCATGGGGAAAGATGCGTTGCCACCTCAAAAAAACACATTGCCATGTTCCCTTCTACACCTCCTCACCGAGCCAGCTTCTGTGGTCATCAGATTGGCTTCCCCAACCTGGGAGCAATCGGGGGTCGATTGTTAATACCATCTCTCTGGCTGGACTTGAATTGCAAAGGAAAGCCACCCGAGGGTGGTGCACATTTACCGGTGGCCAATTAAACTTTATCAATAAAGAGAGATTACCCTTCTGGTGTTTTTTTGACAAACTGGAGAATAAAAATGGTGGCCCTGTCCAATCCTTTCATTGGTTTTTCAACAGAAAAATGTCATAAAGAGTTACAAACTACCAGTTACATTTTTCATGACACTCAGATACATTTTTAACTTCACAAGCCTGTTGTATTTAAAACGCACAAAAAATAAAAAATTTACAGTGGGGAGCACCAGTATTTGATACACAGACAATTTTGCAGATTTTCCTACTTACAAAGCATGTAGAGGTCTGTAATTTTTATCATAGGTACTCTCCAACTGTGATAGACGGAATCTAAAACAAAAATCCAGAAAATCACATTGTATGATTTTTAACTAATGAATATATATATATATATTTTTTTTTAATTGTATTTTTATTGAAAAATGTTCAAAGAGAATATACAAAGGGAAGTACTACATCAAACAATTTTCAGTGTCAACAATGTTACAGACATAGGCCGAAGAACAAGAGAAAAGACAAAAACAAAAATGCAGTGGTCAGGCAATATCTGGTCACAAACACACCCAATGTACTAATTCACCCATCATGTTTAAAGGGGTCGGGGGGAAGCGGCAGGAGGGGGGTGGGGAAGGATCCAGTGTGCGGGTAGGCCAAACACATGGGCAATCCACATAAGAAGCATAGCCAACCACCAGATCTGGGATACGCTCATTCCCCGAGGAGCCTATACCAGACTGAGGCAGCCTCGGGGGGGAAACACACATACAGTGGTGTGAAAAAGTGTTTGCCCCCTTCCTCATTTCCTGTTCCTTTGCATGTTTGTCACACTTAAGTGTTTCGGAACATCAAACCAATTTAAATAATAGTCAAGGACAACACAAGTAAACACAAAATGCAATTTGTAAATGAAGGTCTTTATTATTAAAGGTGAAAAAAATCCAAACCATCATGGCCCTGTGTGAAAAAGTGATTGCCCCCTAAACCTAATAACTGGTTGGGCCACCCTTAGCAGCAACAACTGCAACCAAGCGTTTGCGATAATGTGCAATGAGGCTTTTACAGCGTCCTGGAGGAATTTTGGCCCACTCATCTTTGCAGAATTGTCCTAATTCAGTTACATTAGAGGGTTTTCGAGCATGAACGGCCTTTTTAAGGTCATACCACAACATCTCAATAGGATTCAGGTCAGGACTTTGGCTAGGCCACTCCAAAGTCTTCATTTTGTTTTTCTTCAGCCATTCGGTGGTGGACTTGCTGGTGTGTTTAGGATCATTGTCCTGCTGCAGAACCCAAGTTCGTTTCAGCTTGAGTACACGAACAGATGGTCGGACATTCTCCTTCAGGATCTCTTGGTAGACAGCAGAATTCATAGTTCCTTTTATCACGGCAAGTCTTCCAGGTCCTGAAGCAGCAAAACAGCCCCAGACCATCACACTACCACCACCATATTTTACTGTTGGTATAATGTTCTTTTTATGAAATGCAGTGTTCCTTCTACGCCAGATATACTTGGACACACACTTTCCAAAGAGTTCCACTTTTGTCTCATCGGTTCACAGAATGTTGTCCCAAAAGTCATGGGGATCATCAAGATGTGTTGTGGAGAAATTGAGTCGAGCTTTGATGTTCTTTTTGCTCAGCAGTGGTTTTCTCCTTGGAACTCTGCCATGCAGGCCATTTTTGCCCAGTCTTTTCCTGATGGTGGAGGCATGAACGCTGACCTTAACTGAGGCAAGTGAGGCCTGCAGTTCCTTGGACGTTGTTGTGGGGTCTTTTGTGACCTCTTGGATGAGTCGTCGCTGCGCTCTTGGGGTAATTTTGGGCGGCCGGCCACTCCTGGGAAGGTTCACCACTGTTCCATGTCTTCGCCATTTGTGGATAATGGCTCTCACTGTGGTTCGCTGGATTCCCAAAGCTTTGGAAATGGCTTTATAGCCCTTTCCAGACTGATAGATCTCAATTACTTTCTTTCTCAATTGTTCCTGAATTTCTTTGGGTCTCGGCATGATGTGTAGCTTTAAGGCCGGGTTCACACTATAGCGATGCGGGAACGCCGCGAATCCGCGGCGTTTACCCGCATCGCACACCTCCCGCCGGCAGTTCACACTGCCCTATGCGGACGGCTGGGAGTGTCAATGTTATGTTAATGACACCCCCAGATCCGTCGGCATATCGCAGTGCGATCTGCCGACTCGCACAGGAATCGGATCGCATGGTGTGAACCCCCATGCGATCCGATTCTGTTGCGGACCCAAAAAAGGGTCCCGTGCGAGTTTGCTGCGGGAGCGCTGCGAATTCAGCCATACTATCTGTATGGCTGAACTCGCATCGCTACGGAGATCGGATGTGATTTGCTGTGCGAATCACATCCGGATCTCCCCCCGCAGCGGTGTGAACCGGGCCTTAAGGATCTTCTGGTGGACCTTACTGTGTCAAGCAGCTCCTATTTAAGTGATGCCTTGATTGTGAACAGGTGTGGCAATAATCAGGCCTGGGTGTGGCTAGAGAAATTGAACTCAGGTGTGGATAACCACAGTTATAGTATGTTTTAACAAGGGGGGCAATCACTTTTTCACACAGGGCCATGATGGTTTGGATTTTTTTTCACCTTTAATAATAAACACCTTCATTTACAAATTGCATTTTGTGTTTACTTGTGTTGTCCTTGACTATTGTTTAAATTGGTTTGATGTTCCGAAACACTTAAGTGTGACAAACATGCAAAGGAACAGGAAATGAGGAAGGGGGCAAACACTTTTTCACACCACTGTAGGTGGAGGGGTGAGGGAGAATACCAAAGATTCCTGAGCGGGCTATAGGTAGGGGGCAGTGGAACTACCCCACCTCACTTCTGTTCAAGGGGGTGAGCATTGCTGGGGGGGGGGGGGCTGTAGGAAGTCCTGGGTTAAGCTGGGAATGGTCCCACAAGTCCCAAACTCGGAAGAACCTAGGCAGTGTGTCGTGAATAATAGCGGTAAGGTGCTCCATTCTATGGATCTGTTCCAGAGTTTGTAATACCTGTGGGAGCGTGGGCGGAGATTGCGATAGCCATCTGACTGGTATGGCTCTCTTCACTGCCAGTAGAATAAAACCTAATAGTTTCTGGGCTTTTGTGGGTAGGTCAGGGAAGGGCAAGCCTAGCAGAAAATGGATTGGGGTTAGCGGGAGGGTGGTGTCGAAAAGGTTTTGCAGATATGCATGGATCGAGGACCAAAAAGGTTGAATGACAGAACATTCCCAGAAAATGTGAAAAAGAGAGCCAGTAGCCTTCCGACATCTCCAGCAAAGTGGGGAGACCCCAGGATCGTATTTATGTAGGATTTCTGGAGTCCTATACCAAAACATTTGAATTTTGTAGATTGTCTCCTTTTGTTCTACACATCGAGATGATTTAGAGGCTACCTTCCAAAATTTCAGCCACTGGGGAGTAGTAATGGTCTGGCCAATAAGCCGGGACCACTTGTGCATATAGAAATGACTGGGGCCAGGGAGAGAGGGAGTGGCCTGTAGGTATTTGTAAATCTCAGAGATGAGACGCGTTTGGTATGGGCCTTGGGAACATAGAAGCTCAAAGGGGGTAGGATTGTTCAGGGTAAGGGTGGGATTTTTGGAGCTAAAGTAGTGTCTGATTTGAAGATAGGAGTAAAATAGACCTTTGGGGACCTGAAGTTTATGTTGGATGTCTGCTAAAGACAGAAGCGAATGAGTAAGTGGGTGTACCAAATTACGGAGTTGGAAGATACCAGCATGCGTCCAGGGGAGCATGCGAGAGTAAGACAGGCTGTCTGGAATGTGAGGGTTAAACAGTACGTTTAATAAAGGTGAACATGGGGAGGCCAGGGAGAAATGCTGGGCACATTTCTGCCATATAGAAAGAGTAAAGAGCATGGGACGTAGGCAGAGATTCCTAAGCTGATGTATGAAAGTCTCCAACTCTGCCCAGATCATTGAGCAGGGGTGGACCGGGGTGGTAATACTCATTTCAATGTCAGACCATACACTGGACGACATTCTTTGTGACCACACTATGACCGGTTTCAAATGTGTAGCAAAATAGTATTTAAGAAGGTCCGGGGCCCCCAGTCCACCTCCAGCTCTGGGAGCGAGCACAACTGAACTAGCTATCCTGTGGGCTTTATAGTGCCAGATGAAATTAAGGAAGGACCTCTGTGTCGCTTTAAGTTGGGACATGGGAAATGGGATTGGTAAAGTTTCAAATAAGTATAAAAGTCTTGGCATGACAGACATCTTCAAAACATTGATTTGACCCAAGAGAGAGATGGGATAAGGGTCCCATTGTCGCAAGAGTCGGTCAATGTCCCGGAAGAGTGGTGGGAAATTAGCTCAATAAAGACTAGAGTAGGAAGATGTAAGGTTAACCCCTAGGTATTTAAGGGAGTCTGTACACCAGTGGTAAGTGTAGTTACGCTGCAAAAGGACAAGATCTGAGGGGGAAATAAGAATAGGTAAAGCTTCTGTCTTGTTGGTGTTGATTTTATATCCAGAGAGGGAGCTAAATTGTTGCAGTAGGGCATGTAAAGTGGGAAGGGAGGTGTGAGGCCTGGTCAAGGTCAGCAGAATATCGTCAGCATATAGAGACAATTTATATTCTGTTTGGCGTAATGTCACCCCTCGAATATCAGGGTGATTACGAATAGTGGCTGCCAAAGGTTCCAAACAGAGAATAAAGAGCAAGGGGGACAATGGGCAGCCCTGCCTAGTACCATTACTGAGAGAGAAGGAAGGTGATAGATAGGAGGATAGCTGGACCTGCGAAGAGGGTCTGGCATACAGGGCCCGTAAGGCATCAATAAAGGGACCTTCAATGCCAAAGTGAGAGAGCGTGGCAAACATAAATGGGCAGCTGAGTCTATCGAACGCTTTTTGAGCGTCAAGGCTCAGTATTAGGGCTGGGGCGGCTCGTTTTATTTAGTAAATCAATCAAATCTACGGTACGTCTGGTATTGTCACCCGCATGTCTAGCCAAAACAAAACCCACTTGGTCCTTGTGGATGAGCTGTGGTATTAAACGGGATAACCTATTCGCCAAGATCTTGGTGAAGATTTTGTAATCGGAATTTAGCAGCGCAATGGGCCTGTAGTTATCCGGGAAGGAGGGGTCTTTAACTGGTTTCGGAATCACAGAGACGTGGGCATGGAGAAACTGGGGATCAGGTATGGTGCCGTTCAGTAAGGAGGAGAATAGGGAGAGTAAGTGTGGGCTCAGAATCGGAAAAAAGGTTTTGTAGTAAGAATATGGTAGACCATCAGGGCCAGGGGCTTTTTGAGTGGGAAGATTCTCCACCACCTCCGCCAATTCCTCAGGGGAGATTGCGGAGTTCAGGGATGGAAGATGGTCAGGAGAGAGTTTGGGAAGGGGCAACGATTCCATGAAGGAATTAAATTTCTCCTGGGTAAAAGCGTAATGGTCATCAGTGAGCAGGCAGTTGTACAGCTTATGGTAGAATTGGCCAAATATTTTGGGCATCGTGAGAGGGCAATAAGAGGGGGTACCATCAGGTTGTTTAAGGGAATCTGGATAAGCTTGGAAGAGCCTAGGTTTGAGTTTGTTTACCAGTATCCTGTGGGGCTTGTTGGAGTACTCGTAAAATTTCTGTTTAGACCATAGGAGGGATTTATCTATTTTCTGCATATCAAGTGATCTAAGGTGGTTGCGTAAGTAGACAACATTCCTGAGCTCAGACACCGTGGGAGAAGAGAACAAACGTTCCTCGGCTTTGCGAAGCCTGAGAAGAGCCAAGGCTCGCTGGTGTGTGGCATCTCTTTTGAGTCGGGAGCTTGTAGCAATACAATGCCCCCTGAACACAGGTTTATGTGCCTCCCTCAGGGTGGAGGGCCCAGAGACGGTGCCAGTGTAAAGCTTAACCACTTGCAGACCGGACCAATTTGCTGGTCAAAGACCAGACCCCTTTTTGCGATTCGGCACTGCGTCGCTTTAACTGACAATTGCGCGGTCGTGCGACGTGGCTCCCAAACAAAATTGACGTCCTTTTTTTCCCACAAATAGAGCTTTCTTTTGGTGGTATTTGATCACCCCTGTGGTTTTTATTTTTTGCGCTATAACCAAAAATAGAGCGACAATTTTGAAAAAAACGCATTATTTTTTACTTTTTGTTAAAATAAATATCCCCCAAATATATATATATAAAAAAACATTTTTTTCCCTCAGTTTAGGCCGATACGTATTCTTCTACATATTTTTGGTAAAAAAAAATCGCAATAAGCGATTATTGATTAGTTTTCGCAAAAGTTATAGCGTTTACAAAATAGGGATAGTTTTATAGCATTTTTATTAATAATTTTTTATTATTTTTTTTTTTACTAGTAATGGTGGCGATCAGCGATTTTTATTGTGACTGCGACATTGTGGGGGACCCATCGGACATTTTTGACACATTTTTGGGACCATTGTCATTTATACAGTAATCACTGCTATGTAAATGCAGTGATTCCTGTGTAAATGACACTGGCAGTGAAAGGGTTAACCAGTGGGTGGCAGTGTAGGGGTTAAGTGTTCCTAGGGGTGTGTTACTAACTGTGGGGGGGTTGGGCTTTCATTTAGTGAACACTGATCTCTGCTCCAATCACATGGAGCAGAGATCAGCGTCACTAGTTGCTAGGCAGAATGGAGAAATGTTGTTTACACAGCATTTCCTCCATTCGGCTGCTCCGTGAGACGATCGCGGGGATGCCCGCGGCGATCGAGTCTGCGGGTCCCGCGACCGGACTCACGGGGGTCCCGAACAGCGCGGGAGCGCGCCGCCGGCGGCGCGCTCCTGATGGCAGGGCGGCATTGAATATTGGACGTACCTGTACGCCAATATGCCTGCCCGTGCCATTCTGTCGACGTACATCGTCGTGCGCTGGTCGGGAAGTGGTTAAAATAATCAATAAGGCAGTCGGACAGCCGAGTTTTAGTCTCAGGGTTACGCAGAAGAGTCTCGTTGAGCCGCCAGTGACAGGTTCGGGGGGAGGCCGAAGATGGGGAGAGTTCCAAATGCACGGAAGAATGATCCGACCAGGGGACGGGATTAATTTCCGAGGATACCGCAGCTGTTAAGAGGGGCGTGGAGATGAAGAAATGGTCTAATCTAGAGAAGTTTATGAGGGTGGGAGTAGAAGGTGTACTGTTTCTGAGTGGGGTGTTTAATCCTCCATATATCTAATAAACGTCGGGCTCTGATAAGTCTGCGGAACGATTTGGAGAGGGAGTCCGCATTGGAGGGGGTTTTGGAGGGGAACAAGACACGCTTATCTTTACCAGGGGACATGATCATATTAAAATCTCCACCAATCACTATAAAAGGGTGTGCATACTTATCTAACATGTCAAAAACAGCAGTAAGGAAGCGAACCTGGCCAGAATTGGGAGCGTATACGTTCAGGATTGTGAGAGATTGAGACTGAAATGTACAATCCAGAATAATAAATCTGCCCTGGGGGTCCAGGTATGAAGACATAACTTGTAACAGAGAGGAGCGACCAATCAGGACCACCACACCTGCCTTGCCAGACGAATCCGAAGCCAAAAAAGAGGTCGGAAAAGTTTTGCTGGCGAATTTAAGGGAACCCCCAGGACGGAAGTGCGTCTCCTGGATCAGTATCACGTCAGCCCTGGAAGCTTTAAACTCTTTCAGAGCCAACCACCTCTTCCGAACAGAGTTTAAACCTTTCACATTACTTGTAAAAAATATCAGCGACATAGCAAATTAAACTGGTGATAGAGCATATGAAGAATTACAGAACATTCAGTGGGTATAGGATCTCATGTTGTAGGGAGTAAGAAGCAAGAAGAAAAAAAGAAACAAAATAAGAAAGAGAAAGAAAGCCTGACACTCTGGAGAACATCGGTATAATAGCAATATAGACAGTGACAATCAGCAAAAAAATTGCGGCTATCGGTCACCAAGAAAAACAAAGGAGACCGAGGCCATAACAAAAAAAACTTCCCTAAAAGATAAAATGTAAAGTTGAGTAGAGTCACAGGGATATGTGAAGTACTGGAGAAAAGCTGTAGGTAAAAAACAAAAAGGCAAAAAAAAAAACAGTCTATGGAGGGACTGCATGAACAACAACAAAAAAAACAAAACAAAAAAAAACAAAAATGTAGATGACATCCAAAGAGAAACCTGGAGAAAAATAACCTCCAGGAAGCCCAGGTCTGAGCCTAGGGCCAGGGCAGGGGTCACGAAGACCACCTAGTATGGGGGAGGGGGGCCCAGAGGCCACACCCGCCTTCCATAGCCAAAAAATCTGATTCAGCCAGCCTACAAAAAAGAACCGAGCAGCTGTGTAGGAAGAAAAAATAACAGTCAATATGCAACATAGCAGAACTATAAACAGTAAACAATGAACAGTGCACCCTGTGTGTGTCGGGGAATAGGTAGGGGGAATCCACCATGGTATTACGGCCAAAAACTGCGCCATGGAAGATCCAACAAAGCCCCATCAGAGGGGGTAGGTAAACTCAGTTGTGTTCTGATGCGGTGCCCCTCAAGTCGGGGGTCTGAAGGACGGTCTCCGTTGAGGGGAGAGGTTGGATCTAGGAGGCTTTGGTCGAAGTGGGGTCCAAATCCGGGCTGGAAGTGCAGACGGCCGAGGAGTAGAGGGAAGCGGAGTAGGCTCCTCATCTGGAAGAGGAGGTAGGCCAAGGCTGCGCCGGAACGCATAGCTTTCATGTAGATCTCGAAGAGAGAATTGCGTGCCTTCTCGGGTCACTGAGAGGCGAAAGGGGAAACCCCATCTGTATGGGATCTTGTGGGTTTGGAGATGAAGCGTCAGTGGATGGAGGTTCCTTCGTCTCGCTAAAGTAATGGGCGAGAGATCATTAAATATTTGGATCTTGGCTCCTTTAAAGTCTAGCCTGGGTTGGTTACGAGTGGCGAGCGTAAGAGCTTCCTTGCTATCAAAGTAGTGGAACCGAACCACCACGTCCCTTGGGTTAGCACCCGCTGGGGGTTTAGGCACCAGTGATCTGTGAGCCCTGTCTAATCGCCAATCAATATCCGGGATTTGGGGGGCTACCACGTTAAACAAGCTCAGAAGGTAGGAGCGGAGATCCCTGTCCTCTACCGCTTCAGGGATGCCTCTGATACGCAGGTTCTGTCTGCGTTCACGATTTTCGAGGTCTTCCTGTTGTGTTTGGAGTTGGGAAACAGAGTGATTAACAGCGGCATTGTCTTCCTCCAACACTTGGACATACTGAACCAGTTCATCAAATTTAGTCTCTAGGGTGTCTGTTCGACCGCCTAATTGATCGATCTCACCTCTCAGCTCCTTGGCAAGTTTCCCAACTTCCTGAGTTATGGAGTGAGTGATAGCTTTGAGCAGGGATTGGAGTTTAGCGTCCAGGACATCTGCTGTGAACAAGGTGGGTGAACCCTGGTCTAGGGTGGGCGAGAGAGCGTCTGGAGTGTTCAAATTTGATTCGTGACAAGTGTGAGGGTCTGATGCAGGGTCTCCCTCCGATTGGGAGGAGGGGACGGGTTTGTGTAGATAGCGGTCCATGGTGGATGAAGATTGGGGGAGAAGTGCGGAAGCGTAAGACTTTCTTTGGTCTCCTATTTTCCCCATGGGGTGCACGGCTGAGCTGAGTGGGTGAGGATGCGACTCCCGGTAGTAAAGCTGCAAAACGTTGAACAGGAGTCTTGGGAAGGCGGGGGTGAGGACATAGCCCCAGAATCACATGGTTGTCATGATAGGGAGATTCTCACATGTTCTGATAGTCAATAGGCCTGGCCAGGCTGGCACAGGAGTGGGGGGGGGGGGGGGGCAGGAGAGGCACGAGGAGAATAGGGAGGGATGGGGGCAGAGCAGTCAGCCCAGGTGAACGTGGGGGGAGGCCAGGGACACAGGAGAGATAAGGGGGGATTGAAGCAGGAGAGTACCTGGTTAGAAGGCAGGAGCACTGTGCTGGAGACTGATGAATCCAGGCAGGGGGTCAAGCGCAGTAGGGAAGAATGGTCCGGAGTCCTCCAGGGCCCTCTGACAGGCTTCACCACAGGTGGAGGGCGACGATGTATGCAAACCGCCTCAACAGGGGCTTCCAGCACCTCCGCTGGCCAAGTAGGCTGGACAGGCCTGGGGCCTAAAGATGGCGGCCGGCCGTGTGTGTGTGGGGCTCTGCAGTAGGCCTCAGCGCTGTCCGGACCGTCTGTAGGTGCTCCAGATCACCTCTGGAGGTGGGCCTCTTCCCGGTCGGCTGTAGGGAGGTGTCAGCCGCGCCGCAGAACACAGGAGGTCCGGAGAAGCAGTAGGCCCCAAGATGGTGGTGGAGCTCCGGCAGCTAGGAGTAGGCCGCGAGCCTGAATGGGGCTCGAGCAGCCGGCGAAAGAGGCCAGAACCCCCCCGGGATGATGTAGAAAGGTGCCGGTACTCACCGGGGGAGTCTAGGGCTCTCTCCCCGCACGGATCACTCCAATGGCAGTAGATTAGGCGGCGGTTGTGTCGGAGCTCAGGCACAACATGTCCGCTCCCGTCGACTACATTTTATTGCATGCCAAAAGTATTTTTTTTTTTTTAAAAGGTTTTTATTGGGCAAAAGTATACATAACTTCACAGTGTTATTACATTCATTTACATTTCAAATCGGGCAATATAGAAAATACAACTACAAGGTATATTCAGAGCTTTTCCATCGGTATGCGCTTATTAGGGAACATCGTTCAGTAATGATACATGTATTAAGAACACTATGTGTACCCAAAGGGGCATCGTTGACTTTTGGAAAACATCCCTTATGTGTAGGTGTCTACGTCCCGCAACCAGCGGTCCCATATTCTGTTGTATTTGGCTGGGCAGCCTCTATTAATGTAGAGGAACTTCTTATATGGTAGAGTCGCGTTTACTTCCCTCTTCCAGTCTAATACACGCGGGGGGCTCTGGCCTCATCCATTTCCTAGTAATGTTTTTCCTGGCAGCAAACAAAGTTTCCTGTAAGAATGTGTGTGTGAACCTATCTAGGGCTATCGGGAATATTCCAAGCAGACACTGCTTTGGGTCAAGCGCCAGAGGAGATCCCATGACATCGTGTAGAAAGGACACTACCTGTTTCCAGAATCCCTGAAGGTTGGGGCAGGCCCATAATAGATGGAAAAATGTGCCCGTTGCGGGACCACACCCTGTACACACAGAAGACTGGTTCCTTTTGAATCTGGCCACCCTAAGAGGGGTAAGATATGCTCGGTGGAGTATATAAATTTGGGTGAGTCCATCAGAGAGCCTGGGGGACACCGTCTTGCAAGTTTCCAGAGCCTCCTCCCACTCCTCATCCTCCATTGCCCCCACCTCCCTCTCCCATCGTGGCTTCAAAGCGTAGGCCAGTTTGGCCAATGGAGGGGTGGAGAGCATATTGTAGAAACACGAAGTAAGTTTCTGGGGGTCAGTAATTATAGCTATGAGAGGATTAGAAGCGGGTTGCGGGAGGGGCTGCGGAAATTGCGCTTGGGTCGCGTGGCGGACCTGGAGATAGTGGAAGAACATTTGGTTGAGTAATGTAAACTCCTCTTTAAGGTCAATAAAGGACTTAAGAGTCCCACCAGCGATTAAATGATGCAAATAGTATATGCCACGTGAAGCCCATATTTCTGGGTTTTGGATATGGAGATATTCCCGTAGGCGGTTATTATGCCAGAGTGGTGTGTATTCATTGTGTGGTGGAATGCCCAGTTTAGTGGATGCCAAGTCCCATATGCGCCTATAGTGATATAGTAGCGACATCCGATATTCCCTTGTCCCCATGTTCCCCACGTCTGCCGAGATGGCACTAATCGGGTCTCCCGTGCATTGTGTCCAACGAGGGCATATGAGAATAAGGAAATGCTCTATGTCCGTCTTATCAACGTGAAAGATTTGGGACAGTTGCGAAGCAATATAATAGTAATTAAAGTCCGGGAGGGCTGTCAGTCAGGTTTTTAAGTGTCTGCCAGGCAAGCTTATGTCTGTTATTCCCCCACACAAATGGTTTGAGAAGGGCTTCAAGGGAAATATATATACTACTTAAAGGTAGATAAACCGGAGTGTGCCAGAGAATATAGAGTATTTTGGGGAGCAACACCATCTTTATTAGATTTATACGTCCCCACACCCCAAGGGGCAGCCGAGCCCACGCGTGTATCTTTTTTCGGACCAGGGAAAAGATCGGTTTGATATTTAGGGCAATGTAATCTGCCGGAGTCCTAGATATGTTTATGCCAAGGTATTTAATTGTATCCACCCTTTGGAGCGTCATGGCAGTCTGAGACTTGGCATTCGGGAAGCTATCGATCGGTAATATCTGGCACTTGCCCCAGTTAATTTTCAGGCCGGAGAAAGTCCCAAACATCTCGATCACCTTAAGCGCTTTGTGTAGGGAGGCTCCAGAGTCCGCCAAGTAAAGCAAGGTGTCGTCAGCGTAAAGGCTAATCTTTTCAGTCAAGGGTCCGAGTGTGAGCCCTTTAATCTCTGGGTCTGTGTGGACAGCCACGGCAAGAGGTTCCGCGGCAAGTGCGTATAGAAGAGGTGAGAGTGGGCAGCCCTGCCTTGTGCCTCTACTGAGGTCAAATGGTTGCGAGGACCACCCATTCGCCACCACCCTAGCCGTTGGATGCTGGTGGAGCAGCCTAACCCATCTAATATACTTAGGTCCAAAGCCGTACCCCTCCAGACATCTCCAGAGGTAGCTCCACTCCACTGAGTCGAACGCTTTGGCGGTGTCTAAAGCTACCACGACTCTAGTTCCAACATTTGCATGTGTGGCCTGTAAATTGATAAAAAGTTTCCGGAGATTAAAGGAGGTGTTGCGGCCCGGCATAAACCCTACCTGGTCAGCATGTATTAAGGAGAGTATTACTTGGTTCAAATGTATGGATAAAATCTTGGCTAATATTTTAACATCCACTTGCAATAAGGAGATGGGGCGGTATGACTCTGGGTATCCCGGGTCTTTACCAGGCTTGGGTATGAGAACTATGACGGCCTCCCTCATCAAAGGTGGTAGTGTTCAGGGGCGTAACTATAGGGGGTGCAGCAGTTGCGACCGCAACTGGGCCCTGTGATGCAGGGGGCCCATGCAGCCCCCTCTACATATGGCCGGCAGCATAGGCAGCTAGGGGTACCAGTGCACCATGCACACGGGTGGCTGGAGATGGAGGGTGACTAGCAGAGCTGGCTGCTCTTTAGTTGTGCATTCCCGGCATGACCTGTGTCCTCGGCCAACTCCTCAGAGTACCCCTCTCCTGCTCCATGCATTGCCGCTCAGTCCGATGTCTGTTCTCCACAGCCAGAGTCCCCCCCCCCCCCCCCCCCCCGAGTCCAGCCCAAACTGCACTGCATACTTCTCCAGGGTAAACAAACTTTAAGCACACAGATGTAGTACAGCCCTATGAGAGCAGGCTTGTCTGCCAGCCCCCCTCCCCCCGTCATACACAGATGATGAAAGGTCTTTCTGGGAGATATGCTGATCGCCCGTCCAGCACACTGGATGGAGCCCAGGCCAACATGGATGAGTGCCCAGCCTGCAGCTTGGTCATGGTGAGTGAGAGGACCCCCTCCCACACACCATTACATACCCCTCCACCTCCCCTGGCGACGGGGACCCCTTCTCACCTGGGGGCAGTAACTTCATCTGCCCTGGAGAAAAGGGCCTCATCTCTTCTGGGGACGGGGACCCCATCCTGCCTAGGGACAGTCCCCCAATGGGGCACCTAAAAATTTAAAAATAAAAATAAAAAAAACTACTGATACCAGTGGTGGAACTACAGGGCTCACAAAGGTCATACCTGTGACCACACCCTGGAGTTCCACCGCCGGACTCGGAGGGAAGGGCCCTGGCTGGGGTTCAGAGGGGCCCTTCATGGTTACTTGCATCGGGGCCCTGAAGGTTCTAGTTACGCCACTGGTAGTGTTAGGGTGTCGAATAGATTATTATAAAGAGCAAGTAGTCTGGGTGTAAGTGTCTCAGAAAAATGGGAATAGAATTCTACGGGAAGACCGTCCGAACCAGGGGAATTGGATTTGGCAAATTCCGTAATGGCAGTAACTATTTCCTCCTCTGTAAGAGGAGCCTCAAGAAGGTCTTTCTGAGCTTCCGTGAGTTGGGGGAGTGAAATATTGTCAAGGAATTGGTCGATAGGTGCCATGTCCTCTGGTGTCTTGGATGTGTATAGCTCTTTAAAGAACTCTCTAAACCTGGCTGTCACCGTACAGGGGTCAGAGACTGGCGAACTGCCCTGACCATGTAGGGTAATAACTATTGGAGGCCTGTCCTCACTATGGACTAAATACGTAAGAAGTTTACCTGCCTTCTCCCCATGTTCAAATCTCTTCTGTTTAGCAAAAAACAGTTTCTGCTTGGTTTTTGTATATTGTAGTTGAGTTACCACTGTCGTCTGCAGTTTAAGTGTATTTGCGTTCGCTAGAGAGGGGTCTGTCTCGTACGTGTGTTCCGAATGAGAAAGCTCTGCCACCGCCCTGTCCAGGGCTTCAGCAGAGTCCGCCTTGATTTTGTTTATACGGGACGTCAGAATCGCTCGGGCATGGAGTTTGAATGAGTCCCACACCGCCGCAACAGAGGCGGTGTGGTCATTATCAATAAAGAACTGACTCCACTCTTGCAGAAGCGTATCCTCCTCTGGCAGCAGGGACAGCCAGAAGGGATTCAGACGCCAAGCCCGAGGTGGTCATTCTAGGGGTATGCTAATTGTCATAGAATAGGAGCTATGGTCTGACATCAGTCTGGGGCCATATGACACCGCCAGCAGTCTCGGGGTGAGGCGTTGGGAAATAATAATAAAGTCGATCCGGGACAAAGAGTTGTGAGTGGAGGAGAAGCATGAATATGCTCGCTTGAGAGGGAACTGGTGCCTCCAAGTATCTATTAGGTGTACAGAGGAGATAAGTTTGTATAGCTTGGTATCTCCATTTCGCCCCTCAGCCAGTGGAGGAGGCTTAAGTCTATCCATGGTCGTGTTTAGTGTGGTGTTGAAGTCCCCCATCCATACCACCTGTGCCTCTGGGTATCTGGCCATAAACGATATACCTTCCACAATTAGGATTGTGGCGAATGGGGGGGAGCACATAAAAAGCTATAATAAGAAATGGTTCCCCATATAATTTAATGGACAGGAATATAAATCTACCCTGTGAATCTGAGCACACCTCGCCTAATTCAAAGTGAACCGATTTTGCTATTAATAAAGATACCCCTCTAGAGTGGGACGTGTGCACAGAGTGGAAGGCCCAGCCAATCCAAGGGTGGCGGAGGGCCATCTGAAGCCTACCCTCCACGTGTGTTTCCACCAGCGCAATTATGTCCGCCCTTTGTTTCTTAAGGAACGCAAAGGCTGCTGTCCTTTTGATAGGCTCAAGCAGGCCCCTCACGTTCCAAGTAAGGAATTTTATGGACGCCATAATAGGTTAATTGCGTTGCAGTGGTACTCAGTTGCACACCAGTCCAAGACTGCCAATGGACGATCCCCGGACGCCCTGCTAGTCACAAAGAGTGCGACCACGCACCCGGGGGAACAGAGCCCTGCCCAGCCGGTTCAAATAAATGTAGTATGTGAATGTCTGCGCCCATATCATAGTAAACACTGTTACAAACAACCCTGGAAACCCATCCCCCTCCCACCCCTGCACTGACCCCAACTGGTGCGGGCGCAATCCCCAAACATAACATAACCTAATGTCCAAGAAAAAGTAGTTATCTGAATCATATGCAGTAGAAACGCTACATGGAACCTTTTGGGTACTGGTAACTGGCCAGGTACCCAATGGATTAACCAGAGCTCAGCCAGCAGATTAATATCACCCCACGCATGGGAGCGGTGGAGCACGTGTACTTTCCTTATAGGGTTCCATGCAAGAGAACTACTGTTCTTGGAGGTGCTCGGGGCAAAGTTTCATTGCACCTTACATGAATTCAGTAGGACTTTTATCGTCTGGAGGCTCCCGTCACCGAGGTGACTCAAAGAAGTCGCGACATCCCCCGGATGGGGATGTCAATCAGCATCACAGTCATAAGTAGTAAAACAAAGTTAGTGACCCACCTAGACAGGCGTGGACATGTTCCAAGATCAGTTAGGGTATGCAACAGAATATAATGACCATCTGGAGCTGGAGGACTGTCTGGACCCTCAATAAGAACAGCAGGGGAGTAGGCAGACCACTAGGTCCGCTATAAACCAGGAAAACGTAAAAAATGAAAAATAACAGGGAAAAAGATATCCTCCACCATAAGAAAAAAAAAAGAGAAAAAAAGATTATAGATGTCTTTAAGTGAAATGGCCGCCAGAGCAAATACATGGGCTACAAGCCATTGCATGCACTAGGGAGTTAAAGCACAGTGTACTCACAGCACAGTCAGTCCTCTCTGGCGGGGGTTGTTTTCTTCTCTATCCAGGCAATCAACTCTGCAGGGTCCTCAAAGAATGACGCTTTTCCATCATGCTCCACCCGCAATCTGGCTGGGAAGAGCATGACGTACTTAAAGTTATTGTCTCTAAGTTTGTGCTTGGCCTCCATAAATCCCTGGTGTCAACGCTGAACCGCCGCAGAGAAGTCGGGAAATAGTGCGACTTTAACGTTGCCGACAGGGATATTACCCCGTTCTCTGGCCAATCTCAACGCGGTGTCTCTATCTTTGTAATTGAGCATCTTGGCTATAAACGTACGGGGGGGGCCTCCCTGGGGGGGGGGGGGCGGTCTAGCCGGCATTCGGTGCGCTCTTTCCACCGCCAGCATGGGAGAGAAGGCCTCCCTACCGTAGGTATTAATCAGCAGTTGCTCGAGAAAAGTGGTAGGATCCTTACCCTCCGCTCCCTCCGGGAGGCTGGTCAGGCGCAGGTTGCATCTCCTAAGCCTGTTCTCCATTTCATCTTGCTTGGAGAACAGCTGTTGAATTTGTTGTTGCATGCGGTCTGCCCCTGCCTGCAGCGGTGGAATGGCATCTTCTACTCCAACTGATCCGGGTCTCTGTAGATTTGACCCAATCACGTAGCTTGTGCAGATCTTGCCTAATTAAGGAGATGTCTACCTTCACTTCCTCTATCTGAGAAATGAGCGACGTGCGGCAGAAAGTAATAGCCTCCAGGAGCTTGTCTGTGTCTTTCGCCGATCTCTCTCCCCCTGCATTAGCCACGCCGCCATCTTCCCTGGGCTCCTCTCCCTCCTGTCAGCGGTACTGGGCCAGTTTTACAGCGGCGTTTTTCCCAGATTTTACCGGAGACATGTCGGCCAGCGTCCGGGGTATCTGACAAGCCGATTTGGGGATGTAAATCACCGCTGTGGGTCTCAGGATGACACTAAAGACAGGATCAATGCACGGAGCTCACCGGGAAACGTCCTACTCCATGCGCCGTCAGGCCACGCCCCCATGATATAAGTATTTGATTAAAAAAAGCCGAACTTAAAGAGGAAGTAAACCCTGGTTTACTTCCTCTATTTCCCTGCAAAGGTAAAGCATAATGGGCTACTATGCATCGCATTACATTATATGTCACTTGACTTCACTCGAAGCCCGCAATATCTTCGTTGTCCCCATGAACAGGGAGCGTCCATCTTTGCCCCTCTTCCTTCTGGGGGCCGCGAACTCCTGGAGTCACGTGACGTCGCTCATGCCAGTCACGGCATGACCCATATTAGAAACGGCACAATGTAATCATCGGCGCTCGTCTTTTTAGTAAATATCTCCTAAACCATGGAGGTTTAGGAGATATTTCAAGCACCTACAGGTAAGCCTTAATATAGGCTTACCTGTAGGTAAAAGTCGTTGTTCAGGGGGTAAAGCCACTTTGCAAACAAAGGTTTCTGAACCAAATATTAATCACAGAGATCATACATTTCCTGTAGTTCTTGACTAGGTTTTCACACATTGCAGCAGGGCTTTTGGCCCACTCCCCCATACAGATCTTCTCCAGATCCTTCAGGTTTTGGGGCAGTACGGACTTTCAGCTCCCTCCAAAGATTTTCTATTGGGTCCAGGTCTGGAGACTGGCTAGGCCACTCCAGGACTTTGAGATGCTTCTTACGGAGCCACTCCTTAGTTGCCCTGGCTGTGTGGTTCGGGTCATTGTCATGCTGGAAGTCCCATCCACGACAGTCCTGCTTCAGAACAACCAGCATTCAGCCTTCCTGACTAAAAACGCAGCACTCCGGCTCAGGCTTGTCATCTTAGGCTGTCTTCCCCAGACCTGACGCTCAGCGTATCTGTGCTTGCAGCTTCGTGCTGCACTGGCTTCCCCCTGACTCCTAAGCCAGACCCCCTGTCTGCCAGGGCGGAGCTGTCTCCAGGGATGAGCACTGACCTCTAATCCTGGGATGAATATGAAGCCACCACACAAGTGGACAATTAGCAAGCCTACTAAAATCAGGCATACACTGCTTATCCCCCGGAGGGAGAAATGCAACAGCCTTCCTCCTAAAGGGGCACTCCACCCACCTCTTTTTCTGAGTGCTTTCATGCGCACGTCTTCCTAATCTTTGGGAGCCTACATTTCTTCTCACCTCCCCCAGATCTACTCTCCCAAGACTGTAAGGGGTCCTATTTTGACACCTGTCTCAACTTCACCCAGCACTTTGTTTTTTCAGGTTCGCAGATACCTGCATGGTTACCCTTGGCAACCGCTTTCTCAAAATTACCCAGTTTGAAACCACCAGGACCTCTGGTTCCATCTCTTGCTAGGACAGTTTTCTGAGGAGGAACCACACACACACATACACACACACGCACACACACACACACACACACACACACGGAAGCAATTACTCTCTGTGGGACCTTAAATTAACCTAATACCAAATAATAATGTGTGACCAAAAACTAGGTGAAAATTAAAAAGTTCAAATAAGAGAAATCCAATGAATCCAAGTGAAGAGTGAGTAAAAATCATTGATAACTAGACACCACTTGATGGGATCCACCACCACATGAATAACACGCTTACCAGAGGGCAAGCTTGGATAAGCCTGTATGATGGATTGACATCCAGACACCAAACCAGCAGCGTCACCTCTCTGTAGTCAGCACCAAAGGTAAACCAGGAATCTCAGCAGGTACACGGAGCACATACCAAACAAGGGCTCACAGGGATGGAAGAAAACCAACCATAGTGTAAATCCGTATTGATAAATTTATTTAAATATAAAAAATGTGCACTTACAAGAAATAAAGTGGAAAAAACATCCATTAAAAGCAGTTCGCCGGCTGGCTTGCATACACCCGTTCGTATACGGGTCGTGATGACGTCAGCGTGTCAACCTCCCAACATACGTTTCATCTATAACTGATGTCGTCTTACAACACATTTGCCAACACCTTTTTTCAATACATCAGACCTGTTCAACAGCACTCCAGAGTGCCTCTCATACTCAAGCTTTGTACGGGGCAATCCAGTGCACTGTGTGTTAACTTTCCACATTAACACCAAGCATCGCATTAAATGATTCAAGCATTTGCGATTTCTGCACAGTACAGCCTGCAATATCCAGCTACAACCAGCCGTACCCCGTGGTACCAGTTCTCCAAACACAGGAGAGGACTTCAGGATATATAATGGCTGTACACTCCATGACACCAACATTTCATTAAGCATGTCTGTCACAAAATACACATTCCCCACTGTGGACACAATGTCCACCGTGCGTTTACACTCACTGGGACCTTCAGTCATGAGAGGATTAGTCTCTGCAACAGCCCGTGCACCTTGGCCTATAGGCTGTTCTGAAGACACCTCTCCTGGCACAGCAGCCATAGCGTCCACTACACTTTTAGCCGCAAAAGCTTCTTCCAGCATTGCTATTAGTCCCTTGGCTAAGTCATCCCAGTAGGTATTACTCTGTTATACAACATCGTCCCAATGAGATCTAGACAGACCAAGAGGCTCAACAGCATCTGAAAATCTGCTCAGTTTTACACTTCTCAACATTAAACACATCACTTGGTTGTACCCTGCATTGTGGCAACACATTTTCAACCACACCATGTTGCTGTCCCCCACCCCTCATCAGCATGAGCAGATGGAGTTTCATTGCAGACCTCAAGCTTTTTAAACTTTAAACACTTGCGGCTCCCCCCCCACTAAACAGAACACTGCAAAATCTCTAGGTCCAGATGTGCTCCCGATGGAGACGTATAAATATTACTTCCCGAGTTGCTTGGAGCATTGAGGAGAGCAGATGGAGGGAGGACTGCCTGCCTCAATGCTGGAAGCGAGGATAATAGTGACAAATAAAGAAGGGGAAGGACCAGTTGAATACAGCGTCCTATAGACCAATCTCTCTCCTGGGCTCGGATGCCAAAATATTAGCCAAGGTTTTAGCAGCTAGGTTGAATAAAAATTGCCTCAAAATTGATTCACCCAGTTTAGACGGGATTCATTGGGAATAGATCCACTAGTATGAATATTAGGAGGACATTCCTGAATCTGCAGACCCAGTCAGAAAATGTGGGATCAAGAGCTGTGTTGTTGCTAGATGTGGCCAAAGCTTTTGATAGCCTGGAGTGGGGGTATATCTGGTGGGTTCTGGGTAGATTTTGGGTTGGTCCTTTTATAGGATGGATAAAAATGCTTTACAATGATCCTAGTGCCAAGGTTAGAACAAATTTTTTGCGTCGGATCCAGTTGAAGAGGGGGATGAGACAGGGGTGCCCATTGTCACCCCTGCTCTTTGCCCTTGGCTGTTTCTATAAGATCATGCCCTGAGATAAGAGGATTTCAGAGGAAGACAGGAGAAGAAAGAATTGCTTTACATGTGGACGATGTTCTGCTTTTCCTGTGGGATACGGGGCAATCTTTAGTTAAAGCAATGAGTATAGTGGAGGAATTTGGTAGATTTACAGGATTAGCGATAAACTGGGAGAAGTCGGAGCTCCTAGCGGTGGACCCCATGAGTGGTCCCACTCTGTCAGGAATGCCTCAACTGGTGGTAGTAGATACATTGAGATATCTGGGGATACTACCGACGGAAGATCCCAACCATTACATTAAAAATTAAAATTCCATTACTGACCAAGTTTAACCACTTGCTTACTGGGCACTTAAACCCCCCTCAGTCCCAGACCAATTTTCAGCTTTCAGCGCTGATGCACTTTGAATGACAATTGCGCGGGCATACAACACTGTACCCAAATGAAATTTTTATAATTTTTTTCCCACAAATAGAGCTTTCTTTTGGTGGTATTTAATTACAGCTCAGAGTTTTATTTTTTGCTAAACAAACAAAAAACGATGCAAAAAAAAAAAAATCATGTTTAATAGTTTGTTATAAAATTTTGCAAACAGGTCATTTTTCTCCTTCATTGAAGTGCGCTGATGAGGCGGCACTGATAGGCTGCACTGGTGGGCACTGATGAGCTGCATTGGTGGGCACTGATAGGCTGCACTGGTGGGCACTGATAGGCATAATTAAGGCGGCACTAATAGGCACAGATAAGGCAGCACTGATGGGCAAAGATGGGCACAGATAAGATGGCACGGATGGGTGGCACAGATGGGTGGCACGGATGGGCACTGATAGGTACCACTGATAGATGGGACTGATGGGCACTGATAGGTGGCTCTGATAGGTGGCACTGCTGGGCACTGGTAGATGACACTGATGGGCACGGATATGTGGCACTGGGGTGCAGCACATTTGTTAAGGCAGATTGTGGGCACTGCTGGGTGGCACTGTGGGCACTGCTGGGTGGCACTGACGGGGGGCACTTACTTTTTATTAATGTGGCACTGGCAGGGGGCACTGGCAGGGGGCAGGTGGGCACTAGCAGGGCTGGCCGTGATCGGGACTGATGTCCCGATCACGGCCGCCGGTGATCGGCTTTTTTTTTCTCCTCGCGCTGACAGCGCGAGGAGGAATAATAGCCGATTACCGGCTCCGTTATATCACATGATCAGCTGTCATTGGCTGACAGCTGATCACGTGATAAGGGGTCGGGATCGACCCCTTGCACGGATCGGTGATCAGGCGAGTCTCGTAGACTCGCCAATCCCAGAGCGCGTCGCGCACGCCCCTCAGGGGGCACGCAGGCCGCTCGTGCACGGGACTACGTCAATAGGCGTAGTCCCGGAAAAGGAGATCCGCGCTGTAGCCGTCATTCGGCTATAGCGCGGGTCTCAAGTGGTTAAACAAAAAATTTGGAAACGGCCTCCTACGGTAGCCGGTAGATGTAGCCTAATTAAAAATGGGATTTTTGTACTCACCGTAAAGTCCTTTTGTCTGAAGTTCATTGATGGACACAGCTCCTTTAATTCTTGACCTTAGGGTTATATAGCTACCTTCAGGAGAGGAATAGGCAGAACATGTAAAAACAGCAAAACTGCACAGCACCGTCTAGGGGGCAGTCCCACTGGCTATAACCCCTCACTCTGCTTCCTGCAGCTCAGTTCATCGAAAAGCAGTACAAAACATAAATAGGAGGGGAGGGTGCTGTGTCCGTCAATGAACTTCAGAGAAAAGGATTTTTTACGGTGAGTACAAAAATCCCATTTTCTCTTTTGTTCATTGACAAACACAGCTCAGCTCCATTAATTCTTGACGTTGGGGACGTCTCCAAGCAGTGTCAAAAAACGAGGGAGTGGAAACACCAAAACATAACTATACCCACAACAAAAGGAACCATCAACAGAGGAGTTGCAGTCTTAAAAGGGCCGCCATCAAAACCTGCGGCCAACTTGCGCATCAAAAGATGCGTTCACAACAAAACTTTTAACTTAAAGCATAAATTGCAACCTTACACGACCGCCTGCAAAAACTTGCAGCCAAAACAAGCATCCGAAGATGCGCTTATGCCAACTTTGTAGAATTTAGTGAAAGTGTGAACGGACGACCAAGTCGCCGCCTTACACACCTGGGAGACTGACGCTTGAAGTCTGAAAGCCCGGGAGGTTCCAATTGCCCTGGTGGAATGGGCCGTGACAGGAAAGGGGGGCCCCTTTAAGGCATAGGCCTGAACCACCGAGAAATGGTGGATGACGAGACCGCCAAACCTTTTTTTTGGACCAGCCACCGAAACAAACAGTCTGACTTCTGGAAGGGAGCCGTAGCAGACATACACCCATAGAGCCCGGACTACATCCAGGGAATGTAAGGCAACTTCTTTCAGGTGTGTCGGCTTAGGACAAAGGGATGGTAACATGATGTCCTCATTTAGATGGAAACAAAACCACCTTTGGAAGGAAACAGAGGGCTGCGGACGTAGCACCGCCTTATCCTTGTGGAGAACCAGGTAGGGAGACTTGCATGACAAGGCCAACTCAGAAACCCTCCTAGCAGATGTAGCCACTAGGAAGGCTACTTTCTGAGAGAGAGTCAACAAGGGAATCTCCCTAATGTTTTCAAACAGCGGTTTTTGGAGCGCCGATAGTACCAGATTCAGATTCCACAGAGGTAGTGGCGGTCGAAACGGAGGGAATAAGTGTCGAACCCCCTGCACAAAGTTACCCACCAATAAGTGAGTCGCCAAGGGACGTTGGAAAAAAAAAAAAAAAAAACAGCTAAGGCCGCGTACACACGGGCGGACTGTTCGCCCAACTAAGTTTGTCAGACAATCCGACAAACAGTCCGCTCAAAATTTGCATGAACGGACTTGACCACACACGATGAACTAACAGTCCGCTGAAAGCGTGCGCGATGACGTGAACGGCACGTACGACGGGACTAGAAAAAACGACGTCCTATACACTGCAATGCAACCTTCGCCGTGTAAATCCTTTCTGAGCATGCGCGAAACTTAGTCTGTCGAACGAACCTACACACGAGCGGACTGTCCGCTGAAACCAAGTTTGGGCGGACAGTCTTACGGAAATTTTGAAAAACTTTGTTCGTCAGGCTGTCCGCTGAAACAGTCCGCTGAAGCCCACACATGAGCGGACTGTCCGCTGAAACACTGTTCAGCGGACAAAGTTGGGCGAACAGTCCGCCCGTGTGTACGCGGCCTTAGGCTTATATCTGCCCCTTGATGGTGCTTAAGGCAAGTTTATGATCCACTCCTCTCTGCAAAAACTGCAGGATCCTGGAAACTGAATAAGTGTGCGGACGCCAAGGCAGGAAAAAAAAAAACAAGCTGCAGGAAGCAGGGTGAGGGGTTATAGCCAGAGGGAGCGCCCCCTGGGCGGTGTTCTGCAGTCTTGCTGTTTTTACATGTGTTACATGCTCTGCCTAGTCCTCTCCTGAAAGTGGTGTGATAACCCTAAGGTCAAGAATTAAAGACGCCGTCTGAAGACAAACACGAAATGCCTCAGGGCGTCGCCACGCTAGATGTATGGTCGGCAACAGCAAGCGAATCCCGGGACTCTACCAGCGGACAGTTTAGAGGGAAGACCGGTCTGCGGTGAGATGTTCGTGATGCTAAGCTGACACGCTTTTAAAGTTGTTTTTATCATTTGTACATGTAAGCGCAATATGTAAAGGGGGGGAGAGGGTATTTCTAATAAAGGGTATAACACTATACCAGTCCCCTTGTGTATCCGCTAGAGAGCAGAGGAGTAAGGAGTACTGAAGAAGCTGTTACATTGAAAGGCCTATTTTATATAAGCCAGTTTGCAGAGATGTTCCGGTAAGCGGCCAACTTTGTGGGATTGCATGTTGGTGGAAACGGTGTTGGTGTAGGACAGGCATTTCCTGTTACTGATATACAACCTCACGGTGGAATGCATCACTATACCTGCATTACTCTCCACTAACAATCTATGATTGAGGACTATTTTTAACTGATAAATGTTAAATATGTCTGGAATGTGATTTATGTCGTTAGAGTAAGAGTTTTATTTTGAAGCATTTTTAGAGATCTGAGTAATTGTTCAGATAAGGAAATTGAGCGCTGTTAGTGTTTGATTTGTAGAGTCAACCACATTGTATATTAGTCACTTTATTTAGAATAGCTGCTAGGGACCAGAGAGGAGTGATCACCTCATGGTACCTGTTGTTTGGAGCTAGTCTGATAAGCTTAAACCAATTGATGCGCCGGGTTCAGGTATATATTTTTGATATCCCTGAATTTTGTTTAGTATTCAAGAATTAAAAAGAGCTGTATCTGTCAATGATGAAAGAGAAATGATATGGATGCCACAGCTACTGTACTTATTGCATAATTCTCCGGTGTGGATATGCAAGAAGTGCAGAGAGTTAATTTGGAAAGGGGGACAAGCTAGGATCCGACTTGGAACTATGCAGCTCATGACCGGGGAGGGGGAGCTTGGCGGTGCTGCACCCAAGAGAGTTACTATCTGGCAGCACAATTGCAACCTCTAATGGGATGTGAGATTCCGGGAGGCGACACCCCTAATGGGAGAATAATGCTTTCAGGAACCTTGCATAATACAATTATTGACGCGTTGGAGGCGGACTCCTTTTGTCGTAGAAACTAGATATTAAAAAAGAACAAAAATACGGAAAACAGTAAAAAGGCAGATGGGATATACTGGATTATCTGAATATACCCCCCTCTGGAATAATAAGAATTTGCAGGAAGTGCTTGTGATAGAAAAAGTCAGGCCGATACAGCTGTATGATGGTAATAATCTTAAGAAATGTTTGGACTTGAGAAGGGAATTTAATATACCAGTGTTCATTTTTAGATATTTGCAGATCTGGCATGCCCTAGAAGTCCAGTTTAGGACACAAGTATTAGAATGGAACAAAAGCCCTCTTTCAAAATATACTTCAGGCGGGCACAACTAAAAGGACTCATCTCTGAGTTAGATGGACATCTATGTAAAGGAATAAATACGGAATCGTGTTTCTGTAAGGATAAAGAGAAATGGGAAGAGGACTTATGCCACGTACATACGACAGACTTTTCAACAGACTAGGTCCGGCGGAACAAAGCCGTCTGACAATTCGAGAGAGAGAGAGAGAGAGAGAGAGAGAGAGAGAGAGAGAGAGTGAGTGTGTGTGTGTGTGTGTGTGTGTGTGTGTGTGTGTGTGTGTGTGTGTGTGTGTGTGTGTGTGTGTGTGTGTTCCATCGGACCTTTGGTGTCCAAAAATCTGATGGAATTTAGAAATGGAACAGGTTTCAAATTTTTCCGACGGACTCGAGTCCAGTCGAAAAATCCGTTTGTCTGTATGTATGCTGGTCCGACGGACAAAAACCGACACTAGGGCAGCTATTGGCTACGAACTTCCTTATTCTAGTCCGGTCATATGTCAACACATTCGAATCCGTCAGACTTTGGTGTGATTGTGTGTGGCCAAGTCTGTTAGATCAGAAAGTCTGTTGGCACGCCGCCGAAAGTCCGTTGGACCAAGTCCTTCAAGAAGTCTGCTCGTGTGTACGCTGCGTTAGGAGAAATCTCTCAGGAACACTGGAGGAGCATTTTGGACAGAAAGTATCTCCTTTGATTTTAATTGTACTCCTAAGAGGCTGTTTAAGTATGGTAGAAGATCAGATGATATATGCTCGGGGGCTGGAGATCTCACCCATATGGCAGTGATGGCAAACCTCGGCACCCCAGATGTTTTGGAACTACATTTCCCATGATGCTCCACTACACTGCAGAATGCATGAGCATCATGGGAAATGTAGTTCCAAAACATCTGGGGTGCCAAGGTTTGCCATCACTGCCATATGGTATGGAGATGTCCAAAGCCATTTAGATATTGGGATGGGGGAGGGTTCTTGGTAACAAAGTGACATCTATGATATAACTTTGAAGATGGAAGCCGGACTTTGTAAACTCGGATATAGGAGGGAACCTGGGGAGAGGAAAAGTACGACAGTCGCAATACTGAGATGCTTATTCCAATCTAGAAAAATTATTGGGATAAGACTGCAGTCAAGGACATACCCAACAGTAAGGGATTGGATCACTGTTATAAATGAAACTATATGTAAAGAAAAAGTAGTTTATACAAAAAGAGGAAATCTCAGAATTTGAGAGGATGTAGAGGCCCTGGCTGGGAAAATAGGACCCCCCCTAGAGGGGAGAGTATAGGGTCAGATCGGTGAACCACTGAAAGTAAAGTGTTAAATATGGAATTTTATCTACTTTTCCTTTTAAACTTAAGATAGGGGAAGGTACAAGAATAGAACAAAATAGAGTAACTAATACATTTGTTAACATATATAGACTATCTACATACTAACACGGGTTGAGAAAAGAGGGGGTAGAGACAATGTATATCATGCATTACAACACTGGAGTATGAAATAGAATTGATGTATGTGTCCTTTTTATGATTGTAATACTATTGGAGGAAAAAAAAACAAAAAAAAAAAAAAGAAGAAGGAGGGGGGGTAGCAAGGCAAGTCCTTTTTAGCACAAACAGGGGGATCTCCCATTTGGTGGTCACTTCCACTCCCGTGTGCAGTCACTCTCACCTCAGTTTACAGACTTAGAATCACAGGCGAAGCTATGGGTAGCGTGGGTTTGAATTTCTGGTCTGCATGTTGCTCTCTCCTGCTGCATTTGCCCATGTGGTTACCGGATTAAATGAAAGAGACTCGGGCTCCCCAGCCCTCTTTGTGGGAACAGTGAGGGGGGCCCCCCCCCCTTTCATAGGAGCCCCACCAACCAGACGACACTTTACTGGTTGTTATGGGAGACTGCATTCTCCCTGCAGAGCTTCTCCAGCAACTGTAACGATCCTCTTGAGCCCACCAGCCAGGACTCTCATCAGGATCATTCCACCATGGGTCTCACGACCGCCCTTGCCTTTGTTGCTACGGGCAACATGCATCATTGCAGCAACAGATGCAGAGTTCACTCAAAAAATAAAATAAAAAATGTTTTGCCGTACTGTCTCCTTACAGCTAAGACACAGCACCCATCACTTTGCTTCCCACAGCAATACACAGTCCGACACTCGCGGTTTCTGGCACGCGAGGATCTGGATCAGTGCCATCCGTGCCCGCATTCTCCACCAACTGTGACGATCTGGGGTGATTAAGCTCTAGCAGTGCATGCGAATTGAAGAAATCGTGTCATCCCCGTCTGCATTTCCAAGGGCTTGGCAGCCCATTTTTATTCGTAAGAATAAAAGTTCAAAAATAAAAAACGGCAGATTCCCTCGCAGGAGGCATTTCAGTCCTCCTGCAGAACAAACAGCATTCAGCCTTCCTGGCAAAAAAATAAATAAAAAAAACACCCAACGCAGCACTCCTGCTCAGGCCTTGGTCTGTCTTCTCCAGACCTGACGCTCAGCATCTTCGTGCTGCACTGGCTCCATCCCTACTCCTAGGTCAGACCTCCTGTCTACGGGGCGGTGCTGTCTCCAAGGATGAGCAATGACTTCCATTCCTGGGGCGATTATGAAGCCAGCGCACAGGTGTGCAATTAGCAAGCCTGCCAAAATCAGGCTCACATATGCACCTATGACATGGGGCCGCATTTCCACAAATTATACACACAGAGTTGTGCTCATAAGTTTACATACCCTGGCAGAATTTGATTTCTTGGCCATTTTTCAGAGAACATGAATGATGAACACAAACTTTTTGCACATGGTCAGTGTTTGGGTGAAGTCATTATCAACTGTGTTTACTATTTAAATCATAATCACAGCAGAAACTACCCAAATGCCCCTGATCAAAAGTTTACATACCCTGGCGATTTTGACCTGATAACATGCACACAAGTTGACACAAAGGGGTTTGAATGGCTATTAAAAGTAACCATCCTCACCTGTGATCTGTTGGCTCGTAATTAGTGTGTGTATAAAAGGTCAATGAGTTTTTGGACTTCTGACAGACCCTTGCATGTTTCATCCAGTGCTGTACTGACCTTTCTGGATTCGGAGTCATGGGAAAAGCAAAAATTGTCAAAGAATCTGCGGGAAAAGGTAGTTGAACTGTATAAAACAGCAAAAGGGACATAAAGATATCCAAGGAATTGAGAATGCCAATATCAGCAGTGTTCAAACTAATCAAGAAGTGAAAAATCTGGCGTTTTGTTGAAACCAAACCACGGTCAGGTAGACCAACAAAAATTTCAGCCACAACTGCCAGGAAAATTGTGGGATTTTCTTTGCATCCACAACTTCAGGTGAAATACAGAACTCTAAAAACGTTGTGTGGCCGTTTCAAGATGCACAATAAGGAGGCACTTGAAGAAAGATGGGCTGCATGGTCGAGTCTCCAGAAGAAAGCCATTACTAAGCAAATGCCACAAAGGATCCCATTTTCAATACGCCAAACAGCACAGAGAAGCCTCAAACCTTCTGCCACAAAGTCATTTGGAGAAACTAGACCAAAATGTAGCTTTTTGGCCACAACCATAAAAATGCTACATTTGGAGGGGAGTCAACAAGGCCTATGAAGAAAGACCCACCATCCCTACTGTGAAACACTGAGGTGGATTGCTGATGTTTGGGGGGGGGGGGGGGGGGGAGAATGTGTGAGCTACAAAAGACACAGGCAATTTGGTGAAATCAATGGCAAGATGAATGCAGTATGTTATAGGAGGGAAAAAATAAATAATAAAATATAAAACACTAGAGGAACGTTTTGCATTCATCAGCCAGGAAGATGCGCATGGGACGTGCTCTGACGTTACAACATGACAATGATCGAAAACACAAGGCCAAGCCAACCTGTCATTGGCTACAGCAGAATAAAATGAAGGTTCTGGAGTGGCCATCTCAGTCTCCTGAGCTCAATATCATTGAGACTCTCCGGGGAGATCTCAAAGAGTGCTGTTCATGGAAGACAGCCCAAGAATTTACAGGAACTGGAGGCTTTTTACCAAGAGGAACCATCTGACAAGATAAAGATCCTCATCCACAAATACCAAAAAAAAAAAAAAAGACTTCAAAGCGGCCATTGATGTTAAAGGGGACAATACACTGTATTAAGAACTGGGGTATGTAAACTTTTGATCAAGGTCATTTGTTGCTATTATGATAAAAAAAAAAAAAAGTGTAAGCTGGTTGATAATAAATGGCTTCAGCCAAACACTAACCATGAGTGAAAGAAAAGTTTGTGTTATCATTCATATTCTCTGAAAAATGGCCAAGAAAGCAAATTCGGCCAGGGTATGTACACTTATGAGTGCACACACAGATACATACATGTCCTGTATCTCTGAAAATAATGTCGGTGATGGCTGCAATATAAGCCCTACCCTGAAAATAAGACCTACAAGGACTTTAACTGGGGCTATATTGCAGCCAGACTTTTTAACATTACAAAAATTCTGGTAAGATCTATGATTGAGCACAAGAAACCACAAAAGGAGCCGAGTGTACAATAAAAATAAGTTTATTAAAACGAAAAAATTTCAATATGTTACTAGATGAATCAACATAAATGACGTTAAATGACAGCCATGGAATAAAGTTGGGTCATATTTGCACAGTTTTATTAGTGATACAGCTGTAAGAGACACATAAAAAAAAAAAAAAACGACACTTACAAATCATAAGGAGGTTTTTATTCTACATCCATTTCTTGGCTGAGAAGATCAGCTGTAATAGGAATGGTGGTCACAAGGCTCAATTGATCATCTATGGAGACTAGAATGAGCTCAGACCTCAGACGGTTGAAGAGTTACCACCTTGTTGATCGAAGTCCTGGATACAGAACGGGGGGGGGGGGGGAAGGGTCTCACCACGTACACCACAACATGGACAAAAACACAAAAATATCTACAAGAAGATGCCTCTACATCTTTCCATTGATCATTAAAAAAAAAAAAAAAAAAAGTAGAAGTAGAAAAGGCTTCTAAAGGCTTAAGCCAACCTGTACAGAAAGATGAAAATGGCAGCAGTTAAAAGGTGGGTAGTTGGAGGTATGTACACGCTTCTAAGTGGTCTTCCAAAGAGGCCCATTTCGATTGCGGTACAGAAGCTGCAAGTGAGATCTTCCAAAGATGTCCCGTTAAAAATGGGGAGGTACATACACAAGAAATCTTTCACAAAAAAATAAAAAAAATACAGGTAGGTACATGCAAGTGATCTTCCAAAAATTCAAGGCAAGTGCCCACTACAAGGAGGATCCTCTCAAATGCTTCCTCTAGTTCTTCCAGCTCCCCATTAGTCAGCAGAGCTGAGAAAGGCCATTACTGTGCTAGTTAAAAGTCTGCATATATAAGCAGGTTTTGAGGCTCATTAAAGAGACCCTATCCTGGGTTTTGTTTGACTAATTACCATATAAAATGCAGCAGTTGCATCTAGATGGTCTTCCCTTGTGGTGGTGAGCAAATAGCTCTGAGACCGCTGCCACCTTGAACCAGGAAGCAGCAGCTCCAGCTGTAATCTCAACTATGCCCATTTTTATTTAAGACTGGAACACATTTCCAGAGCCTACAGCGACTTTAGCCTCTGACAATGTCAGTTGCATGATCATGTGACTGAAGTATTCGGCAGTCAGTCTGTATGTGCCAGGTGCGGGCAACCCAGTTCCAGTAAAAGCCAGACAAGTTGGGGGCGACTTGGCAACGGTAGCATGAGAAAGCACATCTAGAGTTCTGTCAACTTCAATGCCCAATCCAAACTAAATAGAGTCCCATAGGCCAGTAAACATGCCCATGTTTGGGAAACCAACCTGCCTGTATGTGCTAGGTGTGGGCGCCCAGTTCCAATAAAAGCCAGGCAAGTTGGGGGATGACTTGGCAAAGCCAGGCAAGCATGAGAGAGCACAACTAGAGAGCTCTGCACTACTTTACTTGTTCCCTGGGCTGTGTGAATTCATTGAGGTTGGATGAGGCGGTAAAGGGAGACCAACCTGCCTGTATGTACCAGGAGCAGGCATCCAGTTGCAGTAAATGCAAGCAAGTTGGGGGGGGGGCTGACTTAGCAATGGCAGCATGAGATCGCATCTAGAGAGCACTACACTACTTTACTGCTCCCATCAACCTCAATGGATTCCCAAAGCCCAGCTAACAAGCCCAAGTATGGGCAACCAGCCAAGGACCAAAATTGGGTCCCGAACTGCCTCCATACCAGCAAGCATCTCCTGCAAGGCCATGAAGCCTAGGGAATCCTTGCCTTTCACAGAGAGGCTTCTCAACCTCCTACCACACCAGGAAGCAGTGCAGAAATTAGTATCATGTCAAAAAGGCATTCACCCCTCCAGCCCAGGTCCCATGAGCCCCAAGAACGCTCCCTGCTCCCCCTTCACAGCTATGGTTGAAATATGTATCCAATGCCTGTCCGCAGTAGAGATCTCTAGAATATTGCATTCCATGCCAACCTGGAAGGACATAATTTCTTTTGCAGTCCAACTCAAGTCAGCTTTCAAAAAAAAAAAAAAAACACAAACCCCTGAGATCAGCCAAGACTTGCAAGCAGCGCAGGAAAAAGTCTTCGTACAAGACACAAACCACATTAGAGCAGAGGGTCTCCGGCAATAGAGAAAAACCAGAAAGAACACGCCACCCAAAAGCAAGGCAAAGCACACTTCTACACGATCTTGGATGAAATCATGCAAAGGTCACCATTGAGAGTTTAACCTGAACTCCAAGATCTAGATAGCCAAGGGCATGCCATTTACTGGATCAGTCTTCCCAGGGAATTACTCATGGTACTGGTACAAAGCACACTCTACAAGGTCAAGGATCAAATCGAGCAAAGGTCAAAATAACAAGCTTTACCCGATTTGAGTCCAATACCTAGATAGTTACGGTCATGCATGTACTGGATTAGTCTTCCCAGGAAAATCACTAATGGCACTGGTGGAAAGCATACACTCTACAAGGTCAAGGGTGAAATTGTGCAAAGGTCACAATTACAAGCTAAGTCCAGGCCAAGATCTAGATAGCCAAGATCATGCCATTTATCACGGATGTACTGGGATCAGTCTTGCCATGCCACTTAAAAAGAATGTTTACTCCAAGAGCCTCTAACCCTGCAGATGTGGTCAAGGAAAATGTCCCATTTTGCTACAAATAACACAGCAGACAAGAACCTCGTGTTTGTTTGTAAAGCCCACAAAACATATTTGGGATGCTAACTAAACATGGTCAAACAAGTGGCCAAAATAACCTTCAAGGATAACCGCCTCTTGGAACTCAAACACAAGACCAGCCCAGACCCTATTCTAGAAAAACTGTGCCAAAAAGTTCTTCTCACTTGTCTAAAGCAAAATGCTTCCTTTGCAGCCTACTAAATAGTGTCACATCTTCAGTCTCTTGAAGAGACACTGAGGACCTCTCCCTGCACCTCTGATCTTACTGCCACTCCTGACCCCCTAATACTAGCCTCCAAACCATCTTAGTTTCACCACAACTTCCATTCCCCATCTTGAATTTCCCCATTGATGCTTCTTCCTATTTTATTGGGGGGGGACGACGACGATCCAGATGATAGTTAACCTTCCCTCCAATCTTAGACAGTTGTGGGCACCACAAAGCAACTTTTTTTTTCTAGGTAAACAAGACAAGGGGTCTCAAATCTGCAATTACATTTTTTAAATATTTACAATCCTCGTTCACTATACACAACTGTATTCTATACTCCTTTGTGAGCGGTTCTTCGCCGGGTTCCAAGTTAAAATGTCATCTGCTAAGAGTTTCATAAATAGGGGAAAAAACAAAAAAACAAACACTTTAGATGCCAGGTCCACTTTAAAAAGGAACTTTACCCACTTTAAAACATGAAGTTGAAACTTTTTTTTTTTTTTTTTTTTTTTTTTTTAAGAACGGGAGACAAAATAGGTTAAAGTAGGATTTCTGGGCTACTACAAATCTTAAGACTAAAAGAAACATTGTTACAGGGTTAAAATATAATGCAACTAACTGCTAGCAGTTCAGAACTTCCAGTACAGGTACCCCTTTACAATTCATTCTAGAGTTATACGAGACTGGAGCTTGCCAAAAAAAAAAAAAAAAAAAAAAAAAAAAAAGGAGCTATTCATCCTCGATAATCGGGGAGCAGCCGGAGAAGAAGCTGACGTTGCTGTTGCATAAAGCTTTCTTCTTCTTCTTCAGGCCTAAAGTTGGCTTTTCCTGAGATTCCTCGGCTACGGAAGTGTTGGACGGTTTGCGCTGAAGCTTCATAGAGAACATCTGTCCGATGTCACTTATTTCCTGCAGTACCTGGCGGAGCAAAGAACGAAAATCAGGAAAAACAAAAAAAAGGCACCCAACTGTTACCACAAGAGCGCAATTTTCTAAAACCCTGGTGTCCAACCTGCAGCCCTTTGCCACTTATTTTGTGGACCTTAGCTCCCCTGCAGGTTGTTTACATAGGAAGGTGTAATGGTCCAGGGTCTACAAACCTTCGGCCTCAAAATACATCCACCATCACGTGATTCCCGGGCCTACCTTTTTCGTGGGCGTTACACAGGGTTCTGTGAAGAACGAGCTTCCAGAAGTTACATCTCCAAGGAGATCCATTTTGCCAGAAGTAGTATCAGACTCCCGAGATATATCCTCACTAGTGGGGTCATCCTGCAGACAAGAAATCACACTCTCAACTTACAAACAAAAATACACAAACTCAGCATCGCAATCGTGCGATTTATGCGCGGCCAAAGCTCCTCCGGTGACCAACAATATAGCCAACGGCCCCATGGCACTTCAATAAACACTGTCCTTCCTTTAACCACTTGCCGATCAGCCGCCACAGTTGTATTGTGGCAGAATGGCATGGCTGGGCGAGACGTTATGCAATGTCGCTTCGCCCTGTGGACACTAGCAGCACACGCGTGCCCACGGAGCAGATGAGAGTGCGTGGCAGTCGCAATCACCGCTGTGCTCCCACAATTGCTAGGAGCACACGGAAAGGAGGGGGGAGTAGACTGATAGTCTGTTCCTATAGAGCAGGGATCTGCAATTAGCAGACCTCCAGCTGTTGCAAAACTACAAGTCCCATCATGCCTCAGCCTCTGGGTGTCATGCTTGTGGCTGTCAGAGTCTTGCTATGCCTCATGGAACTTTTAGTTCTGCAACAGCTGGAGGACCGCTAATTGCATATCCCTGATATAGAGTATGAACAGCAATCTCTCTTCCCCTACACAGCCCCCCCCCCCCCTTCAGTTAGAACACACAACTAGGGAACACAGTTAACCCTTTGATCGCCCCCTAGCGTTAACCACCCACCGGTGCCAATGAGGGGCCACAAACCCCCCCCCCCCCCCCCCAACATTGGTGCCAGTGGGTGGTGAGAGAATGTTTACTCCCACTGATGCTGGGTCATTTTAAACTCCCAGGGGCGACAGTTCTGCCCCCCTAAAGTCTGAAGGATCGTAAACTGGCCCTTTGGAAAGTCTCGGGACTCCCTGTTCCGCGCTAATGGAATGGGTTGTTTGGACCAGCTTGGTCCAAACAAACTAAAGTTAAATGACACCTAAGCTGAACTCTGGGCAAAAAATAAATAAATAAAACAGGTCTCTCTTGTAGCGGGGCAGTGCTCCATTGCAAGGGTTAAGTGCTCAATTTGCTCTCGGGGGAGAAGATCTACTTACCTGATCCTCCCTGCAGCTCTTGATCCCTCGAGTCCTGGCTTGCATCAAGCCCAGAGCAGGCTCCATAGACCTGTATTGAATGGGTGGACGACAGGAACAGTCCACCAGTGGAGCGCAGGGGAGTGCCGGTGCAACGGAGGATCAGGCGAGTATAAGGCCCTCTCTTCTCCACAGCAAATATAGCCAGACTACTCCGTATACACTGAAAATAAATCTTTACTGGCTACATGTAGAACGTGGTTTTGGCTAATACAGCCTTCCTCAGAGACGAAACGTGTTAGCATGAAAACAGCGTTACTCTACATCAGCGGTAGGCAACGTCGGCCCTCCAGACGTTTTGGAACGACAAGTTCCATGAGACATCACGAGACCAAGAATCACAGGCTTGACTCCTAAAGGCAGAGGCATGACGGGATTTGTAGTTTCACCACATCTGGGAGGGCAGAGGTTGCGTTGTCTACCCCCGATCTACATGTAGAAGGCCAATAATGATTTATCTTCAAGAGTATACCGAACATCCGGCTATATTTGCTATGGAATCGGTGTATGGGGGGTGCTGAACACCCTAACCAGAGTGCCACTCTCCAGCCTTTGAACGTGGTATACCGCAGCCAAGGAACGTTGGCCTCTTCTCCCTGGGACTAAAATGAGCACTTAACCCTTGCAGCGCAAGCACAGCCCCAGAGTTGGGCTATAAGGATACTGGTATCTGTACTGTGCAGGGGCGGTACTGAGGTGGGCTCAAGCGGCCGGGGTAGGCTGGACTCACCGTAAAGTTCTCTCTGTTGCGGCACTTTGCTACACCACACATGCAATCTTCACCGCAGTTCTGTTTACTCTTCCTACAGCGGCACTTTTTATTACCACAACGGCCTTTACAAGCGCACTGCGGCGAGAGGAAGCAGCACAAACAAACATTTAAGGTTTGCCGAGGACACCACACATTACAATTAGAGCTCATTGACACTTGCTTCGACTTTACCACACATTAAAGTGCCTTCCACTTCAACAAAGCTCCACAAAGGCCCCCTGTGTGAAGAGTTTGTGTTTGTTTTAAAGGGGTCCAGTAGAACCCTGGTTCAGCAAGTCCCTGGCTCCAAACCCCCCGGCTCAGCAGTAACCCCCTGGCTCCAAACCCCCCCCCCCCAGCAGTAACCCCCAGCCCTAACCCTCCGCTCAGTAGTAGCCCCCAGCTCCCATACTGCACCACATGCGACATTGCAAGTTTCTCCGGCCCCCAGCTCTGCTGATCCTTTGTCACTCGGCCCTCTCGCCAGTAAACCCCCCCCCCCCCCCCGCTACAGCGTTCATGTTGGACACCTCATGTCACATATGCTAGTGTCTCCCACTCTTGTCCCCCAGCTGTGCTGATTTTCAGTCCTCTCTCCGGTCCCCACTCACCTTCCACACCAGGTGTGACATGGCTAGTTTTCTCCTGCACCGGTCCCCCAGCTCTACTGATCCTCACCTCCTGCTATAATTCTCCCACACTGCCCACCATGTGTGACATTGGGAGTTTCTCTTGCTCCAGTTCCTCAGCTCTTCTGTAACTCCGTTCCCCCTCTGGTGCCCGCTCACCATCTGCACCACGTGTGAAATTGCTAGTTACTCCTGCTCCGATCCCGCAGCTCTGCTGATCCTCCTCTCTGGTCCCCACACTCACCTTCCACTATATTGCACACTGTGTGACATATGTCAGTTTCTCCTGCTCTGGTCCCCCAGCTCTGCTGATACTCTGTCACTCAGTTCTGTCTCACCTTCGGCTATAGCTTTTCCATGTTGCACACCTTGTGTGACATTTGCTAGTTTCTCCCGCTCTGGTCCTCCAGCTCTGCTGATCTTCTGTCAGTCCTCTCTCCAATCTGCGCTCACCTTCCACACCACGGGTGACATTCGCTAGCGTTTCCCGCTCTGGTCCCCCAGCTCTGATGATCCTCCATCACTCAGCCCTCTCTCCAGTTCCCACTCACCTCCTGCTATATAGCACTCCCATGCTGCGGCCCACCTGCGCCACCCGCAGTTCGGACCCCGCTCACCTTCCTGCACATGTGCTGCGACGTCTACACCAGAGGCTCCCAGACTATACACACACAAACAAACCGGAAGCACCTGCAGATGACATCTTTCTGGTTCGCTTGTTGGTGTCCCAGTGCACCCTGGGATATCTCATACCTCCAAAATCAAAGAGAAGCCAACTCTGAATAAAAGCACCTCTGCAGGCGCTGTTAGCAGCGTGGTCAGACTTCTATGGAAGCTTTGGAGACTCTGAAGCGCCAAGTGACACGGAGGATCATGTTTTAAGTGAACACAACGTGTGACCAGGAGTGTAAGGTGACCATTTAGTGACGGGAGCTTTGTTTGGCACTCAGAAGGCATAAAAAAAAAAAAAAAAAAAAAAAAAAAACACACACCACAACCAATGCTACATTCCGAAGCGAGTGTAAATGATCCCTTACTCATAACAGCTCACCCCATTGGCCAGCTTCCTGGGCGGTTTAACATTCAGAGCCGGTACCCAGTTCTGGTCACTTGTGTCTTCTTCGGAATCTCCAGATTCAGATAACAAGTCCTCCAGGATCAGAGTGGGAGCTCTGGCCGTAGTTCTCCTAAGATTTTTGGGCTGAGACAAGACATGTTATCAGTACAAGTTTCTAAACTAAAAAGGAAACATTGGAAGAGTAAAAAGGAAGGTTACCTTTGGAGGGATGAATTCAAAGGGAGAATCTGGCGAGGCCATGAATAGCTTTTCATTTGATGTGGTGCACATTTTTTTTGCACTTGCAACTTGAAGTAGCGCTAGTTTCTGCACAGGAGAGAACATAAAGCACAGATCATTTGATACTGGTTTGCCTTTACACTTTGAGTCATGGCAAATAAAACCTCCCCCTTCTTACCAACAGAACCCGCAGCATAAATAAAAAAACTTCCTCCCATACACCAACCTTTGTGTTTCTTCCACTCACTTGTTTATACAAATCATTTTCTTGAAGGAGTTGTTGGTTTTTCTCACAGAGTTCCTTCATTTTTTCAATTTCTTCATCCTTAAAAAGAAAAACTTATTTACAAAATTGAACTTTTTTAAGCAACAAATAAAACCCCCAGTAGTGAATACTACTAAAAGAAAGCTCAATCTCAAAATAAAAAGAATATAAAAAAAAAGGAGCAAAGATGAAAATGTCATGTGTGCAGTGTTGTATGACTGCGCAATTGTCATTCAAAGAGTGACAGCGCTGAAAGCTGAAAATTGGCCTGAGCAGGAAGGGGGGGGGGAAGTACCCAGTAAGCAAGTGGTTAAGCTGGAAATTGGATCGTCATGCAACACTGTACCCAAAAGTAAATGGGTATCTTTTTCCAAAGATTTTTTGGTGGTATTTGATCACCTTTGGATTTATTTTTTGTAATATAAATTGGAAACTCCCGCCCCCAGAATATTTTCTACTTTGTTACAAAACATATCCAATAAAAGCTACAATTTCATATATATATATATATATACACACACACACACACATACAAAAGAAACCGACAAATACAGGTATGCATTAAAAAGATAAGTAGCACCATGGTCAGAATTGTATTTATAACCTTCAATAACTGTTATTTTCCAAACATAACAGTATTATGTTAATTGCTTGGAGTTTGCATTTCAGAAGCTAGAGGGCTGAAAAAACAAACACAAAAACGCTGACTCTTGTAAGTGGGCAAGACGCAAAAGGGTGACAAGGCAGCCATTTCTATAAAGGGAAAGCTGTGTTGTCACCCTTTGCATCTCCCCGTTCCAGCCAGGACTACCGCAAGGCACATGTACGTCACGGTGGGTGTGGCTAAAATCAGTCATCATGCCATTACCCCATTCAAAAGAAAATATCAGGCTGGATAACTGATTGGATGGTGCACGTATATAAAATATTTTCTGCTCTAAATTCACATCATCCAAACAATGTAGAACATTCACCTGGAACTTCAGCCTCTCCAGCAGCTGCTTCTCCCTTTCAGTCACTCTGTCCTCTGTGTCCTGAGGTGGCTTCTGATCCACAGGAGTGACTGGCTGTTTTTGCTGCAGCTGGCCCAGCAGATAAAGGATCTGCAGAGAAACAAAATTACCTGGTCAAAATTTTAGACAATTTTTCTTTTTTTGAATGCCAAAGCCACAGTCACAAAACTCTGAGCCTCTCTGCTGCAGAACTACCACTTGGTTGCAAAGCCCAACAGGTGCAGAAGAGTTGTTCCAGTTCAGAGGTCACGAGAGCATTACCTTCTCCTGATGTTGCTGCTCCATCTGCATCAGCTGGCCCTGATGTTCTGTGTCTATTTCCGCCATCTGCTTCCTTTCTTCAAAGATCGTTTTCTGGAGATCAGCATATTGGGCCCGGCACTGCTTCACGTTGCTTTCCAGCTTACTTGTCTGAACTTTGGTAGAGACCAGCTAGAAGACATTAGAGGGAGGAGGGAAAGACAACATGCAAAATGGAGTCAGTGTCACTTAATATGAAATCTCATAGGGTCCCGGTGCTTAAATTGACAGACAGCAAGCCACACTCCAAGCGACACACACACACACACCACAAGCGCGAGCCACAGACAGTGAGTGAAACAGACATTGTGAGCCACATAAGCACCACCAACCATCAGAAGTCAGTGAAGGGTCCCCCCACCCTCCCTTACATCATAGTGCACCCCCTATATGCTGGGAAGCAGAAAGCGCAGGAGCTGGAGGAGGACCAGAGGAGGGCTGGAGTAGGCTGAATGCTGAGACCAGGGAAGACTGAGGGGTGCTGCGGCGGCATAGAGAGGGACATGCTCTGTAGGAGGAATTCTGTCCTCCACTCTGCTACCAACTGCTGAAACAGGGGAGGGGACCACAGCTGCAGGAGAGAAGTGATGGCCTCGTGTTTGACGCATGTGCCATACACCCTCTTGTCCACGCAGTGCTTTTGGGATGGAGTAGCGCAGTCACTCAGGCTCGTCATGGGAGAGATGCGCAAAGAGCCGGTGTTTTAAATCCGCAGACCGCTACAGCGAGGTGGTGGCGACAACTATCCCTTTACAAAATACTTCCTGTCCTCTGTACATGCAAGAATCTGTCAGCGATAGGGTCTCCTCATAGACCATACATAGATCACCCCCCCCCCCCACCCCCCCGAGGAGAACTACCACCATTAAACTTGAAATGATTAAAACAGAAAAATACAATAAACGCCCAAATAGCTTACCTCTCCCATTAAATATTTCAGCGCACATTTGGCTTCCATGAGATTGGTGATGGTTTCCCATCTTCGTTTCACCCGTTCTTCCTCATTGGCAACATCCAGAAGCTTTTGCTGCAAGTCGGCTATTTGAGCGCTCCTGTAAAAAAAGTCAGAATATAAGAAGGAGCTCTAGCCCAAAAAATGTTTAAGATAGATCTAGTACAGCCATCCTGGCGATTTCATTTTACTCTCCTTTCCGGGCCTATAAAATACCAGGTTGATCCTGCCAGTCCTTGCTGGTTATGTCACTGCCTCACAAAACAGTGAATCACCTGCCTCCAGCGAAGAAATGGCAGCGTAGTCACACTCACGTCTGCTGTGAATACAGCACAGTACTCAGGTGCACAAATAAAATGTTCTTGCCTTTGCTAAACAAGCCATTAGTCTGTCCATCAGAGAGCCAGTCACATCCTGGGCTCCCAGTGCCACCCCCTCTCACCATTCGTGTCGCCCTAAAGGGCTCCGCCCACACATTTGCTGCTGTCTTGCATGATGTGTAAGGACCGGTTCACACCAGATGCAGTCCACTGCATGTTTTTTTTCTGCATCAAAAATGTATGGGCAGGAGGTTATATGGGTTCTAAAGGAAGAGTTTACACCAGAATGGCAGGTTCCAGTGCAGGAGGGGAAAAAAACAAAAAACAAAAATAGTGCCTGCATAAAGCCTCAGCTTCAAACCCAATGTGAGCGCCCGAGTGCTTTTACACCAGGGAGCTGCACTGGCAGGGCGGCACAAAGTCCTGCCAGCAGCTTCTTTGCAGCGGTGAATACACCGCTCCTGCCCATTGATTTCAATGGGCAGGGCTGCCGAACCGCTGATGCAGCGGTGTTTTGCGGATGGATATAACCCCTTTTCGGCTGCTAGCGAGGGTAAAAAACCGCCCCCGGCCGAATAGCACCACTAAAACGATGGTAAAGCGGTGCAAAAAATAGTAGCGCTTTACCGCCGGCGCCCGGGTGTGTTCAGTGTGAAAGGGCTCCAAGTACACAGTGACACCATAAACTAGACATGTGCCTAATTTCTGATAACTTAACTATTAAAATTATAGGTATTGGAATTTCCTTTCAAAATTTGGCTGTTCGTGATCGTAATGAAAACGAATTTATCCGAAATAAAGAATGCCAAATCTAAACAAATGGAAAATAATGAATAAAACATTATTTTGTTCCCTTCCATTTGTTTAGAGGTGGCATTCTTTATTTCAGATAATTCATAACATCATGCGCTTACCCTGACTAGAGACGTAGAATAAATTGTCAGGTCTTTTGCCATTTCCCCACACCATGAAAAAGTCAAAATCAGAATTGGGGAAAGAGAGAAGATTGTGGAACGTGCACATGGCTCATAATTTCGGTTATAGGAACATTACCTGAGCTCCATTTCCGTCTCTAGGCTCTCAATCTGCCTGGTGACCGACTCTTCTTCCTCCAGATTCCCCAGTTCTGCCACCGTGTAGGTTCTTCTCTAGAAAAACCAAAAACACAACAACATTACTTCAGCTGACGATATTAACATTGTAGCCGGTTTTAAAAAACCCAACTTCAGGTTTTTACCTCCATTTTTTTTTTTTTATAAAATTGTATTTTTACAAAACAAAAAGTTACACCACACTCAAAATAATGACACATGTAACCAAGAATATAGTGTGCAGATTTCTTTTGAAATCCCTTCCTTAAAATAAAAATACAAAAAGGAGTGCACTTTAAAAACAAAATAGCGCACTTAATTTTGTCCCCTTGTCCTCACTTAACCCAATCCACCCTCCACAGATTGTTACAGTCCTGAGATTCAATAACAGTGACCTCAAGTCTTTGTTTACATCCAGCGGCGCAGTAATGGTGGCAATCAGCGAATTTTTGTGGGACTGCGATATTGCGGCCGACAAAACCCCCCCCCCCCCACACACACACACACACACACACACAAAAGCGGACACTGACACTTTGGGAACCAGCGACATAAATACAGTGATCCGTGCAAAAAATATGCACAAGACACAGGATCAGCACATTCCCCTTTAACAGAACGTCAGTCTGCCTTTCTCCTCAGCAATCGGGGGGTCCTAGTGAACATCGCATCCACTGGACCGCTGATTGGACAGAGCAGGAGCCAATCACAGCAGGAGCGTGCCGCCGGGCCCCCGGAAGTGTCAGATCTACGCGATCTGGCAAAGAGCAGCCGGCCTGCCGCAGAAAAACTACAGTGGGCAGTGCGCAAGCGGTTAAAAAAAAAAAAAAAATCACACCTGCCAATATTGTTAGACAGATAAAAACCAGCCACACCAATTTTATCTGTTCGGACGGGCACTAACCAGAGCTGTTAGGATTCTAGATTTAGGCAACTAACTCGTAGCTTTGTCCACTGTATCCGATCGTGCGGCTATCCCAGTAGTAAGATTTATTGCAAGAACCTAAAAAGGGGTTTGCTTTTGATACCATGTCCTCTACAGTGGACCTTCATATAGAACATTGCAATGTTGCTTTTCTTTCTGGGTTTGCTGGCCCTGGTGCAGTCAGGTAGAACTGTTTCTAGTCGACCCAACTTTTCGCTTATGCCATTGGATGTATATTTTTGGGCCGGACCTGACAAGCTATGAACTACTATTTTGATATAGACCAGGGATATGCAATTAGCAGACCTCCAACTGTTGCAAAACTACAGGTCCCATCATGCCTCAGCCTCTGGGTGTCATGCTTGTGGCTGTCAGTCTTGCTATGCCTCATGGGACTTTTAGTTCTGCAACAGCTGGAGGTCCGCTAATTGCATATCCCTGATATAGACCATTAACAAAATGCATTATTAAAAGCGGTAGTAACGTTTTTTTTTTTTTTTTTTTAAGCCATAATGTACTAGTATGCACTGCACACTAAATAAATTACAGGACCTACAAAAAAAAAAAAAAAATAATAAAAAACACGCAGCCCTCCGCTTTCACTTGTCCCCGGCAACTTCTTCGCTCAGTCTTTATTCCGGGTTTGTGATCTTCAACCGCGTGCTTGGCTGTGCCGAGGTGACGTTATTCATGCGCACAGGAGTCACATTGAAGCGGCACGCAGAGGCCTCCAGGGCCTGTCAGTGAGTTTTGCAAGAGCCGAGTTTACTACCACTTTTATTCTATCCCCCTTCCCAACCTGTGTGCCGATGCTATAGGGTCAATTAACATTTGGGATATGCATTGTACACCGCCTTTTATTATTTGGTCTCGGGTTATAACAATGCATGTGTCAAAGCAGAAAAAGTCCTGAAAGTGGTTGTAAACCCTTACAAACCACTTGGACCTACAGGTAAGCCTAGATTAAGGCTTACCTGTAGGTCCAAGAAATATCTCCTAAACTTACATGGTTTAGGAGATATTTACTAAAAGACAGGGATCACTGTATACATCGGCGCGCAGGCGCACCATCGGCATTAGCAGCATGCCGCTGCTAACGGCGATATGCCGCTAGTGGCGGCTCCCATGCGCGGGAGTGAAGTCATCGCTGCTCCGGCGCTGAGTGGCCGGAGCAGCGATACCCGGAAAAAGATGGACGCTCCGCACTACAGGGGACAGCGGTGGCATCGCTGGCTCCCGTGTCAGGTAAGTGACACATAATGGGCTACTATGGTATGCATAGTAGCCCATTATGCTTTACCTTTGCAGGGAGACTAACAAGTAGTAAATGGACTCAGTAATGGGCCGATCCTGAACCCTTACCACATGATCAGCTGATCATGGAAGAAAAAAAAAAAAGAGGACTAAGTCACTGGCCTCTCTGTCAGAGGGACATCGATCCCGAACAGGGAGAGCCACTGCCACCTCATCTGTGCCCACCAGGGCCACCCATCAATACCAATCATTGCTGCCAGTGACACCTAGCAGTGCCCAGTGTCACCTCATCACATCAATGAAGAAGAAAAATGTTGAACTATGAAAACTATTTGTGAAAAAAATGAAAAATTCACATGGGTACAATGTTGTACAACCGTGCAATTGTCAAAGTGTGACATGGTGCTTAAAGCTGAAAATTGCCACCTGGGCAGGAAGGGGGTTTAAGTGCCCAGTAGGCAAGTGATTAAATATATCTCCAGAGAGGATTTACAAAAGACAGTATGATAAAAAAAAAATTGGTGTTTTTTTTGTTTTTTAACTACTCTGTAAAAACTAGACCGTCAGTAACATAAAAAATAATCCAAATTAAAACATTGGGGTCGATTTCCTAAAATCTGGTGCAGCTCTGTATACACCAATCAGCTTCAAGGTTTTTATTTAGTCATAGCCTAAATTGTCAGTCTAGTTTTTATTTAACCCCCCACACACACACACACACACACACACACACACACACACACACACCTTTTACGATACAGTGTCTGCAGATAAGTACCTTTCATTGTCTGTTGGTATAGTTATAAGTTGGGGGGATGGCATCTCCATTGGTTCCTATAGGTATGTTTATACATAGTAGGTGAGGTTGGGGAAAAAAAAAAAAAAAAAAAAAAAAAAATAGCCCCGTCCCCCCGATGGGACTTGTACATTTTAGAGAGAGAAAAGGTTCAATGCACTCACCCGAATCTTTGGAGGGATGCGTTCTCCTGCGTCCTTTTTCTGCTTCAACTGGGCAATATCCGCAGCCAAGATCTTTCTGTCTTCAAGTAGATCATTTAGATGCCCCTGGGCTTCCTCTGTGCTCACAAGAACCTCCACCTCATTGGCTAGCCAGTTCTGGGGGGGGGGGGGGGGGGGGTGGGGGGGGGGGGAGTGTGAGGAGAAAAGAAACCATTAAGAGCCCAGTAGTAGCTATTGCAAAAAGTCCATAAACACAGGCATATGTATGTATGTATGTATGTATGTATGTATGTATGTATGTATGTATGTATGTATGTATGTATGTATGTATGTACATATACATATATATACATATATATATATATATATATATACACATATACATATACACACACACACACATACATATATACACATATATACACACTTGGAAAGCTTTAGAAAAAATAAATAAAATATAACCCCCCACACACCCCTGTCCATTGAAATGAATGGAAAGCTCTTCAAAAGCGCTCATTGTTTTACTTCCAGTTTACATGCGCCTAAAGGTGTGAAGGGGGCCTTAGGCTCAGGCATGCACGAGGGTGTGGCTTAGCTGAGAAAACCCCCACCACCTGTCCTGAACACCATAGGGAAGGGAGTGTCACCACTCCAGGAAGATAGTCTAATAACAAAAGCTAAAACGCTAAAGAAGCCACAGGTGCCGACAATGCATGTAGCAATGAATGAAAAGTGGTTCTGGACAACCACACTCTGGGCTGTCCAGAACCACTACCGCTATGATTAAGCACTGTGTGTAGTGCAAAATGCGTCAGTTTTCTTGTGCTGTGACATGCAATTTTGGATTTAGTTTTTTTTCCCTGGAGTGCACCCCTTTTCATTCACTGTCCTGAACACTCCTGGGGTGTACAACATAATTTGCCTAGACAAACCCAGGATGGAAAAAAAAAAAAAAAAAAAAAAAAGAAATTATATACTTTCCTATGAAAATAATTAACATACATACAATATTGGGAGAGTGAAGTTCCACTTTAACCCCTTCCGTTAAGGCAATGTAAAAAGGTTGGAAAGTCAGCAGCTGCTCTTCACTGGAGCCCAGATAAGTGGGAACACCTAGACCGACCAGCCATCAACTGGGTTCACATACCTTCACTCTAGTGGCTGCCCCCTCCATGCCTTTATTCTGGGCATCTTTGCGCCTATCCATGGCTTCCTTCTGCTTATGCAGGGCTTCCTTCAAACGCTTATTAGAGGTCGCTGCCTAAAAATATTATATATATAAAAAACATTTTTTTAAATAAAATGAGCATTTAATATAAAAAGACTTAAAAAGCAGATCTGCACACAAAACACTAACATGTTAAAAACGTTTTTTCCCCCCAAAAAAGTCTTTCATAAAGTAGAACTCCGGGCATGTACCCCATCTAAGCCAAGGATCAGCTTATTTTACATCAACTTTGACAAAATGCTCTGTGGAATATAGAATTATTTGCTGACCTCTTCGGTTTTCCTCCGCAGCACACTGGCTTGCTTCTGGAAATCCCTTTCCAACTTCAGCAGTTCATACTGACGTTTACGGTCCTATAAAAAAAAAAAAAAAAAAAAAAAAAAAAAATACATATTGGGCATTATATATACATCAGGTACTGTAGAGGACATTACGTACAGATTGCTGTGGAAGTGCTACTTACCCGCTCTTTAAGTTGAATAACTTCCTTTGTTTTTTGCTGCTTGAAAGAACGGAATTTTTCAGAATCTTCTTTCATTTGCCTCATAAGCTGAACCCGCTGCGATTTCATGGCCTGCGAAAAGACAAGGCGACAAACTTGACATTTTGAAGACAGCTCATTCCCACCGATCCAGTGACCCCCTTTTCCACCAATAGGTGATGTAGCAAGGTCTCCGGTCTTGTCCAGACTAATAAGAACTTTCCCGGCCAGAGACAGCTGACATCCTTTATGTGGTGGGTCGGGAGGCATAGTGAGTGCGAGATGGAGAGGGGGCTTTCACAATGGCAGGACGGAAAAAAATAAAAAAGTCCTGCTAGCAGCATCTTTGGAGCGGTGTGCGGGACCGTACCGCTAGCAGCTGAATACCGCTAGTGTGAAAGGGGCCTAAGGGAGGGTTGCAACTCCTTTTCAGATTTGTTGTCTCCATCTGTGCCCCATTAGTGTCAGCTACAGGCATGACACACTTAAGGGGCAGAGGCATGAAGGGATTTGTAGTTTCAGCACAGCTGGAGTACTAAGGTTGCCTACCCCCTGACCAGAGCTACAGCATGGGGGAGGCAAAAGTCTGACACAAGAGCAGAATCACTTCGGATGTGCAGCTTTACCTGGATCTCATGGTTGAGTTTGCCGACTGTTTTCTCAGTGGATTCTCTGAGTTTGAGCAGCTTAGATTGCTCATTCAGCTTTTTCTTGAGGTCGTTCATCTGACCCTCCAGCTCTTGCAATCTCTTTCTCCGACGCTCGCTGAGCCTGCAGATAAAAAAATAAAATAAAAAAAATGTACGTCTCGATTGACATTTGAGAAGCAGAGTGGTTCCCATTCGTGCGCTTACTGACCCACTGCACAAAACCACCATACACATGGGACTTTACAGCCCCTCACTTACTTGGCTTGGTTGACGTCTTTCTTGGCAGAGTGAAGAGCCAGAACCAGTTCTTCCTTCTCCTTCTGCAACGCTCCCACTTCACTTTCCAGGCTTTTGATATTATTCTGTAGAGACCACCACAATAGCATGACCACCACAATAGCATGAACACTTTGCACACACAAACAAAAAAACAAAAAAAAAAAAAAAAAAAAAAAGGGAACCTCCACTTTTCGGAATCCTCCCACCAACCTCCAGTGTCACATTTGGCACCTTTTGGAGTCTAATACAGGTATCTTGCTCCCACTTCCAGGCATAGATACCCGCGGCTACCTACGCCACTTTCCATCCCCTGCTGTCTTCTGGGAGACACACAGGTCCCAAGAGACAGCAGGGACTAGTGGAAACACGCAGCGCAAGTCACGCATGCGCATCAGGGAACCGGGAAGTGAAGCTTCAATTCCCGATTCCCTTACCGAAGATGGTAACGACAGCACCCGAGAGCCGACGTACAGGTCGGCATCGTGTGCCGAGGACAGGTAAGTGTCCATATTTTAAAGTCAGCAGCTGCAGTATTTGTGGGCGGACACAGTGTAGGAAGAATCCATCATAAAAAGGGATTGGCACTGAATTTTTAACTTTAGAGTATGCTGGCAGTGCTGACCCAGGAGTCTACTAGGAAGCCAAGGGGGCTATGCAATGTAAAAGGAGCTGTGTACTGTGCAGGGGGAGGAGGGGGAGGGGGGGGGGGGACGCTGGAAAGTGTGGTGTTCGGGTTTTTGTTTTTTTCAATTGCATTTCAGTGTAAATATGAGGTCTATATTTTAAGTGTTGCCTATCGATAAAAAAAAAAAAAAATAAAAAAAAAAAATTAAGGGTAGAAGTTTGGTCGCCATTTTGAAGCGTCACAGGTTCGGTATTTACTCAGCGTAACATTTTTATTTAGGGTATAAAGTTGAGGCGGGGTTCCATCAGACTTGCTGCATTTTCTAATGCACATTGTGGGAAGGTCACAGTGTGCGGTGAAATCAGAGGAAGCAGTTTCAGTCCAGGAGAGAAGCTGCTACACCTCTGCAAGACTGAAGGGGAGGCCGGAGTTCAACTTTAATGCATGCTCTACGCTATACAGACCTTAAAATACAATAAACCTGCTTTACACACCCTAGCCGACAATCCTCATTGGGGAAGATTATACTGACAACTCTATTCAAACAAACAAACCACGTTGTCACCATACCATGTATTCATTCTGGATGGGCTCCAGATGGCTGTCATTCTGTGCCATTTTTCTGGCCAAGGCTTCCTTTATCACCAATGCTTTGTTCAGCTCTATCAGCTCCTTGGAGAGTTGGGCCTGTCGGAGGGCATGGTGGGTGGTGAACCCGTCAGAGTTGCGTTTCTCTCCACTCTCCGCATCTTTCTGCAGAAAAAAAAAAAAGGGGGAAAATATATGAACTGAATGGACACTGCATAAATTACAGCTTTTAAGCATTAAAGCAGACATATGATCAAAAAAAACAAAAACAAACAAACGACAAACACCAGATCTTTAAATAAAATACAAAATATATGTCGGTGAGCACCCAACCCATTCAAAGAATTGGTGGACAGTAAAGTGGGGGGAGAAACGACACTGCTTACCTGGGATCAATGGCACTACTGTAGGTGCAGCTAGAACCAGAACTCCCCTCGATAGCCCTTCTGATGAGGGCACAGCAGAGGGTGACTTTTTTTGGCAACAGGAAATACTAGCAAGGACCAGCCAGCTTCCCTCCAATTTCCAGTGTCCAAAAACCACACCCACTACCCGGAAGTCCCACCTCTCCATGCACGATATACCACCTTTGCTGGCTTTTATTCAGCCCTTGGGGCCCCAGGCCTCCCACCGGAACCAACCATGAGGGCACCCCTGCCACCCCCCCCCCCCCCCAATTGCTCCCACTGGCACCAATGATGGGAGCCCAATGCCTCACTGAAACAGTAGATCATATTTTTTCCCTCTGACGTCGGGACCTTTTCTACTCCCACTGGCCTCAGTCTGTCCCTCCTAAAAAGCCTGAAGGACAGTAAACTGGCACTTTGTTTAGAAAGTTTGTAGACCCCTGTGCATGCTTCTGTAAAGAAGCCCTGAGAGCCACTGTGCTCATCTTGAATGGAAGCACCAGGTGGACCAAGGGAAGTTTAAGAGACAGCTTTTTTCTTTCCAATCTGATTGGGTCACAGGTTTGACCTTACCTCTTCAGGTTTTGGCGAGGTGGAACTTTCAATCATAGCTTCAATTGATGCCGCAATCCCCGATCCTTCATCCTTGGGTGGGGGGGGGGGGTGGGGGGGAAACAAAAACATACATACTTCAAACATGCATCTCCAGAAGACCATGAATAAATGGCAGTTGATACACACAGAACTCCTAAAAGGTCAGTGCTTACAGCTGAATCATTCAGGAGCCACAAGTAATTTTCAACGCTGAAAGATTTTGCCACTTAATGAAAAAATAAAAAAAATAAAATAAAATAATAATAATATGGGCTGAAACACAGAGGCGTGGGATCCGTGAATGGTGGAGAGTGACGTGCTTTCGTTTGCAGTTTATTTTATTCATTTAAAGTTTTCCCATAGTCGGAAAGGGACTGAAGTGCAGCGGTCTTTGATTCTAGCAGTATCCTTTTGTGGATTTCTATTAGAAGTTTACATCTGCTTTGAAGGACTTTGCCATTACACAGACCAGAAATGGGCCTCACTGAGGTACTAATGCAATGCTATGCATTATGGGATACATTGTGTGACCTCCTCACCTGAAGGTGTGCGATCAGTTGTTGCAAGTTGCGGATGACCTCTACGTTGTCCTTCATTTCCTGGTCTTCTAAAGTCTCAACCATCTTCTGTAGATCCACCTTGCACCTAAAAATGGAAATAAAATGAGCCACACCCAAACACTCACATGACATGTTTAAATATATTTTGTATAAATCCACATACGCTGCATGTTGTCGAAGCTCATTAATCTTACTGGTTAATTTTTCGTTTTCCATTTCAGTCTAGAAAACAAAAAAACAAAAAACACACATTTAGAAAAAAAGGTTACCAAAATTATATTGTTACGGAGAGAAGAGACACTTTGGATGCAGAAGACAGTCACTCGCTTCTTTGCAGGCAATTCCTGCCCATAATAAAGTCCACTCACTGCTTCTCTCTCTCCTTGTGCAGGGTGGCTGGTCTGGTCTCCGCCCCCTCCCGCAGTTCTCTGTAGGCAGCCTGTAGCGGGTAGTCTGCTGAGCCACTCCTACAGCTCTGTTCTCTCCCTTGTGCTGGGGGGGGGGGGGGGGGGTACACTAGTCTTCTCTTTACCACACCCTCCCATAGTAGGTGGAGTCTGCTGGGCCCCTCCTACAGCTCTGCTTGAGCCTGAAGTGGATGGAGCCTGCTGGGCCCCTCCCAGAGTGGCAAGGTCACTACTACTTTTAAATGGCAATAGCTGAGAGTTTGCAAAGACCTTCGGTGCACACACAGTACATTTAATGAGCTAGAGACGCACACATACATACATACATACATACATATAAAAAAAAAAAAGACAGCCAAGGCTGAAATTTGCCCCTTAATGCCAATTTCTGGTCTACTCCTTGTCCCTCAGAGGAAACAGAGGATCCTGGATATAGAAAAGGAGCGCGGATGCCACCCTTTCTCCTCTCACATGGAGCTGTAGGCCTTCCAGGTATGATGGTATATCTTCCGTGAAGAAGATTTCTGCGCCCTCAGCATAGTTGCAATCACCGAGTCCGACAGACCCCCGATGGTAAAGCCAGGTGACAGAGTGGACCTTGAGATAGGAGGTCCTCTCGCAGCAGTTGCCAAAGAGCGTCTGCCACCAGACGCACCAGGTCTGCGTACTAGGGCCACCAGGATTACTGGGATCCCCTCGGCTTCCACTCTGAAGCAGACGTGGCAACAGTTTTAGTGGAGGAAAGGCGTAGATCAGCTGGTACTGATCCCACTGAGCCACCAGCGCGTCTGATGCGTTCGCCCACGGATCTCTTGTCCTGGACACGAATCTCGGCATCTTCCGATTGAGACGGGAGGCCAATAGATCCACATCTGGTATGCCCCATTTCAGGCACAGCAGTCTGAATATCTCCAGATGCAACGCCCATTCTCCTGGATCCAGCATCTGCCGACTCAGATAGTCCGCCTGCCAATTTTCCACCCCCGGGATGTAAATGGCTGATAGAGCCGGGATGTGTCGCTCTGCCCACCGAAGTATGTGAGCGACCTCCCGAGCAGCGGCTGAGCTTCTTGTTCCCCCTTGGTGATTTATGTACACCACAGCCGTGGCGTTGTCTGACTGTATCCTGGTCGGACATCCTTGAAGACACATCGACCACGTGTGGAGGCACAGACCGATCGCTCTCAATTCGAGCAGATTGATTGGCAACCTGGATTCGTCCGACGACCAGAGGCCCTGAGCCGACTAAATCCCAATCACTCCAGCCGGATAGACTGGCGTCCGTAGTGATCGCCGTCCATTTCAGAGGAAGGAACGGATTTTCTGTACTGAATCACCGGGGGCCTCAACCACCACCAGATCAGGGAGTCCCTGACTGCCTGGCTCACCTGGACCTGTCGATCCAGGGACAACGAAGATTTGTCCCATTTTGTCAAAATCTCCCTCTGCGGGACTCTGGTGTGGAACTGGGCATAAGGTACTGCCTCGAAGGAGGCTACCATGAGCCCTAGTACTCACATGCAAAAAAGGAGTGAGGACCACTTGCAGTTAATCAGTAGTTTGACCGCAGATCTGAGAGTCTGCAATTTGTATGAGGGGAGAAAGACCCTTGCTTCCCTGGAGTCCAATAGTAAACCTAGGTACTCCAGATGCTGGGTCGGCACTACCACAGACTTCTTTTGGTTCAACAGCCACCCAAATGCTCGCAGAGTCTGCATGGCGATTGCAACATCCTCCTAATTCTGAGGCGGAAGATGCTCTTAGGAGGAGATAGTCTAGGTAACCCACGATCGTGATCCCGCGTTGTTGCGCCAACGCCAATACTGGAGCCAGTACTTTGGCAAGGACTCGGGGGGGCTGATGCCAGGCCAAAGGGAAGAGCCACAAACTGGTAATGGGCTTCGACTGCCAAAAAAAAAAAAAAAGCAGAAATTTTTGATGCCGAAGGCATATGGGTATGTGCAGGTATGCATCCTGGATGTCCAAAGACGCCAGGGAGTCCCCTTGATGGAGTGCAGCGACTACTGAGCGAACTGATTCCATTCTGAACCTCTGCACTTTTACAAAGTGATTGAGGGCTTTTAAGTCCAAGATTGGACGTACCCCTTCCTTCTTGGGAACCACAAAGAAATTTTAGTAGAACCCCTGGAAGCATTCCGATTCAGGAACTGGTACAATCACCCCCTGATTCAGCAATTCCCTTACTGCCCCCAGCAGGGCCTCCAAGCGAACCGGGGACACAGGTATGCTGGAGGGGAAGAATCTGTTTAGCGGCCAAGAGAGGAACTCTATCGTAGCCTGTGGAAATCAGGTTGCAGACCCATTGGTCGGATAACCGGGAGGTCCCCCGGGCTGCAAACTCCCAAAGGCGACCACCCACCCGATACGTGGGTGGGGGCAAACCTTCATGCAGTAGCACTTTTGTTCGCAGGCTTGTGGTTCCAGGGACGCTTTTGACAGTCCGTGGACATCCTGTCGGGCTGGGAACATTTTGTCGAAGCACCGGGTGGACGGAAAAGCCACTTGTGAGCGGAAAAAGGAGGGCCCTCGTCTGCGGTGTGGCTCCTTAGCCTTCCTGGCCTGTGGGAGTAGTGTACTCTTACCACCCGTGGCATTTTTAATAATGTCATCCAATGAAGCTCCAAAGATCCGGTCACAAAGGAAGGGAAAATCCGTCAGGGCTTTTTTGGATGCCTGGTCAGCAGACCAGCATTTAAGCCAAATCAGGCGCCTCAGCACCACAGCTGACACTGAAGCCCTGGATAACAGAGGGAGAGTATCCAGGGCCGCGTCAAACTTAAGGCCTTGCACAAGTTGGTCTGCTAATTTCACACAGACAGGGGAGGCGTTCTGCTCTCCCAATTCCCGGTGCAAAAGTTTTGCTCACTCTGACACCAGTGCGGATGCCAGTACTGGTCGCACGGCTGACCCTCACAACCGTAAACAAGGAACGAGCCACTGCCTCGGCCTTCCTGTCTGTGGGATCCTTGAATGCAGGAGTCCCCCTCTACCGGGATTGTGGTTACTTTATTTAACCTGGATACTTGGGGGGGGGGAGTCCACAACCGGAGGAGCCAACCACTTCTTGAGAAGGCTTTCCTCAAAAGGGGTAACATGTTTTTGGGGTTAAGGACCGCTGTCAGGGTGTCCAGGGCACAGCGCTATCCGCAGGTGACCCAGCTGCAATAGCCTGGATTTTTCCAGTTTCTGAACCCATACTGACCCTATCCTGTCTGCCACCTGCAAGGGGACTTAAGACAGTGAAGGTCCTGCTGCCAGGTGGGGGGGGGGGGGGGCCCAAGCGCCAGACTCACCCCCCCCCCCCCCCCCGTTCTGTGAATGTTACTAGCGTGCCTGCAGTCCTTAGGAGGTTACCCAGTTGCAGAGTGAAGAAACTGTCAGCAGATGTATAGAATAGCGGTGAAACGATCTGCAGAGCTTGCACCAGCGGTCAGGGAAGAGCCATCTAGCGTCCTGTATACACAGTGGACACAGGAAACGGCATGTGAGAGCACATGTAAGGCTGTCACAAGAGAACTGCAATGAACAAGTGCTCTGGCAAAAAAAAAAAAAAAAAGGACCGCCAATGCAACTAATAGGAAAAACCTTATAGAAAATGGCTGCTGAGGCTCACAAGGGGAACCTGCTTTGCCCACAGTAAAAATGGCCACCGTACAGCGCCATTAGGTGACAAAAAAAATAAAAAACCTGCCTGCATTCAGCAAGAACACCTCCACAGACACCTTTTGACATGGGAGAGAAGAGAAGGAGGTGAGGAGGCCCCCGAATCGACCTCCCAGAGTTATGCCTGGGAGCAGGGAGGGTTGTTAGCACAGGCTCCACCCTCAGGGCAGGACTAAAGTTCTGTGTATTGCGTTACAATTTTTGCCTAGTTCTCCTAATGGCAGGCTAACAAACCCATTTAGTTACAGAGAGGAGCTGTGTCGGTCGGTGAATATAAGAGAAAATAAAACACAAAACAAAAACACACTTTAGTCCATTTTCTTACCAAGATGATTTTCTCCAGAATATGGGCTGTCTGTTCTGCAGCTTCGCTCAGCTCTTGACTTAATTTTCCATTTTCCTCCTCCAAAGTTTTGGTTTTTATCATCAGTGACTGAAGGTTGTCACATGGCTTCATGCTGGAGGTGCAAAAAGTCAAAAAATAAAATAAATAAATTAAAGTTATATATAAAAAAGGGGGGGGGGGGGGGGGAGAGAGAACAGGACTCCAGTGGTGGATATTTCATATATAGTTAGTTACATTGCTCCAGCTTGGACCAACTATGTATATCCACACACCAAACACACAGGCTGGTTGAGATTTTTTTTATTATTTTTTTTTTTTTTTAAATGTGAGTGCATATCTGTTTTTGGCTTTGTTGAATAAAATGTAACCCTTTCATGACTAAGCCTATTTTTGGCATTTGGTGTTTACAAGTTAAAATCCATATTACTTGGAACCCCCAAACACATACACACGTGTGTGTAAAATATATCTACACACACACACACACACACACTTTGCAGTGGTGTTTTAAACACAACTTTTTGGGAAAAGGGACACTTTCATGAATTTAAAAAAACCGAAACAGTAAAATTAGCCCAATTTTTTTGCATAATGTGAAAGATAATGTTACGCAGAGTAAATAGATACCAAACATGTCAAACTTTATAATTGCATGCACTTGTGGAATGACGACAAAGTACGGTACCTAAAAAACTCAATAGGCAACGCTTAAAATTTTTACGGTTACCAGGTTAGCGTTACAGGGGAGGTCTAGAGCTATAATTATTGCTCTTGTGATCGCGGCGATACCTCACATGTGTGATTTGAACACCGTTTACATATGCGGACACGACTTCCGTATGAGTTTGCTTTGAGAGCTCGCAGGGACAGCGGGTGCTTAAAGTTTTTTTTTTTTTTTTATTTGATTACATTCCTTGTGACAGCAATAAAAGCAAACATCCCTTGTGACAATAGGTGGTGACAGGTACTCTTTATGGAGGGATCGGGGATCTAAAAGACCCCGATCCCTCCTTTACACTTCAAAGTATTCAGATCGCCGAAAACGGCGATTCTGAATACTGTATTTTATTTTTTTAAACCGGCACCATTGGCAGCCGAGTAAACGCTGTCCCCTCCCGCTCCTCCGGCATAACAGCCAAGCGGCTCTTAGCCGCTTCGGTTGTTATGACTGGATAGGCAATCGCCCACTGTAAAAAAATGGTACCGGGATGATGGAGTTCATGGGAAACAGCAAGGAGGTTCAAGATTCCAAGTGATCGATGCGAGTGGGGAGTAAGGGCAGCTGATGAGGATGATGATCATCATCAGGAACGCTCCAGAGGAAATACCAATTTCAAGGCACATTTAAAAGATTTGTGGGAGGTGAGGGAACAGGTGGAGGGAGCACAAGGATTAAGTAAATGCACAGACTGGTGGATGATTAAGGAAAGATCGGTTTACTCACTATATAATGGAATGGCACGTTTATGTTTGATGTACATATGGACACTTCCTGGAGAGTATTTGCACAACGAACTTTTATAAATCAATTTAATGGCTTGATTTATGAAAGATTTTATTGCATGGATTGTTCACTTTTATGCACATACCCATAAGGCCTCTTCCACACAGGAGGTAGATCCGCTCAGAGATGGACCTGTCATCTGCTGCCATAGCAGAGATCAACGGAACAATCTCCTGCTGAGCTGGCGGATGAAAGGTCCGTCTCTGCTCACTGACCAGGGAGGGGCTTGTCAGAGTGCCGCTGATTCCTTTGGAGAGATCAGATAACTAAAACGGACAGCATGTCATGCTTTCATTAGATCTCATCCGATAAGACAGATGGCGAACGTATCGCCATACGTCAGATTTTAGCGGCTCGGATGACAGACGGGTGTCAGCGGACACATCTCCACTTACATCTGTCTCCCCATAGGAGTCAGAGTGGCCCGCTCAGATCAGCCTGTAAAAAACAGACAGGGGGATCTGAGCAGGCTTGCTGTGTGAAAGGGGACTTAAGAATATTCTTAGTTTTTATATTTAATATTGTGTCATTACAGAACATGGTGCAAAATAAAAAAATAAAAAAATGTATAGGACAATGGCATTTTGCTTGTCCTTTACAAAAAAAGATAAATATTTTCATAAACATAATAATGCAAACACTTTCCAAGATTTGGAAACTTAAAAACCTCCTTTGGCCTTAGTAAATCGCTGAATAAAAAATAAAAATAGCTAAATATGATAAGTGGTTGAGAGATGGAGCAGGTTAGCACTTGAATATAGTTGCACTGGGTGTTTTGTAGTCCAGGGGAATAACTGGGCTGGTAACGCTGCTTGGGATTTAGGTGCACCAATGACTAGAAAACATCACATCACTTTTCAAAAAAATAAAAAAAATATTTATAATAAAGGCTAAAAAAAAAAAAACACAAAATAAAAAAAAAAGGTTGGCGTTGACCCAGTAAGAACGTCAGATTCTTACCTGGTCAGTACAGGTAGGGTCCCTCCGTGGGCTTGCAGCAACAACACCTGCAGATCTTGTACCTGTAAAAGAGGGCAATCGACATAGGTCGTGAAGCAAAACTGGACTGTTAACCCTTGTACACACGATCAGACATTCTGACAACCAAATCCATTGGATTTTGTCCGAAACTGTTGCATACACGGCCGGACAAAGTTGTCGGAAAATCCGATCGTTCAGAACGTGATGACGTAATTTCCTTACGATGGGACTACGTTCAGGCTAGTAGCCAATAGCTTTGGTCTAGGAATTTGATCTGAGCATGCGTGGCACTTTGTCCGATCGGATCATGTTGTCGGAAAATTTTATAGCCCAGCTGGAAAACTTAGTCCGTTGGATACTCAGACAGAAACAGTCTGATGAAGCCCACACATGGTCAGATTATCCGACAACACGGTCCTATCGGAATATCCGACCGTGTGTACAAGGGCTTAGACGTTTTATTATTCTCACATCTATTTTACCTGCTGCTTCAGGTGCTGAATTTCTGCAGCTTGTGGATCCGTGTTGACGATCGGCTTATTCTTAATCTTTCTGGCTCGGTCTGCGTAGCGCAGGGTATTAAGTGTCTCCTCCATGTTTGAATCGGCAGGACTAACACACGCTATCATCAGCGTGTGACTGTTACCCCCAAGGGAATCTGAAAAATAAATACATTTATAGGATTTTTGTACTCACCGTAAAATCCTTTTCTCTGCAATTCGACGACCGACACAGCTCCTCTCCGTAAATAAATGGGTTGTTAGCCCTATCACTGGAGATACTAGGCAAATTTTAATACAACACTTCAGAACTTTTATTTCCGCCCATGGGGCGGTCCCTAGGGCACAACCCCACAGTCTGCTTAGGGAGAACTCAGTACGTCAACGAGCAGTAAAACAAAGAAAAAAAAAAAAAAAAAAAAAAAAAAAAAAAAAAGAAGGAGGGGCGGGTGCTGTGTCGGTCGGTGAATTACAGAGAAAAGGATTTTTATGGTGAGTACAAAAATCCTATTTTCTTATATTCACTGACCGACACAGCTCATCTTTGTAACTAAATGGGACATCCCCAAGCAGTGCCAACGAGGGGTGGGAAAAAAAACCCAAAAAAATAAAAATAAACCAGCATTAAAACTTCATCCACTTTTGGTGATTGGTGCGGGGCGTGACCGGATGTCAGGGTGAGAGGTTGCGGCGGGCTCAGACCTACCGCCCGCTCTAGAAGCTAATGCTGCCGAGATAGTGTGGAGGAGGAGGAGGGAAGGAGAAGCCGAGACGTCGTGATGCCGCAAGAGTAACGGAACGGTCGGTCAGCGGAGGGCGCAACAGCGGAGGAGTGTGGAGGCCGCCGTAGAAAGCTCTCCCACAGAGGAACATCGGTCCCCTCGCAGAAAATCCCGGTGAGAGTGGGAATAAAGGCGGAGGGTGGGATAGAGCGTTACACACACACCCCCCCCGGTGGAAGAGACATTAGACCCTAAGGTATGACCAGGAAAAGGGGGGCGGAGGAGGCGGCCACGCACAATGGGTCACAAGCATTGCGCAGTTCTAAGGATAAAGCTGGTCACTCGTCTGGGCTGACAGGCGCTGCTGCTGCAGCCGCAGCTTCTAAACTTGAGCGATATGCCCATACACCTAATCGAACTCCAAGTCAAACACCTAAAAAGAATGTGCAAAGTGGAGAGGGGCGGCAGCAGAGTACTATGGCAGTGCAAACGGCTGGAAGGAAGAGCCAGGGTTCGGTGACAGAAATAGTGCTGACAAATTTAAATAAAACAGCAAATATAGCAGCCCAATTAGACTCCATGGTTGTAACAGGTAGAATCTTGGAAGCACAGGAGTTCGTGAGTAACCCCTCCATAGAGAAGGGTATTGGACGGGACACTGAGATGGGTGTAGAAGGAGAAATTTTGGTAAAAGGAAAAGAACCATCTTTAAAAGAAATTTTATCTGCGGTTAATACATGTAAATTATCATTGGATGATGTGTCAGATCCATTAAAACAGATAAGAGAAGATGTGTTAAATCTAAAAAATGAAGTACAGAAAGCTGCGGCTCGCATTTCAGACCTGGAGGAGAGAGTCAGCCAGGTGGAGGATGAGTTGTTTCCGCTGAAACAGGAGATGCAAATGATGAAGGGCCAGTTAAATGAGTATGGATAAAATGGACAAATATGGAAAATATTATACGCAGGAAAAATATCAGTCTTAGGTCTTCCGGAGAAAAGTGAAGGCAATGGTCTCGTTGAATTTATGGAAATATGGATAAAGGATAAAGTAGGGAGCGAGAAGTTATCAAGATTATTTGCAATTGAAAGGGCGTATAGAATTCCGTTTAGGATGATGGAAGGAAGAAGTCATCCCAGACCTATAATCATCCAATTATTGTCCTATAGAGATAAAGTTGCTATCCTTCAAAGAGCAAGAGAACGGAGTAATCTTGAATATAATGGGACAAAGATTTCATTGTATCCGGATTTTTCTCCCGAGCTGCAAAGACGGAGAGCCAAGTTTATAGAGTGCAAAAAGAAATTGCAGAGTCTTAAAGTGAACTATGCATTACTTTATCCGGCAAAGTTGAGGGTATCAGCATTTGGGGAAATTGCATTCTTTAATAGTCCAGAAGAAGTCAAATTTTGTTTGGAGGAAAATAAGTGTCAGTTTCAACAGAGGGGAATGGTGTAATATGAAAACAAAGAAAATGGACATTATTTATTTATTTTTTTTCTCCATTCAAATTTTTTTATTGAACATACTTGAAAATACAGATCGTTAAGGTACAACCTTATAGTCAACAAGGGTATAGTGATGGATATACAAGCATGTCATACATATGCCAGAAATAGAGTCAGTACATATCCATACTCTAACAATAATAACCATGTGCTGTAAACGATCTAAAGCAAGATTGACATGAAAGCTCTTTATAACAGACCTTAGATATTGTTTGTAAATACAATGCACCAGGGATTATCTGCTTTCGTGCTCCTATAATCGCGCGTGTAGGTCACCCCATTCTCGACACAAAGTCTTATGTATAAACATGCAACACAACAATCAGCAATGCACGGTTCGAGAATTAGGACGTGTAAGTGTCCATCCGGGTGACCCGCTAACATCATGTATATCTTTGGGGTCGTAAGTATTTTAGATGTTATTAGATAACAAGACCAGCTGGTTTCTGTAGTTGTACCTGCTAGAGGGGGATATGGGAATAGGAGTAGGAAGGGGGAGGGGAAGGGGAGGGAAAGAAAAAAAAAAAAAAAAAAAAAAACAGTGTGTATGAGGAATCTGTTACACTTGGGATTCGAGTTTGTAAGGGAGTTTTCCCTGAAGGGATAGGATTGTTGTGGAGAGAGGAAGCAGATGGGAGAAAGGAAGGGGAGGATGAAACCGGGCCTGTCCGGTGGGGGCACATGCCGCCAATCTAGCACCGGACTTTGACCAGTCCCCTCCACCCCCCCCACGGAACCAAAAAGGTGCAAATCTCAAAAGAGGGAGGGGATGAATTCGTTCAGTTGGTATGCGATGGCATGGTGCATTTGTACTCTGAGGTTGTCTTAAAGTGGTACCAGCAGGCCCAACGTGTATTATGTTTAGTGATAGTTTCCTGAGCAATGGCTATGAGTTCTTCCATTTCAGCGATTCTATTAATCCTTATAAACCATTCCTTAATTGAAGGAGTTTCAGATGTGCCCCAATGGACAGGAATACACAACTTTGCCGCATTCAGTAGGTGCATTGTTAAAGACTTGAAATAAGTGCGTCTAGATAAGGTGGTATGATGGAGTAATAGCTGAGCTGGGGAGAAATCCAGGGAGTACGAAGTGATTTTCGAGGATAATTTGTGAACCTCCTGCCAAAATTTTTGGAGTGCGGGGCACGACCACCATATGTGGAAGTGGGAGCCCGGGTGTGATTTGCACCGCCAACAAAGGTTTGAGGTATTCGGAGCATATTTATTGATGAGGGTTGGGACTCTATACCAGCGGTTGAGAATTTTGTAGCCATTCTCTTGTGTGGACACGTTTATGGAGCCCTTGAGAGTGTATTCAAATATTCGTTCCCATTGGTCTTCTGTGATGGAAATCGCAAGCTCCTTCTCCCAATAGTGACAGTTTTTGTGCTTCCTGGGGTGGTTACTAAAAAGGGTCTGATAGATGTAGGATACCAAGTGTCTTTGTGGGGCGGACTCCGAGCATAGTGTTTCAAATGGAGTCAGAGTTCTGGTCCAATGTAGGCCATGTTGGGGGCTAGATAGGAAGTGTTTAATTTGTAAGTAAGGCCATAAGGGAAATTGCTTGTCCTTCATTTGCGTGGCTAGCCTATCCCGAGACATAAGGGAGTTTCCCTGAAAGAAGTGTAACTCTCACGTGACTGTGTGGCCACCCAGAGGCCAGAAACTGCGGTGATATTCCCGGAGGGAAATCCGGGTTACATCTGATTGGTGTCATAGGGCCCGGTACATTGGCTAAGTGTGAATTAAAGCAAGCTTTGTGAAAGCAACGGAGCGTGGGGCCTATAAGAATGTGCGAGAAAGCCGTGCGCGGGATGCGATTGGCTGGTAGCCATGGAGTTGTTGCAAGGGGCATTTCCGCTATTAGATCTTCTAGGACTACCCATTGTTTAGTCGATGCATGGATGTTCCAATCCACCACTCTAGTGAGCAAGCAGGCCCTGTAGTAATTTGGCAGGTCGGGAAGACCTATGCCCCCTTTAGACACAGGTGTTGCCAGAAGGTCAAATTTTATGCGGGGGCGTTTATTACGCCAGAGGAATTTGGAGCATAAGTTTTTCAGCGTAGTAAAGAAGGCTGGTGGAATATGGATTGGGACGGCCTGCATGACGTAAAGAAGTCTAGGTAAGATATTCATTTTAAGAACTGCAGCCCTGCCGAACCAGGAAAATGAAGGATTGTCCCAGTTAAGTAAGTCTTTCTTTATTGAAAGTAACAATGGCAAAAAATTCAAAGAGTACAAGTCCGTCAATTGTGTCGGGAGTTGGATTCCAAGATATGATATGGATTTGGCCTTCCAAGAGAAGGGGAAGTTGGCTTGGCATAGAGCTACCGTCTCCGCTGGTAAAGAAACATTTAGGGCATGCGATTTATCGAAATTTATTTTAAGATTGGAAATTGCGTGGAATTCCCTAAAATCCAGCAAGAGATTAGGGAGAGAGATATGGGGTTCCGAAAGAGAAAGTAGAATGTCGTCTGCGAAGGCAGAGACCTTAAATTCCCCTCTCGGAGTCACAATACCTTTAATGTCAGGGTTGCTACGGAGGCGGTTGAGGAACGGTTCTAGTGTGAGTACATATATGATTGGTGATAGAGGGCATCCCTGACGCGTCCCATTCCGGACCGGGAAGGCATTCGACAGGTGGCCGTTGGCTTTCACTTGAGCTGTGGGATGCGTGTAGAGTGTAAGAATCATTTTGAGCATCTTGTCCCCAAGACCTATTGATCTAAGGGTCTCAGACATGTAATCCCAGGCCACTCTGTCGAATGCCTTCTCCGCGTCCAAGGATAGGAAGAAGCCCTTCTGCTCAGAAGACTTTAAGTAAGAATGGAGGTTAATAACTTTAATGGTGTTATCTCTGGCTTCCCGGCCAGGAATGAAGCCTACCTGATCAGGGGAGATGAGATGCGGGACCAGCGGGAGAAGGCGGTTGGATAATATTTTTGCTAGAATTTTTGTATCTACATTAAGTAGTGAAATTGGGCGGTAATTCGTAACTAAGGTGTGGTCTTTCCCATCTTTTGGAAGCACCGTTATATGTGCCTCCAGAAGACGATGAGGAGGGGTATCTCCTAGTGTAATGGAATTTAGAGTAGTTAAGAGAGGGCCGCTGAGATTGTTTAGGAAGGTTTTGAAGTATAGAGTCGTGAATCCGTCTGGGCCTGGGCTTTTGCAATTTTTCATTTGTTTTAGAGCTTGGATGAGTTCCTCTCCGGAAATTGGCTTTTCCAAAGAAGTGACAGTTTCTTGGGACAACGGTTTGGGTGCGTACTGGGTCAGAAAGTCCCTAATAGCGGAAGTCTTGTGTTCCTGAGAGGTCTGTTGGGAGTTCTGATGGTCTAAGTCATATAAGGTACGGTAATATCGTTCGAAGCAGGCTGTTATGTCTTTAGTACTGGTTGCTAGAGACCCATCAGAATTCCTAATCTTTCGAATCGTTTGTGAGGCTCTCTTCCCCTGCAATGCTCTGGCTAAGAGCGTCCCATTTTTGTTACCATGTTCATAAAATAACTTACGAGAAAGTGTAAGTTTTTTTCTGATTTTCAAATTCAATTCGTCAAGCAGGAGAGACCGCGCGTGTGTGAGCTCTTGCAGGGTCAGAGTGGCTTGTGTTTTTTTATGTGCTATCTCCAGCGTTTTAATTTGCGCTAGTAACTCTTGAATGCGAGCTTGTTGTAAACGTTTACGTTTGGCTGAGAGCATTAGGAATTCCCCCCTTATTGAGCATTTGTGAGCCTCCCACTGAGTGATGGGGTGTGTATCTGGTGTGTTATTTATGCGGAAGAATGAATCTAAATATGATTGTACGTGATCTATGTTGGCCTGGTCTGTCAGTAGTGAAGGATCTAGGCGCCATATTTTGGACCTGTTCAGTGATATCGGAAGAGAGAGAGAAATGGAGATGGGGTGGTGGTCTGAGATAAGCATAGGTTCTATGGTGGCTCTGGTCAGGAGGTGTAGGTCCTGTTGTGAGATGAACAGATAAATCGATTCTGGAGTACCTCTGGTGAGGAGGCGAGAAAAATGTGTAATCCCTTCCATCAGGGTTAAGAGTACGCCAAGAGTCGTGTAAGAGAAGACTATGTATTTGTAATTGAATCTGATGTAAGGCTCTATACGGGATCGACGAGGTCCCTGTTGAGGAGTCGAGTACGGGGTTAAGGGGTGCATTGAAGTCACCACCTAGAATAATAATTCCTGATTGAAAAGAAGAGATAAGAGAAGCCAATTTGCGAAAGAAAGGGACATGTTTCACATTAGGCGCATATACATTGGCCAGAGTGATCGGCCTGTTATGAACATGCCCCTTGACTAAGAGGTATCGGCCTTCCGGGTCTGATACGGAGTCTGTAATCTCTAAAGGGCAATTTTTCGCTACTAATATGGATACACCTTTCGACTTAGCTAGGGGATTCGTTGCGTGGAAGACTGTAGGGTACTGATAATTTTCTAGTTTTGGAATGTTATTAGATCTGAAGTGCGTTTCTTGTAATAGAATAACGTCCGCTTGGTTACTTTTCATCATTGTGAGAACCTGTGATCGTTTTTCCGGCGTGTTTAGCCCCTTTGCATTAAGGGAGATTATTTTAAGCGTGAGAGGGTTTGGTGTGTTGATGGCAGACATGACGTTGAATGCAGTCAAATGTAAATAGAAAGGATTATTATGTACCGTGAACAGGCTTCAACTTGAGTCGTGTTGGGACTACACGTAAGGGAGGGAGGGGGGGGGGGGGCACGTATGAATGGATATGCAGAAAAAGGGAAAAATGTGGGCTAAAGGGGAGAGGGAATGAGCAATCAAGATAAGAGCAATCCAAAAAAAAAAAAAAAAAAAAAAAAAACAACAAAAAAAAATAAAAATAAAAAAAATTTAAGGGAGGGGAGGGGGGGGGGGGGGGGTGGGGGAGAGACTCCCAAGGACAAGGGGGTCGGGACTAGGGGATATCTAAACCGGTGGAAGAAATAGACCTGCTATTCTTTCCAAAACAGTCTTTGGATAATGCAGCAGCTATACCAAGTCTGCTGTTTGGGGGGTAACAAGGGTTAGTCGTGTCAAGCCTCAGCCCGTCTCAGAGGACTAGAGTGAATAAGTCGGAGGAGGGTCTACGTGAGATGTATGGGTGGGTGGAGAGAGAGTCTTCCAATGTAGCAGTGATACACACTAACAAAATGGCAGAGCATGTCAAGGTCAATATCGAGAGGAGGGACCATTTTATCGAGACAATCATTTAGCAAAAACACAAACATAAACATAGGCATGTGACCAAAAATTGTAACCTTAACCAAAGATAAAGGCACCGAGAGAGGAAGGGCACATACATGTAGCTGAAACAAATTAAACTATGGATCTGCACATGGGAAGTGAATACCCACACGGGTTGCCATAATATAGAGAATGGGGATATGACCCAGAAGCGACTCACTAGAGAGTACCGCCTCGGAACTTGGGAAGAGTGGTACATTGGTGAGCATAGGTAGGTGAGCTGAGGTCAAAAACCATTCAGAAAACAGCAAAGCACAAGTCTAAAAAAAAAAACGTTGGAACAACAATTCTCCGTGAAGTGCATTAATATGTGCCCCCCAGGAGTTGAAGAATTGTGTCTATGGCCTCTCAGTGGTCCGTTAATACATGTATAAGCGTGTCTGAGAATCTGCAGGACAAAAGGGGGCGCAGCGGCTATGACTATCTGTAATGACTGCTAGGGAGGCAAGAAGAGGTTCTTGCTTGAGGCTTGGGTGTGTATGTGGAATGAGAAGCCCCTCTCTTTTTGTTGTGAAATGGGGGAGCCCCGGTGGGGGCCAGAGAAGTCTCCGCTAAAATTGTTAACCCCCCCCCTCAGAGGTCCCGAGGAGGGGTCCAAGAAGTGACGCTGGGCCCCCCCCCGTCCTGCGCAAGCCGAAAAATACATAAAAGAGAATAATCACATATACACTTGTCGAGCTGAACATGCCTACATTTGTATCATATAGCAAGGGAACCCAATATACCAACAATAGACTCAGATAGTGACCCAAACCCCGTCTCAGTGCAGTTAAACCCGGTATCATCCCGAAGTGTTGTCAAAAAAGTGGGAGTCGTGCTGCGTTGTGTCTGTGGGGTGTGCTGAGATGCTATGAAGTACCTGGATCGTAAGGCAACAAGTCCTGCTCTTAGGATGGGGGGAGGGGTGAGCCTCTTCAAACTTCAGAGCTCCGGGGCACGGGAAACCGATCCCATCTGTAGAGTCTATTGTCCAAAGGGTCAGTAGCAAGAGAACAGGTGGGAGAAGTCGCTCCAGCTCCAAATTTGCTCAAGACGAGGTATGGAACCCCCATTGTAGGCAAAATACCGCAAGTGGTCTCCTTGCTAGCAGGAATCGACATCAGTGAAAGGACATGAGAGTTCGGATAGACAAAAACTCCTGTGGGTGATAGTCTGAGGCTGAAGCAATCACCGAGAGCATAAACAGCCGACGAACGTCAAGCGAACACAAAACTGATACAAAGAACGAGGTAGTCATTGCAAACCGAGACCTATTTCACCAGGAACATGTAGAATAAAGGTTTATGGCAACTCGTGAGGAAACGATGGAATTCAGTGGATCCTTTTCTGACAAAATTAGGAGTAAGCCCCCCTCAGGCCTCCTGTCGAGGCCTTCTGTGAACTGGTGAAGCCGATGGGCTATTATTTGCCCGGGGAGGCCTTGCCTGAGGTGGCGGTGATGACGGGGGCGACCTCTGGCGTCGATGTCGCTGCGGGTTCCATTCCATGGCATCCTCTCCCTGGTCAGCAATCCGAGGAGCTGAGCTGCGATGTTCGTTGTGCCAATCAGGCAGGTGTGGGATAGGCACGTTCAGTATGCTGCAGAATTGTCGTAGATCCTCCGGGACCCGGAGGAGGGCTGTGCGTCCCATCACTGAGGCGGATAGGCAAAAGGGGAACTTCCACCTGTACGCAATATTTCTCGCTCTCAGAACATCCAATAAAGGACGGAGATCCTTCCGATGCTGAAGGGTAATTGGTGACAAGTCCTGAAAAAGCTTGATTTCAGAGCCCTCATGAAAGACCTGCCGCCTCTCCCTTGCGCGTCTGAGAATGTCTTCTTTCAGGGGGAAGTTCACAAGACAGCAAATGACGTCGCGGGGTGGATCCGCTTCTCTACCCCTGGGGCGCAAGGCCCTGTGCATCCGTTCAAATTCTATTGGCGAATCAGGGGGTCTATCTAGTAAACCATTAAATATTGCTTGAACGCATTGTTGAAGGTTGCTGGGGTCCACATTTTCAGTCAGGTTTCTGATCCTTATATTGTGTCTCCGTCCTCTGTTCTCAAGGTCCTCTAAGTGCCTACTCATCTCCCTTATTTGTATGGTGTGATGGTCTGCAGTTCGCATCACTTGCGATATAGCGGTTTCCTGCATGTTAGTGACCTGCTCTATTCTATCCAGCCTTGTGGCCATGGCCTGTACATCCAGCCTGAGGTCACCAATAGACGCTGCCAGTGTACTCTTTATATCTGTTGCGATGGATTGCATGTCATGCAGGAAGAGTGGCTGGGCAGCGCTGGCTGTAGTGTGCACTGTGTGGTGTGCTGGGCTGGGCTGGCTGAGAGACGCGCGCTCCGGGCTAGGATTACCAGAGCGCGCTGCCTGAGATGCGGCCTGTGTGGATGGCGGCGTGTCCCGCTGCTGCGGCCTGAAGATCGCGGGAATCCCGCTGTTTGACTGGCTCTCTCCCCCCCGCGGGGACCGGGACCTCGGCGCGGAGGTGTTCCGGTCTCCCTTACCCATGTTGGTGTGGGGAATGTCCACCGTGAAGCTGGGTTTCGTCCTCGGCGAGCGGGAGCTCTCTCCTCAGGCGGCCATTCACGTCCGGCGCCAAGCCACGCCCCTCGGACATTATTTTTGGACTAAAGGAGAATGCCCCCATATTGCTCTCTTTTTGTCTCCTTCCCTTTCCCCCCCCCCCCCTTTTTTTGTTTTGTTTGTCTCTCTCGGTTGCAATGGGGAATATTTTTCTTTTTGTCGTAGAAATAAGATTAATAGGAGTGGGCTGGTAGGGTGAGTGGGTGGGAAGGATATATCACTCTGGGAGGTAAAAACGGTCATGTTGGAAGCCCCTTAGAAGGGCCCCAAGTGGGGCATGGGGTGGATGGGGAGGGGAAAGAGAAAAGGGATGGTGAGGGTGAATGGATGAATGATAGAGTGAGAAAGGAGGTTGAAAGGATAAGGAAGGGTATAGGTAGGCATGGTAAAGGATTGTCATTTGCACAAAAAAATATTTAAGCACAGAGTTGATGTGTGGAATAGCAATAAATATGGTGGTTAGTGAAAAAGGTCACAAGAAAATGAAATTGAGTGAGGCACTAGGCAATAAATTGTCAAAATTTATATAAAAAGCGTTAAAAATGTGTGTAGGAAATATGGTAAATTTGAGATATAAAATATGCATGTGTTAAAATACAGAGAAAGCACTTAGAATAGAGAATAAAAGTTTGATATTGTGATTTTGGCCTTAAGTATGGGAGTAAGTAGTAAAGTAGGGAACTTCACTAAAAGTGTTAAAATTTGTTCTTGGAATGTACGGGGGTGAAGGAACAGTTGAAGAGGCGTGCGATATTTTCTATGGGGAATATGGGTAATTATGGGATGCTCCGTTTGCAGGAGACCCACCTGGACCGAGATACAATCAGTGTGTTAAGACACAGGAAGTATAGGATACAATATCATTCTACATATACCTCTTACTCAAGGGGAGTAAGTGTTCTAATAGATCCTGGGTCGGGTCTAACCTGCAGGCAGAGCATCATAGATGTTAAAGGGAGATATGCGTTTCTTTTTTGTGGTATAGAAGATAAAGTATGTGTGATTGCAAGTGTGTATATCCCACCGCCATTTAATGCATATTAAATGAACTGTTGAAGTTTATAATGGATAAGCCTGGAATCCCGGTTATAATAGCAGGGGACTTTAATATGATAATGGATCAAAAAATAGATAGGTTCCCACAGAAGGCAGGTAGTAGGGAGGGACCTAATGGGTTGTCATTTCAATTTTGTGAAGAAACAGGTTTTGTGGATATATGGAGGAGGTGGAACCCCTTAAGGAGACAGTATTCTTGCCACTCTAGGACGTACTCCACCTTGTCCAGGATCGATATGGTGCTATGCAATGAAGAGGCATTGGGGATGGTGGAGAAGGTTGAGTACGAGCCAAGGGGAATTTCAGACCATTCACCTGTAACGCTTTTAATGACAATAGGGAGAGGATATAGCAGAAGGGAATGGAAAATAAATCCATTCTGGTTAGAATTAATGGATAACACGGAGGGTGTAAAAGAAAATCTAAAAGAATTTTTGAGTACAAATGTAGGATCTAAGTCCCTGGGAATAATGTGGGATGCCCTGAAAGCCTTCCTTAGGGGGGAATTAATAAAAAAGATATCGCAGATTAAGAAGAATGGGTCAGTTAAGGAAATAGAAGTAAAAGAGAAGGTAAGGAGGTCAGAAGAAAGGTATTTAAGGGCCCCTTCAGAAGAGAGCTATAGGGAGTGGAAGAATCAGGCAGATTATAAAAGACTTGTATGGGAGAAAGAGGAGAAGAAAAGGCAGTTCCAGAGGCAGACCTTCTTTGGTGAAGGGGAACAAGTGGGGAGGGTATTATCATTAATTGCTAAATCAAATAGTTCGTCCCCAATAATACCGGCGATTTTGGACAGGGAGGGAGGTATAAGGAAGTCAACACCTGAGATAGTGAAAGAGTTTAGAAAATATTACGAGGAATTATATAAAGTTTCAAATCCCGATGTAGAAGGGGAGATGCAGGAATTTTTTGGAAAAATAACATTACCCAGTTTGTCAGAGGAAGATAGGGAGGGCTTGGAGGCTCCATTGACTCTGGAGGAGTTGCAAAAAGTAACAGCAGATATGATAAAACAGAAAGCCCCAGGTCCGGATGGATTGCCGATAGAGATTTATAAAAAATTTGGGGATATACTCTTACCTGCTCTCCTACAGGTGTTCAATGGGGCCTTTGAAGCGGGGCAGTTGCCGCAATCAATGATGGAGGCCACAGTGGTGGTCTTGGCAAAAGAAGGGAAAAACCAATTGGAGACCGCATCATAGCGACCTATATCCTTACTGTGCTCAGACGTTAAGATTCTGGCAAAAGTACTTGCAACAAGGGTAAAAAACATAATTTCAAAATGAGTACATCAGGACCAAACTGGGTTTATCCCAGGGCGGTCCACAAATATGAATGTGAGACGTGCCTACTTAAATATTCAGATTCCTTCAGAAAATAAAGGGAATAGAGCAGTTATGTCTTTAGATGCGAAGAAAGCCTTCGATAGTGTGGAATGGCATTATTTGAGGAGGGTGTTAGCGGAATTTCAATTTGGGCCGAGATTTATGCAATGGATAAGATTACTGTATACAGGACCAAGGGCGAAAGTGAGTATAAATGGGGAATGTTCAGAGGGGTTCCACTTGGAGAGGGGGATAAGACAGGGGTTCCCTTTGTCGCCCCTGCTTTTCGCCCTCTCGGTGGAGCCTCTGGCCATAGCTTTGAGAGAGGCGCAGGATATCCGGGGGTTTAAAAGGGGGGGGAATTAAGAGGAAAAGGTCGCTATGTTTGCAGACGATGTGCTGTTTTTAGGGGATACGGGGCCCTCATTGGTGGCGGCAATGACTGATAAAAGAATTTGGGTATTTCTCTGGACTTGAAATTAATTGGGAAAAAAATCAGTCCTCCTTCCAGTGGATCCCCTGGATATTCCATTGCCAGTACAGGTATCCCAAATTGAAATAGTTAGGCAAATGAAGTACTTGGGAGTAAATATGACGCCAGACCCAAGGCAGTATATAGCAGGGAATCTAGTTCCACTTATGTCAAAATTAAAGCGTAAAATCAGAGTATGGAAGAACCTCCCCTTGTCAGTAGCCGGCAGGTGTAATTTAATTAAGATGGTGTGGATGCCTCAAATATTGTATGTCATACAAAATTCACCAGTCTGGATTCCAAAATATTGGTTTAAGAAAATGGAAAGTTTGTTTAGAGAGGTGATATGGAAGAATGGAGTGGCAAGAATTAGTTTACAAGTGCTACAGAGACCAAGGGAATTGGGTGGGTTGGCACTACCTAATATGAGATACTACTTTTTGGCTGCCCAATTACAGTATATGAAAGGAGGTAACCTAGCAGTAGCGATGGAGAAGGGAGGCTGTCCCTTGGGGAGGGATACCCCGCATAATACAGTAGTGGAAGCGGTGGAGACCGACTCATTTAGGACCAGATGCCCCACAGCTCAACTGATGGTAAAGTGTTGGGAGGAGATAAAAGTAATATTGGGGTATAGAGGATATACGAAATTCTCTCCAATATGGGAAAATAAAACTTAGAGGAAATTAAGAAAATGGGGAGATTAGTAGAATGGGATCGGAGGGGTGTCCACTTCTTAGCGCAACTATATAGGGACGGGAGACTGAAAACATTTCAGGAATTAAGGGATGAATATGGGTTACCTGCTCATTCCCTCTTCAATTATATACAAATTAAACACGCGTTGGAGGTACAATTTAGAGGAAGGATGTTGGAGTGGAGTAAGATGCCGGTACTCAGGAGAATTATAAGTAGCAATACATCGAAAGGAGTTATTTCAGATATCTACAGGTATCTAAAGAGAATGGAACAAGGGATGATAGAGGAAAAAAAAAAAAAAGGGTAAAATGGGAAAGAGATGTGGGCCCAATACCGGATGAACAGTGGGAGAAGGTTTTGGCGTTGGGAGCGAAAGTTTCATTATCTCCATCACATATTATATCTCAAATGTATTTAATCCACAGGGTATATTATACTCCTCTCAAGTTGTTTAGGTTTGGGAGTAGGCAGGACGCAGAATGCCCAAGATGTGGAGATCGAAGAGGGGATCTAATACATATGATTTGGCGATGCCCAAGATTATATAGATATTGGGTAGGAGTAATAGGGAAAATAAATCAAGTGGCTGGGCCATCACTAGAAGTAGAAGCTAAAATTTGTATAATGGGATTGATAGAAGAGGAGGAGGTCCGGGGGGGATATCCACACAGCCGTAATCAGATGCCTTTTTCCAAGGGAGGAAACTAATTGCGTATAAAATGGCAGAGGAGGGAAGCACCCACAGTAAAGGAATGGATGGAAATGGTTAAAGACACGATAAAAAAAAAAAAAAAAAAAAAAAAAAGGAGGAATACATATATAGGAAAAGAGGTAATTATGGGAAGTTTGTTAAAATATGGGGAAAGTGGTGCGAGTAGTGAACAAGAGTGAGTAGGATGTAAGTGTTATGGATGAAGGAGAGAGTGAATATGGGGTGGGGATGGGGGAGGGAGAAAGCAAAGAGCAGTTTGTTTAATTTTGATTTTATTTACATTCTGGATAAATTGTTGATTATATTGAGTATTTAATATTATTGGTTGCGGGAAAGGGAGGGGGAGAGGTTTTGGTGGGGAGAAAGGGTATGGGTGGGGGAGGGTAGGGAAATTTGTATGCAAGGGGAATTATTGTATGAGCTTATTCTGTGGTTGTATCTGTGAATTTGAATACAAAGCAATTAAAATAAAAGATTTGGATAAAAAAATAAAAAAAAATAAAAAAAAAAACCACACACACACACACACACACACACACACACACACACACACACACACACCACAGCAGTGTATGGAAAACACACCAAAACCCAACCAGGTATTCTCAACACGAGAGATTTCCAAAACCGCAACCATCTGCGGAAGTAAGGCAACAGTGCATCAACAAAACAGTACTGCGTTTTTAACTGAAAACCAGGAAAAAAAAAAAAAAATCTCAATTGCACATATAAAATTGCAACTACACGGCTGCCTGCAAAAAACTTTGTGGCCAATACAGGCATCAGATGATGCACTGATGTCTACCTTACACAGCTGAGCGACCGACGCTTTGTGTCGGAAGGCCCAAGACGTTCCGATTGCCCTTGTACAGTGGGCCGTGACTGGAAAGGGGGACACCTGCCCCTTCAAGGCGTAGGCTTGTACTACAATCTGTCTGATCCACCTGGAAATGGTGGCCAACGAGACAGCCTTACCCTTCTTAGGACCAGCCACCAAAAACAAACTGCGAGTCTGACTTCTGAAAGGGAGCGGTGGCAGACAAATACACCTTCAGAGCCCTAACCACGTCGTCAGCATGAAGGGCCACCTCTTTGGGGTGCTTCGGCTAAGGACACAAACAATGGTAATACATTTTTGTTCTCATTGATATGAAAAGCCGAGACCACCTTTGGTAGAAAGGACGGTTGCTGACGCAAGACCACCTTATCTGGTCATCCACAGGGATAAGGCGACTTGCATGACAAGGCTGCCAATTCCGAAACCCTCCTGGCCGATGTGATGGGCACTAGAAAACACTTTCTGGGAAAGAGTCAACGGGGAATCTCCCCGATATTTTCAAACGGCAGCTTTTGAAGCACGGACAACACCAGGTTCAAATCCCATGGGGGTAACGGAGGGACTACATGTTGAACCCCCTGAACAAAAAGGTACTCAATGAGTGAGATGCCAGGGGTCGCCGAAAAAAAAAAAAAAAAAAAAGAAAAGAAAAGAAAAAGAAGCACAGCAAAGGCTGAAATTTGCCCCTTAACGCCAATTTCTGGTCTACTCCTTGCTGAAGAGGATCCTGGATATAGAAAAGGAGCGCGGATGCCACCCTCTCTCCTCACACATGGAGATGTAGGCCTTCCAGGTACGATGGTATATCTGTGAAGATTTCTACGCCCTCAACATAGTTGGAATCACCGAGTCAGACAGACCCCCGGTTCCTCAGCACCTGGCTCTCATGGCAATAGCCATGCCGTTAAAGCCAGAGATGGTAAAGCAGGATGAAGGATTGGACCTTGAGATAGGAGGTCCTCTCGAAACGGCAGTTGCCAGGGAGCATCTGCCACCAGACCTGCGTACCAGGGCTGCTGAGGCCAATCTGGGGCAACCAGGATTACTGGAATCTCCTCAGCTTCCACTCTGAAGTAGACGTGGCAACGGTTTCAGTGGAGGAAAAGCGTGTTCATGTTCAGAACACAGCATAACCTTCCCATCGCCCTGCGATGACCAAATAGGAAGTAGAAGGTCCAGGGGCAGCAGCTAGAGCACAAAAACATGGTCTGGCTACAAGAAAATGTCCGCCAGTGTTCTCAATAGGGAATCACCAGGAAAATGGCCGAATGAAGCCAGTCTGACCCTTGTCCATAATTAAAATGGCCGCCAAATAGCACTATGAGGATCAGAGAGAATGTGCGTCAGGCACAGCGCTGCACCAACACAGGGGCATGACTACACAGGTATCCAGCGGGACTAAGCCTCAGGAGTTAGGGACAGGGGAGAGAAGAGAGGGGGGTGAGGGGGGGCACCCCCAAATCGACCTCCCAGGGAATGAGCAGCTGCTCCACCCTGCCAGGCAGGGAGAGCTGTATTTATCAGTCCTGAAGCTGGGAGACATTCTACGGTAGGCAACTCCTGATCAGTACTGGGAAGAGTACTGTCCTCGGTATACTGTGACGCAAACATCAGTAGCCCGGTCATATGCAAGCCCCGGAGCATCAAGCTCACCGACCAGCTCTGGAGCCGAGGTATGTCATGGTCTGCCGAGCCTTAGCTGCGACCTGCACATGCTCGATGGCCGGACTGGGGAGACTACAAGAATAAGTGAACCAGCCTGTCACCCAGCCAGCTGTTGATGAATGATCCTGTGATCTTCTATCTTGTGCAAAAAACCAAGCTTCTGCATAAAAAAATAAAAACCACACCACAGACCTATGGGCCCGCAGGGTTCCTAGGTCTAGATCCTTCACTAGGCAAAAAAAAAAAAATAAAAAAAAAAAAAAAAAAAGGAGAGTTCTGCCTGAGCAGGCTGTGGGGTTGTGCCCTAGGGACCGCCCCATGGGCGGAACTAAAAGTTTTGAAGTGTTGTATTACAACTTGCCTAGTATCTCTAGTGATAGGGCTAACCCATTTAGTTACAGAGAGGAGCTGTGTGGGTCGGTGAATACAAGAGAAAAAATAAAAAAAATCTTTGAAGTGAGACTGCAAACAAAATGTCTAAATGCACTCCGCTCGCCCCTCCCTCCCAACGGGGACTTAGAAACCCAATATCTAAAGTGAACATAAAGTATGAAGGAACGGGTGGGTGGACCTGTTGAATCACTGTGGCGAGGTGGCAGCTGAGCTATCAAGTCATTGCTCAGAGATTAGGGCTACACCATCAACAGAATGAGTTTGAGGTCTTTAGGAATTCTGCTGGGTTCCCCCCTCCCCCTTTATGAATTAGCCCACAGTGCCTGTAGCTATAAAATGGTCAGTGTAACCTTGTTTGGCAGTTTTTACAGCTGGTATGCAAGTACACGAATGTCCATATAAGCCCGGCCAGTCACTTTTAGCAGTATACAGATACTACAAATAGGAATTCTGAGCCTGAACACCAGTTGCACAATATATTGGGTTTAATAGAGAAGAAAGACTACTATAAATCTTTATAACCATTTTACCGACACATTTCTGTTCCTTTTCTTAAAAAAAAAAAAAAAAAAAAAAAAAGGGGGGCTCACCTTGTAGAAGACGAGTCAGCTTGGAGTCTCTGTAGGGCACAAATCCGCCTCGCTTAGATTCATCCCCCAAAGCGCTGATGACGTTTCCCAAACACAACAGGCCACGGTTAATGCTGATACCTGGGAGGGGGAAGAACACGGCAGTTGTCTTGTTGGGAGATAATATACATCAACTGACCTTCGCTGCAGCTACAAACCATTCAGTAAAGCAGAGCTACATGTGCACAGTGCCAAGGCAGCCTGAGCAACCTTTCCACGTGATCATTAAAAGGTTTTACCATGGAAGGGTGAGTACATCCCAGGACACAAATCTTCCAAAAATAAATGACCCCCCCCCCCCCCCCAATTTTTTTTACTTAGATATAAAAAAAAAAACAAATAAAAAATGTATTAAAAGAATTCTTATGGGGGCACCTGCCAGAGGGTAGGAGCCAGGATTGCTGGCGGGGGTACACCAGAAGAGGATTGGAGTTGCTCTGTGCAAAATTACATACAGCAGATAAGCATGACTTTTTTTTTTTACTTCATAAAAAACAAAAGTAGAATAAGAAAGACACCACACACAAAAAAGAAACCTTTAGTAGCGGGGGGGGGGAACAAAAAAATAAAAAACTAACCTTCCTTCAAACGATCGCCTTCAGCCTTTGTCTTTTTCTGTCTTTCAGACCCAGCCAAATCGACGAGGTGCAATTTGGAGCGGAAACTGTTGTTTCTACAAAGAATTACAGACTGGGTTGGAGGGCTTCTGTATGCCAAGGACACACATGTTAAGTGGACAAAAACTTCTGTCTGCCATAGAAATATATCACATGACTGAAGCATCCACCCAGAGGCGGTAGGATGTACTTTTTTTTATTACAGCCCCATTGAAGATTCAGATTAGGGCTGAAACGATTAATCGACATCATCGATAATGAAAATCGTTATCAACGATTTTCATTATCGATTAGTCGGTCCGCACCATGCGATCCGCGGAGCGGTCCGTGGCTGCGGCCTTAGGAAAGGCCGCGGCTTCGGCCTAGCTCCGGAGCTGGCGGCCATCTTGGCACACCCGGCGGCGTTGTATTGTAACCCCGTCACTTCCGGAGCGGCTCCTTTGTGTAGTGTCATATTTTGCTGCCTATCACAGAATGCTACGGAAGGGACGTTGCCGCCAGAAATTGCGTACTGCGCACGCGCATAGCATTCCAAACACTCGTGCCGTGCGTTCCAACATAGTTTCGGCAATACTGTTCAGCGAAACCATCACATAATGTTACGGAAGTGACGTTACAGACAACACAAACACTGGGCCGTGCGTTACAACACTAATACTTCCCTTGTTACCTAGTATCATTTACCAACCATGCTGAGCTACGTGCCGTGTTAGGTTCTGCATTGCTGGGACTTGCAGTGCCTATCCTGAGCTACATGCTTCAATGTTCAGTGTCCTCATCCCTATCCCCGAGCTTCAATGTTCAGTGTCCTGATCCCCATCCCCGAGCTTCAATGTTCAGTGTCCTCATCCCTATCCCCGAGCTTCAATGTTCAGTGTCCTCATCCCTATCCCCGAGCTTCAATGTTCAGTGTCCTCATCCCTATCCCCGAGCTTCAATGTTCAGTGTCCTCATCCTTATCCCCCTGCTTCGATGAGGACACTGAACATTGAAGCTCGGGGATAGGGATGAGGACACTGAACATTGAAGCAGGGGGATAGGGATGAGGACACTGAACATTGAAGCACAGGGATAAGGATGAGGACACTGAACATTGAAGCAGGTAGCTCAGGATAGGCACTACAAGTCCCAGCAATGCAGAACACGGCACGTAGCTCAGCATAGTTGGTAAATAATGATACTAGGTAACAAGGGAAGTATTAGTGTTGTAACGCACGGCCCAGTGTTTGTGTTGTCTGTAACGTTACTTCCGTAACATTATGTGATGGTTTCGCTGAACCGTATTGCCGAAACTATGTTGGAACGCACGGCGTGAGTGTTTGGAACGCTATGCGCAGTACGCAATTTCTGGCGGCAACGTCACTTCCGTAGCATTCTGTGATAGGCAGCAAAATATGACACTACACCGTCACTGAAACAGCTGACGGCGGCCCTTTACCGCGCATGCGCCACTTCAATGCTATTATCAGCGCATGCGCAGGATATTTCTTTAGCGGCAGAGAAAAAGTATGGACTGAAGCGGGCGGAGTTGGACAGATAACAGATAAAAGGGGGTTTGCGCTATGGATAAGCTGCAAAAGAACGGTGGATATAAGAGGGCTGCCACTACCCCAGGCTTGCAACAAAAAGTTGGAACAGTATACCAATGTTATAAATACAGGTAGTAAAAGCGCTCTACTCTGATGTTTTTAACCCCAGGAAATGTAAAATATACAAAAATTAAAATGAAATTAGTGGGTGCGTTTTTGTAAAATCTTTCATATATATTTTTAATAGTATTGGCTTTTTTATTTAGTCATTGTGCACTGAGATATATATTCATCACGTGGTATAATTTATAGATCAACATTTGATAATTGATTCATTTTTACATTGTGCGTTTATTTTTCATATTGTGCGTTTTTTTTTTTTTTTTACTTTTAAATATGATTTTATCCAATTGAAAAAATAATCGGCCGATTAATCGATTATGGAAATAATCGTTAGTTGCAGCCCTAATTCAGATCGGACAAATAAAATGACGGGCATGGGTTCTAATGATTATAGGACCCATGTGTTGTAATGCAAGTCAAAATGTATGTCAAGACAGGCCCCTCTTAGGATGGCTTTAATAATGAATGTAGCGGACTCACTTGTCATCGATTTTCTTTTGATCAATGGAGATGGTGAAGATGGCGTGTGATCGGGAGGACTGGGAGTTCATGGCTGTGGAAGCCACAGTGCGGGCACTATTCCCCTGCTCCAGACAAGCCACCATATCCACCGCAGTCTTCACATCACGCTCAGTGAGGCCGCAGATCTGAAATGGAGGAAAAACATTAAAAAAAAAAAAAAAAAAACACACACCAAATAAAATATGAATGCATATGAAGGGGAGCCAGTGGCAAATCCGACACACGGAAAACTTTTAAATGAAAGCCAACTGCCTGCAGAAGAAAAAGTGTGGAGAAGATGATACCGGGGGTTGTGGCCATAACCCTGGTATCTAACTGCAAAGTCACAATGTACATTTAGGCTTCATGCACACGAGACACAGCTTGCGGCAGGTGACGTGACAAGTCACGTGGCAGGTGGACAATCCACAACTTGTGGCAGGTGCCGTGGCAAGTGACACGCTAAATACAAGTACACTGTTGCTCCTCCCTCTGGTCTCACAAAATTGCTGAAATAGTTACTGTTTTTTGAACTGGGGAGGGTCTATGATGTTAGCTTAACTAAACGCTTCTAGACACAAACACGGTAAAAATGGCGGCAAAATGTGCATTTCTAAACACCGGTTTCAGCTTTTAAAAACATGTGTCCAGCAGAGTTTGCATCTGCGTCTTGTGTGCATGAAGCCTTACAGTTAAGAGATCGGCAAATGGTTAATAGCAGGTGCATTCATGGTGCTGGCTATGTAAAAGTGCTGGTAATACTGAATGGCTGGCTTTCCGACCAGTTTCCGTTAGAGAGGGGGACCCGACAAGGCTGCCCCCCCCCCCATGCTATGCATTGGCGGTGGAGCCATTGGCTATCATGATTCGAGCAGACACTAGCATCCGAGGCCTTAAGATAAGGAGCCTGGAAGAAAAGATTGGAATGTATACCGATGACACGCTCCTATATCTGGTGGATTCGGGTCCCTCTCTCGTCGTAGCCCTACTCTCCATAGAACGGATCGGTGGTCATTCAGGTCTGAGTATCAACTGGCCGAAATCACAGATCCTTCCGATTGACCACTCGCCCACCCCTTCGACTCTCCTGATCAAGTACCTTGGAGTACAGGTTACCAGATCACTCAGACTACACACCTGAACATTGAACCTCTATATGCGCTAATTAAAATTAAGACACAGACGTGGGCCAGATACCTGTGGGTGTAATGGGGCGCTTTAGTAAAAAATTATACTTCTCCCAAAGATACTCTATTTGGTATGGCACGCCCCTCTGTATATCCCACAATTTTTTCTTCAAAATAATTGAATCCATTCTCAATTCCTTTGTATGGGGCCACAGTAAACACAAATTAGCTTGGAGAATCCTAAAGAACCCAGTGACAATGGGGGGGGGAGCCGCTTTTCCAGATTTTCAGGACTATTACCTTGCCTCCCAACTGTCCCACTTCTAACATTTTGATAAAGACGAGCTACCAAGATACCAAGCACTACTCTGTTGGCGCCCGGGTGACCCAGCCCATGCCCCACTTCAGGCAGTCCTTAGAGCCCCATCGACAAGACGCCCCTCCCAACACAAAGCGGACATTGCTGACTCATCACCGTAGGGTATGGCGGATGACATTACTAAAACTCGGAACCCCACAGGTTCACTCCCACACCCTCCTCTGGTTCAACACACACCTACCAGAATTATTGTCTATTCCGGACCCGGAGGTGTGGATACGCCATGGGATCCTATACCTGTATCAGATCATGACCACTACGAAACCTAAAACATTTCAAGCGCTAAAGGACTAATTTTCCCTTCAGGTATCTACAACTCCGCAACGCTATACAAAACACAGTTTACTGGCTCCAACCCATCTCTGGCAGTCCCCTCTGTAGTAGACACAGTCACAGGTACTGAACCAGCTAGACTGATTTCTACCCTATACTCCGCCATTTGCCTCCCTAGTACTACAGCATTGGGCCTATACTGCCGAGACTGGTGGGAGGTGGATGTTTGAACCATTGGCAATGAGGATTGGGATGGAGATTTGGGAGGATGTGAAAAGAGTTTGCCCCAAACTGTCAGACCGCCTCACGCAGTTGTACATTATACACAGACGTGTCTGACTCCTCAAGAGGGCTAGCACGCTACAAACCCTCATACAACCCGGGGTGCCGACTAGGATCACACACCAGGCTCTATCACCTTCTATGGTCCCTGTCCAACCATGCAAGGGTACTGGACACAGGTGGTTCGCTTCCTACATGGCCAAATGGGCTCCCCTGCCACTTTAGACCCGAAGATGTGCCTGCTTGGTCTACTACCAGACTTAGACGCTGATAAGCCCCTCGCAACCTTTCTACACGAGACGCTATTCATGGCGAGAAAAAGAAGTAGCTCGCAAGCAGAAAGTTGATATATGTACATAGAGGATGTCCGCAAAAGTATGAGAAGGTTTGGAGTAGATGGTCCAGTAGATGGCGAAACGTGTACCTGATATGTTTATTCCTGCTCCCCCCCCCCCCCCCTTCTCCTCCCTCCTGTTCTGGACTAAGTACTGGTCCTACCCCCGGTGGATCTCTGTTTTATGTCACGCTGACACTACAATGTGTGTATGTATTATTGTTCTGCCATGTTGGAACGTACAGATGTATGTACCATGATACACTTTTCAATAAAGTTTTTTTTTATTTTTTTTGGAAAACCAAAAGTGCTGGTAATACAAACAACCTACCTTAATTCCTTCCTTGGGTCCTCACGATGCTGATGTGTCCCACCTTATCTCGAGGAGTGAAGAGAAGATCCAGAATTTCTTCATTGTAAATCTGGAAAGGAAATTTGTAAGGAAAAAATCTTTAGCAAAAATGTAATTCCGTTTCTTGCTTCTTTTCCACCAATTTGGATAGACTAGAAATGAGGGGTGGACGCCCCCCCCCCCCCCCACCCACACACACACACACACCTCTTCCCCTTGTCCGAAGTGTGAAGAAAAACTGTCACCATAACCGGTGTCCAACAGAATATTTCCACTATTACTATTCTGGGTGGCCTGTCA